>NC_066321.1:2715323-3435323 GCF_022539315.1 Serinus canaria
AGCTCGAGCGTGGGGTCTGCTGGAGTGTAACTGGGCCGGTTGTGATAAGGCTTTTGTTTATTTTCCTGGAGCCAGGGCCGCTCAGGATGTGGGTGAACACATGTTCTCCCTGTCTAACACGTGTGGCAGGCTGTGCACAATGGGCTCTGCAGCCCTGCAGTGTCACAGGGCCGCCACCTTCTCAGCGAGGTGGCAATTCTCACTAATTGCACCAGGGCAAGTATTCCAGTGGCTCTGCATGCTCTGCATCTCCACTGGCCCCAGCAGCACCCTGGGGAAGGTAAATGTGTCAGTTTGGGCTGATCATCAGCTTGGGCTGAGCTGCCACAGCTCGAGCCACCCTTTACAATGGTGCACCGAGGAGAGAATTTAGATCCCAGCCTTATCTTTGTAAAGCAAATGTGTGCTATTGTTATCCTGCATCACCTACCCCTGAAGTCAAAAGAACTGCTCAGAAGTGCTTGTGATAACACTTGCAGGCAGGATCCTGATCCCAACAAGGCTCAAACAACGGCTTGGCTTAGCCCCAGCATCCCTGACTCCAGCAGGAGCACTGCGGCATTGAGGCTCTGTCTGTCCGGGGCTGCGTTAAGCTTGTACCCTGTGCCTTCCCAGGGGCAGCACAGCATTTGACAAAATTGTTTGGGAGTCTTGCTTTTAAGAGCAAAACAAAACTCTTGAAAGTGTGCCTGCACATAATTTTTCTCTCTGTTTAAAAGCTTTTTAAAGTAGGCAAGTAGGGACAGAGAGATTCTTGTGAAGTTTTCCCTTACACATCTGTCACAAAGTTAGCGACAGTTAAGGCCAGTCTATACCATAATTTTTTTTCTTGTAGCCCTGCAGTTGATGTGAGTGCTCTGGGTATTGAAGTCACTAAGAATTCCTTGCTGTTAATTACAGATCATGTTCTGATATTTGCCTCTGCACATGAGGCATTCCGGGTCGCTGGAATCGCCCCGCGTGCCAAAGGGGTCTGGAAACGCTGCCTGGGAGACAAAAGTTCAATTCTCAGCAGTAATAACGTGCCCACAAAATCTCAGCAGCAGTCATAGCTGATAAGAGCAGTTTCTGGATCAATATATCCAATCTTAGGTAGGGGAGGTCAGCCTGTCACACCAGAGCATCTCTGGAGGAGGAGAAAGTGAGGACTTTGGAGTGGTTTGGTTTGATGGAGTTATTTTCCATACTTTTTTTAAAAGGGAATTGCAATGCTACCAGAATTTTAATAATAATAAAAGATTTTTTTATTCTAGAGAATTTGGGAGAAACAACCCAAATAGAAAACCCTGAAGCCCTGCAGCAGTTTCAAACAGTGCCATTTACTGAGGAGATGCTGGCAGTAAAAGTTTTAGGTGTTTGCCACCGTCCTTCAGCTGCACCCCTCAAATTCTGGGAACATTTTCCATGAAAAGGAAAAAAATCCAATCCCTTTTGTGGCTGATAAACACGTTCCACACAAGGAAAAGCAGAGAAGGATGGAGAACTTGTGCAAAGATAGAGCACAATAAATTCCCCGGAGTCAGAATCTGGTCAGCAATAACATCCACTTTGTTTTAAAAGGTATTTTACTGTGCTCTATCACTCTGGGAAAGAAAGCCTTATAACCACAGTGGCTGCCCTATCAGAGGCTGCTTAAATAGTTTTTGAGATAGAGATCACCATTTCAGAGACTCATATATCCCAGCACTGTAGGTGCAACACCACTTGTGTACTTTTTCCTGCCTTGGCAGGGATAAATGCTCACAGAAACATTTATCAGATGCTGTTTCTCCCTCCTTTTGTGCCCACCGTTGCTGTGGCTCCACTGAAACCCAAAGGAACTCAGGTTTCAGGCCAGTTTGCAGTGATTTGCATGATTGCCACAAATAAGGGTGGTGGCAGAGCGTTCCAAAGTGGTTTCCTTCACGTTGACAACACTTTATGATCAAATGACTGCTTTCACTTATAGCTCCTTCCTTCTGGGATGAGAAAATTGAATTTTTAGGATATATAACAAGCAACACATGTAGCATGAAATCGTGGTGTTATAGGGCTGTACAAATAAAAGATGGGCTCAAGAGGAGACTCACGGCACTGCTTTCTATCCTGAGAAGTCAAATTATTCATCATTTTAAAGCAAGCTGTGCACTTAATGCTACGCAAATATTCTCAAAATGTGCTTAATATTCAGCATTTGTGGAATACTTTTCAAAACCAGTTTTTAAAATTTTTTTTATTATTTTTTCCTCTCTGCATTTTCTCTTGCAGAGAATCTCTAATTGCTTAGACACCTTTGAAGTTCAAGATATGTCATTATCACTCACTGGCATAAAGTGCAACAGAAAATCCTGCATTTTAAACCCCAAATGTTCTGAGCTTGCACTCATCCAAATTTCTACAATTAATCAAACTAGGAAAGCAGCCAGCAGAACAAAGGTCCATCAAGAATATTTCAGTTCAAGAGGCATTCTTTTGCATTAGCTCTATATCAAGCCACATCTAAATTCTGCAAAAAGTGTCAGATCCCAGGACTTTGTTGCCATCTCAGAAATAGGATTTTTGTGTGTGTTTGGGGAGGTTTTGTGGGGCTTTTCCCTAATTTTTTCTTTTGATATACAAATGAAAATATACTGGGGAGGTTTTGCGGGGTTTTTCCTGAAATTTTTCTTCTGAAATACAAATGAAAATATATTCTATAAAGCGGATGCCCTATAAAAATCAAAATTAATTTTGCTCTTTTTAACAGTTATTTTCTGTACTCCCATTTCCACTCCCCTCAGTGCTGAAAGTTGTCCCTTTTGTGTTCAGCACTAAGGAGAAGGGGATGCCTCGCATCCCAAGGCACAATTCACTCCATACCCTCTGGGAGCTGGCAGGTACCAGTCCCTGTGTGATGCCCTTCACATTCTCAAGATTCTCTCTTGTAAGCAAAAAACACACTTTAAAAACCCCAAACTTTCAGGCTTTTGTGTGCAGCCCTGCTCCAAAGCCGTTTACCGTGGGGAGTCCCAGATTGCAGCGCTGGGGTTCCGCAGGCTCCCGGTGCCGGTTCCTGCACATTCCAGGCTCCCGGAGCCCGGAACATGCAGAAGGATCTGGGAAAGCCACAAGCACCCAGGGTGTTATTTCTTAGCAATGGTGTGATTTCCAGTTTCGTGTCTGTGTGTTATGGAACAGAACCACAGCAGAAAACCCCCAAACTGAGCTGTTTATTGAGGCACCTGGGTCTGGGCGAAGAGGCCTCGGGAACCGCCTGACTTTTTATGCAAAACTCGGTTTTTTTGGGTCTTTGATCCTTGCAGTTTAGTGCCAGACGCTCGCTCTCGTTCACCTTCTTTGGTTTCTCAGGGTTTCTTTCTGGATTAAATCAAAGAGATGCAAAGTGCCTCCAGCCCTGCTGCTCCCCAGCGCTCCGGGCAGCTGGAGCAGCGGCGCACGCGATGCTGCCGGAGCAGCGAGGGTGGGAGGCTCTGCCATCCCCAAATACTCCAGAGAAATGCAGCCTTTTTGTCCATAGGTGGTGCTGCGTGAGCCTGGAAAAAGAGCTGCTTTTCCCATGGCTCTCTGCTCCCCAGCCTGGCCTTCCCTGGGTGGGGTAGGACCAGCCCTTGGTCTCTGCTGGCATCTCCCTTTGCCGTTCTCTGCCTTTAGGGACTCAAAGAAATGATGGTAGGAGCCACGCTCAGCTGTTTGGTGCTGGGCTTTGGAATTCATGAAGTTGTTTATGGTTAAATAGAAAGTTGCATGACTTTATGAACATTTAAATATAAAGCAAAAGCAGGAGAGTGGAATGGTCATGAGGGCAATGCCCTGAGATTTTAAGGGAGAGGCAGGGCTCTGATGCAGCCATGTCTCTCCTCTGGTTTGTTAGGGTCAGGCATTTCAGTTGTCTTTGCAGCTTTGCCCATCATTTTGGGCCAGAAATTCAAAGAATTGAGCCTTTTCACTCTTTTCTCAATGCTTTTTTGGGGGGGATAGCGGCCAAGGAACAGATATAGTAATGGTGTGCACTCTCCCTTTTCAATTTGGTATTTTTTGTTTTCTGTTTTAGCCTTGGAAATGTTAAAATACAGCCATTTTCTCAGGCACCATCCTGTGAAGCTGGAAGGGGTGTACCCAGAGTCCTGGGTCTGATACAGCAGTTTTATGTCAGAAAACGTTACAGTAATTGTGGAATATACAGTTGCTGTGCTGACAAAAACAAAAAAGTGCTTTTCATCTAAACAAATTCGTTTGATTTATTGTGTTTTATACTTATGTTGTATTTAAAATTTTCATCCCCCTTAAACACTGTGTGGCTTTCCAAGAGTGTTGGAGAACTACAGGGCCGTGTTTCTGGCATGGGGGGTGACCTCATTATTAATCAGAAAACATCTGGGCAGGCAGAGCAGTGCCTGTGTGTGTGAGCTCAGGGAGCTGGGGCTGGATTAGCAGCCCTTGCATGCACAGGCCACCAGACTGGTGTGTCTTGCTTGGAAAACTCCCTGCTGGCTCCTCGGCTCCAGACTTCACAGGAATTCCTGCAGGAAAATGTCCAGAAGTCGAGGAAGGCTTGGACAAGGCTTTAGACAGAGTTTAGATGAGATATTAGAAGGGAATTCCTCCCTGTGAGGGTGATGAGGTGCCAGCACAGAGCAGCTTTGGCTGTCCCATCCCTGGAGGTGTCCAGTGCCAGGTGGGACAGGGCTTGGAGCACCCTGGGATAGTGGAAGATGTCCCAACCCATGGCAGGGGGTGATTTTAAGGTCCTTTCCAACCCAAACCAGTGTGGGATTCCCTCTCAGCTCAGCTCCCACCTCGGGGTGGCAATGCCCCTGCAGAGCTGGGCAGGTGCTAATGCCAGGCTCGGGCTGTTGGTGAAGGAGATCTCTCGTGTCCATCCCTCACCTGGGTTTGCCAGCCCTGTGGGGGCACAGATTTCATTAAGGCATTCTTAGAGTGCCTCTCCCAAAGCCCAAGTGTTCTCTCTTTGTTTTCAGTTGCTCAGTGCATGCTCAGGTTGACAGATCCTGCAGATGAATTAAACTTTCATGTTGCATTTTCAGCAGAGACCCCACAATTTACTCAGTACACATCAGGAGAGAAGATATGTAATAAAAATCAGACAAGTGTACTTATTTTCCAGAATACAGACACTACCCTACCATTATGCTTTTTACATTTAACTGTATAAACAACAATTTAGTTTGCCCTTAATGTCCTAAATATGCTTAGATCCATCACGGTCAAAATTGAAGGGCAAGGCAAAAGGACAAAGAGAAAAGATGGGAAATGTTCCACAGAAATAACCCAAAATACACTTCTAATAGCACAAGCACATTGTTAAAAAATGAAGAAGTAATAGCTCAGGAAAGGGTGTGTATTTATGGTGTCAGTGTGGGAACAAAGGCTGTCTCTGCTGTTGTTTACCCACCAATGGAAAAAAGATTCCTTTGGACCACAGGGTTTTCCCCCCTGTGAACAATTTTTTTGTTCATAGAAAGAGAGGAGAAACACCCTGTGCTGCTGCCTGGAGGAGGGGAAGCCCTGGAGGGGCTCCACAGGTCCCTCTGCTGCTGGGGGAGCTGGCAGGGTGGGTGTCTTTTTGAGCCACACTGCCAGTTTATAACCAGGAGTAAAAACTCTGAGAAGAAACCTTGGTTTTATCTTTATTTTCTCTGCAGGTGAAGGTTTTTCCACGCAGAGAAGCTATTTCAGAATAAGGCTGTGTGAGAGCTTTAAGCAGGAGATTTTACTCGGTGGAGAGGAAGTTTTGCTCAGCAAGTGGTGAGGGGACAATGTCCATGTCAGGAGCTGTGGCTGAAGGATTATTCTGTGTTTGGGCTTTGATTAAATTCCAGAATGATTTGGCTTGGAAGGGACCCTAAAACCCATCAAGTCCCACCCCCTGCCACAAGCAGGGGCACCTTCCATGGGGCCCAGATCTCCCTCCAACCTGGCCCAGGACACTTCAAGGGATGGGGAGTGTTCATAAAAAATTGACAAGATTTAGACAAATACCTGAAATACTTATAAATTAGGTAATTTTTTTTTGTATAATTTGCTTTGTTTCAGAGTAATTTACTAATGCTTCTCCATTTTATACAATTATGAAACCTGAAGTCCAAATGTGCGACCTGTCTTCTATGATGTGTAAATAAAGGTTCCTTAGACTGCAAATATTTCATTATCTTGCCTCAGCTCAGAAGCCTGATAGGCTGCATTGAGGTGGAACAGACATTTTTTCCCATTTCTGAGGGATCAAATTATGTTAATGATGTCAGCAGAAATGTTTTCTCATACCTTTATGCACAGCTTTTTAATACAATGCAGAACTATGGGTGTGTTTGGCAGTATTTTTTCATAAAAGGTTTGAACTTTGTATAGTCAACCTATCAAAAATGTATAAATTATACAAGGAAAAAAACCCTGCATCATTTTTTTTCCCTGGGAAGTGGAGCAGTTAATATTCAACATGAAATGTCTAATCTTTAAATACATTATAATCTAACTGCTTAGGATAATTTTTGCTTTAATACCTTAAGAGTCTGCAAAGCCTGAAGGATGGGATTATTAAAATGGAATTTTAATGTCAAAATTATCAGAGAAGAGAACATATTGCTAGTGTTCATAAAAAAAAAATGCATTCAATTTCTGTTTGATTTGTTCAAATAAGAGATGAGAATATATTTGATTATAGCTGGTGAGTATTCAGAAAGTTGATCAGATGACTGCAGGTCATTGCAACTTAAGTGCTGTCAACGATGGGGATTAGTGCACTGGAGAGGCTGAGAGAAGTGGAGACTTGTAAACATACCTGGGCTGGTGCCTTGGCTTGCAGCTTCCATCAGCCTGACTGCACAGGGATCAGTCAGGAACAAAAATCTCGTGGTGGCCTCACAGAGAATGTTACCAGCTGCCCAGGCATTAAACACAAAGTTAATATGGTTTACAGGTATAAATAAAAATCTCTGGTTTGCTCGTAATTGGAGATTTCAGTTTTCCTCTCTGGCTGTCAGGGGTTATTGGCTGGTGCCCAAGAGGAAAATGGCAGAACTGTGGAATGTTCTGGGCTGGGATGGACCTTTAAGGTAATTCCATCCCACCCCTGCCATGGCAGGGACACCTCCCACTGTCCCAGGCTGCTCCAAGCCCTGTCCAGCCTGGCCTTGGGCACTGCCAGGGATCCAGGGATAGCCCCAGCTGCTCTGGGCACCCTGTGCCAGGGCCTGCCCACCCTCCCAGCCAGAAATTCATTCCCAATATCCAATATTCCCAATTTAAACCTACTGTCTTTCAGATGGAACCATGTCCCCTCCTGCTGTCACTGCAGGCTCCTCACAGCCACCACCACCAGCCAGCTAAAGGTGTTCCAGATTGTGTGAAAAACCAGCTCTGAAAGGTAACAGAAATAATGAAAACATCCCAAAATATTTTCAATAAATTCCCCAAATTATTCAACAATTATTAAATAATCTGGACAGCCAACACCTCTCTGTCCACGTGGTCCTGCTGACAACTTTTCTTTTATTTCAGTCTAGTTTCTCAGAAAAGTTAATCGCTTCCCAGAACATGGACTTGAAGATCAGCATAGTTTGGTCAGTTATTTTTGTGTAAATTTCCCACAGATGGTTGGAAAATACTTGGGTTTTATGATCTTAGGTGTTTTTCCAACCTGAATGGCTCTATGAAAACCAGGAGGTTGCAGCTCCAATAAATAGTAAGCCTTTCAATAAATGTCTGTCAGGACTGCCAGGAAGGCACCTAGAAGGATCTAACTCAAGGATGAGGGGGAAGGATTCACATTGTGTAGATGCAGGTGAAAGGACTTCAGGTTTGGATGCTTAAATCAGGCTTGAAACCTTTTTTTGGTGCCTTCCTTCTTCTTGGAAGATGTGGCATCATTTGTCTGGAATTAGGGAAATATTGCATAAGCTAACAAGGTAAAAATGATGGTTGAAGAGTTGCCTGCTGTGTTCACAGGCTTCTCCTGTGACAAACATTCTGCTGTTGATGCAAACTTGGCAGGTTAGAGAAGAAGGAAGAGCAGGAATTTTGCGATTTGCCTGCAGGGAAAGAGCCCAGGGAAAATGGAAATGCAGCCCAGGTTGGAAACACCTACGAGAGGAAGGTGCTGCCACCGTGGTTTTTGTTTTTATCTCAACAATACAGCTGAACAAATGCTTGAGAGAGAGAGAGGGAAAGGTGATTTCACAGCTATTAATTAAGATATCAAAACAACTGTCATATTCATAAATCCTTATCTGTTTGCATGAGTGGTTGTGCACAGTTTTGATTTTGATAAGAACACTCAGAGGGATTGACCATCCTAGAGCCAGTATTAAGCATTTGTACAAATAATTTTCTTTTTTCCTATTTGCAAAAGCTGATTTTTCTGGTCATAAAGTAATTTATTTTTTTTTTCCTAAAGAATTTACATCATGAATAATACACCTAGGTCACCTGTCCAACCATTTTATATTTTTTTACATTGGTAAGGATTTATTTGCATGAGGAGACAATCTATCTCACAATGAATAGCTGAACATTGTAATAGAGCAACAAAAAAAAATACAAATAACCCAGAGGTTGCAATATGTTTGTATAAAGTATTCAAACAATTTCAAATAACAACTGAACTTGTAAAAATCAACATCTGTTCATGGATTATTCATGAACAAAAATGGTAAAATTCCTTCAATAAAAATAGTCTTCAATGAATAGTTTTTGCTGGTTGCTGAGAAAATGATGTTCTTGCAACTGAAATCTCAGCTCCAGGACTCTCCTGCAGTTCAGATTCATTACCACTAAAATTATCCTTTAGTACATAAATTGCAGCAACAGGAAAACTATACAAAATTCCAATTAAAAAAACCCAACAAAAAAAAAAAGAGTGACAGGATGACGCTGCACTGTCTGAATCTGGGCAAGTGGGTGAGGGTTTTTTCACAAAATTCCAAAAATTTTTGGAGTGTATCTGTGTTTGCCAGCTCGTGTAGGAGCATTATCCCTGTTGCAATACAAACTTTTCTTGTTGCTTTAGCAGATCCCTCCAGTGATGACTTCACAAATAATGATTTAAAACTATTAATAGTAACAACACTAAGAGATCCAGAGTTGCTCAGACCTAAAACTCTAATTTTTTTCCCAGCTGAGGGAGAAGTTGGAAGGTACCCCATGGCTTGACAGGCTGACACAAAAAACACAGTAGGTATCATTTTCAGAACAATGCACATTTTTAATTTATGAATGTTCTTTTATAAACTTGTATGTACAGTCACTCCTTTTTTTTTTTTTCCTCCAGTGCTACATAATTATAACTTGCAAAATGTAAATATTTATGAATTCACAGGATGTTCGCTGGAAGAGAAGAATGTTATACTTGCAGATTTTTCTTGTACTTGCAGGATTCACATAATATTATTTGCCATCATGATGTACTGAAAAATGCAAAAAAAATATAATATTCTACATTTGACTTTTCTGAAAAATACCATCTGGTGTTATTTTTTGAGAGTTGGAGATCAGCTCTCTAATTGCTTATAGTTAGAGATAGACATTACTACATTTATTGACAATTTCATTCTCTACAATAATCTTACATTTAAATAGTGACTTTGTTCCTGGAGGATGCCAAAGTGATTAAAGTGATATTCAAACTCTTTGGATAGCATCACCCACCACTGAAACGCAGCCATCTCTGGGGTGAGATATTGCAGCTGTTTAACAGCACTCAACAGCACTGCAGAGCAGCTTTGGAAATGAGGAATTCTGATGAAAACTGGGACTTTTAGGTAGGCAAAATAATTATCCAAATTGGTGTTTGGCCAGGGCGTTACTGGTCATGTGTCTGTGCTTGGAAAATGATATTGGACCCTTAATATCCTTAATTAGTCAGGACCTTGGGTCAGCCATTCCTGTCAGAGAGGGCATTGCCCAAGTGAAGCCCAGCACTGTTCAGGAGGGATTTTGGGAAGCTTATTTGGAGGCTTTTGGATTTTTTTTCCTGACTATGTGGATATCAGAGATCCTCTCTTGTGAAGCCCTCTTTGTGCAGAAGAATTCTGCTGTGGTGTCTGTGCAGGCTTGGAGGCTCCAAGTGGATCTAAGTTGCCTGTGTGATAACTTTGATTAGGAAAATGGATCTTGGAATGTTTTATCTGAATTTCACTGCACTTCAGAAGGGTGTGGGACAGCAGCTGAACTCATGTTAAGTCCGTGAAGATAATTGTCAATATCTTTGCCCTGTTGGCCACCTCAGCTTTCACAATTTTCAGGGGACAGTGGCTGTGATGTACTCACCCACCACATCACCTGCTCATCCTGGGCTGGCTGTTTGTGTTTCACTCGGTGCATCCAAGCTGGGCAAATGTTTCAGGAAATATTTCCTCCACGGAGTTTTGCTAAAAGTGTTGCTGCCATGAGATTTCCATCACACTCCCGCGGCTCGTGAGTTAAAAGGACAGCACTGGAAATGTGAGCTGTCAATCTGGGTGTAACAATACATTTAGCTCGAGCACATCATCCACGTTGAAAGAAAACACTTGTCAAAGTTACAAACAAGCAGCTCCTGGGTAAGTCATCCTCCTCCACCACAGCTTCTGTGCTCGGCTATGCCAAGAGTTCCTCCTCACCCACAGCTGCCAACCACAGTGTATTTTTGCACTGCTCTTCTGTTTATCATCTCCAGCGCTTGTTGATGTGCAATCCCATCCAAGCACGTGCCCCAGGACTGCTCTGTCTCCTGATCCAGTTGTCAGGGATGATCAGGACATCCTGCCTCTGGATCTCTTCAATCCACGTGTGGCAAACCTCGAGCCCAGCTTTGTCTCGTGGAGGAGAGCTGTGGAATCATCACTCCTCATCGGATGCACAAACTCCCCTTCACCTATTTGGAATTTTTCCAACTCCTCTTCTAACTTCTTGGTTTTAACATCTTTCTGAACAGACTCCAGACCACGTAAAGTAAGTTTTTCTCTAGACTGCATAGAAAAAAAATAAAATCCCACTGTCACTGTGAATAAGTAGGGATGACATGGAACATGGCAGGAAAATATCTTCTCAGTAACAGTCTGGAGCATTGAAAACTGCCAGAGAAATGTGCTCTTGGCTTGGAAAGTTTTGTGTTTTAGGTGAGTGGAGAGTGGTCCATGGAAAATGTTTGGGTATGGAAGCTGGACTTTGGTTATGGGAAGAACTGACATGGCTTTTATAACCTATACACCTAACCAAGTGTCTTAATCAAAGCTTTTCCACCCAGAAGTGATAACGGGGTCAAATCTGAAATTCAGTGGCAAAGAACGATGAGACATTTTCCAATATGCAAAACGTTTGAGAAATTAAATAAAAAAAAATAAATCAAACCATCTTAATTATTTGAAGTAAAATTTCAAGTTTGGGAACAGAAAACTGTCTGGTTTTCAGTATTTGGGAAGTACATGAGGTGTTCTAGGTAATCTTTAAAATTATGGAAAGGGTAATTGTTGAAAGCCATGGTTTGTCCACATGTGATTTTTGAGGTATACTTGAGCTAATCAATTGATTTGGGGTAAAACACTTGATCCCTTGTGTAGAACTTGAGTTAAAAATGATCCTCTGGAGTTTGGATGATGATTTGCAGACACTGTCGTTTCTCCTCCTGGAGCCACCTGAACTTTGGAGTTTTCTGCCCTCATTTGTAGAGTGCACCCTGTGCATGTGCAGCATCACACACGTGGTGATTTGAGAGCAGAAAATTGTGATGTCTGAGTTACAACACAAAGATCCACCTGAGAATGTGGATCCATGGCTGCAGAGGGAGTTGTTGCATGAATTTATGATTTTTGAGATTAAACACTTCAAAGGACAATCAGGATCAAACCTTTTACTTGCTTTGGTCCTTTTCTTGGTGACATTTAGAGAATTTTTGGTTTTTTTAATTTTTTTTTTAATGGAAAATAATGGAATTGGTTTCACCAAACCCTGCTTCATGCCATTGTTTCGGGGCAAGATGCACTACTAAACTTTTGTTAATTTTACTTATTTACTAATAAACACACTAAACCATGAAAGTGTAAGAAGGCACCATGAAGTTGTATGGGGGGGAAAATAATTAGTATCTTATTCTGAGTCAGTTTTTGTGGAATTTTTGGGAATTCTTGGGGAGGGTGTGTGGGTTCATGTCCCAAATCACTGCTTGGTTCTGCAACACCAAGGAAGGGAGCTCTGGGGTAAAAACACGATGAAGGGATCCACGTTTGTGGCCAAACTTGTTAAAAAATTTTCTTTTCTGTAGTAGGACCCAGTCTGAGTGATTAATTTTCTTTTCTTTTGGTGTCTTTGGGGTATTACCAGCCTGACATCTGCTCTGGGCTGGAGGGATTTTGTAGGAAGAAGAGATTTCACTGGTGGCTTCTGGAGATTGTGTCCCTGCTTGGCTTTGTAAAGCACCTGCTGTAATTCACTCTGGGATGACTTAACTATAGTAATGAAATAATAAATACCTTCTACAACTAAACCAATGTCACTTCTTTATTTCTGCACCCCTTTCTGTCTTCAGCTGCTCTTACTCCTTTATAATTATCAGTTAAATATGTGTAGAAGGAGTATTTTATCCCGCAACTAGAAAATAGATGGAAATGTACAAAATTTTGTTTGTTTTCTAACACTTAAAAAGACACTTTTCGTTTGCTTCATTACTACTTTAAAAAGAATATTTTGGAGCTATAAAAATTAAACTATAATTTCTGGATAAAGAGAAGATGTCATTTCACTCAAAATAAATGGAATTATTTGTGATGGGAGAGTGTTTTGGAAAGCTTTTCCCACATGTATTTGAATAATATTTTGAGTGAGTTGTGTCATCTTGAAAAAAAATATTCTTCCCATTTGAGATAAAATTGTTTGCACTTCTTCACGCTGAAAAAAAAATAGATCAGCCTGGGGAAATTTTGGGATCATAGCTGTATTTGGGGATAGGACATTGTCAAGCTCCAGATGTGGCAGTCTGGATGTTCAGGACACCAGGAGAAGACCAGGATGCCCATCAGGAGCCAGATTATGACCTTTGGTGCTTATTTTACAGATGAATATTAATCTGGAATTCAACTATCAATATCACACTGTGGAGAAGATTATTCCCAATGAGCTGAGACATTATGGTGAGGTTTGAAGGAGGTTTTTGTCATTTAGATTCTATTATTTTGCCTTAATATTGTTCTACAATAACAGAAACATCTTAATATGGAAATTAGGAATTATTGTAAAGACAAAGGATATTTTAATTTTGCCGTGTGACGAAAAGAAACTGCTCTGCCTTGACAGAGAATGAGAAAGTCACTTCCATTCTGTATTTCTTAATGAAATTGCAAAAATACCCTGTGTTTAGATTAGACTTGATCCTGCAAGAATGTATTGAAAATCTATAGAATAATTTGATAAAAAAGGAAGAATGAGTCACCTCTAGGGGTAAAAAACCCTCACGAGCACTTTAAACAAATTGAATACTCAGAATATATATTAAAAGTGTTGTATTATAATTTCATTAAAGCATAGAGGGTTTGCTTTTGAAGGGCAAAACAACAAAAAATATAATGAAGTTTGACAGAAACAGAGATCTACAGGTGCTTTCAGAATTTAAGCTATTTTTAAAAAATACTACTGTATTATGAATACATCTACTACAATGTCACCTCAGGAATTAATTTCTAAAATAAGATATCCTGCAGATCAAGGTGTTCCCCAAAGTGAGAAGCTTCAGAAGTTGTTAAAATCAACATGTTTGGGTCAAGAAAATCCTTGTGCAATCAGATTTCTCCTTCCTTTTAGAGGAAGGAAATGGGAGATGTTTTAAGAAAAATGGGAGATGTTTTAAGAAACACGTTCAGAGGGTCAGTAAATTTCCCACAAGACTGACGGATACTTGGTTATTTTAAAACATTTTTCTAATGGAAACACCTAAATGAATGCCATTATTTGAGTCTGGAAAAGAGAGCAAATGCTGGATCTGGAGCTAGAGAAATGATTTTCTTTGCAGTGCTGGGCTTCAATGAGAGGTGAATGGATCCAGCACACCTAAAGGTTCCTGACAGGGCAGAGGAGGATGGAGGGACTTGCCTGTGGAACAGAATCTGCTCCTTCTGGAGGTGCTCTAATCTTACATTTAAACCAGCCAGGAAATATCATCCCAAGGCTGAGGTGAGCCCAGGGATGAAGCATGAACTGAAATCCCAGCACACCTACAACTCAGATTTATTCTTATGCAGGTTGAGTGATCGTTCACCTACACCAGTTTTATTTCTGGATGTGCTCACAGAGATGTGTTTGAGCCAAAAGGCAGCGTAGGCATAAAAAATGTGGAACAGATTTGAACAGATCACAAACAAAGTAGAAATCTTTTAGCCATTTGAAAGATGATTCTCCCAAATACAAAAACATGGCTCTAAGGTGAGCAAGGAGCAGTTTAGGAAAGGAATTACAAACTGAATTTGATGGCGTGGTGGATTTGATGACCCAGAAGAAGCCTTTTGGTTCTGTTGCCTATGAAAATTGTTATAGATGAGGTAAGTGTAGTAACTGTGCTTTTGGAGATGGGAGTTTGCATTAATAGAAATGTTTCGTGCAATATTTGTAGTTGGAAATTTCACATCCATGTAAGTGGGGCTGGGGGATCTTCCATGATTGGTTGGCTATGGTTATAAACCAACAATAAATATGATATAGGTAAAATTCAACACCAGATCCAGGCATCTCTGCCACTACATTATCTGCACTGATTCATGGGGAAGTGCCTGTAAACTCAGAATTATCCAGATTCAGTGTGTTTTCTTGCCTAAGGGTTACTAGTTGTGGTACTTCTCAGATCAGTGGAGGTGCTAGAAACGCTTTAGGGCTTTGTTTTACTGGTGTTAATTGCTAAACTGAAACCCAAATTTGAACTCTGAAGTGTTTTCCTAATGTATTGTGCCACCACAAATCTGGACAGGGAGGCTGCTGTCAGCTGAAATAAATAAATGTGCAGTGGAACAGCAAGATGCTGATGCAGTTACAAAGTGTGCCTCTAGTTTAAACCTCACCCTAGGACCTGCATGGGTGGCAGCTGCTGTCAGCTCTGAAAGGAAGATGACCATTTCCTTCCCTGCAGGTGCACAGGGAAGGTGGGATACTTGTGGGTAGCTCCACGTGGCAAATATCTCGCTGCTCTGCTGTACCTCCACCTTTCTGCTGGGTCTTTTTGGGTTTTAAGCACCTGTTGGCACTTTTTAGGGGTTAGGGCCATACCCATGGCTTGATTTGATAGCACAGTGTCAGTGTTTCAGAATCTGGTTTTGAATGGCTTTTGCACTGTGCTCTGCTCTTCTGTTTAAACAAGGAACAGGGATTTGATTGTTCACCTCTTTTGGGAGATTTAAAATAGCTTTACCTTACAAGAAGGTCAGAGGAGGACTTTTGGCAATGGTCAAAACTAGTGATAGGACAGAGGGGAATGGCCTCATGCTGAAGGAGAACAGGATTAGAGGGCATATTAGGAAGAAATTCTTCCCTGTGAATGTGGGGAGGCCCTGGCACAGGGTGCCCAGAGAAGCTGTGGCTGTCCCTGGATCCCTGGGAGTGTCCAAGGCCTTGGAGCAGCCTAGGACACTGGAGGGTGTCCCTGCCCATGGCAGGGGGTGGAACAAGGTGAACTTCAAGGCCCTTCCAACCTAAACCATTCCATGTTCCTCTGATAATTCTGTGATATCTGCACTGTTGGGTCACTGAAGTTGAACCTGTGGCTGGGGGGAGCCCCAGTGAGCTCAGAGCTCTTTGTGTGCAGCAGTAGCCCTGCCTGGGTGGACTTTACAGGGAAGCAGAGTGACATTAAATATTTAGTTTTCATATCCTGGCTTCCTTTGCATGTGGCCACCACCTAACTCAAAGGCTCCTTGCTGGAGTCTTAAAATCAGAACAATGGAAGGCAATAAAACAGTATAAGAAAAGCTAGAGTCTAATGACAACAATAGCCTTCAAGGTTCACTCTCGCTGTAAGTCATTACATTGTTCTGTGGTGGTTTTTCACATATGAATAGGATGGCTTGGAAATTGTTTCAAGTGTGTCAGATTTGGGAGACTTCAGAAACACTTCTGTAAGAGTTACGGGTAAAAACAGTTTTGTGTTGACAGATGCCCAGTTCTCTGTTGTGGGAGCTGTTTATAACTGTAATGGTGCAGCATCCTCATTTCAGTGGGGCTTCACTTGGGTTTCTCCCAGGATCAGGATCTGTGCATATCTGTTTAACTCATTATTTGTATTGTTGGACAGAGTTGGCTTTATTCACACTGTGTTGGCTTTGAAAGCAAAAATCCAGCCCAGTATCACCAAGTTCCCGTGTGTGGCTTAAGGAATTACACATTCTGCCTTTTGAGAGTGTAAAATTATAGTTGTGTAAAATCACCTAGCAGTTCTTTATCCCGAGTTTGCATTTTATTACCAATTTCAGATATAGCCATGAGGTAACAGCTGAAAAGGTCACGGTGCAAATGCATGTGCAGAATTTAAACCAGGACTTATTCTTTCTCCAATAAACACACACCGGATGTAAAGGAGGAATTGGAACGCTTTCAGGAGGCAGCCTGGGCCAATCCAGCCCTCATCAGGGACCATTTCAAAGATT
Organism: Serinus canaria; assembly: GCF_022539315.1. Lineage (NCBI taxonomy): Eukaryota > Metazoa > Chordata > Aves > Passeriformes > Fringillidae > Serinus > Serinus canaria. The sequence goes on from NC_066321.1 coordinate 2,731,913, forward strand.
AGTTTCTGATGTCCACACAAGCATATTGTGTGAGCCTGGCTTTAGATAATGTGCTGTTCCTGGGCTCTGCCATCCCCTGCACAGGTCTGATTGCTGGATTTTGCAGCCTCCTGTGAGAGCTGCAAAAGCCTCGGCAGCCTGAGCAGCCTGGCTGCTTCTGCAAAGGGAGCCTGCAAAGCTTGATTTCCTTCTGGGAAAGGAAACATAGCTGCATATTGCCCACATTCCCAGCGACCTGCCCCAGGACTAAGCAGAGATTCAGTGGGAGAGGGAAGGGAAACGTTCCCAGCAATGAAACCTCAGGTGATCTGGTTTCTATTCTCAGCCCCGACACTCTGGTTTTTTTGTCAGCCCTGATAAGTGATTTAGCTGTGCTTTCCCCTCTTCCTTACAATAGGGATAACAGGAGCATTGTAAAGCCAACATCAATAGTGCTGAGGGTCACACTTGCACAGAGGCCCACACAAGTGTGGATGTGCTGTTTAAGACATGAAAGACTGGGCAGTTAAACCCTCCACTGGGATCTGGTGTCCTTAACCCAGATCCAGAGGGTGGGGGCAGAGAACAGCCATCAGAACATGAGATTTGCTTTAACAAATCATGTAAAACCCTTTTTTGGGGGGGGTCATACCAGACAGGGATAGGGGAGAAGGTCTCTCTACCCTGATAGGACTCATAATCTTCCTGGCCAGGGACAGGGACATGGCAAGGGCTTTTCCCAAAGGATGTTAGCACAACATGGTTTTCTCAAAAAGTATTAACAAGAATTATCTGGAAGAGAGGTGAGAAAAATCCCACTTTGCTCCCCCTCCTGCTCTTGGGTTCGGTAGCTTGGGAATGGTTGGCTGAGTCTGCTGGTGTTGTGGAGATGTTGCAGGAAACCCTCAGAGCTGCATGTTCTCAGAATTACAGAATTGTTTGGGTTGGAAAAGCCCTGTGAGATTGAGTCCAGCTGTTTCCCCAGCAGTGCCAATGCCACCACTGACCCATGTCCCCCAGTGCCACATCTGCATGTCTTTAAATCCCTCCAGGCAAGTCCACCGCTGCAGCCTGTGTCGGGACTTGGCAACTTTTTGGTGAAAAAACTTCCCTGATATCCAATCTAAACCTCTCCTGGTGCAACTTGGAGCCATTCAGTCTTGCCCTAGAGTTTCTTACTTGATGGGGGAGTTCAGCTTTTGCAGCAGCTTAAGTGCTCAGGGGCAACATGCTGGCTGTGGCCCTCTCCATCAGATCTCCATGGCCAACTCAAGGTCCCTGAGGGAATATTTCAAAGACTGAGACTTTAGAGTGGAAAATAATGGTATTTTAATCACCTAAAATTATAATCTAGTTTAGCTAGACCTGTGCCTGACCACTTAAGGGCTGCCCAAGAGTTAAAGCATATTTTTAAGTGCTTTATCCAACACCCCTTAAACACTGACCAGCATGGAACATCTTTATGATCCTTCTCAAGCTTTCTTTAGGTTTGACCTAGAGATTAATTTCCAAAAGCCCAGACCTGTGGCTGTGGGAATCTCTGTTTTACAAGCTGTCTGTTCCAGTTCCTCAAAGCTGAGTGACTGCTTTATTGGGACGCCGTGTCACTCCTGATTACATTTGCATGTTGGTTTAAACGTAACTCTACATGCCAGAGCTTCCTAACTGGATGTGATGCAGCATCAAAGTGATGTTTCATGCTCTGGGAACTTTAAAAACTCATTGAAGGGAGAAAAGAGAGATGCCTGTGGGAGAAATGACAGAAATTTGGGTTTGATTCTCCACGTATCAAGGTAAATAGCAGAACGTATGTTGACTGAGTTGGAAGCAAGTTGGGCTCACAATGACTCTGACAAGGTGGGTGGTGCCTTAGATTTGTCTCTCCTAAATTTCTGAGGGCTGGGATGTCCTTCTACTGTTTTTCAGAATTTTCCGTTTCTTGTAAATACAGAGTAGAATAATAACTCCTGGTGATTTATTTATAGAAATGCTGGTGGAGGTATTTATTATAAATGAAATTAATTTTGAATTAGCCTCCTTTTCCGTTCAGGAATGATTTTTGCAAACAATGCTCTGCTCTTGTTATTCACTGTATGACATGGAAGGACACAGCTTATGTATCCTCCATCTCCCCTTGTCACTGTTCCTTCAAATCCTTCCAAGCAAGGACAGAATGTTTGGCAGAAATTGCTCTAATATCCCTGAATTCACCTTATCTTCTCCAGACTGCTTTTTTGAAGGCCTGGAAGAGTCTGTGGAATTTATGGAGTGCTGGTAGCACAGGCTGGGTGAAGGTCTGCTGCTGCTGCATATAGGCAGAGTGGGTTATTCCTCAAAACATCTTGGATTCTCTGCCAAAAAATGGGTCCCCTACACCTCCATTCTCCATCTCTAATGTGCAACAAACCCTTCAGATTTCCTATGAGCTTTGTGAATACAAAGCTTGTAAAACTATCCAACATTTTACCTTGTAGAGAACCATGGAAAATTACATTTTCCCTCTGTGAGAGCTGAGTGGGCTGCAGTAAATAAGGTTTGGGGACATGGGAGAATACAAAACACCAGTATTTGATGATGTGTAAAGGGTCTTTAACTGAAATTTGTCAAATGCCATGACAAAAAGTGGATCCAGCCAGCCAGGGCAGACTAGCTGTGGAGAAAGAGAAGGTACAGAGAGGGCAAGACTCCAGCAGACAGTTACTCTCACTACTTGTGGGTTATTTAATTCCTTATTTTACTTTTCCTTTTTTTTTTTAATTTTTCAACATCTGGTTGTTGTATTTAATTAGTGGACACTGTTCCCAAGATTCAAGGTAAATGTTTGACTTATTAAAAACTTACTTTTCTTCTCTAATCTGGCAAAAGTAGCACTTACTGTTTGAATTCCTGCTTGGATTCAAATATAAATTTAATTCAGAAATCAGTCTCTGCTACACCCCGCACTTTTTTTTTTAAATCAGAACAAATGTTTTCATGCTCTCTGTTGTAAATACCATGATTGGCTTTATGTTTTCCCACATAAAGGGGCCAAATTCAGGCTCATCATTACCGTGTCCATTAGATCATAATTTTGGAAACCACATTTATTAACATCGAGGATACGAGCCGAGCCAGAGGATCACCCTTGAAATCAGCGCTGGACTGAGAAGTTTGTGCAAAGAGGAAATTAAAGTGAAAGCTTTATATCCAGGTTTGGGTCAGGAGTTCGTGGTTGCCTCATTCTGGCAGACCAGCAGCATCCTCCAGGAATGAAAGGCATCACTGGAGCGAGAGTTCAAATCGTGAGCTTTCCCGTTGGATTTCGGTGTGAGACGACTGAAGCGCTGGCAGGGACTTGGAGAGAGGATGGGGTTTGGAAAGGGAAGAAGAGAGTGGACTGGGGTACAGGGTCCCTGTGAAAAGTGTGTTTTTATCAGTGCAGGCTCTCCTCTGCCTTTGGGGTTTCCTATTATCAAAGAAACCGCTGGTGGTCATGGTCTATCAAGGGCTGAGGCTAATCTGTAACTAATGAGAGACCAAGGAATTGGGGATATTCCAGAAGTTACTGCATGTGGATCCATGGAAATGTTGGCATATCCTAGGGAAGGACAGTGTCCCACCAAAGGGTGGATGGCTCACGGACCTTCATTCCCAGGAACGACTCTCACGGTGAGATCTGTGTGCTGGGTGTGCCACTGCCTGCTCCACCACAGTCTGAAACATCACTGCATGGAATCATCAGCTTGGGAAAAACCTCCAGGTCCAACCTTCAGCTGAACACCCCCACGGCCACTAAACCACATCCCAAAATGCCACATCCACTGGTTTCTTGAGCACTTCCAGGGATGGCGACTCCACCACCTCCCTGGACAGCCTGTGCCAGTGCTGAGGTACTCTGTCACTGAAAATCTTTTCTCCTCATGTCCAACCTGAGCCTTCCCTGGTGCAGCCTGAGGTCCTTTCTCCTTGTTCTGTCCCTGGTAGCCTGGGAGGAGAGGCCAATCCCCACCCTGCCCCAGCCTCTACCATCCCCTGACGTGGGGATTCGCACGCGGGGTTTGTGCGTGTGCGTAAACACACGCTTGATGTTTTTCTCCATTCCCATCACATGTTTCATTCAATAGACTTATTAATCAACCATAAGAAATGAGTTAAGATGTTGAAACAGTCATGGCCTTTGTTCTGTGTCAGTTTTGTTGGCTTAGCTGACACATAGCTACAAGGCATGACGGATCAAAGTAATTAAAGTTCCAATCATTTACCTTTCTATGTTCAGTGTCAAGACAGCTCGCCTTCACCCCGGGTTCAGAGCATTTTCATATTTTTTTTTACCGCGTTAGAGCTGTGCCATTTGCCTCGCTGTACTTAAGCATTTGACAGCATTTCCATTATAAAGTTTATATACGAAGGCTTGAGATTCCCTCTGGATTCCAACTTTGCACATAAAATTGCAGACCACAGGCAATCCAAAACCAATCTGGTAGCTTGGGGACTTTTTTTTGTTGTTTGTTTCTTTTTGGTTTCTTTGATTTTTGTTGTTCATTTACTTTAAGGTAACATAGGTTTTTACCATCAAAGAACAAAAAAAAAAATAAATTTCCTGTTCTGTTGCACTTAGTTTCAAGGTACATTTTTGTGTTTATGAAACTTTCATGGGACTTATTTTTGTTCCTGTCATGAAATATGGTAAGCAATTAGTTCTAATCTTTACTCCTTCTTCAGATACAACTGACGGTAACTAAGAAATCACACGTGTCAGATGCAAAATCAAAATATTTCCATTTTAAAAAAGATTTTTTTTTTACAGCAATTGCACCAGAAATATGGATAAAGAGGAAATATTGCGCTGGACACATCCCAGTCTGATGTGCCAAACAGGGATTTGACACTGCCTCCATCCCTCCACCTGTGGCAGCCATCCCTCAGGCAATTTCAGGCTTGAAATTTGCAGAAATCCTTTGCAAAAAGTAAGCAATAATTCTCACTCTTAAAGTGTACCTTGGGTTGCAGAATCAGCATTTGGGTTGTGCTTTTTTCCTATTCTTTTTAAGTTAATTTTTATAGGAAGTCCCTTCAAGAGGGAGTTTAAATAGTCCACATTGGATTTCTCACAACTAATTTAATGCCATCTTCCAGTCAGCACAACTGGATCAAGACCCCTCTCTTGCATCATTTGAAGCTCTGGAACATTAAACACTGTCTTGTGCTGTAGTTTGAATATGAGATTACTTAACTAGCAGTGAATATCTCTGCAACATATCTGCTCTACAAAGGGAGCTCACGTTTGGATGTTGCCTGAAATGCTAATATTTTACAGAAAATTGTATATAAAGCTGTGCACTAACCAGCTATTTTTTCCTTTGTGCAACATTTTAAAAAAATTTTGATTTTAAACTCCAGTTCAGCCAATAAACTAGTGATTTTATTTGAAGAGAAGGACTAAAGAGCTGGCATTAAAACCATTTAACTCTGGTTTTGCATTTTAAAAGTATGCTAATATTGTGAAGGATCAAATTGCTGGAATATTTTTGTGAAATCTGATTTTTTTTTCCTTCCCTCAAAGTTTATAGAGTAAAGTTGGATATAAATAGGCAGAGATCAATTAATTCTTTTGAGCTAATTTGCAGATTGGAGTAAATTCCGTGTCCCACGGAAGTTAAGAGGAGTCCTTTTGCTTGGATTTAAATGCTGTCCAGGTAGATTCTCCTGAATTTGCCACACCTTTATTACATGTTTTAGTGCAGAAATTTCTCTTGTGGACCTCTACAATTCCTTCCAATATTTTCTTACAAGGGTGTGCATTTTTTGAGTGCAGTGTTATGGTGTGTATGTACATGTATTTCAAAGGGGTTTGATATTTGAATGCACTATTATTTTTAGGGCAGCCTATCATTACTCAGTAAAATAGGTTGTTAATTTGGTATAAAATAGAGGAAGTAAAACCCCCACATGATTCTTTGGTTCAGGCTTCCTACCCAGTGCGTAATAGCAGAGCAACCTGATAGCAAGGTAGGTGTTTTGCATTTAAATAGCCTCTAGTAAGGACATAAATAATAAGGATACTTTTGTTATGCACAAACAGAGCTGGAACTTGCCTGTATTAAAAGTGTTCTTTGTGGCCTACTCTGATTTTCATTTTCTGTCATTGTAGGAAGTTAATCCAGACAATACATTGCTTAGATCTTTGCTAATGGAATAGATAATTTCAGCATCACTGAGGTTGGAAAAGCCCTCCAGGACCACGGAGTCCCAGCTGTGCCCCATCCCCAGGAGATCTCATGACATCACATTCTCATTCTGGGCTTGTCCTCAGCCCAGAGCTCTGAGTGTCACATCCAGGAATTCCTTGGACACCTCCAGGGATGGGCACTCCTAACCTCCCTGGGCAGCCCCTTCCAAGACCTGAGCCCCCTTTCCATGGAGAAATTCCTGCTGATGTTCAACCTAAACTTCACCTGGTGCGGTTTGAGGCCACTTCTCTCATCCTGTCCTGTTCTCTGGCTGCTCCCTCCTGTCAGGGACTTGTGGATGTCCTCCTTGGAAGCTCCTTGTGGATGTCCCCCTTGGAAGCTCCTCGTGGATGTCCCCCTGGAAGCTCCTCGGGGATGTCCCCCTGGAAGCTCCTCGTGGATGTCCCCCTGAAGCTCCTGGATGTCCTCCCCCTCGGGGTCCCCCTGGAAGCTCCTCGTGGATGTCCCCCTGAAGCTCCTCGGGGATGTCCCCTCTTGAAGCTCCTTGTGGATGTCCCCTGGAAGCTCCTCGTGGATGTCCCCTCTTGAAGCTCCTCGGGGATGTCCCCTCTTGAAGCTCCTCATGGATGTCCCCTCTTGAAGCTCCTCGGGGATGTCCCCTCTTGAAGCTCCTCATGGATGTCCCCTCTTGAAGCTCCTCGGGGATGTCCTCCTTGGAAGCTCCTTGTGGATGTCCCCCTTGAAGCTCCTTGTGGATGATCCTGTTGAAGATCCTTGTGGATGTTACCTTTGAAGCTCCTTGGGGATGTCCCCCTTGGAAGCTCCTTGGGGATGTCCACCCTTGGAAGCTCCTTGGGGATGTCCCCCTTGGAAGGTCCTTGTGGATGTCCACCTTTGAAGCTCCTTGGGGATGTCCCCCTTGGAAGCTCCTTGTGGATGTCCCCCTTGGAAGCTCCTTGTGGATGTCACCTTTGAAGCTCCTTGGGGATGTCCCCCTTGGAAGGTCCTTGTGGATGTCCTCCTTGGAAGCTCCTTGGGGATGTCCCCCTTGGAAGCTCCTTGGGGATGTCCCCCTTGGAAGCTCCTTGTGGATGTCCCCCTTGGAAGCTCCTTGTGGATGTCCCCCTTGGAAGCTCCTTGTGGATGTCCCCCTGGAAGCTCCTTGGGGATGTCCCCCTTGGAAGCTCCTTGTGGATGTCCCCCTTGGAAGCTCCTTGGGGATGTCCCCTTGAAGCTCCTCCTCTGCAGCTCCTTCAGCTGCTCCCCATGGCACTGACTCTCCAGACCATTCCCCACCCCCATAAATAGCACATTCCAGATATCCCACATTGCTGATGACTGACATCAGCCGGGCATTTTTATCCTGAATGAAACACGTGAATGTATCAGTAGGAAATATTTGGATGTGTATTTGGATATATCCAAATTGTACAACAATGAGTGATGAGGCAGAAATGTCTGTGAACGTCAGGCTGAAAGGAGAACTCAAGGGGATATCTGTTCCCACTGTGATCCTGGCCTGCTGCCTGCCCTTGGGCAAGGTACATCAGGTCTGTGTCTCAGTGGGATCACATGGTGCAAGACGTGTGTTGCCCTCGTTTTTAAAGTTTTTCTAAGCCTTCTGATGTTTCCATCCTTGTAACAAACTTTCTCACACACTTTATGTAAATAACTGATTGATTTGCGTTCTTTTATGGAGGAGGAGAAATCTGATGGACTGTTGGTTTGTCCAGTGTCATTGGAGAGGTGGCACTGTCACCCTCCAAGCCACTGGCACTTTTGGAAATGTATAAATGTTGGAGTCAGAAATTAAATCCTCTCTTTTTGCCTTGGAAGAGCTGCGTGTCCCTGTGGTGTTATTTCGTGTCCTAAGGTGACACTAAAGACGTGGCTTCCTTGGAGAAGTGTTCTAAGACTGACAAATGAAAACCTACTACATAATGCACCATCAAATGTGATTATTATTGAGTTACCAGTTACCGTTATTGAGTTATTAACTCGGCAAAAATGTGTCTGGAGCAAAAAGGGCAGCCAGATAAAAGCAAATGCTGATAAAGTTCCTGTTCTTCCCTCTGTGTAGACATGGGATGGTGAAGGAAAGAAAATATTCGTGTGTTGTCTGAGGCCAGCAGGGAAATCGAAATGCTTTCCAAAAAGAGAAACCAAAAACAAATGCAAGCAAAAAATTCCTAATCTTTTATATTTATCTAAGAACTCCTGAACTCCATTTAGACAGGTATATTCTTTCTTGGGGCGAATGAATTAATTTAAATTAATGTTATATGATCTATAAAAATATTGTTTCAGGTCTCTTGGCCTTTCCAAATGAAAATTGAACTTTCTAAGTTCATTCTCCATAACATAATAAACCTATTTTTAGTGTCAAGAATGTCTAGGAAAGAATGTTTTATCCACCTGTAAGAAAGCTTGATATTCAAACCTTGAAGGAAACCCTGCAAAATATTCTACATGGCACCAGTGTGCTCCAGTAAAATATAAACCTTGCTTAAAATTAATCAATGATTTTTGAAGACAGGAAAGCTGGAAAATGAAAAGAGCAAAAACAAATATCTGCTGCTAATCCTTAAGGATGAAAAACATATCTTTGTAAGTAATAAAAGCTTTGTAAGTGTGATATTCTTTCATTTTTGATGAGAACAATGAGTAAAAGGCAGTTGATATCTTTAGATTAAGAGCATCTATACCTGTTTCTTTTGAAAATGATGCAAAACTGCCTTGAAAGACAGAAGTGGTTTTGTAAATTGTGTTGTGAGTGAGGCTGTGAGTTTCTTTCTTTTTATTCCAAGTGTTGTTTGTGGCTCCAGTCTATCCTACACCACAACTTCACTGCAGAGAGTGAGGAGTGATTCACATATGCTGAGTGTTTTTATTAGGAATTTGTTTTGATTAGGGCTGCAGTTGATTCCTCCAGCCAACTGCCTGCATGAAGAAAAAGCATTAACTGTGGGGATCAGATTGATTAGTGAACATTCCTGACTGGCAGCATAAGGAGAGGCATCAAGGAGGTGGGAAAGAAAGATGTGGATCAGCAATCAAAGGGAAGGCAGCAAAGAAAGGTCATTTAATGCACCCCTGCCTCCAGGTAAGACCGACAGCACCTATGCTGGTCTCAACAGATGTTTGATTAATTCTTTTTAAATGCCTGCAGTAACAGAGATTTCCAAACTTCCTCTTAATATTATTTCAGTTGGGAACTTTCCAAACAGCCCAGATGTTTTGCCTGAGTTCTTATCTTACCTTTCTTTTTTTCCTGCAATTTTGTTTTCTCCTATCAGAGGTCACTCCAGTGGCACCATTTCTGAAAACTTTTACCACTTCTTCTGGGTGAAACAATTCCCCTCCTTGCCATTCATTCTTTTTCCACTAAGAGCGACCACAGAAGCTCTACAAAGCAAAATTTCCTCCTCCTTGTAGAGACAGAGAAAGTTCAGGTTTTTCCCTCATCCAGATTCCAAATGAGGCCCCAGGAGATCTCATGACATCACGTTCTCACCTTTACCTGAAGAGGTTACCTATGGTTGTGTACTGGTTATGGTTAATGTTGGTTAATTTGTGAATTTGAGGGTAAAACTGGTTTTGGAATCTCTTCCCAGAGCAGCTGTGGCTGTCCTTGGATCCCTGGCAGTGCCCAAGGCCAGGCTGGACAAGGCTTGGAGCAGCCTGGGACAGTGGGAGCTGTCCCTGCCCTTGGCAGGGTGTGGAATGAGATGGGCTGTGAGATCTCTTTTAACCCAAACCAGTCTGGAATTTATTTATATATATATAATATATATATAGACATATATATAGACATATATATAACCACTATTAAGTTTAGCTAAAGACACTTGTCAATGACTATTTTATATTGATCTGCAGAAAAATTGCAGCCAAAAATTACAGAGTAGAACGTTGCACTCAACTCAGTTGTTACAAAAAGTTCAGCATTTGTGTAAATCACACTTTACACCAATATTAACCCATTTCATTAATTGAAGATAAAGCCAATGTTTTCTTGCACAACTATTTTCCAGCCTTTTAAGCAAATAACTTCTGGTGTCTTTAGGCTCTTTACTTTGTTTCTCACAGTCAGTTGTATATTAGTATGTCAAGGCAAGCCATGCCACTTTCCAGGGCTCACAGTGTTTTTTCTTCAGTTGTAATTTAAAATTTTGAATATTCAGCTGCCCATATGACCATGTGAAAATATTAACCACAAAAAATATCTGTACATTGCCAAAGGTGGAGCACAATCCTGTGTGTCACACAATGCACAGATAATAAAGGTCATAAATTGCACTTGAAAAAGGAAATGTTCTGCAAGGTGAAATATTTCTGCAAACCTATAGCTGGTTTCACAGACAAGTGAAAGTAATTTGGAATAATTTCACCCAAACTGCTGCATGAGATTACTAATTATCTTTAATTTAAAGGCTGCTTTATGAAGGGGACAGTCCTACCAAATCCCACAAAGTTTGCCACCAGGAGATGCCAAACTTCTCCAGGATAGACATCTCTTACTTCCAGGACATCACCCTGTTGGTTTTCCCTGTTGGTTTTATCAGTCTCGATGAAGGGTGAGACACAAGAGATGTAACACTCAACACCAAACTCAACTCCATTCCATCAGAACCCACCCTATTTCCTGGTCACAACCCCTTAGAAATGTTTTTCAGCCCACTAGCTTTTCCCACACACTGCTGCTAATACTTCTGACACCCATTATTTGTTATTATACCCCACGTGGTCCTGCTTCAGGGCATCTTTCACAGTTCTAGCTCTCCAAAATATCTGGTCGTGGTCTGAAACTTGTTCCTGGTTCAGTCTCTCTCTCACCAATGCCATCTCCATTCCTTCCAAGTCAGCACACCTTGTCTCAGAGTTTGCACACAAGGTTGTGTGAGCTTTCAGTCAGGTTTTGAGAATCCTTCACAAACCCATTTCCCACATCACCCCACATTGTATTCCCTAAACAATCCATCCATAATTCTCTTGTGAAGAATTACGGGCAAAATGGACCCTGGTGGAAATCTCAGCTGTAGAAAAACCTCCTGCAAGAAAACCTGGGGTGGCTTTGGGAGGAGAGAATATTTCATTTTAAGAAGGAAAGCCCAAGGCTGTGCTCAGGTGTGAGATGACCAGGAAGAACTCAACTGGCAGATTCCCACGTTTCAGCTCCCAAGGGATTCGCTAACCCCTCGATGACCCCTGCATCCATGGGATACACAACAGCAGGAGCAGAAATCTCAGCTGCCCCATCCTCTGAGGTTCTCCTGGGACACAATTGATCTTCTTCATGGAGACAGAACCCATTTTCAGGTCTGTGCACCAACCCCAAAGTTGGCTTTTTATTTTTAGCTCCCCTGCACTATCAGATTTTAATTAAGGCATAAATAAGACTCTTCTCCTGGTTTCCAGAATGGCTTTTTTTATTGGGTGTTTAAAGCTTTATTTACACAGCTACATTTCTGACCTGTACCTCAGCCCTAGACCTGGAGGACAATCAAATTGATTTTCAGCTAATTGCTTCTATTTCATTTGTGGTGTTTCATTTCTAAACTGTCACAATGTTCTGTCATTTTTCTTGGTTTTATTTATTTAGTGAATTTATGCAAAATGTAACCAATTCTTTATTCTCTAAAATTATTAAATTTTACCTTCAGGATCAATGAACAAAATAAGTGCATATTTAATTTATTTGGAATTAGTCTCTTGCCATCCTTGACAGAAACCTTGATGCTTTAATAATTTTCCTCCTGAAAATACACGCATACACTTTCTCTTTCAAATGCCATTTTATTTTGGGACATGGCTTCTCTTGAATTATATTACTCACTAGAATGCAATGTATTCCTTGAGAAAAGCAAAACAATCCAAATAATTTTTTTAGAGGACTGATTGTAGGTTTTATTTTTAACAACAAGAGTATTGTTATAACTCAATTAAGAAGGGTAAATATTCATAACACCTAGTGATATATATTGTATTTACTGCAGATACAATATATTGTATATACAGCAGGCACAAAATATTGCTTTTCTCCTGTTACAGGTCAGTCCATTTTTGGTGAACTCGCATTTCAGGAATTCTGGATTCAGGAAAATTTCATTTCAAGGTATGATTCCCATTCTTTCATCTCTTTCAGCTTTTCATCTGGTTTTCTTGAAATGATAAGGTAAAATATCTTTGAATTTTCTTCCTCGTAAGAGAAAAATTCTCTTAAAAGTATCACGCATTTCTGATTTTTACATTTTCAGCACAAGATATTATTTTCAGTTCTTTAAAACATAGATGGAAATCTGTATTTATTTGGCAATATTTGGCTTTTTGTGCTGTTTTTCTTTTCCCATTACCATCCTACTTATTTCCACTTAATTCTAGTCAAGCACATAACACAGAACAGAGGGGAGAAGAAATATTTTTGGCTGAAGACACTGGAGTAAATCTCACAGCTCCTGTGAGAAAATGTCATGAGTATCTACGTAGAACAGACAGAACTCAGATTTTATGAGAGAGAAATTGGGAGAAAAGTGCAAGGACTCAATTTATCTGCATCTGAATGATAAAGAACTGACTGAACCCTTCTGGTATTGAAATCTAGGCTTTTGGAGAGAATATTTTTAATTTTTAAGATAGTGCTTTGGTCACTAAACCATTTATTAATCTAATTCAGAAGGAGCCATTGCAGAGATAGGGAGCCCTATGGTCTGTACAGGTCAAACTAAATATTTCCCACTCAAAAACAATGTTTATTTTTAAAAACTCATAAGTTTAATTTGAACATGTGTTGATGGTAAACTCACAACTCTGGTAATCTGCCACAAAATTTTTTTTTAACAAAAGCCATAAACATTTTTACCTTATTCACATAAAGTGAATATAATTATTTTTCTTTGTTTGCCTACATTACCCAAACATTTTCAATCTTCTGTAACTCTAATTAATTACAAATAAAACAAATGTTAGCTGTGTAAGGAGCATTCAGGGCACACTTTTAGGAGGACATCACTGCACCAAGGGTGCTGTTTGCCAGAGTAGTTTACTAATAGTTTGCAACTTAATGTTTATGAAACACTGAGAGGTTGGGAAGTCCACTGTGAGAACTGGTAAAGCTCAATCTTCAGGAACTGGGAAATTAGGATTTGTTTGTCTCAGTCCTACCTTGGCTTCTCTTATTGCCTTTTGAGGTGGGATGGAGGGATTTTTTTTCCCCTCTATGATGGGAATGGGAAAATCTAGCACACATTTAGTTTAGGTGCTGGAATATATTCATTTGAGGATTTTCCCATTTTGAGGATTGTGCCCATTCAGCCCTCCATTTCCACTTGGACAGATTGCTAACTTTTTGTGGAAATAGTCCAATTTTTCCTTCTTATTTTCCCCAGGGAATAAGGGCTGTGAGAGTGCCCTGCAAAGGGAGGGTGTTTGAAAGGAAGCACGGAGGGAACAGAAGGGCTGAGGCACTATCACCACCCCAGAAACCTCCCTAAGCTGGATAATTTGTCCATCACGAGACAAGTCTGACTTAGGGAGAGGATTAGTGGGGCTAATGCTGCAGGCACTGCCTGCTGCCACATCTCCTGTGTCATCACTGCTTTGTTTCTGCCCTGCTGCTGCTGGAGGGCTCCAGCTCTCCCCGTGCTGCCCCTACAGAGCTTCCCACTGCTCTGCACCCCATCCTACAAGAGATGTAGGATCTGTCTAAAATAGACAGATCTGCCTGTTCTGAAAAAGACCCACAGAGAAGCCAACACCACCCCCTCCCTATTAGTTTCAGTGGGAATAATAGTGAGTACCATGCTGATTTCATTTCTGTTTCCTTAATGGTTCTCCTTGGAAAAGGAGATTTGTTTCACTGTGGCATCTCACCTGAAAGCAGGCTGCCTACTCCATTGATTTGCCTGGCCTACACATGGCTCTGTGTCGCCCTGATTTTCTAGGATTTTCTAAGCCTTCTGATGTTTACATTCTTGTGGAGAACTTTCTCACACACTGTCTGTAGATAACACATTGTTTTGCATTCCTTTATGAAGGAGGAGAGACTGGATGGACTGTTGGTTTGCCCAGTGGCATTGGAGAGGTGGCACTGTCACCCTCCAAACCGCTGTCACTTTTGGAAAACTATAAATGTTGGAGTCAGGAAAGAAACTTCCTTTTTGTTCTTCACCTTGGAGCAGCGGTGTGTGCCTGTGTTCTTTCATGTTCCACAGTGATAGGTCTGCATGCTGGAAAGTTCTCCTCCTTCCTCAGGAAGAATCCTAATTTTTGTGTCAGTGCCTTTTGTTTTCTTATAGCCTGGCTAACCCTGGAATTCTCTTCTCTTTATCTGTTTTCCAGGAGAATGTCCAACAAACAGCAGCTCAAAATCTCCTTTTCCACCACACCAGGCAGAACACTCGTGGGTGTAAGGAAATCAATGTTCCTGCCTGATGTGGAGGATTTGAGCTTTCCAGAAACACCTTTGGTTAATAGTGTGCTGTACAGAACCACTCATTCTTATTCTGTAGGAGTGAGTCTTTGTTCCCTGCGTTTGCCATGGGCATCCTGGTGCTTCAACTTTATCTCTGACACATCACTGAGAGTGTGTTCTTTTGCTGGCAGGTCTGAAAGAACACAAACTAACCACCAGCAGCCCACAAACCAAAAGCAGAAACTCCTCAAACGTGCGTATCCCCTCAGCAGTTTAAACATAAATGTGTAAATTGCATTTTAATGCTCATTAAGAGCTTTGCCAGTTTCAGGTCTGTGGCATCTTTTTTAGATTAAATATTATTTGCTCATTTAATTAATACACTACTCCGTGCTCTGAACTTTTTAACTAAAAATCATTAGGAAATAAGTTGGCTTTTCTCTGCTTCCTGGATGCTACAAATGCTCATAATTTTCTCCTCAGGTTTCTCTTGCCTCCTTTTGGTTCTCTTTGAAGTGGGTGGAATGGTTTAAATGTTGACCCAAACTGAATTGGTTACAGGAGATAAGAAAAACATTTCAGTATAAATAGTGCATAGACAGAGATGATAAAGACAATTTCAGGCATGTAGGAAAGGCAGACAAGGAAACTGAAATCAAGCAATTTCTGCATGAGCTTGGTAGATGACTGATTTCACACGCTTTTCAGCAGAGGAATGTGGATGTTCATGAAAACTTGATCAAGAGCCATATCCAAAAGAGCATTTGCATATCTGAAATAGAGTGTACAAAGATTTTAAAGGCCCACATCCAAGATTGTCATCCAAAATTGCCTTTGTTCAGACACACTCAAGCCTGGAAGCACTGCTGAACTTGGGCAGCAAGGGAATTCTCTGTGAGAAGCTGCTGACCTGTCCCAGCCAGCCGTAGGGACCCACGGGGACATCTGTGCCTGGCCCTTGTCACACAGAACAGCTCCTACTCACTTCCAGAAGGGAAAATCACCAGAGAAATGAGACAGTGAGTGTGCTGCTCCCCACCTGAACTGCAGCAACTGCTGAGGAGGAGTGGAAGTGGGGGGTTTTGTATGATATCTTCTATGTATGAAAGCTCTAAGAGGCTGCACTCAGCAATTATAGATGAGCAGGAGCAAGGAGAGCAGGCTCCAGAAGCTGAGGGGTTTGAGTGGAACCAGCTCAAAGGAAGTAAGTGCTCCGTTGTCTGAGGAAGCAGCGGAGCGAGGAGGTTGTGTTCAATAAAACATTGGGTGCTGAGGATGGGAGGCGTGGAATTAAAGCACTGAAGGGTTCAGATTAGATGGGAATTAGCTGCTGTTAGGAGTGCAAGTTTTTAAAGTAATGTAGAAACCGCCTGGTCGCAGCTGACGTAGTCTAAAAGTTGATTTTCAGCCTTATTAATCATCTCATTGGAGGTCTGGAGGAGGACTAGGTGGGATGGAGCTGGGATTTGTGACTGATCGTGGATTAATGGAAACAGCAAACCGTGGTGCATTTTTTTTCCCTGGAAATTATCTACCTTTTCCAGGTTTTTGATCTTAAGGAAGCTCACAAATCATACAGATCCAAAGCCATCATTCATTTGGCTTTATCCTGTGCAGCCCTGGATCCTAGAAACCCAAAGCATTCCAGTGTGCCTTTCCCCATGGGAAGTGGATTTCAGTGGCTGCTTTTCCACATGGCTTCTCCAGGCCATCCCAGATGCTGTTTATTTTCAGCAGATGAAGGAAGAGGGTATTTGAACAGGTCAACGTGATTCCAAGTGGGCTCCCACATTCCCATTTGCAGGAATTGCCCTGCACTCAGGAGGAATTGTGACCTGGGAGGATGGGCAGACCCTGGCACAGGGTGGCCAGAGAAGCTGTGGCTGCCAATGGATCCCTGGAAGTGTCCAAGGCCAGGTTGGACATTGGGGCTTGGAGCAACTCAAACCATTCCCAGCCTAAACCATTCCCAGCCCAAACCATTCCCAGCCCAAACCATTCCCAGCCTAAACCATTCCCAGCCCAAACCATTCCCAGCCTAAACCATTCTGCTTTTCTCTGAATCTCTTTGTTTTGCAGTTTCTCCTGCAGTTACTGCCAAAGAAATTAACTCCCAAGAGCCAGAATGCTGAAGAGAATCCACTACACTCTTGCAGATTTGTTTCACTTGGATTTAAACCTCCTTCCTTTGCCATCAGCCAGCACAAGGCAAGCTCTCTCTGGGATGATCGTTTAGGCAGGAAAACCCCAACAATTATTCTAGGTTGGTTTGCACTGTCCGTGTAAAACCAAGGGCTAAAGTTACTTGTGCCTTTAAAAACGGGCTGCCTTTGATTTTACTTTTTAATTTTTTTTCTCCCATAATTCTTTTCTGATTGGCCAGAGAGGGTAAAGTTTGTGTCTGGAAGAATTGTTAGTACGTGGTCAATACAGCTTACTGCTCTTTTTTCCTCAAAACTCAGAATTAAAACGAAGAAAAAACTTGCATGGCAAGCCTAAAAATTCTGATCAGAGCTGTGTGTATTCCACATGGCTGCATGTACTGGAGTTAGATGAGGCCTTGTCTGCCATCTCACAGCTCCTGACAGCACTGCAGATCTTGTTTTTATGGGAAATTCTGAAAAGTTGTGAAATCTTGTATTTGTCCTTTTTTCTATTTTTTTTTCCCCTCTGCTGCTAAGTCATTATTGTCTCATCTCTCACGAAACGTACCATCCAATTTCAGAAGCAGAACTTCATATCCATTTTTCCGAGGAGGGATAGGCAGTTTTGATTGCATTTTGTGTTATAAACAGCAAAGTGACTGTAGAAATGGCTGGACTTATTGCACTGCAAACCCCTCTGTGCTGAGGGCACTGTTTGCATGAAAAGCCTTCTCTGTGTAATGTGAAAGTTTCTACGAATGAGAACTGCACAGTAGTAGTAGTTAGGGCTTTATTACTTAGTTCTAATTTGTATTGATGGCCTAAAAAAAGTAGCGTGCTTTGCAGTTCTATGAAAGAAAAGATTATAAATGGAGATTAATTATAATTTTGCTAGCTCAGTACTTGTAAAACTAAAGCAATTTATATTCTTTCTCTTAATGATCTCCATTCCTGATTGCAGTAATGTAATCTAATTGTGATTATGATAGTATCTGAATCATGTGGGCCTCTATGTGATTGGAACTACTCTTTGCATTAAAAAGTAATTTTGGAGTAATGATGAAAAGTTACTGTGGAAAATTGGCAAGTAATATATTTTACTCTGTATCTTAAGTTTCTGCTTTCATTTTTGATTATATCTTATAGCAAGGATAAGTATGATACTGTATCAAGGATTTATTACATCAAAGACTTATCATTGATAACTCGGAGTATCGAGGATAAGCACGATGCTGTTGGAATAGCACAGATATGGTCGAGGCAAGAAATTGAGGTTTTGAGATGCTGGGCTGGGGTTTGTGGAGAGGAAGGGTAGGTGGAGGAGGAGCCCTATCAGTATTCCTGGGAGATGAGTGTCTTCAGAGGGAAGTGCTGCCAGTATTTTGGCTGACATAGCAATGTCAGTGCTGATAAAAGTTAGGCACAATAAAGGTAGTCAGGTGGTTTTCTGAAGGCTTCTTTGAACTTTTAGGTCTTTGCTTTCAGATGAGAGAGGCCTTCAAGAGCGTCAGGACTTTGATAAGATGGCTTTTAATTACTCCTTTATTGACTGTGAGGAGGTGGAACTAGGGAGGGAATACTCACGTCTCCAAAGCCAACGCAGGATTGCCTCCAGTTCCTTGTGGGCCTTATTGAATTGTCTTTCAGAAACTATTTGAATTAATTCAAGGGTTTGAGCCAAGGGTAATAAAGGGTGTTGAACTGGAGAGCTATGAAAGATCCAGTGATCTTGACATCATTTGATTTAAAGTATTTGTTGAGGAGCAAAAAAGCAATGCGAGCCTTACGGCAGGCTGACTTTCAGGGAGTGCAGAGTGTGCTAAGGAATTTTTATCAGGATTTTATTATAATGTATGGTAAATCTACTGAAGAAAATTGGAATATATTTCAGAAACAGTTGGAGGACATTTGAAATTCATCCTGGTTTAAGTCTAAAGAAGGATAAAGGTAACAATGCCCAATGTGGCTAAGTAGAGTTGTATAGTAAAGAGTAAGATAAGCAGTAAGCACAAGGTGTTGGGAAAAAAAAAGGCCAAATCTGGTAAGGTGGAGCAGTTAAAAGGCTACAGAAAATAAGCAGAAGCAAACTGAAAGGCTAATTAGAAAAGCAAAGAGAAAATGCTGAATGCTAACTGCAGAAAAAGAAATAGTTGAGATGATAATAATATCCTGTGAATATACTCCAGCAAACTGAAAGGAAAAATAGATCCAGAAATCACTGTAGTGTGGACAAAGGCATGGTGGATTTGTTCAGCAGGTTTTATTTTTGTGTGTGAATACACAGAGGCAGATGGGTGGATGGCTGGGCAGATGGAGAGCTGCTGAACAAAGGAGTGTTTTCCTTTCTGTGGCAGCACGTGCAGCCTCACCTGAGGAACTGACAAACACCACAGCTAGCACAATATCCAGCTCAAAATCCTTTAACGTGGCCTGATTAGCAACAAGGGGTGCAAAAAAAAATCACTCCAAGAATCAGTGAAACTTTGAAGAAAACCAGAGCTGTGGGTAGCATTGCTTGTGGCCATAGCCACAAAATCCATCAGGGTAGCCCAGAACTCTGAAAGTGTGAGCAGAAGAAAGTGTGGATATATTCCAGTGTGGGAAATGAATTTGTGGAGAAATTATAACTCTTACAAAAGAAAACAATGGAATTTCTACCCTCATCACTAACTCAATCAAAACAGAAACACTTGTAATGTGTTGCAATTAGGAAATAGTTGGCTTCTAATTGTGATGGTGTGAATTATAACACCTTGGTTGTCTCGCTCTTCACATGAGACTGAAAATGGAGTGAAAGTTTTTAAAATATCTCTCAGTTTGCCCATCTCTGGGTCAGAAAATGGCTTAATCCAACATCCCAGGATGTAAATATTAACTTAATCATGTATCTGATTGAGTCTCATATCATTTGCTCCTGGGACTGTATTTGTGCCAGGGTTGTGGCACCACCAGTGCCCCTTCTGACCTTAAATCTTTGGGGGGGAAGCACCAGAGGCCTCCTGGCACGGGGTGGGCTGCAGCTCCAATAAAGTAAAAGACAAGCTGCAGATATTCCCCGTCCCTTTTTTCCCTTCCAGAGGGAGCTCCAGCACTCCCCTCACCAGTTAAAAATATTCCAGCTCTCTCCTGACTTGTGTCACAAACTTGTAATTACTTCTAGCTGCTGTTTGCTGCTGCTAAAGGTTTGCACAGCAAAGGTTGGGGTACCCCTGCAGCTCGAGTTTGGCTGGAGATGACAGAAGCGCACAAGAGCTGTTTTCTCCAGAAAGTGTCTGTTTCTTTGCAGAAGTGAGCTTTTCCCAGGCAGGATGGCTGTGAATTCCCCCCGACGCAGTGATTTTTGCTCCCCCTGCTGTCACGACAGCAGCAGATTAACCAGCCCTCTTTGCCCGCTCAGACGGGTGTTGGTAACGCGGATGCACAGGATGCTTTTGTTAAAATAACAAACACTTGCAGCCAAGGCCGGAGGGAACCGTGCAGAATTTGAATAAAAAGCCTGCCCCGGGAATATTTTACATTTAAGACTTGTCTGCTGAGAGAAAAGTTACGAGAATTGATCAGCTTGAAAGATTATTTGCTCCTCTGAAAGACTACTCCAAACAAGAGAGAGTTACTGAAAAAATAAATAAAAGGTTATGTTGCTAAAGCTCTTTGTGTCCAGGCTGTGGAATAATTTGGAATTCCTGCCCTGAAATTATTACTTAGACTGAGCTCCTTTCAGAGGTGTTGCTGTAACAAGATTTTTTTTTCCTTCCCAGGGATCACATCTGCTTTTTCCTCCAAAATAATTAATTTACCTGGCTCTGAAATGCTCATGGAGATGCTTGTGAGGCTGTGGGGTGTCTCCAGTGTGGGAGGTGCAGCCTCTGACCCACCTGCCCACCAGGAAGCAAATTTTTGGGAGTTGAAGCCTCTCTCTGCAAAGGGATTTTCATTTTCAGTCCTGCCTTTTGCTGCAACCACCTGTATCATTTAAAGAATGGGGTATGCACTAAGTATATAGATATTAATGATCTAAAGTTCTATTATGCAGAGTATATTAATTATTATATACTGTTACATACTGAATATATATACCAATAGGATAATGTGTGTATATACATGCACAGTACACATACATATTCCATATATCATATGGATATTAGATTTAGTATTTGTATATTATATGTACTATATGTAGTATATACAGACCCTATAGAGAATATAGAGTGGACGTATACACAAGAAATAATATATATACTGTAACATATACTATTATAAACAGATAGCAAGTATATATGTTTAAGTATACATATATACATGTAATAAGCAATATATACTTATTATATACACGTTATATGTATGCATACTGTATATAATGTAGTATAGGTGTATATATACTATAAATATAGAATATATAGATACATACTCTATATAAAATATAGTGTATGGTATATATGATATATATATAAAGCAGATATGGTTTATAAGTTTGTATACTAATATTTATAAATATAGTTTTTAAGTTTAAAAATTGAAAAATTTCAACAATAATAATAACAATAATAAATACTATTATTATTAATAATAAAAATTTTAAATAATATAATATAATAATAATTAATAATATGTATTAATATATACTAATATAGAGGTATATATGAAAACAGA
This sequence comes from Serinus canaria, assembly GCF_022539315.1. NCBI lineage: Eukaryota > Metazoa > Chordata > Aves > Passeriformes > Fringillidae > Serinus > Serinus canaria. The sequence goes on from NC_066321.1 coordinate 2,753,266, forward strand.
AATTGAATGGATATTAGATGTTTTTATACTTCTATATAATGGAGGTGTAAAACCTCTATTATATGTTTTTTATACCTCTGTTTTATATTTTTTATCTATATCTATTTTTATATCTATCTGCCTATAGCTACACGTTTCTTTCTTTTTCAGCTGGAAGTCTTTATTCCCTTTGCATCCCAATCTCCCTGCCCACCTGCCCACTGATCTTTGAGGTTTGTGGGGCGTTGCCACGAATCCTTTGCCCTGTGCCGAGCATTCCCAGGGCATGGGGGACACGATCCCATTGTCCCGAGTGATCACCTGGTGCTGGGCCCAAGCCAGGAGCGCCCCTGCTTCCAAGGGGTGCCCCAGCCAGGCTCTGTTTGGGAAATCAAGGGAGAAGTGAGGTTCTGGGCAGGAGGCAGGAAGGTTTTTCTGCCGGGGGAAGTGTCCTGCTGGACACTGAGCTCTTTGTGCGGGCCTGGGGCCGGCTGTCTGCCCGCTCCCTTAAGGGAACTTGACAGATCTTAAAAAAAAATCAATTTTAAGCTCACATGCCCCAGTGGGTGCCAAAGCCACTTCAGAGAGGCTGAGAGATGGCTGAGTCGACAGGATTTGACTTCCCGAGGTAGAAAGGTGACAAACTCCATCATGAGAAAGGGGCAGCTCGGGGCCTCCAAGGCCGAACCTGCTCCCAGGATCCGGGGCCCGGCGCTGTATTGAACCTATTTATCTCTTTCATGGGCCCAAGGTACCACAGGGAAAGAAAAGTTGTTCAAAAAAAAACGCTGGCAGAATTCAAGGGTGTAAATGATGAATTACTTTTCATCAGCTGAAAGGAAACATACTCCGGAACAATACTGAAAGGGAGCAGGAGCATCTGACCTCCTGCTTCAGAGCAGCCAATATCTTCATTCAAGAAGACAACCATGAAATTACACAGAAAATGGGATTGTCATGAACAGCCCCTTGAAATCTCAGTATACAGTCATTACTGCATGGGAAAAAGCCTTCATCCACACATCATAACTTGTAACAGACAAGGGAGGAAAAAAAAAAAACCCACCCTGAAAGCCGGCCTTGGAGTTACCAGTAGGAATGTAGAAAATATTTGTTGATTCAAACTTTTCCCCCTCTGGTCTCCCAAATCACTGTAAACAGACATAACAACGTCCTCATCCTGGTGTAAGCCCGGCTCTCTGGCCACAGACAGCTCGTTGGAGCTGTTTTGTAAATCAGAGGAAAGGAAGAGAGAGGGAAAGCCATCCTATCACTTTATTTATATTATCTGTCCTTGGTGATTGATTTATCATTTAAGTGCTTTGAGAGGAGAGTCCAGAAACCGTTGTCCAATTAGTGCTGCCCTCTGAAAGCACGTCCTATAAATATTCGTAATTATCTGAATACCAAAACAATCTTCATCAGAGCTCCACTGCCAGGGTAACAACTGATTTTCTGGGTTTGCCTAGCAAAGTTTATATTTATCCAAATTAGGCAGAGAATAAAGAGCAAACAAGAGGCCGTTGCTTTATACGAGAATGAAACCAATCCCAGAGAATGAGCAGCCAGGAATATGGGGATAAAAATAACACATTTAACTGTTTATTTCTTGATTCTTGCAGATTTCTACATTGACTTTAATTAAGCTAGCCCTGGGCTAGTGGGCACGGAGAGGGGTGGGTTTTTTATTCCTCTTTTATTTTTTTAATTCCTCATTAGGCTGTTTTTTCCTTGGCTCTTGTGGCTTTAATGACTACTCCCATTAAATAGGTCAATGGGCTGCTTTTATTTCAAGTTTTATATAGACTCATATTCCACTGAATCTTAAACACGGAACACCCAAAGCCTTTCCAGGCAAATTCCTGCAGATAAAGATGGGTTTATTTCTCTTTTCCCTTCCTTCCACAGCAGCTGACCTTTCACTGGGATGCAGCTGGGGAAAGATCTGGAAGGCTGGCACCATTCTGGGCCAGCCAGGTGCAAAAATCACTCCCAGGTAAGTGCTTGGCTGAGGTTTGGAATCTGTGGGCAGCAAGGAGAAGGAAGAGGAGTGGGAGCACCTGCATTCCCTTCCATCACCTTCCATGACCTTTCCCTTTCCCTCTTTCCCACCGTGGGCAGGACCAGGGGATGATGGAGGGAGCCAACCTGAAGAGTGCAGGGGCTGCCTGGAGCAAGGGTGGTGCACAAACAGGACATCAGGGACATCACCCAGGGACAAGTCTTCCTCTCCTGGGGGCCTGGACCAGCCCTTGGCAGGGCTCAGGCCAAAGCAAAGAGAAGTATGAAAGGGAAATTGCTTTGTGAGAGGGTCAGAAAGACTTTTTATACCTGGGAAAAAGAGCAAGTCTTGAGGTCTGAGAGTGAGGAGAGAGAAAAAGCTCTGAACTAATAATTTCTTTATCCATTGTAAGGAGTGAAAATGTTTTTTAAATGACTTTGCCTGATGTCAGTCTAGAACAAAAACTGATGCTCCAGCACTGCCCACGAGATGCTCCCAGCTCTATTTCTGTGTTTCCTGTGTTATTCTGTAACCCTACAACACGATTTTCTGTGTGTAGGTGTTTTGAAAACATATCTAGGAAGCTGCTGCTCTTCTGGCCAGAGGTCTCCATGGAATTCCTCCTCCTGGGACACGGGGTTGGTGCCGTGGGTTTCTCTGCAGCAGAGCAGGGTTTCTCTTCTTGAAAATATTTCCCACACAAGAGAGAATCAACATTGTTGATGTCTCTAAATGCTCCCAGCCTGCCTGAGCTGCTGCACCACAACCACATTAATCCAAAAAATATCCTGTACTGGGAATTATAACTCTTCATCTTCTCCCAGGTTTTTATCAGGCCCTTGAAATGCATTTTTTCATGCAATCTTTTAGCAAAGTAGCCCATTCTAGCACCGAGTTGGCAGCACAAAATAACAAATGTCACTAATGTGCCAGACAAAAACCTGCCAGAAAGGTGCCTGGGAAAATCTGTGGGCTTCACTGGTTGCCACAGGTAGAAACACAGCTCTGGTGCAGCAAATTAGGTGATTATTAGCTACTTAAAGATTCAAATTCAGACAGCCCTTCAGACACAATTTAAACCATCATTTTAAGTGCAAACTGGGCTAAAATAATTGGATTCTCAGCTCATACCTCCTAAGCCTGTATAGCCAAGGCTTGGAAATGGAGAATGGATCAGCCCATTTGGAGTTGTGAGTGCCGGGCTGGAGGTGTCTGTGTCTCTGCTGCCCCTGAAAGGACTCTGCTCAGACTTTCCTCCCCAGCCCAGCGCCTCAAGCAAAGGGAGATGGATCTTATCATCAGGCTGCAATTTGTAGAGTAATTAGGACCTTGACTGTGACAACCTTTAGCCTGTCAGCAGTTGTGGTTTAGCTCATAGTTAAAATGACAGTGGAAGCTCTCTTGCAGCTACTCTAAATATATCCATATTTTAACTAGATGAGGTGATATGTGGGTTTGCAGTGATTTGTTTAGATATGCAGGGGAGTGTCAAAGGACTCTTTAGGCTGGGACTGAATCCATTTGATTGTCTGAAAGGTGATTTTGATTGCCTTTTCCTCCTGTGGAGCTGGATGGTGATGAGAGCAGCTGTCCTGCAATGGGAAAGCAGGGAATCCCCAAAGTACAACCAAAGAGTGGGTACAAACCTGTCACATGCTCCATTCCACATCAAAAGATGCCTTTTATTCAGATTTAACAAATTAGGCAGGTAGGGCTAATCAAGCAATTTGACTGCTGAGCAATTTTTAATGCTCCAACAAACTGACCTCAAACTACCCAAAGGCTGTGCAGCTGAAATTTAAACTCCTTTTATTATACATAGATTTTTTTTTCTATCCCACCTACATTTCAGCACACTTTTAAGGAGTTGTCATTATCCTAATTATAATTAAGCCACTTGAAATAAATTCAGAGATGGTAAACAGTGTAAAAATATCTAAATAGGGGAGCTGGTCCATTGATTTTATGGCTAAGTTATCACCTCCTGTATAAATGCTACAATTGATAAACAATACCTTTAATTCAGCAGTCAGAATGATGCTATTAACTTGGAAAACAGATAAAAAAAAAACCAAACAAAACTAATGTGAATACCTCTGTTTCTAAGCAGAGTGACAAGAATGACTGCTCCATATGAGCCAATCCAAGGGCAGATTGAACTTTTGGCACACAAATCAGTGGTGGAGAGGAGGAATTTTTCTTCCTGTTGGTAATGCTGGGTTGTTCCTCCTGGAGCAGGAGTTTTCTATCAAAATCACAGTATCTAAAGTATGAACACCAGAGGCAATTAATGGGATTTCCAAGAGTGTCTGGGCCCTGGATGCCAGTCGAGTTTCTAGGTGATTTTTAAATGATGTCTAGAACCCATCTGCACCCTTTGGCACCCACAGCCCTTCAGACTGTCGGGTTTAGATGTCTGCCTTGGTTTGTGATGGATCTAGTCTGGAGCAAAACTAATTGTGACTGACAGCACAAAAAGACAGGTGCAGAATTGAAGCACAGGTCTAAAGCCTTGGGCTCGTGGAGCTGATGGACTTTTAGTGTATTTTTAATGTTTCGCTTTCACTGGCTCCTTAATTAAATAAAAATATTTTAGATAGAGCAGCAGAAATCAACTTCTTTGAGTGATATGAATCCTGTTTACTCTCCAACTCTGAACTCAGCAGGTTAAGTAATTGGGAGACAGAAAAGTTCCTATATTTCTATTTCCAGCTGGTGGTACACAAAAGGCAGGAAGTTATCTCATTAATGGGGCACCAGCTTTATGCAAATTATAGTAACAAAAAGGCTTCCCTTCATACTTTTCATAAATTACCTAATAAAGTAGGAATAAATGGCCATATTCAAGAGCCTTTGTTGTATTTTTAGCACAAGACTCTTTCTGTTACTGCAAATATGACTAAATGCGCCTTGTTCAAAAGGGGTGTTTATGAAATAAGGCCACTCAAAAGCTTTTATTCCTTAACAGCCTTCAGTTACTTTTATGGCACAAAATTAACATAATTAGTCACAGAGAATAGATGACATAAGCAGCGTGCCATGCACAAAAGGGGAAACCAGTATCTAAGGAAGGTATTTTGAGAGATCAAAAATTTTCAAAGTGCTCAATACTAGAAGGTCCTTTTTATTTGTGCACAGCCTTAAGATACTTTCTTACTCCGTGAAATTCCCATAATGAGATGCAGCAGACAGATGACATTAGCGATGAGCCATTAGAAAGAGGTCAGTTTCCTCTGAAAGATAGTCACTGTTCCTGCTCGTCATTAATTTGCAGCTTCAAAGCAGCGAGCATATGATAGTCTGGCATGTTAAGCAAGTTGCAGTTATCTTTAAATAACCATTTTTTTCCAGTTATTAGAAGCTAAAGTTTTTAAACTTCTGACTGAAAGCAAAATTAAAGCACGCAGCAGTGTAAAAAGGCTACGGAGAGATTAGAAAAAGGAAATCAAATGTGTTTTAGAAATGAAGTTAGCTTTTCCCCGGGGAAAGGCTGCCTCAACTTTTAGTCTGAGAATTTGGGGGTTGCATATCGACCTCAGAGACTTGATTGCTTGCTGTAGAGGAGAGAAACTCACTATTTTTAGCTGTTATCTCCTTGTTGGTTAACACAGCACCCGATGTAAAGGGCAGAAATGCACAACTATGGAAATAGCATTTACCAGAAGCAAAGATACCCGAGGTTCTTGAGCAAGATAAGTGTATCTGCTGTGCTTGTGCTTTGGTGGGAGCCTTGGTTACACCTCTGCTTTGGCAGAGAGGTATGTTTGGATATCTGGAAAAGCTCAGGAGGCTCGGGTCATGTCTTTTCCATGAATCCTTAGGTGCAGTGCAGCAGGCAGGAGGCAACTCCAATGTGTGGCATGGAAATCTTGGTGCAAAAAGTCTTGTCAGAGCTCTAAATCATGTCCCGTGTCCCAATGGGCACTAAAACCCCTCCTCTTCGGGTGAATTAACTGATCATGTTGAGGCATAAACCCCACTGAATTAAATTCTAATTTATAATAATGTTCATAGGACCAAGTAATACTTCTGATTTCCTCAAGCTGGTGTTGACTCCAGTAACTGGCACAGCACGAATCCACTGGCAATGCTCTCTTCTATTCAGCATTGTCCAGGCAGCAGGACCAATTCTTGGCTTGAAGAATCAGCCAGGATTGCTTAAACCAGAATCCTTCTGAGGCTTCACCCCTGACAGACTCGGCACCAAGCATGAAGACCAGAAATGAAAGGTATTGTTGGTTGTTCAGACTTCAAATCCTCGGGTTTTGTCATTTTCAAGACCTGTGTCCAGCATTATCAATGATTTCTATCAATACCAGTCTACCAAAAGCAATTTTGGAAAAGGGACACAAAGGGGATGTAGTGCAGATGAAATCTGAAAGCTACAAGTTATTCCTGTAGTAAAAGGAAACCAATGGTAAGGAAAGGAACACAGGAAAAGGAGCTGCTGGTAATTTCTAAATGCCACATTCCAGAATGGATTATATCTGCTTTAACTAATAAGAATCTATAGAACAGAATGAGAGAATTATGAATTAGATGTTCTTGTTAAGGTCTGGCTCAGTTTTAATTAAAACACGAGCAATATATGTGTGCATTTGTGCACACAAGTTCTGGGTTATATATCACACACACACACACACAAACCAATAGATAAAGTACAGACACCCTTGTTCATTATACCTAAAGTTTTGCTTTAAACACAGAGCTTTATACATTATTTTAAACACATTTTTAACACATGTTAATAATATTCGTGCTGGTGCTTTGAAAAATCTGCGAGATGTGGTTAATGAAGAGAAACTGCAGCATAAATTGCATGTAAAATATGCAATCCACAACAACATATTTTTTCTCAAGCTGCAGGTTTTTTTACATTAAACATCTTTTAGCTTGTTTAAATTTATTCCCTATTGTTTATAAAGAGCATCATCAGCCACCACTGCTTGAAACAACTGCAAGTAGTAAACCAGGCAATCTTCTTACTTTAATAAGATTCTTTGGTTAAAAATAGATTTTAAGTCCATTTCACATTAAAGGGTGTAAATCCTAATGAAATTGCACAAAATGTTTCCATTTTCAAGGGATGTTTTCCATACAGTGAAATACTTTTTTTTAAATTTTTCCTGAAAATAGCCAGAAGTTTTTTTTTTTTGTTTGCATTTTTATTCCTTTTGTATTTTCCCCCAGACTCTTATAGAGCAAACAATTCTAATTCCCTTTCTTTTATTTTTCCCCATGAAATTTGGATTTTCTATGTATTTATCATTCCCACTCTTCTCTTTTACTTTGTCTCCAATTTGTCCACATCTTTTTTGACCTGGGTATTTCATGACTGTTTGTAGCACTATGGGTGGATCAAGTATTATCAATACCAAGGAATGCAGAAGGATATTCCACATTATTTCCAGTTGTATCCACAGGCTTCCTGAGGGATTTTGCATCCTTTTTCTACAGTATCATAACACTGAGGATTCTGATTTTTGGAAGTGTCCTACAGTGCTCTTGCCTTACCAGAACATCCTCAGTCCTGCATTTAACACCCTGGTAATTCCTAACTAACCATAGAAGGTGTATTTTTCCTTCTTTATTAAATGGGAATTTTAAGCCTTTTCCCCAATTTGACATGGCCTTTTGAATTCTAATACTACAATTTAATGTTCTGCTCTGTCCAGCTCTGGGGTCCCCAGCACAGGAAAGACATGGATCTGCTGGAGAGGGTTCCAAGGAGGGACCAGGAGGTGATTTCCTCTGCTGAGGAAAAGCTGAGGGAGATAAGTGGGATACTGGGAAGGAACTCTTCCTTTTTGAGGGCGCAAATCACCCAGAGGAACTGTGGCTGCTCCTGGATCCCTGGCAGTGTCCAAGGCTGGACTGGGCTTGGAGCACCTGGGAAGGGTTAGTTAAAGGTCATCTCTAATCAACAGGGACACCTTCCACTATGCCAGGTTGCTCCAGCCTGGCCTTGGACACTTCCAGGGATCCAGAGGCAGCCACAGCTTCTCTGGGCACCTTGTGCCAGGGCCTTGCCACCTTCACAGGGTAGAATTTCATCCTAATATCCAGTCTAAACCTACTCTTTGTCGGTTTGAAGCCATTTCCCCTTTCCTGTCCCTCCAACCCTTTGTAAATCCTCTCTCCCCACGTTTCTTGCAGGCTCCCTTCAGGTCCTGGAAGGCCACAATGAGCTCACCCCAAGGCTTCCCCTCTCCAGGTGAACAATCCCAGCTCTCCCAGCCTGTCCTCCCAGCAGAGCTGCTCCATGCCCTGCTGCCTCCTCTGGATGTTCCAGCAGCTCCATGTCCCTCCCGTGCTGGAAAAGCCCAGAGCTGGATTACTGCTCAGCTCTACATCCAGCAAGGCAATTTGCTGCCCTCCAGAGATGGAGATACAGCTGATTTTAAGGTTGCAGCTAAACCTTAGGCTTTGCATGTCCCTCAGGTTCATATTTGAGCTCTTTTGCCCCTTTTTTACTATTTTTGGGTTATAAAGTAACACTGTCAGCTTCCAAATTATTGTTTTGTGAAGGAAAGAAAATTAGTCTTATTTTTTTTCATCTCAATTAAGGAAGAGAATGAGTGTTAAAAGTCACAATTAATTATAGGTGGAAAAAATTGTTCCTAAGTGTCCCAACTTTTGCTTTACTGAGGTAAAGCCCAAAGCCCAGCTGTGAGCAGGTTTATGTTTTAATAGGCTTTGGCATCAACCACAACCTGAGCAGGTCAGAATTCCATGTTTCCCCCACTCATGGTGGAGTTTGGTGCTCCAGCAGAAAACAAAGGAATTGGAAGAAGAATCCTATTAATTCCGGCTGCTCTAATGCAGAACCGGGTTTCATTTTTAGACTTCTATTTTCTACTTTAATTATATAAATCTGAACATACTTTCGAGATTATGAAATAAGAGCCGGGCAGCCAGTTATTTTTCATCATTTATTTTTAAAGCAAATTTATCTTTGAATTGTCATCTGTTAAAATTCCTGAGGAGCAGACCACAAATGAGTACAATATGAACACGATTTTCCATGCCAGCCCAACTTGAGAAAAAGATGTAAAGATCTTTTTTTCTTTTGGGTTTTCCTTTGAACACTTCAGCTGAACACAAAGTGTGACCAGTTCCACCTCAGCAAGCCTTGGGTCCCTTTCCAAGTTTACAGTGTGCATGTGCACGCTTGCACGTGTAGGTACAAATAATACCAAACTAAGCCATGCACTGGCAACATAAACTCAATTAAATCTTCACTTTAATGGATTCTGAAACCTTGAAATGTTCTGCAAAGGGAGCAGCAATGGGAACACAGGAAGGAGCTAAAAAATGCTGTCTTGGAAATCACTCAGAGGAGGATCTTAAGTGCTTCCTTTCCTGTGTGGTAATGGTCTAACATGAAATGTCTTGATAAGAAAACTCAAAATTCTGTTTCATGTTTTGGATTTCTGGTAATTTCTGAGTACTTTGCTTTGTTCCTACAGGATCCTTTTCTGTCTGAAAACCCTCCAAGCTCTTTTTTTTATCCTCTCAAGTTCTGGCCATCAACATGTCACACATCAAGTCCTGATTGTCCTACATGGACAAGTCCTTTCTTCTGAAGGTGCTGAAAACTGAAAATTTGGGAAATTCCATCCTCAAAACTGGTTCTTTGACTAGAAACTTGAAGGACACTTTGGTTAAGAATGGAAATGTTTGTCTTCACTTGTTGTTCACTTTATTCTGCTGAAGAGCTTTGGAGCCAACCTCTTTTAGCCAAGGTTTATCATGTCCAGGCTTTGGCTATGAACACAACCATGAGGATCTTTTCCCACACAGATTGTCAATAATATCTGTGTAAAGTTTCTATTTTTAATAATCATTTTTTGCATTAATAAGGCAAACCCAGAAGTATCTCACCAGGCCAAGGATCCTCAAATCCAAGTTCAGTTATCCTGGAATTTTGCTCGGCCCAGGCAAAAGCTTTCCTCATCTTTGGATCTGGTTTAACTTAGTTCTGTGAAATAATATGATATTTCTAGTCAAGTGTGTCTTCTCCAAGGATACTTTGCTTCTTTTCAGGCCATTTAAAGTGCTTTTCTTTCTCTCTGACAGAGAATGATTGTAACTATAAAGTATATCCTTGTTCTTCCTTTGTAACTTGCAAATCTGGCATCTAAACTATGCCAAAAATGATTGCTTTTGGGGGCTTTGGTGAAGGATTCTGACTGTGATAGAAAGAGGAAGGAACATAAGCAAAACAAACATTTATCACTCTGCAATTTGCATACCATGCTTAGCTCAGCTATGATTTAAACCAGCATATAAAACCCAAAAATTGGGCTTTGAGCAGCAAAGCTGAGTTTAACTGCAGCAATGCTGTAAGCATTGTTAGGATATATTGGAACAAAAGGACTTACCATTCATTCTTGGCTTCTCCTTCAAATTTATGAACTTCTTGGTATATTTTTGCATGAACTCTGATGGACTGAGCCATCCATATCTATCTCCAAAGGTTTACAGTGACAGCTTAGAGCTTTGAAAAGGTTTCAGAGTTTATTTAGTTGCTTTTATTGGGCTTTGGATTCTCTGCTGCAAAGTATCTTCCCATGAAGCCAGAATCCACATTTTCAGGTCTCCATCTAACCAACCTTTTGGGACAAAGCAAAGTTCCTGAAAGCTTAAGCTCAATATACTGCAGCACAACTATGAATTGAACAGGGAGAGGAAATTGGAAGGAGCAACTGAAGATATTTTATTCTTATGAATTAGTACACAAATACAGATTTATAGCCTGCATGTGTGTTTTGTTTTGGCTGATGGCTGTAACTAAGGACACCTGTAAGCCAGGGGAAAAGGGAGAGAATGAAAACAGAAGGGAGGGAACATGTAATGATATGCAGCATTTCAGAGAAGATTTGGAGTCCGTTATGTGAGCCTTATAAACTTGTTTTTCTTCTCCTGGAAAACCTGTACTGTTTAGCTGGTGTGCCTTAGTGTAAAGCATGAAATATAGTGATTTTTTAAAAGATTCTTCCAGAGTTTCCAAAGGAAATGTTGAGCTAAGTGTAGAATTTGCGGGATCAGTTAGCTTATAAATAATGATCCTTTATGCTGGCATTGGGAAATCCGTGTTCCCACAGCTAGTTCAATAAAGCAATTAATATCAATGAATGCTGAAGAAAGCAAATCTCCGTTCACTTTTGTCTGGATTAGTTAACATAAGAAAAATCCCATCCCTCTCTTGGAGTGTTTAACCTTCTCCTAGGAAGACATGCTAATGAAAGGTAAATAAAATGTGCTGCTTGACATGTGTTTGCCATTCCTCCCTGTTCCTCACGTCACACACTTTCCCTCTTACAAGACAATCCACGTTTTTTTCCTCTGGAAATCTTCACTGCGGTTATTTTGTTTCATGCATCCCTCTGTGCCAAACCTGTCTTGTCATTCTCCCTCTGCGTTCCCGCTGGTGTTTCTAGGCCATTCCTGCTCAGCTGAGTTTCATTAAAGAGGGACTTCACCTCCAGAACTCACAGATAATGTGTCTCCAGCACACACGGAGCTGAAATCCGCCACGTAGAGAATTCCTGATTTGCTTGGCACCGCGTCCAATCCAGGGGCAAGTGCTTCTCCTCATTCAGGGCATATTTCTGTAGCCCACGTAAAATTGTCCACTAAAGGAGAAGGAAGGTCTGTCGAGGGAATGGGTGTGGTTTCACTGACCTCATCCCACAGCCATGAATTTGTGCATTCGGGCTTTGGAGATGAAAATTTTTGATAAAACAGAGTCGTAAAACCGCCCTGAACTTTCCCTGTGTTTGGCTCCGTTATCTGAGATTTCACACACAAGCAGTAAAAAAAAAAAGAGCTTAAAAGATTTTTATCTCAGAGCAGCCAAGAAGTGCGGTAATAAGGTAAAGGTTGAGAAGCATTGTTGGCATAAGAAATCCCCTCCTTCCCCTGGATTTATGACACACCCAGTTTAGCAAGAACTGGCGCTGCCGAGCGTTTTCTGACGGTGTTGGGATAATATATTGCAAAAGGCAGAGCGGCCAAGTCTCACACCTGAGGAGTAAGACACACTTCATCCTGCCCACGGAGAAACCTAAATCAAACCTTAACGTTACTACAGTGCAATTACTCCTCTCCTAGGAGCTCCAAGTGCTCAGGGTTTGGTGTGTAAAACTTGTGATTTTGGTATACTGGAAGAGTTTATTAACCCCTTAAGTATTTGCATGGCCTCTGCTTTTGGAGGGCTAGGCTTTTAAACTTTACTAGATGAGTTTCAAAGGGAAGCAATGGAGTGTGATGCCATGGGTGTGAGGCCAAAGCAGCTTTGCAGTGGAGTTTAATTTTTTAAAAAGTAAATAAAACAATATGTGGAGCTGTGGATTGCTATTCCCATCATCAGTGAGTGCTGTGAGACCTCCCTCACGCTTCAATAAGGAATTTTGTTTAATGATGAAATAGGCTTCCCACATTTGGGAGATTCTGTGGAAGGCTGGGGCTGCTTTTTTGCAGAATCACTGAATGATTAAGGTAGGGAAAGACCTTCAAGATCAGCAAGTCCAAGCTGTGACAGATCCCCACCAGAGCACTGAGTGCCACGTCCAGTCATTCCTTGGACAACTCCAGGGAAGGGGACTCCACCACTTTTTCCATTTTGCATTCCTCTTTCCATATGTGAAACTCTGTATCTTGCCACCATCAACTCTCCTTTCTCCTTGCTCTTATTAATAAACCACCCTCTTTTTATAAAAAATCCTATGCTAAAGATACACAAAAAGAAGGAAAATTTTGGTGTGAGAGGTGGCAGAGTCTCACAAGAAAGGAGCATGGAGTATGAGCCTGCAATGCTGCTACTTTTGCATGCTGCCTTTTTCTGCACATATACTCCTTCAAGAGATCATATTTCACTCCACACATATTCCAGAATCTCTCTCTCTAGCTCTTATCATGACTTTATAGTTCATTCCATTCCATACTCTGCATTGTGTTACCTTTCTCATGTACCTGTTTGATGCCTCCAGTGAGAAGAGAAAAAACAGAGGCACTGAGTTCAAGCCTCATGTTCCATTTATTATTGTGGCTGTGGGAAGTTAAACTCCAAAAAGAGAATTTTATCAGGAGATAAGAAATAGAAACAGACATAAAAAGGCAAGAGTTAAATTGAAAAACTGATAAATGCTGTTGTAGTTTTGTGGTATCATTCACATGAAGACTGATAAAGCTGCTCAATAATTTTATCTTTCTATTTCTTCATAAAGTTGGTGGGGTTTTTTGTTTTTTACAATTTTATTATTGCAGAGTAGGGAACAGAAGATTCAAACACCCACAATATTTGCTTCTGATTTGGTCAAACCCAATAAAAATTTCAGTCTGTCATCATCAATAGGAATATTTCATTTCATATCAGTTGGCAGTCAAATGTGCTGGCTTATGGTGATCCTTTTACAGAGTTGTAGCTGAAGTTCCTCACTTTTCCCTTTCCTGGTAAAAGCTAAAATTTGATGTTGGGTTATAACTTTTTATGATGATCAGGCCAGCAGAGGTATTTTATTGTAGAATGGAGGTTCTGTTATTTTAGGGCAACTTAGTGGTGTCTGACATGGTCCTGTGTCTGTTGGTCTGCAGGAAAAAGCTGGCTCATGAAACTGCCATCAGATTTCCAGTGATTCCCTCCTGACAGGGAGAGGTTTAATGTGGCCTCTCCTTTCCTTCTGCATAGAGAATTAAACTCATTTTTCTCTCATGGACATGGACATGGTGTGTCCTCTCTGGCCAGGAAGGAGCACCCATCTTGGACAGGTAATTCCACGTGGTCCCTAAGAGCTCAGCTGAGGTATCATTTAGGAACTGGCTGATTATTTGCATCTTTTGAGCCACATCTGACAGCACTGATGATTTAGGGCATGCAAAAATGCTCCAAGTGCTGGAAAAGCCTTGAGGTTCTCCTTTGGCAAACTGGGAGTAACCTCCTTAATGCTGCACAGGACAGTGAAGGGTATGAGCACAGCTCAGTTTGCCAGCTCTTGACTCGGGACATGTCTCAAAAAAGATTCTTATTTCTTTTAGCCAGCAGGCATTTGCATTTCCAACCCTGCTGGAAATCAGGGAGCAGGTTTGGCAGGAGTGCAGACAGAAACAAACACCCTGTACCATTTTCTCCTTGCCCTGTGACAGCTCTGGTGAAAACTGCAGCTCCTGCCTTATGGAACAAGTTTAATCTCCAGCAGAAATGAACAAAAAAAGCTTTTAAAATTGCCTACTGTAAAAAAAAAAAAGTATTTTGCTTCACTAAACATATTTTTAAAGATTCATTTATGCTGATTTCAGATAAATATGTGCCAGTAGACGTAAAATAATCTCCTGCAGATAATACAGGTAGCCACAAACTTTGGCTGTCCTCTAATTCCCAAACACTTATCCCCACATACACTTCCTGTTCCCTGACTCTCATCAGCTGGAAAAGTCATTATCTGAAGGGAGAGCTTTGCATCTGTCAGCTGGGAATGTGATTACTTAAACTGATAGCAATAGCAGTTGTTTGAAATGGCCATTTCAAATATTCATTTCTCTTTTTTTTTTGGGGGGGGGGGAAGGGGGAAGTTATTATTGTTTGGTCATTTTATTGTTGTGAACATCAAAGAATTAAACAACATGAACATCTCAGCTTCTTGCTGACACTCAGGTGGGCAAACTTTGGAGATAAACTGGCCTGGACAAAATAGATGGGAATGACTTTTGGAGAGCGTTCTTTGAATTTGAACAACCACACCAATATCAGAAAGTGGTTTTTTTTGTTGCCTTTTCCTTCGTGCCTCCTCTTTAAGATGTCTCTTTTCCAGCAATTTTATCCTGACATGTAGGTGGGAATCAAATACCATCCTGGGGACCCTCTCCTTGTCCTTTAGAGTCCTCCTCAGAGTCAAGATTGGTAAGAACTGGGATCACCCTAATTAAGTTGAGTTGATTGCAAATTGATGTTTCTTTACAGGAATTGAAGCCACCTCCCCCTCCACGCCCAAATCATCTTTTCAGTTCTGTGAATATACTTTAATTGCTATGAAGGACATCATAAATATCTGGTTCTTCCAAAAAAGTTATTGGAAGTCTCAAAGTTTTCTTTAAAAATGTAGGCCAGCTCCAAAATGCTCAAAAGTGTGACTTCATTGAATGCTCTTAACATCCATATTTAGTTCCCAAATAAGTAGCCTAATTTTCCGTAACACTGTGCAATCAGTAAGTCTCATTGACCTCACTGAGTGTCTGCCTTCTCAGCAATTCCAAAAAAGAAAGCAATTTATTTAGAAGTCAAATATACTCAGAGAGTCTTCACTTGTTCATATTTTCTAAAGAATGTATTTTTTAAAAATGTATTGAACTTTCTGTGCTCATGTGTTCTTTGAGGGGCAGAGACAGGGTGAATACTTTTTATGTGTTTATCTTCAGACACTTTGATATTATTTTGGTCTAAAAGGATATTAATCTTTTATTAGATTTGAATAACATGAGAAGATTGAGATGTCTTGGGCTGTGTCGGAAATAAAAGAACAGTTGTGTCCTCTATCCTGTTGGCTTGGAAAATGCTTTATGTGGAAATTTCCACCCTCTTATTTCAAATGGTTTCAGAATTCAAATGATGGAGCAACCTGGCTTTGGGCTCCAATACTGTCTGAATGTCTGATCCTTTGAGTTCTGTTATTTTGACTCTTATCTCCCATATTTTTATAACCTGAATAACTTGTTGTCAGTTCATTATTGAATGAACCATTTATTATCCTGAGACCTGCTATACAAACACCGTTAACAATCCTGTTATTTATCCTGTGAAATATCACAAACTGTTATGAGTATTTTATTAAACATGAGGCGCCTCAATAAATCTCATGATGGATCTAATTCGTAACAAAAAATGAACCATGCAAAGTTCAGAATATATTCCTGTAATACTTTTTCCAGACAGGAGACCTGAATTTTAACTCCTCCTGGCAATCAGAGGACAGAGCTATCTGGAATTTAAACTTGTGTGCTGGGGTCTTTTGTTTCACTAATACTTGTCAAACTTCACACTTAATGAGTCCTCCCTCCCTCCCATATTTCTTGTTAAAGGTCTGTTTAAGGTATTTTTTTTTTTTTTTCCATTAGAACCATGGTGAATTTTCATTAAAACAATAAAGAAAAGCTTGTCAAAAGTGAACTGCCCAGGCTCAGAGCCAGCACTGGTGGAACTCATGAAAGATGATGGTGCAGGCTGGAAGGTTTTCTGCCCTGGTGCTCATTTTACTTTTCCAGTGTCTTCTTCTGTCTCCTTTCACACATCTCACCAAGTTTCAACTGTTTCACTAGGAAAAACATTCAACAGCTTTAACACACACTGAACCAACCAGGGCTTCCTTTTCATTTTGGCTGATTTTTATTTTATGGTCTCTAGAAGGTTGTATACAATTACCCACCAAATGCTAAGACCCCTCTCTAGTTTTTCTCTGATTGTTTCTTACTGCAAGTATTTTTATGACAACTGGAGTGGACAACTCTGATGTGCTGCTGTAAATTTTCCTAATGATTCTCTTCTACAGCCTTTCATCTTTCCCATATTTCCCTCTCATCCAAAACATTCCAGGGTGATGCCAAGCTAGGACACTTATGTTTGTGTCCTCTTTGCACAGATAAAAATGATTTCTTTGAGTGTGAGGGCTGGCAGATCCAGGGAATGTGGAATGTGGAAACACACAGCATCACGAAAGACCTGCTTGTTTTACACCTAGACTGCTGCAGAAACCAGCTTGTCAATCCCTCCTGCATGTGCTGCTTGTAAACCTCCCTGTATGTTTGTTATTACTGTTTAAACTCATCATTTTTTGTAGTGGGAGAATGATTTTTGGGCAAGGAGTCAGGGGTGGTGCGAGGAGCTCTTTTATAAAACATGGTCTAGGGTGAGAGTAAGTCAGCATCACATCTGAGAGCCATTTATTGGGAAGGAAAAGGGAGCTGCCCTACCACTGAGGAAGGGTAGAGAAGGCAGAGAAGGAGGAAGGAAAATGCAGAAGGACACAGGAGGCTCAGAGGGCAGCGGTTTCCAGCCCAGTGCCCGGCCAGAGGGTGAGCGAGGAGCGGCAGTACAGAAAGGACAAGACCCAAAAGCCATGCTGCTTAAAGACAAAAAAACCCACAAGACCCAAAAATCCCCAAATCTTGTGTCCCAGTTACTTCTGTACCCCCTGGCCCCTCCCAAAGTTCTCCTGCTGGCAGGAGAGTGTGGTGGTTGCACCACAATCCATCGGTGCAGAACTTTTTCCATCTGATTGGAAGAGCTCTCTGGAGGGTACAGCGACCTTGGTGCTCTCCTGCTGGCTCCTTGTCCCATGCAAGACATCAAATGTTTGCCAGCAAAGCCTTCCCAGAACCAGGGTTTTCTCCATCCTCTGGAGAGGATTCTTTACACGGATCTTTACATCCCTGGCTGCCTCCTCCCAGTGGCACATGTGCATCCCTCCCCTCCAAGAGGTGCTGAGACACATCAGAATGACCCCAGTTCACCTGGTGTGACAGGTGTGCCCCATCCTGACAGCTATTTAAACCCTCCTGTGCCAGGAAATGGGAACCAAGCTTTTAAAGCCTCTCTTCACCCAGGGGCTGTCACAGAATAAAAGAATATTTGCTCACAGGCTGTCCCTAAGCACCAGGAGGGGCTTTAATGCCTCTGTGTCAGGAGGAGATTATATTGCCTGTAATAAACAAATTGAATATTTCTAGCAAAGTCAAAATCATTCTGAAATGGAAACAACTTCAGGAGGAAGAACAGAGAGATGCTGCAGGTAAGAAAAAATTTCTTTACATGGCTCTTCAATAGTTTATTGGTTATTTGCATCTATGTGGTTTGGGTTGGTTTTTTGAGATATCAGGTGATAGCAATGAACATAAACATAATTGCCTAGATTTTATTCTCTTTTTTCTTGTGGTTCCTGAATGTTGATTGAGTTCTATGCTTCAATGAAATCCTTCCTTTCCTGGACTCTTTAGTCTCCTTCAAGCATTAGAGGAGAAGTTAGAGGTTAAGCAGTTTTTCATACACTACAAGGAAAGCTCCTTAATTTTACCAGTTCAAATGTATACATTTTATATCACCTAAACTTTTTGGAAGATAATGCACTGAACAGGGATAGCAGACTGGATTGGGGATTAATTAAAAGGACATCAAATACAGCTACTTTGAGTTGAAGGACAGAAAGCGAACGAGCTTTCCCTTCTTGACAGTTGTGACAAGTGGTGAAGTGCAAAAATGGACAAAAAAAGTGTTTATTTTTCATATACATCTCGATTTCAGAACTTAATAGTTTCTCTGTATGACTTAAACCCATGTTTGATGGATGATCTCTGCAATTTGTGAGCCTCTTCTGCAGTTCAGGGCTGCAGACAGGCTCAGGGAGGGCAGGGCCAGGAATTTTGCTGGGCATGCCATGGAAGGGTTGGCAAATGCTGTGCAATGAAGTGATTACAGCATCTCGTACATCTTCTGATTAATAAGACAAAATTCAGTTGCCCAGACGAAAATCAGTCCTGAGCAGACAAGAAAACTGCATGAGATTGTTCTTTCTATCAGTTCAGATAGAAATTGCCCTGTGATCAGAGGGAGTTTGCAGCAGATAACTCCTGTTCCATGTGGCATCGCTGCTCTTGGCATCTCACCATGAAATGCAGTCCTGGACTCGGGCCAGATTAAACAGCTGAGTAGCTCTGCCTTTAGATCCAGAGGCACAGGAGAGCAGGAAAATAATTCTCCAACGTCAAAATCTATTTTCTTACTTTTAGCAGTAGCTAACATTTTGTGATATATATACACAAGGCCATATAATGAAACAGTTTGTTTTATGGGGCTACGAGGACACGTGTGGGGAAGAAATACGATGCATTTTAAAAATTTGTAGCAATGGAGATTATTCACACTTTATGTGGTGTTGGAAGTTAATATTTGTGATCTTTGTTACTGTTGTGCTGTGCAAAATGAGCGCTGGGGTTACTTAAGTGACACATCACCGTGGATCAGACATCAACTCCCAGAAATTCTGATTTTCATCATCTCTAGGTCTGCCACAGGAAGGCTGTGGGAGTTGAGAGTTTGTTCTGGGTTTTGGGGAGGTGCTTTGCCTTGATGTTTTGAAATGTAATTGAGGGAGGTTCAGAAGATTAAGAGACTCGGTGAAGCCACCAGTGCAACGATTTGCCCACAAATTTTCCAAAGCATTCATTTTGCAGTGATTGTCACCCTACGGAAAGTACAAGCTTATAAAAATTGAAGTTAGTTGAGAATCAAATTGAGGTTTTTATTGAATCAGGGTGTATCTTCAGAACTTTTTCACACACCCCTTAGGTTTTGGTTTTCCTTTGGAGCAGCAGATACTGCTCAGGTGCAAGAAGGTGGCCATCCAATGGACCAGGGCCATACAAAACTTTGGAATTTATTTCCTACCTCATTTTCTGGGGAGAACTGAAACTTTACCCATGAAGTTTATTCATTACAAAACTTTGAAGGTTATTTCCTACCTCATTTTTTGGGGTGAACTGAAGCTGCACCCATGAGCTGCACCTGAACATTCTGAGTTTCCCATGGCTGGGAAAACCTGGCTACAGGAGTGTCTGAGCTGAATTCTCAATGACAAATCAAATGGAGAGAAATTTTGTCTAAAAATATTGTGTACTGAAATAAAACAGGCATCCAGTAATGCCTGGTAAGTCATGGGCTGCATTAAAATAAAAACAAAAAAAAAAACCTAAAAAATCAACCAAAAAAAAAAAAAACCCACCCAAACCAAACCCAAGACAGATATAAAATAATGAAATAATGGGGAGGTTCTCTTTCTTCCTGTGAAGATCATCAGTATACAGTAAGTCTCTTAAAGACCAGTGTTTAAATTATTAAGGCTGCCAGTTTAATGAAGAAGTAACGGCTCAATTCAATAATTCATGACAACAATTTGAGGCAAAGCACACAAAGTATTTTTAGCTTGTGTTTCAAGAACAGTTAGACACAGGATCAAAATATGCAATGTTGCACACAGTATGTTCTTATCTGTTAGCTCTGGTAGAGGGAATAAACATTTTTTCCTGATGAGAAAATCAAAGTTTTGTGCCATTTCAGTGAAGTCAAGTTGACACCTGCAGAGAAGCAAGTCATGACATTTTAGCTGACTGGGTTTTCCCCACCCCCCTCCAGCTGTGGTTTGTTTCTTCATTTTATTTACCCTGACAGACAAAAGAAAAATGTTGAGATGAGGATTTGCCATATTTTCTAATAATTCTTCTTCTTTTTTTTTTCTTTTTTGTTTTCCTCTTCCTTCATTAAGTAAGTAGCCCATACATTCTGGGCTAGGACAGTTCTACTGAGGAGGAAAACCCTTGAGCAGATTAATATTAAAGTAGCGTCCCTCCTTTCTTGTTGCACCCCCACCCTCAGATTGCTCAAACATTGCTCCATTTATCAAGATAATAAGCCTCAGATTTCATAATAGATCTATTTTCGTGTCATCCTGGCATAGACCTGCCTGACTGAGCCAGGAAGATCCTTAAAAAAATATGAATTTGGGATCGATAATATTTATAGCTCCATTTATAAAGCTGAAGTCAACGGCACGGATGATGCAGAATGTATTGAGGGAAATTACACTGGGGATTTTGTTTACTGGCCTCTAATCCTACCTCCACTTTTCAGCATCTCATTTTGTCAGGAAAACATAAGTTGCAGGTGTTCATAAATGTAAACTGGCACATAAAGAAGCTCACAAATTATATCTGTTGTGACCTAATATTGCAGTATAGGGTGCTCTTCAATGGTGTTTTTCCTGGCTGCGTGTTATTTTTGTTAACTCTGGGTACCATTAAACTCCATGATAAAGTTATTGTAATGGAATTGAAATACATTTTATTACACCAATATAAGTTCCATTTACTGTGCAATATGACAGTGCTTAATAATTTTATATTACAAGCATAATTATGACATCAAATTAGTAATTTTCACAAAGTACTCGCATTAGGCACTCATATGATACGATGGTGTATTTTAATTCTCTGGGGTGCCTGAAAACACACATTTTAGCAGGGAAAAAGCAGAAATATGAAAGGAAGCACCTCATAAGTCCTTTGAGCAATTTCCTGTGGATATTTACCTTCCACTGGGTGGGGGGGGTACAGGTATTATCAAGGTGGTTTTTAGATTCCTATACATTGTTGATAAAGCCAGGAAGTTACTGAAGTCTAAAAGTTGTGATAAATCTTCCTCTTTGGTGATCATGTCAAAGGTCCCCAAAGCCACTGCCTCGTTATTCTGAGCAGCCTCTCAGTTTGATCAGTTCCACTGGACCAGTGAGACTGTTCCTGGTGCATTGGGTGGTGGGGAGGATTGGAAACTGCAGAGTCTGAAATTGGGATCAGTTTGATCAACTCCACTGGACCAGTGAGACTGTTCCTGGTGCATTGGGTGGTGGGGAGGATTGGAAACTCCAGAGTCTGAAATTGGGAGCTAGTGCAGCTGCAGAGCCCCCTTGGAAAAAGGAAGGAGTTTGTGTCCCAGGGAAATGCAATTCCCTCCAAGGTAGAGCACAGTAGATCTGGCAGTGCTGAGCTACGCTGGTTTTGAGGCAGGAACTCAAGATTTGTATCCAAGTGATGTAACTCTGGAATCTTTGGGGTTTTTTTTCCCCTTCTCCTTGGGGTATTCACATGGAATTAATGTTCTATTCAGGTGCTGAAAACTTTTGCCTTGCAAATTGGTCTGAGGGTTTGGCTTTTATCTGCTAAAATAAATGACAGAATGCGATGAAGGTTCACGAGCATCTTAATAAACCTTGAAGAGTCTGCCTTGAATACCAGTGTTCTATACCAGAAAGCTCATCAATATCTAGACAGCCATGCAAACAGCAAGGAGGCCAGTCCATTAATGAAATGTTAATGACTGAATTAGACCTGTAATAACAGAAGTAGAATGCACTGCTGTGAGTCCATTAACATCAGCAGACCCTGCTGGGAAACAAGTAAACACAACATACAAAGGGAAAACTTGTGCTAATAAACAGTTTTTGTGCAGTAAAGGTGCTCGGAAGCTCAAGCTGTAAATCCCATTCATTGCTGTTCTGGTGGGGATTTTTTTTGCAGAAGTTTATCCAAGCCACACACCCAATACAGTTTTCACAGTGACAAAAAGAAAATGCTCCACAGCAAAGTCCTTGCCCTGAAGATTAGCCAAAGACTACTGCCATATATCCTGGCAAACATTCCTAATGTAATATGTTGTAAGAATAAACAGTTCAATGGCAAGGGACAGCTCCATCCTTGTCTTTGGCTGAGAATTTCCTCCCTGTGAGGGCACTGCAGCTCTGGCACATTGTCCAGAGAAGCTGTGGCTGCCCCATCCCTGGAAGTTTTCCAGACCATGTTGGAGGGGGCTTGGAACAACCTGGGACAGTGGAAGGTGTCCCTGCCCATGGAATGAGGTGGCACTGGATGACCTTTAATGCCCCTTCCATCAAACCCTTCCATGTCTCCTTCTGCAGGCAGCCCAGGTGGGTGGCAGGGAGCAGCAGTTGTCACCTGATGGATGGCTGACCCCAGTGAAATGGAGTTTATGGGCCCTCACTGGGGCCCTCGCAGCCATCACAGAAACTGCCTCTGCTGGCACTAATTAGGAGCACTGTTAAAATTTTATCCTGTGCCTTAAAAGTTGATTGTGCTTTGCAGAAAGTGTTAACCCCAGCAAAGGGGATGGAAATACAACACTGCCAGGGGCTTCGTGGGTGACCCTGTCACCCTCCACGAGAGAGCTCTTGCCTTGGGATGGAGGAATTAATGACTTGACTTTTTGGAATGAGAGCTTCTTCTTTCCTCTTCCAAAATATATAACCTTTTTTTTTTTTTTTTCAGTAAAAGTGATATAAAAATAGTTGAATTCTGGTCTTGAAAACCTCAGCGATTTCCTCACATAGGAAAAGCCAACATGTGTGGATCTTATCTAAATGTCTTCCTTCTTTTTTTTTTTTGGCAAGATTTAGAAATTTATGTGAAGCTAAATATCCTCTTCCTGCTCCTGGAAACCTCAGTGGATCTCCCAAGGGGCTGCTTTTCACCTCACCTGTGTGCAGGGGTTTGCTTTGTATTTTACTCTGGAGTAACACAGGCATTTTCCCTGAATTTGCCCATGCCGTTAAAAAGGATCCCCTCTGGTGTTTCCAGGGAGGATTTACTGCTCTGAGGACAGCTGGTTCTGGAGATCCTGGTGGAAATGGGGAATATCAGTTCCCAGATCCCAAGGCTGGCACAGACTCCACGTGCCACCTCCAGTGCACTCTGTGCTTTGGGTCTGTACCCCTAAATTAGGAGTAATTTCACCTCAGTACCCTACAGAGCTGCCTCGAGGGTAAAACCATCAAAGAAAACCACACTGGGGGGGCACACAAACCCTAAAATTGAAATTACATACATTACTACCTTCCTGTTAGTACCATTTGAATTTGAATTTGGGCAACTCTTAAGTGTTTGAGCCCTTTGGTTTTATGGCCCTGTCTTTGTTTCCTAGGATAACACTGGAGGAATGTGTAGAGGAAACTAATTTAATTAGAATGCAGAGATCTGATTATGTGCATTGAAGAAATAAATACAATATCTGAATGCTGAAAGAAATGGTAGAATTACCAGTAAATGAAGTGAACCACCCACCACCCTTCCCTCTGCACAAAAGCACTGAGCTAAACTGGACTTTTGAGCCACCTCACCAAATAAAAGTAACAACTTTCTCTTTTCAGAAAAAGCAAGTTTTGATATGACAATTTGAGCAAGTTGCACTGTGTGTAGCTGATTTCTCAGCAGAACAGATTTTGCCATTTTTATTTGTGTTCTGATCATCTTTCTTGCAATACAAAATTTTAAAAGCCATTACTAATGCAGATTGGTGCATGGGGGGCTTTGTCTGTGTGAAAGGTCTGGGAAAAGTGAGGAACCTTCAAAACAAACTTTAGCAATTTTTTTTTGCTTTGTAATCCTCAAGAAAGTCACACCAATTTCAGGTTAGATGTGATACAGAAGGAAGGGAAATAGCAACACAGATGTAAGGTAATGAAAAAGGAATAATTGGGAAAAAAGTTTGTAGCTAATAGAGATGAATTAAAGAAAAACAAAGTCTGTTTTCCCACAGACATAATGAAAAATCTGTTCTCTTGAGAAGGGCTTTGGTCAGTTGTTGGAAGTGAGGACAAAGGTTTAAAAATGAGGCGGAAGGAGGGGAGGGGATGTGAAAAGCAGAAGTTTTTGAAGTGAGGAGAGGTGTTTGAGAAGCCAGATCTGGAATGGAACAAATATCAAGAATCTTGAATGCAGTGTGGGAGAGGCAGAGGGAGATCAGCAGAACAGGGAAGGTGTGGAGAGGCTTCCTTGGCTTCTCAAGGTTGATCAGTGCCTGCAGTTTTATCCAGAGTGTTGAAGACATTTGGGGTGAGGGATGAGGGCAGCCATCAGAACCACAGCTGGAAACCTCTGGAACAAGGAGTTTTATCTTTGGGTACAGACAGAAAGGGCTTCAGAGGGGCAGGTGGGAATTCAGCACCCAGGGACTCCTGGCTCCATTGCAACATCTCCCCCACCTCTCACCTCTGAAGAGCTGGATTAATATTCTAAACCCACCTCCTGCTGAGGGCTGTGGAGTGAATAGAAAGAATTGATTTCAGCCTGTTTGGAATAAAATTAAATTTGGGTTTCCTTCTTACCTTTGTCCAGGAATTCCTGATGCTGCTGGGAGCCTCCCTGGGAAACCAGCCTGCCCTGAAATCCCCACTGAGTGAGAACTGTTGCTTTTTGCCCACTTTGGAAAAACTTCAGTGGGTAGAATGATTTCAGCAGATGCATTTATTGGTCTGCCTATGCTGCCTGGTGTCACACACTGAGGTTTTCTGAGGTATTAACTATCACTTTAAATTCTTCTTGCTTTGAGTCATCCCATCCTGTATATAATTTGAACAGGTTTTTGTGTAATTATTTCTCTCAATAATTACCATTATACAATTGCTATAGCTGCCAGTTTTGTTTTTCTCTCCTGCCAGAGAACAGCAGAAATGTATTACACGTTAGTGTAACTTATGATCTTGGATTCATGTTTAAAATGCATGGAATATTTTTCATCTTCTGTTTGAGGCAATGCCTCATCTGGGATCATATCTCACAGTGTAAGTTTACACTGAGTAAATGGATGCCTTGTGCTGCAAATACAGTGAAAGAGAAAGGTTGCGAGAAATAAATAAAATCTAAATTTTAAAGACATTGGAGGGCCAGTGAATATTAATGGCTACAGGTAGGGACCTGGCTCATCTGGTGCAGAGAGGTTTGTGTATGGTCCTTTTTCCCTCTTAAATAAATCGGATCTGGCCACCATTGCAGCCCTTTGTTGTTGTCTTTTGATGAGGATTCTAGGAAATTGGTTTGCTGGCATGTGTGGTTTGCTGGCAGGGAGAGCAAACTGGAATTTGCAGGCACAAGTGCTCCTAGTGGATATCAAATTCCAGAAGTTGTGCTCTGCAAGAAAAAGTTCCTTAGCTTTGAGTTTTCTCTGTGTGTTTGGTTGTACCCCCAGGGCAGGTGGGAATAGGTACAGTAGGATGGAGGAAAGGGGTGGCAGACTTTTAAAGACTTTTCAAGTTTGGGAGAAGAAAATTTTTGGTACAAAATCCAACTTAAAAAGCCAATGCTGAGTTGGGTACACAGAAGACAGGAGGGGAACCCTTGTAAGGAACAGTGAAATAACAAAATGATGGTTCATTGTTCTAAATGAATCCATGCTGCTTTTTAAAAACTGATTTATGGCTATCTCCTGACAAGGGGAATTGGAGATAAAACAGTTTAATTTCACAAGTCATGCTAAAATTTTCTTTCAGTGACACCTAAAATTGGAATGCAAAACAAAAGAGAGAAAAAGGAAAAAAAAACAAAACAGAGAATATTTGGTGTATGCAGGTATGAACACTTTAAAGAGGTTGGGATCAGGATGCAAGCTGCATTATGCAAGTTTGCATAATGACAAACAATTAATAATTGCAGATAGCACAGGGTGATTGGAGCAGAGCAATCAGGTCCTCTGGGTCCATTTTGTATGTCAGGCATGTGGGAGCTTGGGCACCAAACTCTTCTTTGCCTTTTGCAAGGCAGCAAACAGGCTGAGTGTGCAGATGCAGTTGATTTCTTATGGCCACTATGGCATGAGCAGCACCATGATTTATTGGAATGGCTGTTGACTGGGATCCCAAGAAAAGGTAATTGTTGCAGAATTATCCCCACAATTAATTCCACAAGTGTGAAGTCCATTAACTGCAACTCCAGGCCATGGGATCCATGGGATGCAAATGTTCACAGCAAGAGCTGAGGTTTGGGGTGGGAAGGATGGGCCTCTGAATTTCAGGGGAATATGAGTGGGGATTGGGTTTTTCCTGGCTCTTTTTGGCTTTCTCCAAACCCATAACTGATTCTTCCATTCCTCTGAAATGCCAGTGTGCATCAGTGGATGGAATTGTTGATGAAATGGACACATCAGAGATGCAAAGGTGCTCGGACTGTGCCAACAGCAGCTTTTGAACATGGTGGGACAGGTTTTAACAGATTATAATCATTGATCCTTGGTCATCCTTGTGTTTTAATGCTGCTGGTGAACAGGGATAAGGTGTCAGATTATTGTAGGAAATCTGTGTTAGCAGAAGTGCTGCCTGTCCTGTACCATGAAATGCTCACAAACACCATGTGCAGTTTGCACCCTCAGCAAACACAAAATACCACTCGTGATACGATGAATTTTGAGCAGAATTAATCCTTACTCAATCATTCAGCAATGAGAAATATTGAGTTGTTTTCCTTAAGGATTAGGAAAATTCTTTTGGAAGGAGACAAACATTTGTCCCTGCTGGAAGTTCCTTCAGCTGTAATGCATCATTGTGCCTGACCAGCCCTAGAAACCTTGGAAAGACAAAATATGTACAAGCTGGTTGTTAAGCATATGTGATATGTTTTGCCTCGTCACCTGGCAACCAAAAGGTTTTTCTAAACAAATTTCACACATTGCCAAAATTCCAACTTTTTTGAAACACGTAAGCTGCTTATTGTTTATTTATTTATTATTTTTTATTTATTTATTTCCCCTTTGTCAAGCGCAGCCCAAGGTACATCTCTCTCAGAAGAGCAAACGTTCGTATTTCTACCAGGGAAGGAAATAACTTTTGTAAATGTAATTCACTCAGCATTACATACTTCATGTAACAGCATTTGGATTGTATGAAAAGACAGAAAATATGCTGTCTGTGGAGTCATTCAGAGGCTGTCCTACCAGTGTTTAAAAATTAACAAACAAATCGACACCGAGAAACCTTTGATTGACCTGAATTCAGCAAATGAGCATAAAAATAAAAGAAACAAGCCTGGCTCACTGTAAAGTTTAAATAACAAATAAATAATAAAATCTATGAGGATAGTGAAGGCCCTTGAGGGGAAGCTGTGTGATGAGTAGCTGAGGTCACTTGGTCTGTTCACCTGGAGGGGACTGAGGGAGGACCTGTCCCAGTCTTCAGCTTCCTCAGGTGAAGAGGAAGAGCGGATATTTATCTTTTGTCTCTGGTGACCAGTGACAGCATCTGAGGGAATGGCTGGGGCTGTGCCAGGGAGGGTTAGGTTGGATTTTGGGGAAGCTTCTTCCCCCAGAGGGTGCTGGGCACTGCCCAGGCTCCCCAGGGAATGACCACATTCCCAAGGCTGCCAGAGCTCCAGGAGTGTTTAGGATGCCCAGGGTGGGGTTTTGGGCTATCTCTGCAGGACCAGGTTGAACTTGATGATCCTTGTTGGTCCCTTCCACCTCAGGATATTCCATGATTCAGAATCTCTGTATCTATGTATTGTTTTGAAGGAATATGAAGGGAAGTGAAAGTTAATGATTTTTCACATTGCAGAACATTTAGCCTAGAAACGATCACATCTCCGGCTGACACAGCCCAACGTGTTTAGGTTGGAGGCTGAAAAAACCCACTGAGATGGCATTTCTCAAGTTAGAATGAAAGGTTTTGAGGACAATACTTCCAATTGCAGTGGAAAAGCTGCCTTGCTGCACTTGGGCAGGCTTTAATAACCTCATACATTTGGGTACCTCCTTAATCCGCCAGCGGGTTCCTCTAGGTCTGCTGCCGGCTATCCGTGTATTTATCTTGTGCCATCTTCCTCCCCTGCGCCTGGCAGGGTCAGTGCTGATCCAAGCCAGTGCTGATGGGATTCCAGGCCATTACCACGCTGAGGGGGGCTGGGATTTGGGTGCACAATGGGGTGTGACACCTCGGAGTGAGGGGAGGCAGCTCCTCGTAAATGACAACGCTCCGGTAATGACACACGGAGCTTGGGAACCAGCGCTGCTGAGGAAATCTCCTAGCTGGGAGGTAGAAAGGTGATGCCCAGGAAATAAAGATGGATGATTTCCATGTGGTTCGTGCAGGATTTCACCAGTTCCATGCCACCACTACTGGCACCAGCAGGACAAAAATGCTGGGTTGTCACTGGTTGGGCGCTCCACGATGTAGCCACAAGCACTGTTGGCGTTGCGCTGCCAGGAAAAGTGTTGAGATTTTTAATTACCTTAATGGGGAACTAAAAAGTGCCTGTGTGTCTAGTGCCACGAAGAGTGCAGAAAAGGGCTGTAAAATGCTAAAACAATGGCAGGCTCCTGGCTGAAGGATGCAGCACGTCCTAGTAATGCGGCGCGTTTCGAAAAGATCTGTATTTTTTCAAAGGCAAGCATCAAACAGAAGGAAAAAGGTTATGTCACCTTCACCCCCACAGTACTGTCATTTATATGCTATCAGCTCATTAAATTCACATTAAGATACTCCATGGGACTTTAGGAGCTATTAGTGCACCTAAAATGGCATAACAAAATCTCAGTTCACTTTAAGAGAGATGGCATTGCGACATTTTGTATTTCATCACTGAATTATTATAGTCTCAGATGCATTCTGCTGTGATGGTAATGGAAGGAGGAATACTAGAGAGGAAAGCTGTCCATTTGTTTATCCCCAGGGAGAGAAAAAAGAAAGTTTGATAAAAAACTGGAGTGAAAGTAAAGCATTAACAATTTAACCCCTGTAGCAATGCTAAAGAACACGCAGGATTTTTTGTATTCTGCTTTTCAGGATGTTTAAAATAAAGAAAGAAGGGAAATTTTGTAGGTAGGGAGTTGCTCCAGGCAGTGGAAGGTGCAGCAAATGTACTGCATGAATGCAGACATCTGAGTCCTTTTTAGGTGAAGTCTCTCATGACAGCCACAAAATACCTTCCTTCCAGTAAATTCTCGTGATAAAAATGGTTATTGTGATTAAAGTTGATGTTCTTGTTACTTTGCTGTTGTTTTTTCCCCCTTTGCTTTCATCAGAAAATAAGTGTGCTCTTCTAGGTAAATCTACAGCCTTGTGTTTATAAATCCCACGTGGGATAATTCCCAGGCTCAGGAAAGAATAAGGAAAAGTGAAGCCATGCCAAGCTATCATTAAAGAGTTAATCTATATTTATACATAAATACTAAAGAAACACTGCTCTGCTTGATAAATAATAATTAAAAATGGATATCTGAGTTAATAAATATATATTTATGTTTTGGATCTGGAAAACTGCTTGATTTGAGGATGCTTTTTCTACACAGTAACAGCAACTGTACATGAAATACATAAATAATGTGTATTGAAGGGTAGAGAATAAGTTAAATTCACTTTTTGAGGCAAAGGTAATTTTCTTATGAGTGTGTGAATAATCAAAAAAAATCAGAAGTGAGATGAAGAATGTTCAGTCATTTTATGTAACATAATTTTCTTGATACCTATTTAGAATTATTTAGAAAACATAATAATTCCTTAGAAGTGCTTCCTTCCCTCTCCAGTCAAAATAAAAAAATTCCATGAGCTTAGCCTCACATGGAATAAAAGGGACCAGAAGAGGAGGGGAATTTGAGAGTCCAAAGCATTGTGGAGCCTCCAAATGTGCACATTCACTGGGGGTGAAACTCATCCCTGGTGAGAGTCAGGTCCAGCCCAAATTAAACCTTCCAAAATCCCTTTTATCTGCAAGGACCCGACACAGAGCACTTTGGTGGAGCAGAAGGGATTCTCTTCAGTGGAGAGGGACCTCAAAGACTTTGGGAGAGCATTGCAGGAGAAAGCTCCAAGTTTTGAAAATAGAGGAAAGCAGAAAGGGAATAATAACAATAATAATAATGGCTGAATAACTGCTCACTGTGCATCTGCTAAATTTAATTTTGGCTACATAAAGAGCAGAATCTCTTCAGCGCAGTGATTCTGCTGCTTGTTAGGCAGTTCACCTGCTGCAAAGCATGAGACCCTCCAGTTTTATCAGCAGGGAACACCTCTGCAGGGGTGACTGCAGGCTGAAACCAGACCTTGGAGAGCGTTTTCTGTCCGGCAGAGAAGATGTGCTGCACTAAAATCTTGGGTTTTACCTGTTCTTGTTGGTTTGCCCTTCCCTGGAATTATGGGATCCTGGTGTTGGATGCTGACCTGAGCACTGGGAATCTTGGGAAGCAGCACACTTTGTTCCTGTTAATTAACATGGAGGGATTAATAGGGAATTTTGTCCTGTCTGGGGCAGGATTTTTCAAGGTCTGGTGAAGATTTACAGTCCCAGTGCTATTGCTAAAGAGCACTAAATTTTACCCTACCTTCAGGCAGTGGTAGAGTTGAAGCCATTAGGAGATGTTGCATGTAAACAGGGGAATTTAACATTTAGGACCATTTGAGGCAAAAATCAGGAGTGGTTGTGCAGTTTTGGGGAAATTGTGGGACACCCTGAGGGAAGATGTGAAACCCCAAAATGCAAGGTGACTGATAGATCCATCTGGTGAAGGTGGCTGAAAATGTCTGTATTTCAAGTGTTTTGCTCCAGCCTTGAAATGCAAATTATTTGGAATAGTTGGACAAAAAGTCAACAATATTTAGGTTTATTTGTATATTTATTTCCAAAAGAAAACACTCAAAGTGTGAAGAAAACACAAAGTTAAACTTTTTTTGGTACTTGCCATATTCCCAGCGACATATTCAAAGATGAATATTTAGAAGTCAATTTTGTTTTTCCCAAGGGAAATCTCCGTGGTCAGGAGAAGAAATTCCAGCCTGGAAGTTGTGGCCAGTTTAATCCAAGCACTGCAGGAGCAGTTGCACCAAGCTTACAAATTTTAAGCTCTAAGTCATGTTTTGTGACCCCTTAGTCATGGATTAGGGGTTAAATCCATGAAAACTTGGCCATCTCTGTAGGAATACAGTTTTCTAACCCATTACACCATTTATTTTAAGATAGATTTTGATTATATATCAATTTAGCTTTTATTCACATATAATTATTTAGATAGAAGTTCTTGCTGCTCTTCAGTGGTTGTGTAGAAGTCCCTCTTGCCACCAATGGATGCCAAATAGAAATAAAATAAACTTAGACATCATTACCCTAAACCAGAGTGGCTGATTTTACACCAAGAGTGACTGGGATATTTAATAGCATTCAGGGATATCTAATTTGCAATCTTTTCATCAGGTCCAAATCATTCATGTTATTTGTTTGCTATTATAAAGCAGCTTTTATTTCTTTAATTTGCTTTAAAAAGCATCTCTCAGGCCCTGTTAAATATCTTGCCCTGTGTCTAAATGATCTTTAATAATAATTTTGTAAGGTGAAGCACAGTCTATCCTCTATTCTTGCATAACCACCTAAGCCAAAAATCCCCTTCAGTTGGTAAAGAGCTTAATTTTGCACCTTAGTTTTTTGTCACACCTCGTGACAGAGAGCAGATAATCATTACTGCCACTAATGGCCCTGTTAATCCTCTCCCAGGTATTCACTGAAGCTGCTGGAGGCTCCTGTTGCTGTGGCTGATCTAGGGCTCAGAGCTGGGAATTACGTGGTGTGTCAAGGAAAAAACTGTGGGATGTTCTTGCTGGGAATTGTTCTTACAGACCTGCACAGCTCTGTGACATCTCCAGGACTCACTGTGCTCTCAAAAGCTGAAGTTAAACCAGCCAGAAGTTACAGCAGGAGCTGCCTGGGCTGGCTGGCAGAATCCACCCCACTATCCCACCCCCATAATGTTTTAATTTCCTCAGTCTGCAGCTGGAGAGGACTGGGAGTGGAATGAACTGAGCTGAATAAATTCATGCTTTTTAAAAGGATCACAGTAGCACAGAACAGCCTCAGCAAGAAGGGAGCAGAGAGATCATTTCATGCCCTCTGCCATGGCAGGGACACCTTCCCCTATTCCAGGTTACACATCCAGCCTGGCCTTGGGCACTGCCAGGGGTCCAGGGGCAGCCACAGCTGCTCTGGGCACCCTGTGCAGACTCACAGACAAGGATTTTTCCAAGCACCTCACCTCATATCTAATCTGCTGCCAGTTTGAAGCCATTCCTCCTTATCCTGTCCCTCCAGCCCCTTGTAAATTGTCTCTCCCCACCTTTCTTGCAGGCTCCTTTCAGGTTCTGGAAGGTCACAATGAGCTCACCCCAAAGTTTCTCCTTCTCAGGCTGAGCAATGTCAGCTCTCCCAGCCTTTTCTCCTAGCAGAGCTGCTCCATCCCTCTGCCCATCTCTGAATTCCTCCTCTGGAGTCTCTCCAGCAGCTCCAGCTCTGCAGGTGGGGTCTCACCTGAGCAGGGCAGAGGGGCACAATCTCCTTCCCTGGCTCTGGCCATCCTTTCCTGGTCCATGTCCAGCTGGGCCCCAGTGCCAGAGCACTGACTGAGCCCTCACTGGTTTGAGCTGGTTTTGGCACTGACACTCCTTCAGCAGGCAGGAGAGATCCTGACCTGCCTTCCTCCTGTGGCTGCACACAAGGTTCTGTATCAAAAAGAAAATTATTTGTGTTATCTCAGTCAATTACGGGGGGATTTAGAAATAATGAGGTGAAGCCCAGAGCTTTGAGGTGTGGTATGTGCTTTAACAAAACAAACAAAGAAATTACAGGGATGGGAAATTCATCCCAGCCTGAATGATGAATAGCAACTTTAGTTTAATAGGTAAGCAGTAATATTCTGTGAAATGTAGAGTAGAATTAAAAAAGAGAACCCCATCTCAGAGTGAACCTCAAATTAAATTAGAAAGGAAAAAAAAATTGAGATTGTTTTTTTTTTTTTTTCCTGGGGGAAAAATAAATATAAAAGGTCACAGCATGTCTGTAACTTATGTGGACATGGCTGGGGGGAAATGCTGTGTGCAGAGCTCTCCCATGGACTGCAGGCTGCAGCTCCAAGCAGAAATTGTGAGTGATCACTCCGTGCACTTGTCTGAGGCAGAAGATGCTGGATGTTGGGATTCCTGGGGGAAAAATCACTGCCATTGGTGCAGAGCTGCAGCTCTGGATTGTGGCCAAATCCCCAGCTGGAGCCAGCACCAGCACAGAAAGGGTTCTGTGACATTTTCTGGGGTTTGATTAGGGCACTTTGGCATCTTCAGCCATGGCTGGCTCTTGCTTGGGGTTTGGCTGTGGGAGGGAGTTACTGTGGCTCCACAAATTAACCGACATCAGATGAGCCCCAGAAACCAATTTGGTGCCCCCTCATGGCCTGGGGCCTTGGGAAGGTAAAATACATTATAAGAAAGAGAGAGAGAGAAAGAAAGAGGGAAAGAAAGAAAGGGAGAAAGAGAGAGCGAGAAAGAAAGAGGAAAAGAAGAGAAGAAAGAATAAGGGAAAGAAGAGGGAAAGAGGGAAAGAGGGAAAGAAAGAAAGGGAAAGAGAGAGAGAGAAGAAAGAGGAAAAAAAGAGAAAGAAGAATAAGGGAAAGAAAGAGGAAAGAAAGAAAGAGGGAAATAAAAAGAGAAAGAAAGAGGAGAAAGAAAGCAAGAGGGAAAGAAAGAAAGAGGAAGGGAAAGAAAGAAAGAGGAAAGGAAAGAAAGAAAGAGAGAGAAAAGGAAAGAAAGAGAGAAAGAAAGAGATGCTGTGATGGTCTGTGATTGATTGGACAAGACAATGAAATTTACTTCTTAAACTCTGCCCCTATAAACATGGACTGCAGAGCCATGAGGGGAATTCCACTTGGGCAAAAATCTTGGGTTAAAACAGTTGCAGACAGCAGAAAACATCCGAGTTCAGAAGAGGTCAAAATCCATAACAGCAGTAAAAGGAATGATTACAAATCAATACAAGAAAAGAGACAGATTGGAATAAAATAGCACAGAAAAGTTGAGGAAACCAGGTTATAAAATTGTGTAAATCAAGAGGTGACCAGGGTGGCCACGGGTCCAGCAGTGCTTTCAGGTCTTGCTGGTTGCACTCACTGCTAGATCAGATTCCAAAACATTTATTTGTCCCTGACAAAACCCACCCTGGCCCATGTTTACTTGTATGAACATTTATTAAGCCATAAAAAGCAAAAACCTGCTGTCCTAAACTCAGTCCTGATTGCCAGTAGGGAATTGAAGCTGCAGGGATGAGATTTGGCCCTGGGGTGCTTTGGAAATGTTGCTCCCTCAGGATGCTTGCTGGTGGAGTGTTGGGAAAGATGGCTTGGGAGGCATTTAACAAACCTGCATGTGAAGGAAAACACTGTATTTGTCGGGGTTTTAACTGTGTGTATACATTTTAATTTTATTTCTTTTACAAAAATGGGACATCTCAGTACCTGGCACAAATGTGTATGATGTGCTTTTAACTTAAATCTGGTCTAAGCACAACTAAGGGGTGCAGCCAAGAGAAAGTGATGTTTAAAGCTAGACCAGGGCTCTATACACTGCACCATCTACCCTTATAACTATGAAATTATAAATAAATCTGGTAGTGGTTAATTGAGGGATGTGGACAGTCCTGCCCTCTGCCTGAAATGCTGACCTGGTGCTGAGGTGACAGCATCTGAGCCCTGTCAGGTGGGAGGGTCTCAGATCACCCTGGCTGTGTCTCATTTAACCCATAAAATAGAAATAATTAACTGTGCTGGTGTCCTCTAGGAAATCTTGGGATTTGCTGCAGAGCAGGATATCCCTGTTTCATGGGAAACCACCCAGATTTGTAACTCTGGTTTGTAGCTTAGGAAAACATGTAACAAAAAAGAAGAAAAATCAGTGTGGAACACCCATAACCACTCAAATAAATAATTTTTGAAGAAAGTAAAAGAACAAGAACGGGCAGGAACATTTCAGAGTTTCACTAGGGCTGTCTGTTATTCCTGTTATTCCTGTTATTTAGTTCTATGTCAGACTTAACTCAAGACCCCCACCAGACAAAACCTGCTGTCTGCTCTCCCTGCCTGACAATATTTTTTTGATGAGAACTTGGACTCTCGCTGGTGATGAGAGAAGCTGTTCCTGAGCTCATCTGTGGGTGCAAGAACTGCCTCAAGAGCATCCAGCAGCTCTGCAAGGTCTGAAATGAATCTGTCAGTGCACTGACCTTGCCTTTGCCCTCCTCCCAAGTATATGCATTGCTAGATATCAACAATCTAAACACAGCTAAAACCCTAAGCAACCAAAACATAAACAATCAAAACAACAAATGCATTTGTTGCATTAGCTGACAGCACCCATAATGTCACTGGACAAATATGTAAATACTGACCTAAATCCCTTTTGCTGGAGAGTTTTGTGCTCGCTCTAAATGTTGGAGGAGACAGCAGCTCCAGCTTGGATAGCCCTGGGTCTGCCCAGGAACCTCAGTGCCCACATGGGCACTCCACAGGCCTTCAGGGAGCCCTGCTGGAAAGAGGATTTCATTCTGGGGAATTTTGGCACCACTCATTAGCATTCAATTAATTAAAAACAAACTTCTAATATCTCTTGGCCGGGTTGAAAAAAAAAATAGACATCTGAGTGTGCAGAAAACTGGAGTGCTGGCCCAATCCATCAATTAGTTGGACATTAATTGCATTTTTTCCCACTGACTTCAGGAGCTGTGGATCAAACTAATGTGGTAGTCTGGGTGGAATCACATTTTTTCTGCTGAGGCAAAAGGCTTTCCTAGGTGTTTCCTGAAGTGGGGTGAGGAGCATGAATGCTCCTTCCCATCAGGAAGCAGGATAACAATGCCTTGGTGCTGCCTGAGCAGGGTCTGGCAGCCTCTCCAAGCTCAGGTTTTGCAGCACCGTGGCCATTGATATCAAGTGATATCAATTGATATTTAAATTTTAGCCTTTTGGCTGAGCAGGGGTGCTCAGTTTTGCCTGAGTTTTCCCTTGCCCCTTTGCCTCATTGCCTCCTCCCCAAAGAGCAGGAGGGGCTGGTGGTGTGGGTCAAGATAAAACCGAAAGGCTGGATGGATTTTCCAATTTTTAAACATCCAAGGAAGGGTTTCTGGCAGTAATGATGAAAATATCTGCACTCTACAGTTAGCTGGGACACAACTTTGTGCATCAGCACTGTCCAGGTCAGTGTACAATTACCTGTGTCCACATAAATGGAAAATAAAGAAGCCAGTTCATCAAAATCATTCAGCATTCAACCGAATTTTTATATTGCAACAACTTGTATAAAACAGACATAAAATAGTTTTTAAAGTTTCTTTCCCCTCAGATAACCGATTTTTTTGTAAGGATTAGCAAGCTGCTAATAACCCTGTATGACTTTTAAACTTATTCTGGAGCACCTCTTCCTCACCAAGGCAGGTTCACCTCGAGGGAGGCAGCATTCCCTGAGTTGTGGAGATCTGGGATCTGCTCTGTGCACAATAGGAAGCATTTGTGGTATTTCCAAACCTTTAACTCAGACTGATTCCAGCAGGAGCCGGGCAGCTCGCTGCCTTCTGGGATCCCTGATGCAATTCACTCTGTCCAAAACAGCCACAACGCCACTGACCTGCCTCAGAGAGATTTTATGGGGATAAAACTGAAGCTGGAATTGTCCTTACGAGCGTTTCTGACAGCACACTCTTCCACAGCTCTTTTGGGAAAGCATTTTCAGGTGCTGTGCTGTGAGGAGGTGGGGAGGGAAACAATTTATTGTGATTTTAAGTGGGCTGAAAACCAGAATTTAACATTCTCTATTGATGTTTGAAGTGTTTAGAATTTCTGTGGGCTGTATTTCTATTTGGAATAATTTTTAACAGGGATCTGGATGATCCTGAACATGATTGGAAATGATCATTGAGTTCTAGACTGGGTTGGGTTGGAAGGGACCTTAAAGCTCATCCAGTTCCACCCCTGCCATGGCCAGGGACACCTCCCACTGTCCCAGGGTGTTCCACTCTTATTTTGGTCTGTGACAGTGAAAATAGAATAAAATCCTCTTTACTCTGTTAGAGGGAGACTCTCCAGGGTCTTGTGCAGGTTCATGTTTGGGACTTTGCTGTCAGTTCTGTGATTTCACCTCAATTCTCCTCATTTTCAGTACCAGCACATGAAGTGAAAATAAAAAAGGATTGCTTAAACACACATTCTCCCCACTGAAATGACAGGTACTTATAAATATAAACACAATAAAATACCTGAGAAAACAAATCATGTCTGAGCACTTCAAATATTTGATTTCTTATACAATTATGGAAGTGCAGCAAGTCGCTGCTTCCTTATAATACCGAAAGTAACATTTTTAATAGAAAGTTCTGTTATCTGCTCTTGTGTAATTTCTTCTAAAATACTAAATGACCAAGGAAATTTTTCATTTGTAATGTAATTTAATTCTGGATTTTATTTTTGATTCCGGTCGAGGTTAACTTTGATGTTTTCAAAATGAATTTCAAAGACCATTTATTCAGCTAATTTTGAAGGCAAAAACAGACTGAAACTTTTATCCCAGTTGGTAAGCAGCCATCCCCTAGTTTTATTCAAGTTTTCACATAAAAACGCCAGTCGGGAATAAAACTGACAAATATATTCAATCAAAGATGGAATATTTTTTTTCCTCTTAAGTTGCAAATGGCTTCATTAAAATAAAAGCACCACCTTAGGGATTGCATAAAGCAGAATATTGGTACCTAAATGGTATTTATGACTGGGCTAAATGTAAAGTGAATTAAAATTTAAAGGATTAGAGTCAGGTAGGCCAGAGAGGAGTGTCCATTAAGGAGATGGAAGGACCTGCTGTCCCCAGCGACTGGCACACGTCGGGCTGGTCAGGCACCTCCACTCAGTGGCACTGGAAATGGAAATATCCTGGGTGAACCCTGGGCTGCTGGGGGGGTTTTACTCCAGGCAGAGAAAACAAAATCCTCCTGCAAACGTTCAGGGATGGGCTTAATTTTATGGGCATTTGTGTGTATGAGAAAGAGATTCATGTGAGTGTAGGTAGAAGTATATCTATATATGATACATATATAATCTCTCTAATAATATATATTATTAATATATAATTATTATTAAAACAACTATATAATAAATGTTTATATATTAATAATGTATGTACTATGATATACTTTTATATACTGTTATATAGCATACTATTATATTATTTATATTATAATATATTCATTATATTATATTGTATTATATTATATTGTATTATATTATATTATATTATATTATATTATATTGTATTATATTATATTATATTATATTTATTATATTATATTATATTATATTATATTATCTTATATTATATTATATTATATTATCTTATATTATATTATATTATATTATTAATACTATAGAATATATCATAGATATTATATAATATAATAACTCTATAGTCCATAATCTCTATATTTTATATAGAGATAATATATTACAGTATATTATCTATAATATATATTTCCTAAATATGTATATTATAAAATATATATGTGTACATATACAATCTATGTATAACAATATAATGACTTTATAGTCAATAATATCTATATTTTATATAGAGATTAGTGATTGCAATATATTATCTATTATATATATTTATTATAGATGTATTTTAAATCTAGATACACATAATATATTTGTATGTAATAGAGTTATCTATATCATATAAATATATATGACATCAAATTATATACAGATATGTTTTACATTTAGATATAAGATAGGTACTACTAGCAGGAAATTGCTGATGAAGAAGAAAAACACAATTAATGATTTAAATTATAACCTATTTCAGGTTAAATTCATTAAAACAAATTTGTTTTACACATTCCATGACAAACTCTGCTGCTTCCCCCTCTTAGTCAAAAACCCAAACTGCATTTTAAGGTATTTCTATTTTTCTTGTAGCTTCTGTCCAGCTGCTTACCGGGGCAGCATTTACCTCCTTCTGGAATGCCATTGGGATACCAGCAATTGTATTTGAACAGTTATTAAATTGTTAAAATACAATTGCTGACATCACAATGGCAGAGAGTTTGTAGAGGAATGAACAAAAGAAAAGGAGGTTCTGGTGGGCAAAGGCAGAGGGAGATGACCAAAGAACAAACCTGTGTCCAGGTGAGTGACTCAGAGTGGGCACTGAACAATGCCTGGAATGAAGGAATGTAGGGAAAGGAAGTGCACCAAACCCACTCCATTTATGGGGATAAATCCTGAAATACTGCACTTTCTGGGCTGTTCTCAGTTGGTTTGTAGGATGATAACCATAAAACTGCAGAGATTTGAATATAACATGCCACGAAATAAAAAAATAAGAGAATGTATGAGAAACATGTCTTTACTCTGAGGCACAAAAATCAAACAAAGCCATGGATGAACTGTGCTAATTGCCTCTTGCAGTTATGGGGATCTGACTCATAAAAGTGCCAGACTGACACACACACAAAGCAAGCAGAACATTTGGAAGTAACTTTTGAAAAGGTTAATATTTGCTAAGGAAGGGGAATTACATCCTGGGGGAAGGATGTGCAAACTGCTCTTGGAGCAGAGAGAGCTCCACTCACGGGTGGGGCCAAGGCAGAAATGTGCAGTTTGTACAGGCTGGGGTAGCAATCCCTGGAGGAGGATGCCAGGGACACAGCAGGGACACGGATGGAGACACATGAAGATCACATTTTTATTTTAAAGCAGTGTGTTATGGCAGGTTTGTTTGAAAATTATCAATTCTGCCCAGCTCAAGGGGAAACCACTTTATTAAGCTTGGCTTGAGTAAACTCTGTGATTAGAAGAGGTTTTTGTGCTATAAATATTTTATAAAAAACTTTTTTAGAAAGCTTTTGAGAGTAAAACTCAGAACCTGAGGAAATTGGATGGTTTTCCTGAACATATCAACACATTTTGAATCAGTGAATTAACTTTGTGAGGAGTTGCTTGTCAGAAAGTTCCAAAATTCATCAACATCATGTGGGAAAAGGCAGGGGTGGGAAAAACTCCATCCAGAGGTGGAAGCTGAACTCCTGCAGCCAGAGGTGGTCTGGACAGAGCTTTAAAAGAAACTGAGAAAGCTCAGCCTCCCCCAATATCCTTCAAAAGGTTTTACTGCAAGGTGGAAGCTAAAAACTGGGCTGTGATTGTGACATTTCTCTGGGAATGAATATTGGAAGCACAGCAGGCACTGCAGGAGAACAGCCAGCAGATTGGGGGCACAAGAGAACATGGATACAGGGAACAATCTCCATTGCCTGGAAGGACAGAAACACCTGGGGATGGCTGATGTCAGACACTTCTCTGCTGTTGGATGCCCAGAAGGGACCTGGCAGGTCACAGTGCACTTGTGCACATTTAGCAGGCCCTTTATTAGAGAGTTTGCACAAAAATATCATTTGGGCAGTGACTCAGCGCTTAAGGTAGGTGGCAAAGGGAAATAAAACACGTTTTTAACCCCTGGAGGTGTTATAAAGTGTGGTGTTTATAGAAAGCATGACAGAAGGGATGATGCTGGTGCATTTTACAGAAATGTTTCTTTGTCATGAAGGAATTCACAGGACTTAAGGAGGAGAATGGAAAGAACCCAGGAGTTAGGCTGGGGTGGAAACTGTTGAATTCTGCACAGAGGAGCAGTGGGTGAGACTGCAGTCTGTGTGATCCCCAGCCAGGAGGAGAAGAGGGTTCCTCCCTGCAGGGAAAAATTCTGTTTTCCCTCCTAAATCCCAAGGGGTGTGCCCAGAGAAAACTGCTCTCAGTTCAAGCTTTAGTGCATCACTTTCAGCCGTTTCATTTGCTGGCAGGCTGCACCTCCACACTCCCAGACATGCATTTAATGCCTAGATCTGCAGTGCTCTCCTCACCTCCCACCCCTCTCTGGGCTTCCCAGAGAAACTGAGCTCCTGCAGATGCAGCTGTGGGTCGTTTTTGGGGACATCTCCAACTGATTTCCATGTCCTTGCAGGGTGTGTGTGGCAGAAAGCTCTGTCCAGGGTTATGCAGGGAGAGGAGTCACTTCAACAGCTGTGCTTTGTACAGATGAGGAGTCAGGGTAGCAATGCATGGGAAAAGCTTTTGGTTTTGTTTATTTGATAATCAAGGAAAAAAATCAAAAGAATTCTTGCTTTGAAGCAGGTCATTGTTAGAGGAAAAGTTGTGTTGTTTGAGTGAGGGTAATTAATGCCCTCTCAAGGCTGAGACACACCTGAAGGACATTTGGTAATGGCATTGAAAAAGTGCTTGGTGCAGCCTGGAGCTTGAAATTAAGGTCATCAAAGGTCAGATAAAATTAAGGTAATCAAAAATTAAGGTAAACCCAGGAGTTCCTGGGTGGGGTCAGGGTGATGCTCACCTGATGGCTGAGGAGCAGCAGCTGGGCTGAGCTTCCTGCAGTGAAATCCCCCTGGGTGCCAGGGAAATTCTGCTGTGTGCTCCCACCACATCAGAGAGAGATCCTGGAGAGCCACCACCTCCTGCTTCTGACCATCTTCTGCAGCTCAAAGTAGGTGTGATGCAGCTTTTCTCTC
The DNA here is from genome assembly GCF_022539315.1 of Serinus canaria. Lineage (NCBI taxonomy): Eukaryota > Metazoa > Chordata > Aves > Passeriformes > Fringillidae > Serinus > Serinus canaria. Next base: position 2,794,982 of record NC_066321.1, read on the forward strand.
TTTGGTGGTTTTTGGACAGAGTCCGTGGTGTTGTTGGCTTGGTTTTGGAGGATTTGGGTTAAACCTGCCTGGTGTTAATAATGAAGAGAGATTTGAGGCTTGGATTAGCTCTGAGCTTTAGGGTGAGTTTGACCCAGTGTCTGCTTTTGTGGACCATGAGGACCAAAAGGCTTTAAATTCAGGTTTTATTGTAATGAAACTGGAGAGTGTTTTCAAAGGAGGAAATTCACAGTGGTTGTGGAAGGATGAAATGATTCTTGTGTCTTTGAGAGCTGCTCCTTGCTGTTAGGCTTGGTTTTGGCTGGGTAGGTGGCTGGTGGAGCTGTAGCATTTTCTGTGCAGTGTTGGAGAGACTTTTTAGAAGTTTTACTTCCATTTCCATGTTAATGTCTGGCTTTTCTGTTCTCCACCACCACCCCTTGCCCCAGCACAGCTGTCTGGCTGCTCACTGGTGCTTTCCAGAGAGTTCTCTGAGATGTGGTTGTTTAAAGGTTCATGTATTTCTTGTGGACATGGTTTTGTCAATTAAGAAACTGAAATATCAATGACTTTTTGGCTGAATGTGATGCAGAGATATGGCAGCTGTTCCTGTAATTCGTGGAAATGCAAAACCAGTGGTATAAGTGAAACACAGAGGGCTTTGGGTATGAACGGAAGGAAAAGGGGTCTCTGAAGCAAAATTGGTGTTGAGTTACAAAAAAATAAAAAAAAGGAAGAAAAATCTGCTATTCTAGACTTCTTTCCTCATTTTCTTGCAGTAAACTGCCTAAATGTCAATGAGTATGGTAATGTACATCTAATCTGGTTTTTCTAAACAGTACAAAAGGGATGTGTAACGATGAGTCAAATATCAGCATGAATTTATGGAGTATCTGATGGCTTTGGAATTTGTATGCATCAGCACTGGTTCCTACTAATTGTTTAATGGGAAAATGCATTTAATTCAAGTGGCTGCTGGAAAACCATTTGAAATTCTGATTTTTTAATTTTTTTTTTTTTTTTTTTTTTTTGCCAAGTACAAGTAGCTGTATGTTCTTATGGTGGAAGATAATAGTGCCAGAATAAAGAAATTTTTCTGGAAGAGAGCAACCTGTAAAACTGTTGGGTACAACCAAGGGGAATAATCTGAGTCCCTTAGATTGTGTGTGGGATGTCAAAAATTCGTGTTGTTGAGTTTTGGCTGGGGAAGGGGGCACAGGGCTGTGCTGCCTGAATTTGGAAAGGTTTTGGCAGTGCAATCTTCTAGTGACAAGTCAGATTAAAACACAAACTTGAAAAAATTCAGCTTTATTCTGTGGCAATTTCCTGAAAGTAGGGTCAGCTTCTATAGGCTGTGGTAGGACCATGCCCCAGGGCTGCTACAGCAGGGTAAATCCAGGACCTGTGGTGTATTTGCATCATTTTAACTGATTTTTTCATGGTACTGTGCTGGGGTGGTTGGACTCTGGTTTTTTCCCTTAAAACAAAGATGGGGAAGGTCTGTGGTAGAGCTTGTTCAGAGGCACATGCCTGGGGTGGGAAAGAGCTGCTATCCCCAGCTGGGCAATTACTGCACTGAATTCAACAGAAAACTTCTGATTGGCAGCAGCTGTGGATGTGGAAATAATTAAAAATGTGTTTTCTCTACCTGAGTCATTTTCTGTGTGCATGAATGGAGCTCACTGAGATTCCTGGTGCTTTTTTTCTAGGCTGGGACCCAACTTATTTATCAGCAGCAGCAAATTGTTAGTCATTCTCAGGAGTGCCCTGAACAAAATGTGCCAGCTCAACTGCACCAAGAGTGGGGGAAGGAAAAAAAAACCCAAAAAAACCCACCACAAAAAAAAGCAAAGAAAAAACCTCCTCACAACCTGATCTGGCTGTTATGGGAGACGATTATTATAGTTCTTCACTTGCAAATTTTCCATTTGTGTGCAGTTGCTTCCCACAGTCTCTCACTGTCACATTCATTCAGAAGCCAGAATGGCATTGATAGAGTTCAGCGTTTTGGCTCGTTCTGCCTGGAGACTGGACGTACAGGATGTAACAGAAATCTTCCCCCAAAATTCTGCCCTCCCAGTTGTCTGTCTGTTTTTTACTTGAAAGCACTTCTTGGGCTCTCCTCCTCTTCCTTTTGTCCTAATTCGAATATGCTTTGAAAACAAAACAAAACACTTGAAATGGCAATTTGGGAGCTTCCCCCTTGCAAAGCTCTTCCTCTTTCAGATGATTAATAAAAGAAATAAAAACCAGCTCAAAAAATGCTGGTTTGAAGCTGCCCTCACTTGTGCAGAGATGCTCTGAGGGCTGGAGCCCCTGTGCTCTGAGGTAGTCTGGGAGAGCTGGGGTGTTCAGCCTGTTCAAAGGAAAAGCATTAGATTCAAAGAGCTGCTGGAAAGTCATGTGAAATCCTCATTTCTCCTTAGTTTTGCCAAATAGAAGCAGTGGTGTCTGCTTCTGGTGGGAGATAATGGTGCCAGAACAAAGGGATTGTTCCAGAACAGAGCAACTGTTGGAGTTTAGAACTCCACCATGGAGAAGAGAAGGGTCCAGGGGGACCTCAGAGCCCCTTCCAGGGTTTACGAGGCTCCAGGAGAGCTGGAGAGGGACTGGGGACAAGGATGGAGGGACAGGAGCCAGGGAATGGCTCCCAGTGCCGGAGGGCAGGGATGGGTGGGAGATTGGGAATTGGGAATTCCTGGCTGGGCTGGGGTTCCCAGAGCAGCTGGGGCTGCCCCTGGATCCCTGGCAGTGCCCAAGGCCAGGCTGGACATTTGGTCATCTTGGGACAGTGGGAGTGTCCCTGGGCATGGCAGGGGTGGGATGGGATGAGTTTTAAGGCCCAATATAAATCTAGCTGTGCTCTCCAAAGCAATGCAGAGTGAGGCTCTATAACTTTTCTGAACTACTTAGTTTTGTTTGCAGCTGGTTGCCATCCTGCTCTGGAATATCCACCTTAGGTTAAAGGGAGCACTGTACCTGTTGTAGATGTTTTAGTTTAGAATTCCCACCACTATTCCAGCCAGGACAGGGAAACTCACTCCCACTTCTTTGTGCCTCACATCCTCCTCCCTGCCATGATTTCCTCAGTGTTCCCCCTTCTCTGATGCAGAGGTATTTGCAGCAAGGATAACAGTTTTCAAAAATAAACTTAAAAATGCATTTTTTTAAAATTATTAATTTTTATTTTTAAAGGCTTGTGATTTCCTCCCAAAAAACTGTCACTGAAGCTGGTAACCACATTTAGCAGGAATGGTTAGAGATGTGTGACAAATCTACAGCAAAATGCTCAGCAAAACTGGGAACATCTTTCTTTTCACCAGCTCTATGAAAAGTGAGGAGGGGGAAACATCTTTTCCTCTCCCTTTCTGCCTGACAGAGCTCTTGAAAATTTAAGATAGGGGAGTATAACTTCTGAATAATGTTTCTGGTAAAGTATCAGACATTTATTTTAATAGAGAAAATACATTCTGTAAGGCAATCAGTGGCCATTGGTTAACATCATTAATTAACAGGGATGGGGTATCTTGGCTTATCATAACAAAAAGTAGAAAAAAATTCCTCTTGGTTTGACAGCAGTTAATAAGGCAAATTTTTTTGAATGAAGGATTAAATGTGTTTGTCCCATAACAGTCATATTTAAAATACTTATAAAACACACAGTGCTGTTTACATTTTGGTTCTGTACCTCTTGTGCCCACAAAAATGATGTAAAAATATAAATAAAAGAGCCTGTGCTCCCATGGGAAGGACTAAGCCACTGAGTGCCTCAACAAAATAAAGACCTTCAAGGTGGTTTTTTTCTGATTTAATCACCATCCAGCAGTCTTTCTTATTCTCTAGTTTCTAATAGAATATAGAATTTCACTTTAATTAGGTCAAGGTAAAAAAGTAAATTGTATTTTTTAATAAATGGTGTTTTTTGAGGGCATGGACTCCATCTAATATTACATATTTTGGATGAATATTCTAAGAAACTGTTTTTAAACAGTGTTGAACACAGGTAAAATTGTATTTTATAGATTACATACAAATTCCTGAACAGAGTTAATGGAACACTGGTTCTCCCAAGAAGAGGTTGAGATTATCAGCAGCAGAATGAAAAAAGATTAGGGGGTAAAAGTATGTGGAGGCCTCAATCTAATGCAAGTTAATATTGAAATTATGTCTGGAAGTCATTTAAATCCCCCAGTAATGGTTAAGCAGAGGGAAAGCAGCAGTATTAAAGTGTTAAAGGAGGATATTGGCCTGTTGGGTGGAGGGAATGTAAAGGTGTTGGACAACTTTGGGAAAATATAACACACACCTCCATGGTCTTAGATTGCTGTTAAACACCAGACCTTCCCTGGAGTTCCAGGACTTCTGTTGTGCTCCAGGAAGGGCTTATCAAGAGAAAAGCAGAGTTTGGGGTGATGGATGTCCCAGTTGATATTTTTGTCTGGATATTTTTGTTCATTTTTATACTTGGAGTTTATTGAAAAATATCTCAAGTGTTGCAGGGGTGCTTTAATTTAAATCAGGTCCTGAACATGCCACAGGATAAAGATGATCTGTGTAACTTATGACAGTAGAAACATGTAAATTCTGTTTTGTAAAGTGCCATTGTTTTACATTTTGGGGGCAAACACTGAAGCATCGTGTCAGTGTTTTGGTTTAAACCTGGATTTTTGACACTTTACAGGGAAATAACCCTAACAGCAAAAATTGGGTGTTTTTTTTCTGTGAATCTGTAAGTGTTGATGATACCACGTCAGCAGGAGCTTTATGATGATCAATTTAAGTTTCCATTTGAACTGAGGTGTGTTAAATCACACATACTACACGATTTTGCCCATGTTGGTTTTATGCAGATAAAGAAAATGACACACATAAGGGGAGGTGACCGAAGGAAGGGAAAATAAAGGAAGAAGGAGTTTGTGATGCACTGCATCACCGTTTTGATGGTTCAGAGAAGGGAAAGGAGCTTTGGTTTTCATCTTGATGGAGGAATTGAAGAGATCCTTACCCCAAGGCCACACTAAAATGCCACATCGTGTGCCCTCATCCATAATCCTCCAGTGATGTTGGGGTGTGGGATTATTTTTGACTCTGTTTCCCATCCTGAAAACCAGGGTACTGTTCCTCATCTGTCTTGCAAGGATGTTGTGTTTACCAGGGAATGCATGCAGAATGACTTCTGAAAGATGCTCTAGAGTGCAAAGAATTATGGCATTGTTTTTATTCATGACTTGAGCTGGGTTTTAGTTAGTTGCACGCCTTTGTATGCCGCGCGTTGGGTTTTTACAGCAACGCCTGTGTTCTCTGGGCACCTAAGCAGAGCTTTTCATTTTCAAACTACATCATTCAAATGCTGGATTCGTACCAAATCCACCTCCTCCACACGTTTGAGCCGCATTATTAATAATAATATGGTTGATTGCTGGTGCTGTATATTTGTTTTTGCGGCGAGCTCGTTGAGAAGCTGGGCGTGTTAATAAGGTACGGGGTGTTTCTCCTGTGTTCTCAGCAAGGCTCCTGCCTGGAGCACGCCACTGGCACTGCCCATATTCTCCTTCCACTGCTGCTCCCAGGCAGAGCACGCAGGCGTTTTCAATTCACCAGATCATTCACAAGTTACCTCCAACCCAACCTTGTCATTGCCATTTGTCACACTCGCAGTGGATGCTTTTATGTGCTGCATCTCGCCCCAGCCTCGTCGCGCCGGGCCGGTGCCACAGGGTACGAGGCAGCAACAAAGATCTCAAGCGTGGTTTAAAAGGTAGCACGATAAAAGAGGGGAAATAACGGCTGCAATCGCTGCTAGATATCCTGTTCCCACAGATCCTGCAGCCTTCCCTTGGTTTCAGACCAAAGCTGAGGGGTAGGAAGGACTGCCTTCACCCTCATCCTGATGTATCTGGCACCCTCAGCGTGGAGAAGCCCTGGCATGGTATTTCTGGGGGAATACACTGGGCACAGTTTTGTTGTGAGAAATGTTGGAGGAGACCCTCCCTAATCACCTTTTGGCTGACACTCTGTGGGAATTAGGATGGTGGACCTCTAGCTGTGCAGAGTTCCTGGCTTTTCCCCTTTTTGGGGTGTGCTTGGACAAACCATCAAAGGTTGCTTCATCTCTTGTTGGAAGCAGTGAAGTTATGCTGCTCCTGAAAGGAAAAAAAAAGGAAAAAGGTGAGAACAAAATAGGTCTGCTTTTCCTCTGTTCTTCATCTGGAAAATGCAAGTCATTAATTTTCTCATAATCCTTTCCCATCTGGTTTCTGCATACTGGAATTTGTGCCTTAGCATGTTTTCATCCAGTCCCTCACATAATGGTTTCTTGGTCTCAGTGATGACCCTCAGGTCATAGCAGCTTTATGGTAATTTCTGTCAGGAGATGCTGTTGCACTGTCAAGTGCCTTCTGCAGGGGCTTTAGTCTGAGCACCACTTCCTCCCCTGGAGTCTCCAGTTGTTATTTCCTTTTATGATGTCAGGTAAACTTTTGTTTTCTGTCAGCCTGGGTTAGCTCTGATAATGATTTGGTTACAAATACACCTCTGTGAGTTTTGGCACAAAACCTTAGCATGGGAGGCTGCAATTCCAAGCCAAGGAATAGCTGCCTTGAGGTCCCCTCTTAAATTTCTCCTTTCAGTGACCACAACTGTGCTGAAGCTGCTTTCTTCAGATTGCACTGAATTCCTGTCTCAGGAGCAAGACAGGATTTGAACTAGTGCTGAAGTGCATGAGTGGAGAGGGCTTTTTGGGAGTGAGAACTTTTGTAGAGCTTGGAGGAGGGTGGTTGTCCTCAGGAACAGCATTTCCAACCCCATCACCAGGGATGTGATGCTACAGCAGAGCAGGCAGTGCTGGGGAAAGTGCAGAGGAGCCAGTTCACCAAGGATGGGGCTGCTCAGCCCGGGCATCTGTCCTGCTGCTGTTATTTTATGATGTTAAATCCAGTTGGCCATGGATATTGTGAGAAGGATGTGTCCCTCTGCCCCCGCTCTTTTCCCTGCACACACTGGGGCTGGCAGAGCTTTTGACAGAGCTCACTGGCTGCTGGCAGAGGAGCAAATCCAGGTGTGCACACAGGGGTGCACAGCCTCAGTCCTGCTGGGGCACCAGGAATCATGGAATTGGTCAGGTTAAAAACGACCTCTGAGGTCATGGAGCCCAACCATTCCCCCAGCACTGCAAAGGCCACCACTCATCAATGTCCCCAAGTGTCCTCACATCCACCCACAGGGCTTTTTATGCCCTCTAGGAACAGGAACTCTACCACTGCCATGGGCCACCTGTTCCTGGCCCTGACCACCTTGCAGTCAACAAATTTTTCCCATATCCCATCTAAAGCTCCCCTGGCACAGTTTGAGGCCAATTCCTCTTGTCCTGTCCCTGTTCCCTGGGAGCAGAGCCTGAGCTCACCTGGCTCTCCCCTCCTGGCAGGGAGTTGTGCAGAGCCAGAAGGTCCCCCCTGAGCTCCTTTTCTCCAATCTGAGCCCCTTCCCAGCTGCTCCAAACCCTCCCCAGCTCCATTCCGTTCCCTGGACACGCTCCAGCCCCTCAATGTCCTTCTTGTAGCAAGAACTTGAGTTGCAGCCTTGAAAATTCCAACGTTAAGCTTCACCCCTGGACTCACAGCACAGGCCCAGGCAGTCAGCAGGTGATGGATTTTGGGAACATTGTGCTGTCTCTTGAAGTTAATAAGAGTTTTGGGGGTTTTTTTTGTGATCCCAGTGAGGCTGAAGGTGTGGAAGTTCTGTTCACTCTTTTTTTTTATTGCAAGAAGGTTTTTATGTCTCATTAAAAAGAGGAGGGGTGGTCCAGGACACCCTGGACTGGGTGTGTGTGTGTGCTGTGCCTGGAGCTCAGTGAGTCTCTCTGCTTCCCCACCCTCCTGGCCCTTGGTGTGTGTTTCCCTGGCTGTAACTGAGTGCTGCTGTCATGAGATTAGGCCTGGACTTCTCATTGCTGCCTCTCGAGTTTCTGTGAGCCTGTTCTCAGTTTGTAGGCATCTGCTCCAACACACTTCCTGCAGCCAGGCTCTGCTGCCCTCTCTCCTCCTGCAGAATGAAAGGAGTGAGAAATGGCAGTGCTGCCCGAGTCCTTGGGCAGCCAGAGGGGATGCAGGGTCTCATTGCAGATAATATTCAGAACATGCTTTTAATTTTTTTTTTTTATTATTATTTGGTCAACAATGGGCAGGAAGAAAAGGTTAAATAGTAATGAGAAACTCCACTAATTGCGCTGTTGAGGAGGTGTTCTGTAAGTGATTACATGCATGATTGAAAACCATACTTTGGCTCCACAAATACAGCCTGCCCTACCTGTATATTTTCAATGAGAAGTAATGTCTCCTATTTCTAAGAGAAACTAAAAAAACCTCCCCCTCACCCTGCTGTTTTTAGCTATATACAAATGATAAAAGCAGAGACATCAAAGTGTGCAGCCTTTCAACTCATGCTCAATTAGAATAAAAGTTTGGTCGCTGTTTTAAACATTTTGGGCTAACTGACTGTGACAGCATCTCAGCTCTGCAAATGGGATGATTTTGGATTGACTTTTGATCTGACTGACAGTTTCTTATACACTTCAGTGTTGGTTTATGGCCTACAAGTCTGCATCTGAATCCACATGTGACTAATTAGGAACTGTTTATGGGCTGCATGGATGTGTTCACACAAGAGTAAAAGGGTTATTTTCAAACTGGAGCCACGTTATTAATGAGAGTTAATTTAACAAGGTGCTTGATGTGCTATTTTTATAGTGCCCACAACAAAGATGTGAAAAATGAAAACACAAAAGAGTGCATTTAGCATAAAGAGGGAATATATATAAATGTTAATGTCAGATATGGAAACTTTTAACAATGAAAATCTCTTCCAAAAATCATCCATAATAGCTTGGCTGTTAGAGGATAACAACAGGTTGAGTTTTAGGCACATTTCAGAGTGCTTTTACAATTTATGGGTATCGTAGAAATTTCACTGTGGTTTCATTTTTTGCCTTTCTGTATAAAACACGACAGAAGAATGTACATTTGTGTGATCTTTTCATCTAACTCCATGGGATGGGCTCCTCACACCTCAAGGGAGGAAGCTGTACCCCCAAATACAGCTGGGGGGTTGGAAAAGTCTGCAAAGAGGAGCTCCAAGATGAACACGAGCATAATAACATTTTCTTGATAAAATAATGCCTCCGTGCCAGGGAAAAGGGAACTGTCAGCAGGCCTTTGTCAGCCTCTCCCAGGCTTAAGAAAGGGTCCCTGACAGTTTCAGCAATGCCTTTAAATATCTTATTGAAATGTAGATTAAGACTGTACATCTTATAATAGTTGGAAAGCCTTTTCATTTTAAGTCTTGTAGAAAAGCAAGTATTAAATAAGCATTAACTTTAGCAGTTACATTTTAGCATTTTTCTCAGGTTGATCCCTGCTAGACCTCATATTTAGATTTATTTAAAGAGGCAGTAGATTACCTGCCAGTACAGTAGTAGAGCATTGTGCATTCCTCTGAGTCTCCTCAGAGTAAGATTAGCTGGATCTTTTATTAGTGCCATCATCTCTCCTGTGTTTCACCAAGGTGTCCTGTGTGTGGCTGCTGCTGTAATCAGTGATGCCTCAGTGCTCCTGGTTTAGCTTTTTCAGGGGCTTCTACCATCAGTTTAACTTATTTTAAGTAAAATGCTGCTGAAATCTTTTCTATAAGTAGGGCTTTTCCAGACTCTCCTGTAACTCAGAAATCCTCATTATCCTGCTCTTCTAATGTGAAACACAGTTTAGTGTAGATTGCATTTATCAGTCTGGACTCTGTTTGATGTGTAGACTGTTTATCCACTCTCTATGCAAAGCAATGATATTTTAAATAAGTTTGTGGGGCTCAGTTTCTGGGTGCTAATTTTGGAGTCTTGTTCTTGCTTGGAAAAATGTCAGAAAATCCATTTTCACAGGTATTGGTGTCTTGCTTTGCCTTAGAAAAATATTTAAATTAATTTTATAATTTATGTTTTAATTAAATTATTTAATGTACAATTAATTATTTGTGCAACTCATGTTTGTAAGTGTAAATGTCCACCAGAGCCCTAGAACAATGACCAAGGTCACAGGAACCTTGACCTCAAGGTGGTGACTTGGATGTGACAAGGTTGCCACATTATCATCTTTATTTCTCCTATAACCCTTATTTCTTTCATTCATATCTAATTTTCATCATGTATGTAATGGAATTGATTGTTTTGCAAAGCTTGGCTGTCAGAAGGATAAATTCCAGCTGCACAGGTGTGATGCAGAGCCAACTGAAAGCCAATAAAGACACAATTTACACACCTGACTTTTCAGGAGGGGTCCCTGCCCTAAACAAGTGCAAGAAATACTGGGCTGGGGTGGCACTTGGGCAGTTCACACTTGCTGAATTTATACAAATAAATGTTTGAGTCCACAGAAGGAAATATCAGCCTGGCTCACACGAGATGGGGACTGGGCAGCAGAAGGAAATCATTTATGGATGAAAAGAGAGACTGAGCAGTGCAGTAGCTCCATTCAAAAAAGAATATTAAAATACTCCCTGGGAGCTGCTCAGTCCTGTGGTAGCAGTTCAGACCCCAGATGGCCAACTCATAAAATTCTGCAGTTTTGGGGAAGATTCTGCTGGGTGTTTTCACGGCCTTTGGAAATACCAAGGTATTTCAATATTCCAGAAGTTCCTTGTGTTCTTTTTCTTCTGGATGCTGGGGTGGGCTTAAATATGAGCCCTGTCCTTTAGCTGGGCTCATGTTCTGTGATTCTGTCAAGAGAAGAAGGGAGAAAAGTTTTGCTGGGATTTTTAGTGGCCAAGTTAGAATTCCCCAAAGAGGCAAAGACTGTCAAGGATCTGCTTTCCTTTAACTGGTGGAGTATCTGTCTCAGGGCTTTGGGTGTGAGCAGTGCTGGTGTAGCAGAAAACAAGGAATTATCTTTATAGAGCAGTTCTGGAGATGTTTATTGCACACCAGACTTATCAACTGAAAAATTTTGTGATGATTTTCTGTGGTTTTTTTTTTCTCCCTCTGTCTCCTTTCCTTTCTCCTACAAAACCACAACCCTCCAAACTGCTGGTGCAAAAATATTGCAAACAAAATATTAATATTTTTTATTTCACAGGGATTTGGTTGGTTTGGGTGGGGAGCAAAAATATAACAATGAGATACTGTGTTTTGGCTGAATTTTCTCCTTTAGGGAAAAATAACCTGCAGTGGGATATTTCACTGCTTTAAAGCTGCTCCACGAGCTAGTGGGTCTTCAGAGAAGTTTGATTAAAGAGCACAATTTTATGTAATTATTTTAAAATGATGGAGAGAGCATAATCTTAGTGTCCTTAGTCATGTGATTGTGTTCAGCCCTCTGGTAGAGATTTGTAAACCAAGGGATAATGCAGTTTTATGCACAGGAATGAGAGGAATGTTCAGCTCCATGGTTTGCAGGGATCCATGGTGGAGTTGTTTGGGTTTTTTCCCTCCCTTTCAGCCTCGAAATGCACATTAAACTTCTCATTTAAAATGGTAAAAGGCTGGAAGAGCACCAGTAAAATCACTGTTGTGGTTATTTATATCTGGGTTCATATCCAGTGATATGAGGAAGGACTTTGTCCTCCTGATCATGCTTTGACATTCAAATCAAACTGAAATGCTGAAAGCAAGCACACATAGAAATGCAGTGTTCTGGTTGATACTGAGCCAAAACCATGAAAAATAATTGAATTTCCCATAGTTTTGATAAAAAAAAAACATAAATGGTTCCAAGTTTGCTCCAGCTGAGTCCAGAGATTTCCGGCAGTGAGATGGCAGGAATTCCTGAAAAACTTTGGGAATTCAGCAGATTTGGGATGAATGTGGACTGAGGTTTGTGTTTAATTACAGAATCCAAACCCAAGCAAGTTTTGTCATCTTTTGGGTTATGTAATGGAGTTTGTCCCAGGCCCTCCACAGAGCTGCTCACTGCTGATGGGTCCTGATGAAATCTGCTGTGATTATTGCATTTTATTACAAGTTCTGCTCTGAACACGGCCAGAAATGCTTTGTGGCAGTTCCCAAAATAGGAAGTTACTCAGCACCGTGATTAAGATGCCTATTTTAAGAAAGTTGCTTGATTTTCTCTTTGGTGAGACAGAGCTCTCCAGCTCTTCATCTACCCTGCTGAATTTTGGGGGTTTGGGTTTGGTTTTTTCTCAAAACAACGTGATTGCTTTATATAATTTTTAAGTATTTCTTTCCTGGTGGGGCCAGTGGGAATGTTCAAGAAAAGAAACTCCCCAGTAATAATGACTGGGTGTGCAGAAGGATTTTTTTGGTAGTCCTTTAACATTTTGCTGTGAGCTCTTTTGCTCCCTCTACTGACTTTCCACCTGGGAATGACAGAGAATTGCTACAACAGAGAATTTCCTGATGCCATCACTAGGAAGAATATCTTATTTCAATAAAACCCTTTTTTTTTTTTTTTTTTTCTTCAAATTTCCACTTTAGTTCTTGCAGTTTTGGAAAAACAAGAGGGAAAATAAATGGATTTTTTGCAGATAAAGAAGAAAAGTATCCTCATTTTTCTGATATTGTGGGGGAATTAAAAAACAGTGAGGAGATAGTAAAGAGGCAAGAGACTCAAACAATTGATTTTGTGAGATTTGATGGAGAGATAAAGGATTATAGGATAACACAGGGAGCATGGAAGCCATTGGAAGAAATCTATTTATGTGTCATTTTGTTACCTCTGTTCAGTCCCATGGAACTCCAGGAAATTCTTCAGAGGAAGTTTTGAAATCAATGGTGAAATTTGGGGTGGGAAATCTGGAAATTTTTCATTGCAGCGACAGAAACAGTTAGGATGTATCAAAAATTAAGATTTCAAAATAAAGGTTTCTTGTCTAGAAACCAGAGCTGCTTTTAGTCAATGAAAATGTTATGTGAAAAAAGGAACTTTTCCTACAAAGACATCATATCTGAGTAGAGTTTTGATATTTTCCTTCATGTGGTCGAAAGTCTTGAAAGTTTTTGATTTTTAACTCTGTTGGAATGAGCTTTGGTGACATTAGAAAGTGGTTTCAGTGCAAAATGTGCATTTCACTTGTGACTTAAAATTTAATTTCAGTAATTTGAAGAATAAACCACTTGATCTGCTTGGGTTTTTTGTTCACCTTCATGTGTTTTTGGTTTTTTTTTCCTCTGAATGTCTGGTGCTGAGATGAATTCTGGGAATAACAACAGCTTGTATGTGGGGATGGGAAATGTCTTTGGACTTTGGTGGTACATTTCATCTGCAGAAAGCTGCAATTGCTGTGCATTTCTCTGTTAGTTCATTAGCTGTGGGAGTTAATTACCTGTGAGGCCACACGAGACTCCTCTGTTCTTGGCAGGACAGCTGGTTGTGACCTGCTGGGTGATTTTTTTGGGAGCCACATGGGTTGGGTTTCTCCTCCCTGACTTTGCCTGTCTGTGCTTTACCACGGATGTCATCTGGGATGCCATGGTCATGGAATGGTTTGGGTTGGAAATGACCTCAAGGGTCAGCTAATTCCAGCCCCAAATGAGCCAGCAGAGAGGGGTTCTGCCCTCCAAGGTGTGGCAAATAAAGGGAATTTTGGCCACACGTTGAATGAGGAGCTCCTGCTGCATCCCCTGGTGGTGATGGGCTCCATCCGTGTTCCCATGTCCTGCCATTTAAGGGACACAGGGATCATCCTGCTGGGCACCTGAATCAAGCCCTACATTTCTCCCTTTTAATTAAATCAGTTATTTCCTAGAGGCACCTTTTGAGGTGTGTGGCCTTTTGAGGGGTTGAGGAATGACCTGCTGAGACACAGACACCTTGTTAGGGAAAGGAAACATCTCCAGTGTCTGTGACAGGAGCCCATGAATTTTGCTGCTGTGTTTTGGGGTGGTTTTTGTTGTTTTTTGGTGTGTAGGTTCTTTATATTTGAGCTCTTTCTGATGATTCATTTTTCCTGTTGCTTTAGGGGAATTCTGACACCCCATTACCAGGTAGAAATATTTTTATTTCCAAATGAACACAAAAACTCCAGTGATGAAAACATGTATCTGTAAGGCTGACTGACAGTACCACAAGATCTGCAATTATTAGATTCCTGTCATGTTGCATTAATGTAAATGCTAAAATATCCCTAATGTGGTTTTGGAATAAAATGTTGAAATAAATATATATATATATTGCAAATAGAAGTATATGATGTTTCTGAATGACTTTGACATTAAATGGGATTTTACTGGAGGATTTTAAAACACTCAGGATGCTCCTGGCAACTCCAAAATATTTTCTCTTCAAAGACTGAAGCTGGGCAATGCAAATGTTAGGCAGAAAAACTGTGACACCAAATCTGCCCTAAGTTCCCCAGGTTGGTTTTTCTACCATGATTATATCCCAAATCTTTCTCTTTTCTTTCCCTGCCGTGCTGGGGCTGGAGGGAGGAGCAGGGGCTGCTCTGGGCGATTCTCCTCCTCCAGCCAGAGGTGAAAATTCACTGCAGATGCTGGGCTCGAGTGCAGTGACCAGCTCCAAGTGGGAATCTGTCACTTGCTGAGCAATTTGTCACACAAAAGTCATCCCAGATTGCTTTTCCCTCTTGCCAAAGCCCTACTGGGAACCTGTGGTAGATTCCAGGACCCTGAGACTCACAAATGTATATTTTGATATAATTTTGTCTCATGGAGATGAAGCAAGATTTTTTTAAGTCCAAAATACTAAAATTGTTCAGAAGACTTATATTTTTCTAAAATATTTAACTGTTAGATTGAAATTTCATTAATATTTATGAATCCACTGCCTAGTTTTGACCTGAACTAGAGTGAGTTGTAAGGACTATAAATATTTTTTCTAAAATTTCTTGCTTTTTATCTGAAACACCAGTAGTAGGCAAACTTTAGAAAGAAATTAAAAAAAAATACAAATAAAGGAGAAAGACTTGTCATTGAAACACCAACCTGTTTGTGTTTCAAACAACTCATCTGGGATCCTATAAGTTCTGCACCAGCGTTTTATTGAAAGGGTAACTAAATAGGGAATACCCGAGTTAGTTTTCAGGTGAATCAGGAGTTCTTTATTTTTATTTGCAGTGGATTTCAGGTTTCTCTTCTTTGTTTGCAGCTTGAAAATGGGGCTGATTTTCTTTTATAAGCTGCTGGCTACCTCTGATTGTTGTTTGGAGCTACTTCAGGTGCAATTTCCTCTCTTCCCATGGATTACTTATCCACCTACAGGAAGAGCTGGGAGCTGATTCATCCTTTAGCAGCCTTGGGTTTAAGATTTATCTAATTAATATAAAAATAATAAGAGAACTTTTGCCCAGGGCCCAGAGTTCTTCAGCATCATTTGTCTTTGCTGCTTTTCTTTGTCCTCTCTCACTGGGGAGGTATGAAAATAAAGGGTAACAAAAATAAATTGGTCAAGATTTGGGTCCACTTTCAGGAATAGGTTGAAATAGATTTCTCTCCATGTTAGATGCTGTAGATGAGATTTTCCTCAGCATTGCACATGGCTTTATATGAAAGTAGCTGAGAAATCTCTCAAATTTTCTTTCTCTTGGAAGAATATATTTATTTATAATCGTCAGAATGGTTTGTGATGATCCTATTTGCTCAGGTAGGGCTTTATTAGTTTTGACTCCTGTATATTTAGTTTTGTGAGTATTAAAGCAGCGACCCAGTGATTGTTTATTGTTGCTCCCTGTGATAATACCCCTCCTGTCTCATAAATAACAGTAAAAAGTGAGTCATCGATACTTTGCAGCTCCTTAGCTACAAGGTGTCTGTAAGGGGAGTCAGTGCATCGCCTCCAGGGAGCAGATTAAAGGCAAAATGAGTGTGTTTCTGCTTACTTTCTTGGCTCATTGCTTTATGGATATGTGGGATCTGAAGAATAAGTGGTGGTCAGAAAAGAACAAACACATTTATTAGAGCAGTTAGAGACACTGCTCTGCTGTTTGCCAGGGTCCTTCTGAGCAGCTACCAAATGACATGGCCCGCGCAGAGCTGGTTTTGACAAAGCCTCTGGGATGTGTTAAAAAGTAAACCAGAGCAAATCACGTACTGGAAAGCATAACTCAATCAAGGAAAAATGTATGATCAAGGGCGACATGGGCAAGGAAAGCTCTGCCAGAGCTCAGGGTAAATATTTGTATCAGTGTGAAGTGAAAGCTTCACATCGCTGATGTCAAGCAGCTGGAATTTTCATTGTTTATAAACTTTTGTTGTTACAGTTGGATTTTGGCAGAAAAGGTACCAAAGAGGGAACCGTTTCCCAGCAAGAAAGTTTGAGTTTTGATAAAACAGCTTGAGCAGATAGGAACATAAAGATGAAAAAATTTATGGGCTTTTTTTAGCATCTCATGTGACCACCGGTTGCCTTGTGATGTGCAGCTGACTCGTCCTGCAGGAGTTTTTTTGTGGGCAAACAAAACAAGGCTGACCACCAGCCTCCTCTCAAGAAGGTGACCATCAACAGTGAAATTGAGCTTAAAATACTTGCTTTAATAATTACAGCTTTACCTCCTAATTTATCTTCAGAGAACATTGCCAGAGTGAGTCAAATAGTTTAATCAGAGAAATATGACCTACCTGGGGATTCAAACCAATTTATGGGTTCTGTCCAGGAGCCTTCAGATAAACTAATCTGCCTTTTCCCCCCACCCCTTACCCACAGTGCCTTAAACTGCAGCTATGGGCTTGTGCTGCTGTATTTGACACCATGTTTTATTCAGCAAGAATAAAATTTTTAGGATTTTAGAGCTAATCTGTGGTGATATCAATCTTGGGGTAGAATTATTTTATTCAACAAGAAGTACAAGGCTGGTCTTGGTTATTGTTCTCTAGGTTGGGTCTGTCCTTGTAGTGCAGGAGGGAAGTGATTTATACAGATGTTGAGTCACTGTGAGTTGATATTTTTAACATTGGAGGTTCTTGTGATCTGGGTTTTAATCCCAAAAGTTTGTTATGGGGCTGGTGTTTAGCCTTTTTGAAGGTGAATTTACATCTGAGCAACATTTAATCCTCCAAGGAAAAAGAGAGAAACAGCGATATTTAAAGGCCAATTGGGAGAAAAATAATAAATAAAAAAGGAAAGTTTCTTGGGTGAAAACTCTGAGACTGGTGTTTAGATTCCCAAGTAATGAGTTCCTGAGCCTGAAAAGAACCTGGGCTCTGCTGGAGGGTTGGATGTGTATGTGAAGTGTATGTGTTTTGTTGCATATGTGAAGACACTTCAATTTCAAGAGCTTTATATTTTTGTCAGAGTAAACCAGGGGCTACCCCTGCCAGTGAGAAGCAGAGCTCTGCAAGAACCTAACAACATTACCCAGCTGCACTAAGAATAGAAATCAAGCCCCTGCTGGTATAATTAAGAAATCTTCACTTCCAGTCCCTGGGCTTTAGAGACCTGGATCACTAACTAATTCCAATTTAGAGAGCTTTTTTGATAAGAGCTTTTGTAAACTAGGAAATAAGCTGAGAATGAAAACTTTTCAGTGCGAGTATTTTAGCTGTGCGCTCAGCCTGTTCAGTGTTATTTAATGTTTGGTCTGTCCTGGAGGGAAATCAGATATATCAGCATTGAATTGAAGAAGTACAGCACACTCATGCTCCTAAGGGTTTTGTAAAAAAGGAAAAAAAAGGTGGCACTCATCCACGGTCTCGGATCTTACATTTGGAAAAGAGCAGCAATTTCATTCATAAATGTAGGGCCTGGCCATGCAGCCTGATGGCAAAGGAACCTCCTGTGAGTCCTGGCTGCTTGGAGCTCTGCGTGATGGAGGGGGACAAATTCAGGCTGGGCACAGATCTATTTTTTTTTTCCTTTATTTAAATTTTCTTTTTTTCTTTTTCCCTTCCATTTTGTAACATGAACTTCGTTGATGTTACAAAAACTTAGTTGAGTCTGGTCTTGTTTGTACTGTGTGGGAGCTGTGGCAGGGGGTTGCTCCTGTTGACAGTGATGGGAAGGATCAATGTCACCTGTTCTTTTATTCTCCAAACAAGATTAAACATATATTTATCAATACATCTCCTCCACAAATGGGAAGCATTTGTCAAGGATGAAAACCACCAGAAACTTGACTCACGATCATCTGCTTTTTTTATAGTCAAGTAGTTACTCTTGTTTTGTTTTCAGTGTAGCTTCTATTCTGCTCATCTCGTTCTTATTTCGGGTTTTATTAATTTCCTTTATTCCTCACCACTTGGCCACTCCTCCTCCCGCAGTTTCCTTGAAGCAGCAGGCAAATTTGGTGCTACTTCTGTGTGATTCAAACCTCGTAACCCACACATTGCAGGAGGTTTAAAGACACTGGTGAGATCACCCACCCACTCATTACTTATTATTATTATTTTATGTATCATGGTGTAACAGGTCAAATATCTGCCTCGTAAAAGTGTGCAGGGGGAGGGAAGTGCTGCACAGGAGATGGAACAGAGTATTCCATTTCCAACACTCCTGTTGGCACCCAGATCGCTCACTCTTTCCCACTTGGCTTTGTCACCTAGGATGAAAGAATGGTAAAACCCCTCTGTCATCTGGGAGCTATGTAAATTTTGGACATATTGGACCCATGAAGTGAGATAATAATAATGTTCATTAAAAATTCTCCCAAGATCTGGCGAGTTTTTAAACTGCTTGTCTGATCTTTCACATATGTTGAGCGGATAAGAGGGTTTTTCACAGAATCCCAGAATGGGTCAGGCTGGGAGGGACCACAGTGGGTCACTGGTGCCACCTCCCTGCTCCAGCAGGGCTGGCACAGGGCACAGGATTGTGTCCAGATGGTTCTGGAATATCTCCAGTG
Organism: Serinus canaria; assembly: GCF_022539315.1. Classification (NCBI taxonomy): domain Eukaryota; kingdom Metazoa; phylum Chordata; class Aves; order Passeriformes; family Fringillidae; genus Serinus; species Serinus canaria. The sequence continues at coordinate 2,813,750 of NC_066321.1, forward strand.
AGGGAGACTCCACAGCCTCTCTGATCTCAGTTCAGAGCTCGGTCACTGCACAGGGAAGTTCTTCCTCCTGTGCAGGGGGAATTCCTGGGATCAATCCCTGCCACTCCTCTGGTGCCACTGCTGGGTCCCCAGAGCAGAGCCTGGCCCTGCTCAGTCCTGCAGACAGGGACAAATGGGGATGAGCTCCCCTCTCAGCCATCTCTGCTCCAGGCTGAGCAGCTCTAGTTCCCTCAGCTGGGAGATGCTCCATTCCCTAATTTCTGCCAGTAGATCATGATAACACCTAAGAACCTTTTACCAATTAACAAATTAGTGATTCCCCACCTTATTCTAAATGAAATCTTCCTTTTTTGTCTTGCTCACCTCCTTTCCTCCTTCCATGGTTTGACACACCATCCTAGTTTGTGTCTTTCCAAACCATATTATGGCAGGAATATGGATGCAGGAATTTCTTTAATGAAAGGGGCTTCCACTCCTCACCAGACCTGCTGTTGCCAGGAGTCTGGGTACCAAAAGGAGCTCACTGATTTGATCCAGCACAGGGGCTTGGGTGGGCCTGAATTATCAGGAAGGAGCACAGTGTGCTCAAAGTACCTGTTTATTTTATTTTTGTTTCTTCTGTCACTTAAGGCACAGAGCTCCTTGTATTAAGTGTAGGTGTAGGGGATGGCAGGAGATGGTGCAGTTGCTCAGGTTGGAAAAGACCCCTCAGATTCTTGAGTCCAGCCATTGGGATGAGTGAAGGAGTTGCCCAGGAGCTGGAGCCTCCCTGTTGATGTTCTAATCCCCCCTGGGTCAGGTGGAGATGAGCTTTGGCTGTAGCTCTGTCCTGTTTGCCCAGTTGGTGGCATTTCCTCCCCATGGATGGTTGGGGAGGCTGGCCTTGTTCTGGTTCCCCGCCCAGACAAACTCCTGAAGGCCAATGGTTGTGCATCCAGCTTTTTTTCAGGAGGGATTTCCATCTCTTTCCGGGCAAAGCTGCATCCCAGGTAATGGGATGGGAGGGACCCCGTGGGCACCAACATCAGAGCTGGAATTTGTGTCCAAAGCATTTTTTTAATGAATATTTTCCTTGATGCTTTCAGAGGCTGGCTACTGCTTTTAAAAGTTGCAACCCCAGTCATGTATGAAGCTTGATTTGATTTTTTTTTTTTTTTTTAAGGAGGGCAAGAGTACAATTTAGACAAACTTTTTTTGTAATTTTTTTTTTCCTGGAATGATGAAACTGCTGCACTGCAATCAAGCTGCAATAAAAATGTGAAATACTGTCAGATAGGAAGCTGGGGCAAATGAAAGCCAGCAATATAGAGACAGAATCCTAAAATAATTCCAGGAAAAAGCAGGCTATTTACTTTCAAAATACAGACAGTAAACTAACCTTAAAAGTACTGGCACAATGCAATAGCTTTGGCTGTGTACACGTTCAGCTGAAATTGAAATGCAAGTTGCTCGTGCAGTGAAAATAATTGTTGAAAAAACTGGAGTAGAACTATTAAAAGTAAAAATTAAAGAAAAAAACCCAAACCATCGGGAGCAGGCAGCTGGAGGAGTCAGCTTTGCGAAGGGGACTGTAGGTGGAGCTCGGATCTGCGATTCCTCACTCGGGCTCCACAATGAAGCAATTGTTTGCCCGTCTCCTCTCAGCAATCCCTCCTTCCCCCTTGGTGCTTTTTGGTGTCACTTGTGCTTATTTTCACTGTTCATTTTCACTGTTCATTTTCACGTGTACCTTTGCGCCAGGGCCGTCCCGGAGCGCTCGCATCCCCCGTGGATGTGAGGCTATTCCCATGGAATCCCTGGGCCATTCCCGTGGCATCCCTGGGCTTGGTGGAGCCAAAAAAGCCTTCTCAAGAACACCTAATCCTTGGGCTGCCTCCAAGCACCACAATCTCTCCGCAGAACTGACACGGGCCACTTGGGACACTTGAGGGCTTTAGGTGTGTCTCTCTCTGAAGTCAGCCACAGCCAAGCATGAGGCAAATGTGCCCAGACCAAAGAAAATAAATTATGTGGGCTCCAATTTTCAGCAGTTATGAAGTATTAAGTTACACATCTGAAGAATTCGCTCGGGGGTTAACCCCTTGGAGCCCGCAGGGAGGGTTCTGGTGGCTCCTCCTGCGGGGACTGAGCTGCCCCGTGTTTCAAAGGCACACGGGTCGTTGATCACAGGGCCGGAGTGCTAATTGAAATGGGTGTAATTAATTGTTAGCACAAAAAAGGGAGAGTTTGGAACATGTGGAAGAGAAACCTGGTACCTGTGCAAAGGCTGTGGGGGATGAAGAAGCAGCTCTGGGTTTTGCCATTTCTCAGGCACATCCCAAGAATGTCCTGAGTGCCACCAAACTTTTAAATAAAACTACAAAGTTTTAGCCTCTGTTTTGGAGCCAGGAGTGCAACTTCCAGCACGACATTAGCAGGCACTCCAGCACAATTTACACGGCCTCTGGAGCTGCCTCTTCATTCAGGTTTTGGAGAAGTGCTCGTGAGCCACCGCGATTCTGCTGAATTTCTTGCTGAAAAGGCATCAGCTCTCGGTGAGAGATACAAAAAGTACAGCCTGCCCTTCCTCCCTCAAGTATTTCTGGCTCCCCACAACCATCTGTAACATGAAATATCTGGTACGTTGTGTTGCTGAAACTTAGGAGTATAAACCCCACACTGGAAAAACAAACTGCTAATTTATTTTTTTTTATCTTTTTTTTTTTTTTTTACTAGAGGATTTTTAAAGGTGTTTTCTTAAGCAAATAATTAGCCCATGGAAGCTGTGGTGATAAACAAATAGACAATTATTCAGAAGGAGTCTTTGGGCTTGTTCCCCCCACTCCTCTCTTACTGCACTAATTAAGGTTTGTGGTCTTCTTGCAAACCAGTCTGAAACTGAATTTTGTAATAACTCCAGGAAGCTGCTCTGGTGGTGAGTTCACTGAAGTTGATGCACCCTTGCTGCTGCCTCCTGGCACATGCAGCTTTCCATGGATAAAAAGCACTGTTTGCAATCATTACAAATTTTATTTTAATTTTTTTTTTTAAATCTTGGGTGGACCTGATCCTCAAATCGGTGAAAAAACCCAATATTTTGTCAGCATGTAGAGAAAATTTGGGAGATAGAATTTAGTCTTCAGAGGCAAGTTGGGGTAATTCCTGCTGGTCCCTGCCCTGCCTTGCTGGGGCCGTGGGATGCTGTGTGGTGGCCCTCTCCCAGAAGGGACACACTGTGGGGCTCATGGATCATGAGGAAGCTGGGCTGGCCACACAGGAGCTGGAAGTGGAGTGAAAGGGACATGTAAAAAATTTGGAGGTCACTTCTGAGGTCTCAGGGAATGCTGTGGCCCCGCTGCCTGTAACCTCTGTGGCAGGATGGAAATGACAATGACCCTGCAAGATTTGGGGCTTGCAAAACGCCGTGTGTATCATTAAACTGCTTTTATGCCTCACGTACCTCTTAGAGATGACATGTTTACGTGGTTTGTATTACAGATGAATATCTCTCTGGCCTGAGAGTGTCTTTCCAAACTCCCTTATTTCTCATTTCCCGTCCTCAATGACATAATAGATTTAAAGTGCAAGGTAATTTTCCACCTCCGTATTTTTAGAAAGGTTTTCACTAAAGAATAGACCCAGTGTTTGAGGGGGTGGCAGCTGTGAGCATCAGTAAAAGATGTAAGTTGTAGAAGATAAGGCATGGAGGAGGTATAAATACTATTTCTGTGTATATTGAAAATGGCTTCAAGAGTGAGGATATGTTTCTTTTATAGTAGTGTATTCTCCTTAAAGTCTGCTGTAGTAGGGAATGAATCAGGACGTGCATGTGTGTGTAGGGGGTTTCCTTTTTTTATTTTTTTAGGGATCACTTATTTTTTGATGTTCCTTTCAGTAGTGTTACAGTTTTCCAAGAGTTTCCAAAAACAACTTAGTAGATTCAGTATTCTGAGTACGTTTTTTTTTTTTTCCCCCCTAACTGATATGTGGCATTAAAATTCATGTAAAGTGGGAATATTTGAAAGTAAAGGAAGCACAGTACTGGAGTGATATCATGAAAAAAGTCTCTTCTACATGCACAAGCCAACGGGCAGCAAGAATAAATGACTGGTTTAATGAATTTATAAGAAGTCTTAAAAGCTTTTTGGCCAAAACTTGGTAGAGAAGTTATCCTATTTTTGAGGCACATGGTTTTTTATTAATAACTCTCAGTCCAGTTTCTCCTGACTGTCATTGGACCATGTTGTAGGAGGCTGCTCTACACAAGCAACCCCTACACAATCTTTTTTTTTTTTTTTTTCTGGGGTATCAAGGAGATTTTGGGTCAGTGTGGGAGCTCTGTCAGAGCTCAGTGCCCAGCCAGGATGGCTGGGGGTGTTGCCCAATGCCAGATTTGTCAGGGACACACAAATTTTGTGTCATTTCTTTCAGTTCAGCAGTCCAGGATAACTTACACATCAAAGCCAGGTCCTTGTTAGTACCCCTAAACCCCCCCACCAAATTGGAATTCACCCTTAAAACCCCAGAAAGTGCAAGAATTGTGACTTGTTATACTTTACTGGAGAAAGCTCTGTTTGCTGGGAGCAATTTGCGTAACACTCTTGTAACCCCCTTGCTTTCCCCGTGGGGATCAGGTGAGAGGGTCACGGATAGGTGACACTGTTGACATCAAAAATATGACAGTGGAGTCATCATTGCTTTTAGGATCAAACATAAGGCGTTTCTGGAATGTATGAAAATGGGGGGGGCTTTGTCTGCTGAAGAGAAAAGAGGATTTGGGAAGTGTGGAATAGAGCTCTGTGCAAGGGCTTTAACGCGGATTAGAACACCAAAGCGTTTTGGCACCTTTGGGTCTGTGCCAGAACATCACTGGGATGAGGCCAGATGAAAAACCTGCGTGTGTAGAGTCCCTTCCCAGCATCCCTAGCCTGGTGGTGTTTAGGTGGCTGGATTAGTTCCAGCTTTGGGGCGAGCTGGTATTCCCACGTTCTGGCGTGAGCACCTGGAACACGAGGATTTTCTAGCTCGCACGTTTAAGAGACTCGGGAGATTTTCTGAAGCTTTCCTGAGCTCCACTTTTGAACCTAATCAAGCTCTTTTGTGGAATTTAGAGTCAAGTGGAAAGTGCAAAAACTGGATTGTGATCAAGGGAATGCAATGAACACTTGAACTGGGAGGTAAGGGGTAAGGTGCCTCCTGTGACTTACGAGATCCAAAACAGCACTGAGGATATTCTCTCTCCTGTTCTAAGAAACCAGATCCAAGTGATTTCTTTGCTCTGTTCCCTTTGTGAAGTAGCTATGAGGAAAATTACAGATAAGTCTCAGCCAGAAAATCCATCTGGTATGAGAAGAAGGGGCCAAAGAACAGCTCTTTGAACACTCAAGGCTGCCTTCTGTCTTGACTAAGCTGTCTCCTGCCCAGTGGTGGGGTCTCTCATTCCCTTTGACTCTCCCCATCAGTTTTATTTTTCATGTGGGTAGCGAAGGTGCTGTGGTAAAACCATTCTTCAGATTCTGAAGGATTTAGCATGGTGTATGTTGCCCTTGCAGAGGTATCCTGCTCATTTCTCTCCCCAAGGTTCTCTTGGATCAGGTTGTGTCAGGGATCATTGGTGTTTAAGTCTGGGGGCCAGGGGAGACTCCTTGGCAGGTCAGTTCTTTCAGCTGATGCTTTCGTCCACAGCTGGTTCCAAATTTTCTCCCCCTCCAAAATTTAACAGTCACTTTGGTTCACAATTTTCAGCCAAAGTTAGGACAAAAGAGAGCAGGGGATTTTGCTGAACTTTGTGAAACCATAAGAAAAAAATAGAACCTACTTGAAGTGAAGAGACTGTTTTGAAACTCTAAAGCTGAAGGGTTTCTTGCTTGGTAGAAGATAATTTTCAGTTTGTGTGCATTTATTTAAAGACAGGTTCACACTTGCTAAGTCTGCATGAACCAAGCAGGATATGGCTGAGCTATTTCCCACCTCTAGCCTGTGGCTCAGCTGAAGTGTTGGCAGGGGGTAGAGCGGAGAGGGACCTGATCCCTCCTGGGACATGCTCAGGAGGCTCCTGCAGCCTCTCCAGCCCTTTCCCTGCTGCAGTGGCTGGAGCTCCACGCTTGGAATGACAGCAGTTCCAGGTGGCAATGTACAAGTGACTTATTTCCCAAGCCTGCACTCTGCAGTGGCAGTCACCTCTAATTAAATAGTTACAAGAAGTTGCTTTCAGGCAGTTTCAGGGCAGCAAGAAAAATACTTGCTCAAAGGTAGGATCAGGCACAGCTGCAACAACGTCTCCCTCAGGGCATCTAATGTGCAGGGAGTAGAATTTGAGGGCTGTGTCTACAGAGGTTTAAACCTCTCCCTTAGCTTTGCTACAAGCCAGCTGGGAAGGAGATCATTCCAATTCTTACACAGCCACTAATTCATGCACAAGTCGCAGTAGGATCATCTCCGGGACTTTTCTTTTATTATCTCCTTTCCTCTGCTTTGCAGGGAAAAGGTGTTGCACTGGTGTCACCCAGAAGCTGGTGGTACTTGTTCTCCAAATGGTCTTTTTGCTGCGTGGCTGATGGAATCAAGGCCTGCCAAGGCATTTGTGTATTGGAGACCCCCCACCTACCCCTGGGAAGGCTGAGAGAACAGGGTTTGTTCAGGCTGGGGTGAGTTAATTGTGGCCTTTCAATCCATGAAGGAGCCAACAACAAAGATGGAGAGAGATTATCTACAAGGGCATGGAGTGCCAGGGCATGGCACTCTCATGGCACTCTCACCTCGTCCTGGGGACCCTCACAAACACCACAACAGGTTACCTGTACTGAGTGCTGTAACTGAGAACTGCCGTGGGTGTTTATACATAGTGTGCCATCAACATTTTGCTCAGCAGAGGGGTGCACAGAGCTCCAGCAGCTCCTCCTCAGACCCAGAGCTGGCTCCAGGCAGGTCCCAGCTCCGGGAAGACCCCGTGTGTCTGTGCAGCTGTGGCAGTGACCGATGGCAGCGAGGTGAGACGGCCGCTCCTGCTGCCCACCCTGCCCAGCTCCACGCTCTCCATCCCTCCTGTGACAGCTCTGCTCACCCCCTGCAGCGACAGCAGGTCCTGCTTGAAACCATTTCAGAGCCACAGATGACACGGGGAATCAGGCAGCTGACATTTGCAGGGAGCTTGGAATGATTCACTGTTCTCCAAGATGTGCTGCTCAGGGAGACCTCCACTGCTGTTGCTGTTCGTGATGAGGACTTGTTTGATTTTTTTTCTGTCCTAGATGCTGTGGAATATTGCATTGCATTTTGGCAGATGGATTATAGCTTGAAAAATATCTCCTTGGCCTTTTTTTTGGTGAGGCTGCAGTGGTGCCCTTGGTGTGAGAGCATGCCTGGGATTTGGGTGAAGGCTGTTTTGCTAACTCTGTGCTAGCAGAGCAGTAATGTGAAGGCAGGCTCTCTGCCCAAAGGAGACAGTGGGTTTAGGAGCCAGATGAGCCAGGGGATAAAATCTTCCCTTGCTGAGTTCCTGTGGTTGTCCCTTCATGTCCCTGGCCCATGGCATGTCCCTCTGGTGTCATGAAGGGACAACTTTCCTTCCTTACCCTCTCTCACGTCAGAGGCAGCAGTGATGCTGGGCTGTGCTGGGTAGGAGGTATCAGGAGAGCGGTCAGATGGGGAGTCTGACCAGATGAAAGAGGCACAGGACTGTCACTTGTGTATTTCCACATTTATTTGTTGTTTTTTACAAATGAGAGGTGGAGCTGGTGTCAGAGGATGAGGCTCTGGAGAGGTTGTTAGACCCATGTAAGGGATGGGGACCTGGGTAAAAGGTCTGCTGTGTGCAAACCAAACCCATGTCCTTGCTCTCCCTGAGAAGTATCAATAGCTGCTCTCTCTCTCTATCTCCTCTGAGTTATTTTAATTAAGCTAACTAGCAGTTAAATTAATTTTGGGTGCTGTGCATCCCCTTTTCATGCCCATGGATCTCACCAGGCGCAAAGCACACACCAAAGGCAGCCAAGGTGATGTTACTCCAAGGCTCTGAACTGTCTCAGCAATGCCAAGGAGACAGTTTTGCTCAGTAAATTCTGCTTTTCCACCTCCTCACAAGTCCAGAGTATTCAGTAACAAACATGCTGCAACAATGGATAACCAAACCCCTGCCACAAGAACCTCCGTGCTATGAAATACCAATAAATAAGTTGAGAAAGCAAGAGCTGATGTTGTAAACTCTGGGAAGTACCTACAGATGGCAATCCTTGGAGTTGTTTTTCTTTTGCTTTCACAGCATTGCCCTGCCATGTTTTTTCTCAAGGAAAATGGTTTTATTGACATTGGACTGGGACCATTGCCTATTTTGAGAAGAGACTTGGGGACAGGGTCAGAGGTGGTAATTCCTTACACTAAATTTCATCCCATGGGTTCTTTGCACAAACAAAGCCAAACCTGAGTGAAAAATAATTTTTTTTTTAATTCTACATTATTTTAGTTTTGTGTTGCTGGCTTTTTTGTTTGGAGTTTTTAATAGGAGGAGCTTCAATATGATTTTAAAAAAAATCTGACTTTAAAGTCTATATCATTGAAATTTAGGTATACAAGGAAGAGAATCATAGAGCTGCTCCACCCAAATGCAGAGCTTTGCTTGTCATAAGTTCTCTGTAAGAAGGTCTTGAAACTTTCCACAGAGCTGGAATTCACTGTCCTGCCTGCAGCCCATGGGACAGAGGCTCCTGCACATTCCCTCAGGAATCTCCATGCCTGCTGGAACGGCCCTTCTCTCAGTTGCAAACCACACTGGGTTTAAAAGCAAAACTTGTACCGTATCAGGTTTTTAAGAACAGGGCTCATTTAAAAAAAGACAGAGTTTCTTTAAGGTTTCTTTAACCCCATTAACACAGCTGTTAAGAACATAACCACCAGACTGTGTTTATTTTTTGTGGGAATTCTTGGCAATCACTCAGGGGATGCTGTTTCCCCCACTTATTTGCTTCTCCCTCCACTAGAGGCAGAAATTCAGCTTTTGCTCTATTGAAGAGTCGGAGAGCTGCCATCAGGGCTCTGTGCCCAAGTCGTAGGGGAGCAAAAACTCTCTGGTTGCTTGGTGATAAAATGCCCAAAACAGGTGTTCCTGAACCTTTCACAGGCTGTTTCCTCTGACTGAATGGGCAGGTTTGGCTTTTAGGGTCTGAGGACTGGGATGCCTGACTGATCTGCCCTGGAATTGCATCCCATACAGCTATCACAGGATGGTTTGGGTTGGAAAGCCCACCCCAGTCCCACCCCTGCCATGGGCAGGGACACCCTCCCACTATGCCAGGCTGCTCCAAGCTCCATCCAGCCAGGCCTTGGACACTTCCAAGGATCCAGGGGCAGCCACAGCTTCTCTGGGCAAGGCCTCACCACCCTCACAGGGAAGGAATTCTCCTTAATATCTAATCTAGACCTCCTTTGTATATGTGCCCTTCTCTTAAGATGTGACATAAAATATTTGTCCAAACATTAATGTGGCCTTCTCTCCCCACTCTCCAGTTAAGTCAAATGAGAGTTTGTTGGGTCTTTTGCACAATTTCTGGCAGGTGCTCACATGAATCTCAACAGACTGAAAGCCATGTGTAAAACCCTTCCATCTGTCTCTGGGGGTAGAACAGGACATGCCCAGAGAGTAAAAAAAGAATAACTCTTAATCAATAAAAATCTTTCTAGTGATTTTTCTATATCTAGAAGTTAATTTTCAAAATGTCTTAATACTCTCCTTCACTTTGGCAACCTCATCTTTCATTGGTTTTGACTTCAGTTACTCTACAAGCTAGAATTGAAAGTAAAATTATTTATTCAGTTTCCCTCTCCTTTTAAAAAAGTCTTGTATACTGGATAGACAGAAACACTACCTTGTAAATTTGTTATTTTTTCAATCAAAGTATTTCTTGTGCTTTTTAACATGGAAAATGGCCATATTTCTGAAATTTAATGCACAGTGTTTGCTCAGTAAGCGAAAAGAGCCTAATCTAAAGATGGATCATTGAAAAATAAACATTAAAAATATTGAATATTCTTAAATTTTTGGCACCTGAGGACAGTTTGTTAAGAATCGGGCTAAATGTGGTCTCAAGTCCATTATTTCCTGTTAATATTTCTGACATCAAAGAGGGTGAAACAATCCCAACCTTATAAAATGTGATAGAAATATTTTTACTATGATCATTTAAAGTCAGCTCTTAGAATAAGTGTGGGAAGGAAATGAGCTTAATCATCAGATTAAGTAAACCTAATCTTCAGATCAGAATTTTGTGTCACTAAAGATGAAATTATTTTATATATTCTTGAGATGGTGAATAGTTAGAATGCTGTCCCCTGCTTGGAGAAGGAACAGTGCTCTGCAAAGTGTTCTGCACTGTTTCCTCTTCTTAACCAGGTGTCGGGGACGTTTTGCACCTTGTGCTGCTCCTCATTCCCAGTGAGGGTTTAGGATTGCTGTGCCAAGTTACAGTCTGTTGTCTGTTTCAGTTCAGCAGTTTGAACTTGGGAAATGACAGACTTTTAACCTTAGAGGCCCAGTGATGAGTTAATGGTGCTGTTATCACCTCAAAATGGCACAGCTGCACGGGAAGCAGGCTGTGCACAGGCCGCTGTGTCCTGCAGAGGTGGTGGCACCTGGAACGGCAGCTCAAGGAACAATCTTGAGAGGAACTGAGACGTTCAAAAGGGCCAGTCAGTTAATTCATTCCATCCCTGTGGATCAGGAGAAAGATGATAAAATCACTGCTCTTTACATCTGATGGTCTTGTACTGAATATAATATTTTAAGCATTCAGCCACACTGTTGCTGTTGGGATCATAAAATCTGCGTCATGCCAACCCCTTAAACCTGTGACTTACAGGAACAAGGAAGGCACTTTTCATTTTTTTTTAAGCCTGATACCACTGAATCCTGCACGTGCATCCCAAGCTGTCCTTCCCTCCTCCTGGTATTCCTCCCACTATCTTGCCTCGTGTCCCGCTCGCTGTTTCGTTAGCGGTGGCGCTCCGATGGCTCGCGTTTTATGTCCACGCAGTTCTGGCGTTCCCTTACCATATGGTCATCCTGATGTTGCCATTTGCCTCAATCATCCTTTTTGTAGCTGCTTGAACATCTTAATTGATCTCCTGAGCTATGTTAAAGATTTATAACAGACGTCGGCGTAATTCATTTCGCGCGCACGTAGCCGCGCCTCTCCCTCTCATTGGCTGTCTGCACCTCTCCCTCATATAAATGCACAAAAAGCTTGGCCTCGTGTCTCTGTGTAAAATCATGGATGCCTTGAAGGACGCTAGAAACCTTGCACCACTCCTTCAGCCAAAAGGATAAGCTGAGGCCCCTCGGTTGGTGCTAATAAGGTGTTCTCTGCTCTCTCGCAAACAATACCTCCAACTGGAGAACTTTTCCTTTCTCCTCTAGTAGCAGAAATGGCAAAACTTCTTTTTTTTTTTTTTTTTTTTTGAGTAAGATTCAAAGCCATGTGTTGATAATATTGTTAAGCTGAAGTGCATATATCAGAGTGGTGATGGTGCCAGGAACTGCTTTTGGCCAGGCCTGTGTTTCTTAGTATATGCGGCAGAGGCATGTGCAATTAATGATGTTGGCAAAAGGAGCACTGTAGGAAGAGCACACGAAATTAGAGGTTTGATGGTTTCTGCAAAGTACTGTGCCCATCTTTTCATGCAGAAAATGAGTAAACCATTACTCCACATATGACTGGAGCAGAACAGAGCACTTTTTGATGGGGTTTGTCAGAGAGCATTCAGAAGAAGCTGTATATTAGAAGATAAATTTCATCACCCGGTTAAGAAAATATGTCTAAGGGTAGATATGGAAAAGATAGGGCATGTCCTTTGTGCCATTAGAGGGGTGGATTTTTGAGTATAAATGAGAGCCAAGTCTGTCTGAAGAAGAATTTTCATCAGGATATCCAACTATGGTGTAATTGCTGAAAATTCTCTTTGGCCAGACTTTTTTTCTCAAGAGTTGTATCCTTTGTGACTTCCTTTCTTACCTGTGCCACTGAAAGTGGGATAAAATCTTCGTTTTCCTTCAGCTTCAGTTTTGATTAGAAGGTGTCAGTCTGGTACCAGATTTTGCACTGGTTTGGTGGAACCTCTGTGTAACAGTTCCTGGTCAGACTTTATTGTGCACTGGCCAGACACTCAGCAAAGTGAGTTGGGTGAAGAACTTGTCTTGCAAAAATTTTTTAGGAAAATTTTTGGTGGATGCGTGCAACCCGTTTACTTCACTATTCCTTTACCCTAGCAAAGGAGTCTCTCACTCCCTTCCCTTTGTGGTAGTAACATATTTGAACACTACTTTGTGTCCTTGCAGGTAGTTGGTATTTGTTCAAGTTGTTTGGTTTTTTTTTCCTGTTTTGTGATGTCACCAGCTGAAGATTTCTAGCCATAGTTTCTTTCTCATTGGTGGTACCTGTTCTAGGCAGAACCACTTCTGGTCTCAAATTTATTTCTGTTTGGAAACTGAGGTGCCTTTAGTGGGAAAATCAAAGTACTCTAAAGCTTTTTGTGATTTATAAAATTGGGATGAAGCACAAAACTGTGTTTCAGTTCTCTCCCCTGTAAAAAGAAATAAAAACTCTAAGCATCAAAGGAATAATGTTAAAATATTAGGTTAGACTTGGTTGTAAAGTCAGAGACAATCTTCCTTACATATTTCAATGATCTTAAAAGCTGTATAAAGTTTGGTATTTATATTTTTTTCCCCTGAGAAATGGATTGAGCCTTTTCTCTTAGGTCTTCATCCAGCAGCGTGGACAAGGTTGCAGTGAACCTTCCAAGGTTGGAAGAATCTCTTTTTTCTGAGCAGTACAGAATAACTTATGGTGTATCTTTGAGACACTTGTTGCTATTTTTCTCCACTTTGATATACTTTAATTTTTAGATGTTTGTGGAGTTTAAAAGCAAAAGTGACACAATCAGATAAAATCATTTTATAAAAACAGATCTTTCCTAATTTTATGACAGCCAAGATATTACCTCTGACTTTTCAGTTCTGTTCCTCCTCTTCTCTCCAAATAACTTTCTATAGTGTGTGGCTGTTCCTTTGGGTCAGAAGCAGTGAATTTATTGCCTGGGCAGTTATGTAGGAAAGGTCCAACTTTAACCCAAGGAAGCTGTTTCATAGTTGACCAAAGTCTTTATTTATAATCTTCTATTCTGCTTGGAAATAGTGCAGAAAAATCTCCCCAGTTTTTGTCTCAAATAAACCTCATGAGGTAAATATGGAAAAAAAAAAAAAAAAAAACTAAAACCCAAAATCAGTTTGTCATTAAAATCATGGAAGAAAGCAAGCAATAAATGTGTGTGCTCACCTTGGCAGTAAATTTTGATGACGTGTTGTCCATCTCTCCTGCCTTTTCCAAGGATGCTGCCTGTGGGACTGGCAGCTGAGCACGGATCCCTGGAAGCAGAGCGAGCCCTGTGTTTGTGCACAGCGCTGGAACAGCTGGTTTGGATTTTAAAAATTCTGCTTTTATTAGAACACTGACTCTTGTTTATCGTTATTGATTTTATTGGGTTATTATTGACTGACTGCACCCCATGGGCCTATTAGTGAAGTGCTAGTAAAGCATTAAAGGAAGACTTGGGCTTTTCTGTGCTTTGTACTTACAACGTTTGCTTTTATCGTGACTTTTAGCTGGCTGCCTAACTACAAACATGGGCAGCCTCACCCACCAGAGATTGAAAGGAGGACAAGAAACCAAAGAATTCTCTATTTTTTTTTTCAATCTTGAGAAGAACAAAACAAAATTTTGAGGTTATTTACTGTTTTGTTTGATTAATTCTCAGGGAAATGTTTACATCTTTCTTGTCTCCCTAAGATTTCTGGCTAATATTGGAAATAGAACAAACTCATCAGTCTTACTCAGAAAATAAAAGTTATTGCAGATTCTTTTTATTATTATATGCTATTTGATCTTTCTGGGTGGAAAGGGAAATTTATTTTCTTATTAATATGAATCAAATGATACATGATATTCAGTTTAAGCCAGATCAGAGCTGGGTGAACTCTGACTGGTTGTATATCAAAATCTAGAGGCCATCCTAATGAAATTTTAGGTATCATTGACTCTCTCCTAAAACAGTGTGTTTTCTCATAGCAGTGTTATCTCTGGATGCTCCCACTGATCCAATAATCTGTCCCTTTAGTGTTGTTTTTCTCTCCCCTGCTCTATAAAAATGAGGCAATCACTATTTTCCAGTATACCCCAGTTAAGGGTTAAGGGCTGGCCTCACTGAGCTGCACCAGCATCAGGGGTAGAAGCACTGAGCAAATATTCATTGTCTTATTTGGGGATCTTGTGTGAAAATCCCATTCCAGGAAGTGTCCAAGGACAGGTTGGACAGGGTTTGGAGCACCCTGGGGTTGGAAGGTGTCTCTGCCCATGGCAGGGGGTGGGATGAGGTGGGATGATGCCCCTTCCAACCCAAACCATTCTGTGATCTTGTGATTTACAAAACACTGGAATAATCCATGTCGGGAATAATATATGAAGGGACAATTTTTACCAAAGTGCCCCCTTATTAATCTAAGAATTTTGAGAACAACTTCCTTTTGGGTGAGGAGAAAAGGAGGGGCTAGAAGAGAAACAGAGGAGTCCTGAAGAAAGGAAACTGCAGAAGCCATAGGGAAGTGGTGGAAGTGTCCTGGCATTTGAGCACGGTGAATGCTCATATTCCACATGGAAGCAAGAGTTCGTGTTCCCAAAGCTGCAAGCAGACAGTCAGATTGGGATGGCAAAGAGGTCTCAAACAGGTCCACTCTGCTCTTAGTGGTAGCCTGTTGCTGCCCCTGACTGCTAAAAATGTGTTATGGGATAACAGAAATGGGATAAAAATGAGAGTCCGCTCCTCTCTAAACGCAACAAAGTCACTGCAGATTAATTATGAAAGTCATATTTTTCTCTGTCAAATCTACTGCTGTGAGTAGTAATAGCTTCTCCTGAAAGCTGTCACAAAGCAAAAACAGTGACAAAGAGATGTCTCTGCAGCATAATGTCAAGCTGAACTGGTGGGCAAACTTTATTCTGAACGTAAGCGGTGCATTTTTGGGGTTGTGATAAGGAAACAGCATCTAGCACTGGGCAGACAGGGGTGAGCTATAGGAATGGTCACATATCCACAGGTTTTAAAGCTGAAAATTATTGCAGCAAATCTGTTTATGTCAGAAATAATCCACCAAGTTTATATTTGTATTTACTTAGCTTTGCTGTGAACTTTGAGGATGGGAAGGGTCAAAACACAAAAGAAGTGCTGAAAATCAGCTTGGGGTCTTTGCAGGAGGAAAACTTACCTGGGGATTGTAAATCCAAATATAAGTTTGTTTTTCAAAATGGTCTCAATGCAGATTCAGCTTTCAAAGGAGTCTCTTGGCCACTTCCAGCCAATCCAGTGTGTGAATGTGCCATTAAATGCAGGAAGAACCCTGGGAACTTTCTTCAGATGCAAACACATTTTATTTTAAATGCTTTTATTTTAATTTTGCCTTTGAGTTCCACGATGGGTGCAGCAGACGGCAGCCAGGCATCACCAGTTACTGTTTAATTTGCTGGTACAATCAAACAGTGAGATGCTCTCACAATTGACTGTGCCCACAATTTTGTGCTTGACTGCAGGTGCAAAATCGAGGATGCAAAAATCAGAACACAACTTGATGATTGCTTAAAAATTTGGTTCATTCCCCTTCAAAAATCTTTGCCTTCTATTTGTCTCATAAAATAAAATATTTTTGATTTTTATTTTTTTAATTGGGGTTGTTCACCAAAATTTACTCTGAGAGAAAAAAAATCCACCTGCAAGCAGCTACTATATTTATACTGCAATTTTAATGGAAATAAAGAATTATAGTGCTGTAAGTAAGGTGTTTTTATAGCCTTTATCTAGCTTCCCCCCCTGCAAAAATAAAATATAATAATTTATCCATTTATCCCAGGTAAATTAGTGTTTGAACTGTTCTTTTTCAAGGTTTTTTTTATACAGGACACAAATAGTATTTAAAAAGTCCTATCATAGAAAAAAACATTCAGAAAGTTACCAATAGTCACCCCAGAAAGCTGCAAGTACTATGAAAAATTGGATGCAGTATTTTGATCTCACAAAATATGCATATTAAATATGTTTTGATGATGCTTAGACAGAAATATTGTGCTGCTCAGTAGCAGCAGCGTTACACATTGACTTGTATGAAATACAGAACTCTTCTAATAGTGATATATTTGGCCAAATTTGGCAAAACAATACCTCTGGGTTAGCCAAGTAACACAATTCAGGGACTGCTTCCTTATTCATGATTGAAGTGCTTAATATTGTTATTATTTTATGGATGTCAAATGTTCTGACAACAGATCAAACGGTACAATTTAGGTTTATGGAGCTAATTAATTATTTCTGGATAGTAGTAAGTTGGATTTCCCAAGTAGTCTACTTCAGAAAATGAGTTGATATTCAGAGAAATGCTTTTACTGTCACAGACTTAGATTTATGTTGCATTTTTGATAACTATAAAAAAAGCACAATTTGTTTCTGTAGCAATGTTTTGCTTTCTTTAGTGAAACTGAGACCAATTTGTTGATCTACCTCTCTTCATTCATGTGCAATTCACAACCCCTCCTTTTTGCTGAGGGACATCTCTGCTTCTACTGTAGAAAGATTGACCAGGGATAGTTGGGGGAATGAATTTCTCAGTTTTGTGCTCAGTATCACCATGGAGCACTGTAGAACAATGCTTGGTGCAACTCACAAACCAGAAAGCCAAGATGGAGTTTGGATATTTGGGTTGTGCTTTGTTTTGCTTTTTGAGTAATTCTACCCAAAATATTGATAGTTATTTTTTCTTACTTTTGGGGGATTGTTTTGTTGAAAGGATGGTGTTTCTCTATCTGAATATTCCTATGTGTGTGAAGGAAGTCTGGATCTGCACCTTGAGGGTTCTCAGAAATGGTTTGGAGTGACAATCAGAATTCTTAGGACATGAGCAGTGAAAGGAAGTATCTGCAGGAATCCTTCAGCCACCCTGTTGTTTCCATGTTTTCACCTTCCCAGAGCCCAGAATTCTTCTTTATCCCTGCTCTTCTGCAGGTACCTGAGTTAAAGGGGAACTCTTGAGAGTTGTCTTACTCCTTTTCTGTTCATGCTTTTTTTCCCCTGTTCCTCCTGCTGCCTCTTCCAAGACTGCTGGAATTTTTAGTGGGCACTGCAAGTCTGTTTTAATAATTGTTCCTCACCAAAAAACAAACAACCAACCCAACAGACAAGGCACAGGGGAATTTGGATGGTGGGGGGTGGTTCTGCTTTATTTTGATTTCCTTCCTTCATATCATCATATTTCCTTTACCTCTTCTCCTCCCTATTTCCTTTTCCCAGGTTTTTCCTCCCTTCTGTTCCTTCCTTGTTCCTTTATTAATTCTTCTTCCTTGCATTATGTTCCTATTCACTCCTCTCTAGCCCTCACCAGTTTTTAGCAGCCCATGATTTCAGATGGAAAATCTGTCGCCAGGGCCCCTCCTCCAGGAACATTAATGGCCACTCTGGAAATCCTGCCCTGCCCTCCGTCATCTCATTCCAGACACTGAGGGGGCAGACGAAACAGATGGTTGGCACAGGGCTGGATGATTCACTGCTTGAAATCATGGTGCAACATTGCTGAAATTGGTGAGGGAGAAGGAGGTCTGACATTTGACAGAGCCGTGTAAAAATTGCCTGATCCAGGCAAAGTTCAGACTAATCACTTGACTGTTATTTTCCAGATGCACTGATCATATGACTGTAATTGTAAAGATGATATTGACAGTGCACCGTTTCCCAAACATGCTGCACTCACACTTAACAAAATGCTTCTCCCTTGGGATGCTCAGGTCAGGCTGCTGTGGGGAACTGTGTGCTGCCATTTATTCATCCTTGAATTTTCTTTTATTTTTTCCTTGAGTGGGTTCATTCATCTCCTTTCTGATCATGTGGAGTTGTAGGTTTGCAGGTACACAGTCAATAAAACTGAACCATAAATTTGAGTGCTTCCTTTCAGGCAGGTTTCTTTATGAATCGGACTAAAGTGACAAGATTTAAATGTGAAAAATAAAAAAGGAACATAAATAAGCAAGGAAAATTGGAGGACATCAGCTTTTCAGCGTGTGTCTGGTGAAAATTGAATGGATTACTGTAGTAAGAAATAGATCTTTCTAAAGAAATAGAAAATAGAAACAGAGATCTTGATAAAGATGGTAAGACCCTGGTGGAATTGAGGCAAGTATAAGATCATGGGGATTCTCTGGGTAGTGTTTACAGTTAAAATTGTGGAAATAACCCCAGCTTTAAAATTTCATTGATTCTTCTTAAGCACCTGCTTGCTGCTGTCCATCTTGGGTGTCCTCTTCAAAACAATCACTTTGGACTGAGCCACTTTGAAGCAGAGCAGGAAATTTCCTGTAAAACCTTTCAATCAGTGAAGGGCCAATGATCTCGAGCATCATGGTGGAAATTTCTGAGACCACAACAAAACCTGAACTCTTGACTGTGTGAGTTGAAAAATGGCTTGGGGCATAGAAAAAAAGGTGAATTTTAGATAAGCAGTTACATTTTGAGCGCTCCTGAGAAATTCCAAACCCTTGCTCAGCCCTGATGTCATTTGCAATGTCTAAGAATCGAGCTTAGTGAAGTTGCTTCTAATTAGTCTTGCTAATTTTTATGAATTTCAAGGAGAGCTTCCCAAATGTTCTCAGCCTTCTGCTGCTCCTATTGCTCGAAGCATGGCTGTGAATCTTGATACTTATTTAGATGTCAAAGTGGTAACTGAAATACCCTTAAATGTCAATGTGGTTTCTGTTTAACTCCCTTGAAAATTAGGCCTTTGTTCACTGAAATTTGGTGCTGGAGAAGGAGAGAAGAGGTGGAAGAACCTCGTTTGCAGTTTTCAGTTGTTTTTTTTTAATTCTGTGGGTGAAAGTTATAACCATGGCTGTTATGGGTAAGGATGTTAAAGAAAGGCCAAAGCCCTAGATCATCTCCTGTGCTTTTCCAGCTGAAAGGCTAATTCTGTTGTCTCAGAGAAAATTAACACCTGGAGAGCTTCAAACATGAAGGATGTACTTCCCAAGGGGCTCAGATGGCTCAAACTCCTCGAGACAGAACAGGTCTGGAAACATAATGAGCTGCAAAGTATGAACAGAAGTGCAAATACTTCATCTTAAAGAAGAGCTTGGGAGCAGATGTGGGCATCTCCAAACAGAAAAAGGCAGGAACACGGGGAAGACTTTAATAAACTTGATAAAAACCTTGTGGGTTTATCCCACAAGGATAAGTTATAAGTTATCCTGGATAACTTCGAGGAAATAAGGAATATGGAGCTTTCCTTCTGCCTGTGGACCAGAGGACCTTATCCTCTGAAATAATAGTTAGGAAAACCTAATTAGGAGGCACCTGGAAGAATAGAGAGAATCTGAGTGTGGAAATCCCTGCACATGCCAGGCCTCGTCACAGATCCCCAGGCATTTAAAAAATGTTTTACCTTTGGTGTTTGTGTGTGTAGACAAGAGTCCAAGCTGGTGCTGCCACTTGAGAAGCTGCTGGTCTTGTGGTTTTATTGAAGAATTATGGAAATTATTGCTTTAATACTTCTTTTTAAACGGAAACCCTGCATCTCCTGAATTTATAAAAGTTACTTTGCTTTTTACTTGGTTGGTTTGGGTTTTTTGGTTGCTTGGTTTTTTTTGGCTTTTTTTTAAATTTTCATGTGTAGTTGAGGTTCTCTGGCAAACTGGTAGCTGGGTTCTGTTCCAGACAGAGATACCTCACATGATTTAGGTATTTAAAATCCTTCTCTAGCAGTGAGATCCATTCAATACAATAAATGCACCTGAGAGCATTTCAGACCCACCTCAGGCAGACACCTGCTTTTTGCCCTCTGAATTTCTTTGTGCACTGCATGAACTCTCTGATCATGGTGAACTTGGGTGAGAACAGGCAGACAGTGAGATATCCAGCTGATATTTCACTTCTGTGTCTCAATTCTGAGTCTTTTCTGTTCTCACTGGGTTAAAAAGGAGGATTCTTGGCCAGGGAGAATTAACTTCCATGAGTGTGAGGACCTGCTCCAGGACAGGGACCAACTTCAGCACCTTGTTAGAAATTTCTTCTCCTAATTTAAATCTTTTTGGCTTGAAAACGTCTTTGGAATGAAGGTAATTGAAGCTGTAGAGTTGTAATAACAACTCCCAAATTCTCATTATTTAGTGTAATTGATGGAAAAGGCTGAGAAGTAGAAAAGCAAAATATTGACTTTCATGCATTTAAGTTTTATTTATGTGATGCTGGTCCAAAATCACCAAAATAACTTGTGACACTTTATATATAAATGTGTGTGTATAACTTGGGTCATTTTAAAAAAAAGTAAGTTTCTCAGTTTCCCAAAAAGGAGCTTTCTCCCAGTTTATGGAAAAGCTGCAGACACAATTTTGTCCTGTCCCACTATTCTCAAACTTCAAAGGCCAGACAGGACTTTACAGGAAACATTAACTTAATGATTTTTATCTCAGTGATTCTCATCTCTCCTGTCTGATGCTACTGAATTTGATAAATATAGGGAGTTTTTCCTCTTCCCAGCCCTTGCTTTTTGGGATGGGATTTTTAATAAACACTGCTAATTTCACAGTCTCAGAAAAAAACCAACACAAAACAAAAAAAAAAAACCAAAAAAACTCCACCCCAAAAACAGAGGGAAAGAAGGCAAATGGAATGTTTGGATGAGAGAAACTGATAAAATTTGGTTTGGCAGCATTTAGCTGGGAATTTATGAAAGTCTGGTTTACTTTCTAGGAATAAGCATAACTGCCTTATTTTTTTAATAGTTTTTTCAGGGTATTGCTGGTATTTTTCACTTTTATGACTTGAAGAATAGGTATATTTATAATTATAGGCAAATGTTAATACAAGTTTTTTTATTTTCAAGCCTTTAAACTTAAAGGAACTGTCGGGAAATTTTTTTTCTGCATTAAAAAGATATTCCACTTTTGCTGAGATTTGTGTTCATACAGAGAATTTCACTTTATTCTGAGATATATAGCTATTTTAACACAAGTAGTCCTTTAATAACATATTCCTTAAGTTTCCATTCCTGAAAATGAGTATTAGTTGATAGATTATGGGAATGTATCTTTTACAGGAATTGTCAAATGCAACTGAGGTTTTGATGATTAGAAAACTAGAGATAGATCTGAATTCTTCACAAGCAAGAATATTTTTAAAAGAATATCCAGAATTTGCAGAAAGTGTGCATTGCAGTTAACTGCTCTGATTAACCACAGAATTTGTCAAAGAGAATACAGAGAGAATAATAAAGGAAACATCATTTGGGGGACAATTCTGTTTGCACAGAAATTCTTCTTACCTCTAGAAATCATCTACGTGGTGCTCCTTCTTCCAGAATTTGTCCAAGACAATCACAGCTAATTAGGAAAAACAGGGGCTGGTATTTCTCTTTTATGGCTGGTATGTACCAGGCATTTACTTAAAAAAGTAATCACCCTAAAACTGCATTTAAAGTGGAGAAAAGAGGGAGCGGAAGGGGAGAAATTGGATCCCTCTTTGATAGTGAAAGCAGTGACTGTCCTGGATGGAATCTTCGTGGCTTTTTTATTTTTTTTTTTCAGTTAATTTTAGGCAACTTTGCAAACTGGATCATTTGTTACCAAATTTGTTCATTTTGATTTATTTAAAGATTAAAACCAGCTTCAGCACTCAGTAACATTTCAGTATAGGAAAGATAATGAAGGGAGGTGTAACTATACCCTGGTTTTCTGAAAGGAAATCCTGGAATCCCAGAATGGTTTGGGTTGGAAGGGACCTTGAAGCACATCTCATTCCATGAGATGGACAAGGTCACTTTTCACTAGACCAGGTTTCTGCAGAGCTGTTTTTCCATTTCCTGAGGAATTCCTCAGTATTGTATGGCACAAACAGGATAACTTGGTCCTGGTGATTGTGCTGTACAAAATGCCCATGGAAGGCTCACTAGAGGATAGAACATAGAGTAGAATCAGGAATATCCTGAGTTTGAAGAGAACCACAAGGATCATTGAGTCCAACTCAATGCCCAGACACCCCAAATCCCATCCTGAGCATCCTTGGCAGAGCTGTCCAAACCCTCCTGGAGCTCCGGCAGCCTCGGAGCTGTGCCCATTCCCTGGGGAGTCTGGGCAATGCCCAGCACCCTCTGGGAGAAAAAACCTTTCCCTGATACCCATCCTCACCCCTGCATCCAACACAGACTCATGGAGCTCAAATACAGTGGGATGAGCTCACACTGTTTCTCTTTGGATTTACGCATTTCTTCCTATTTTTAAGAACAGTTTGGAACCGCTCGTCCCATTCACGGCAGAAAAGCCGAGTTCAAAACCGGGCTGCAAATTGGCAAAAAAGAAGTGCTGGGATTTCCACAGCCAGCCCAGAAATCTGTTTCACATCACTCAGCCAGGCAGGGCACTGTTGTGAGCTGTAAATGTGCTTTTTTTCCCCTGTGTGGGCAGTGAATCAGCAAATGCTCCGGGAGTTCAGGGGGAAATGTCAGGTGCTGTTTCAACAGTCGGGCTTTCACAAGCTCCAGGGTGGGTCCTCAACAGGGGACCCACCTTGGAATTGGGGACAATGTCAACGCCCTTATCTCTCCCCCTCTCTGAGTTGGGAAACCAATGCCTCCCAAGGATGTGCTGCCTGTTTTGGTTAATTGATGCCCGACCACAAACTGCTTAATAAATAAGTTCTGTCTGGAAAATATTATTCCCTGAAATCATGTCTGAATTACCCAAAAGTCAAATTAAGTAATTGAGAAAGCATCTGCTGTGTGGAAGGATGTTTGTTTGTTTGTCTGTCCTGTGTTTTGTGGTGGTTTTTTTTTATTTTTGGTTTACCAGGACAATCACTAGAGTATGTCTGGGAGAAGGTTTATTTGCAGAACCACAGCTCAAATCTTGAGATGAGGAAACATTACAAAGAAATGGCATGGCTTTCAAATCAAGCCTACAAATAGGTTTGCAACTTTCTTCTGTCTTTGGTAAATTACCCGAGTGAAGCCAAATCACATTCCTAAAGACAGTCCCCTGGCATCCTTCAATAAACAGATTTTGCCCCGTGTATGAAATGTTTAGCTCAGTGCTTTATGAAGTAAAGGTCATCTGAGCAGAGATGTTGCAATAAAGGGCTGCCTGAAAGTGCTTCCACTGAGCGTGAATAGCAGCAATATTGCCTTGAAAACTCTGGGCTAATTGATTAAACTTCCAACAAACTAATTTTAATTAGCCATACTAGCTTAACTTTCTTCTTCCTTTTTATGATTCTGAAAGTTTATTAATGGTGCGTGTACAGCCCCAGTTATTTATTAGAAAAATTGTTAAGGTATAGAGAGAGAAATATGAATTTCATACAAACTTTGTGTGTTTTACATGAATGTTTTCTGCCAAAATGCACCTGCTTTCAGCTGGGAAGTAAAAGAAAAAGTGGGTTTTTTTTCATTGGTCCTTAACCATGCATTCATGTATTTGCACCCTAAAATTACTTCGAACTCTGGCACCTCTCTTGAATCTCTTAGTTAAAAATCACTGCACATACCAAAGGTACATCTTTTGGTCTCTCTTTATCTTATATTTAAGTCTGTAACAATTCAACTCTGTCCAACCTGACCTTGACATACTTGACAACTTTTCATATCTTGTTGAAGAGTCAAACCTCTGGGTGCATTGGATCTTTATGCAACAGCCCTGATTTCAAGTCTGTAATTATTAGAATTAAGTAAAGACAAACCTTTTGCCTCCATATCTACATAAAGATGGATTTTAGCCATAAAATGCTTATGCAACCACTGTGAAGGTGGAATTTTTGTCCCTCTTTAACACATCTTTTTGGGAGGTTTCAATGTTTGAGACTTACATGGAAATGGAATAAAATTTTAGCATGAGAGGTACGGAGAAGGGATGTGGTGAGAAGAGACCACCAGTAGTCTGAAATTTCAGTGTAAGGGCAGTTCTGTCACAGGGTTTAAAACCAGACCTGCAGCCTGGCCTGCTCCTGTCTCTGACACTGAACTGGACAGCGGGCACGGAATCCCAGAATTATTTGGTTTATAAGGAACCTTGTAGGTCCCCTGGTTCCAATCTCATCACAAGAACACTGTGCTTCTGTTGGGTGTGTTTCTTCCCCTGATGGATTGGGGAAGTTGTGCTTTGTGTCTTCAAGGCTAGAATGTTTTCATCTCCTGACAAAGCACGTGGCAGCAGCAGCAGGCTGGGCAGTTTATGGTGGCAGGCTGTGTTTTTAAAATCTGTGTCGCCAGGCAAGGGGATGCAGTGGGAAGGGTTGTAGGATTTTGGCAGAGGTAAGAAATGACAGAGGTGCTGCTCCTGCAGCAGGACAGTGGGTCTGGTGCTGGGTGAGGCCCTGGGGTGCCAAGCTCCAGCTCTGTGAGCACTGCTGGCTCTTCATTCTGTGGAGAGTGGAAATTCTGTGTAGCTGGGAAACTCTGAGGTGCTCAGACCTCCAAACTGCTGTTCCAGCAGAGGAAAAGAGTGGGAGCAGTTCCTGAGCAGAGCCGAGCACCCCACATTGCGCTGAGGCCTCATCCCGGGGCTATGGCTGTCAGCTGTCCTTCCCTTCTGCTGCTGAGGTCAAACCAAGCCATCATCCCTCTGAATTCAGCACACAAGGTGACAGGAGTGTGTCATCCCTGCTCCAGCTGTGCTGTGGGGAGCAGGGACAGCCCTGACGTCAGGCCAGGCGCTGCCGCGCCGCCAGCTCTGCCAAGCGCCCGCGGATGGCTCCTGTTTGTTTTGCTCCAGCCCATCTGCTGGGGAAGGAGCAGCTTTAACAAGCTTGAACAAGCTGCTCCTCGCTCAGAATGGGTGTTGGGGACCAGGTGTGGCTGCGCTGCTGTCCCCTGGGCAGGGCTGTGCTGGGGGACAGCTCAGGGGATGCAGATGGACGCTGGGCCCGCGCGGCGCCGTGACGCTGCCAGCCTCTTGTCACCAGGCTGGCTCAGGCTGCCCACAAGTGCGTGCTGGAGACTGTGGAAATGCTTCAGGGAATCTGGGATAGGAACAGCAGAAAAAGAAGCTTATTCTGGGAGTGTTGTTTAATCTGAATTTCAAGGTGGTTGAAAGAAAAAAGGAGGGGGTGAGGAGGGAGGGAAGCCTCCAGTACCATCTCTGCTATGGGCTGTCACTGTAGGCACTGTGGGGAAATGTCACTGTGGGCACTGAGAATATTCAAAATGTGGACAAAATAAACCCCAGTACCTCTTCTCCCTGCTTTGCTTTAGGATTTGTCCCCTAATGCTGCAGTGGGGCAACAGCCAATTTGTTTCATGAGAGCTGGACTGAGGAAATGTTTTGGTTAATGAGAATAGCCCCGTTTATTTAGGTGGGTTTTTTTTTTTGTTGCAAATCTGGGGCAAAGGCTGCAGCTATCTTTAAATTAGACACTGTAATAGGTGTTGGTTGTGCAATGTGGACTTGGAGCTTCAGTGTGTGAATGTTAAATTTATTACAGTACCCTCAGAGCTGGGGGCTCACTTGCCAAATAGGCTGATCCACTAATTCACTTCGCTTCGAGCTGCTCTCAGAACAAAACCAACTTTCAAACATTTTCCATTTGCAATTGTAATCAAAGGACAAGCAGTGATACAAGAAATGAAGCAATGTGGGTGAAGTAGAACAAAATCATTTAGTGGGCTACTGGAGGAACAATTTAAAATGTTTGAACATGCCAAAAGGAAGGAGGGGGAAGACCAGGATTCCACTTTCTTGAACAATGTATCAGAAAATGAGTGAAAATATCAAGTGCTGGCTAGAAATCTAAGGTGAGGGTGTTCTGTTTTGTGTATTTAAGGATTTAACGCATTTGAAAACTTGGCAAGCAAGTTCCAGGGTTGGAAGCATGAACTGATGTTGTACATGGTTCCTCAGTCCAAGGGAATAGCTAGCTTGGATGGCACAGGGAATGAATTCCAGTTAAAATAGTGTTAATGAGATAAAGAGAACAGATCAGGGACCAGTAAGTGTTCTTGGGAAGAAGCACTAAGGTGCTGAGGGGACTTTAGCACCTGATGGCTGGGTCAGAAATAGGTATTATGGTGAGGACTGGGATTTTACAGGACTAGTGGAATTTATGGTCTCTCTTCAACCACCCATTCTTTAAAATGCTTTTTAATGAAGTCTGCAAAATGTTCCCAAACCAGCTTCTTTTTCCTTCTTCTCCTCAGTTCTTTTCTTCCCCTGCAAATGTCAGAGGAAACCCTCCAGCCTCTTCTGCAGGCTCAGTTAGTGCTTTCAGTTCCTATTAGGTTTTGGGATCCATCTGACCCTCCCTGCAGCCCTCCTGGCCAGTGCCTTCCCACCAGCAGAGCTCTGCTCCCTCCAGCCTCTCCCAGGCAAGCTGCCTTGAGGGCATGGACGGAGTCTCCTCTTGCTCTTAATCACTGGTGATTAAACAAATGAAAAAACTGCTTTTACATCAGATTTGTGAACACGTGGCTGCTGCCTTCTGTCCTGCAGCCCATGGGTGCTGCAGGTGGCTGTCCCAGCAGACCTGCTCTGTACTCAGTGTGATGTGGGAAGGGGTAGAGAAAGAGTCACCAGGTCTTTTCCTGGTCAATATTACTGCTGATTGGGTTTTTTTGTGATTTTTTTTTTTTTTTTGGGTTTGGTCACTTGGGTTTTTTTGGGGTTTTTTTGTTGGTTTTTTTTTTTTAACCTGAGGACAATCTTTCCAGTGGTGTAGCCTCAAAAAAAAATGAGGTCTGGTGAGGATAGAGGTAGGGAAAGAGACTAAAGCAGATACAAATCCTATGACAGTAAGGCTGACAAGTCATGGTCTGACTTCATATGGGCTTTGGGATGTGCATGAAAGACCTTGGTGCACATTCACCTTGCTCCCCTCCAAATGTGGGAGAGCTTTCTGTTCATGTCTCATTAGCACAGGGAGTAAAACTTCCCTGTGGGGCTTGGGCAAGGGCAAGAAGAAGAAGAGACTTTGTTGAGAGGTTTCTGAATCTTTTCTGACTGATTAAAAGGTGTAGAAATGATGACTGCTTGGTTTGCTGTCAAGGTTTTGTAGGTTTTGTTTGCTGGCCCAGGTTTCCAGGGAAGCCATGGCTGCTCCATCACTGGAAGTGTCCAAGGCCTCGTTGGATGGGGTTTGGAGCAACCTGGGATGGAGTGGAAGGTGTGGGATGAGATGATCCTTAAGATCCTTTTTGACCCAAACCACTCTATGATACCACTTTTGTAGATTCAAACTGGAGATCACAAAGTGGAAGGAGAGAGAAGCAGAAAAAATAAAAGAGAAAGAAAAAAGTGTTGTCAAACTTCCCTTTTATCTTCTGTGAACCTTTTGGTAGGAATTCTAGTCCAAAATGTGGCAATAATTCCATATTGTCTCTTGAAACAATTAGATGAATGTTTTACTGCCCAGGAGCTCATCTTACCTGGGCAGGGTTGCACATAAACCCCTTAAGCACCTTTTAACGAGGAGCCGGAGTTAATGGCCCTGAGCTGCTCTTGGAGCCATCAGCCCTTCCCAGATGGTCATTAATCCTCAGATGCTCATTAAAGATAATATTCTGTAGCTTTTTAAAAAAGTGCTGTGCTGCTTTTCCTTCAGGACACTTGTTATTCTGCTTCCAAGAGTGTCCACCCTGGTAAATATTGGGCTTTTTTGCACCCCTGGAGCTCCTCTGAGGATCAGGCTGGAGCTGAGGTTTACAAAGCAGGACAATTCTTAAAAAAACACATGTATACATAATATTGCATACATAATAGATGGGAATGGTTCCAAAACAATCTATTGCATAATTACCTAATTAATACAATCTGTAATAATTAAAAATCCTTTGGAGAATTTGTAAAAACATTTTACTATGCATGTGTCATAGATAATTTTTAGACTCGGTGTCTCAGCTGTTTGCTTTTTATTTATTTTTTTTTTTCCTTTTTAATTTGGTCTTTCAAATTGCCAACAGTCTTATTGCTGCTTTGTGGCCCAGGCACTTAACAAATTTCATTTCTCAAATGGAAGGGACTGAATTTTCTCCCCAGAAGTGCAGTTCACAGGCAAGGGCAACATTCAGCACTAACTTTTCTTTTGCAGAGACAAACACAAAAGGCACGTTTAAATAAGTGTATTCCAAGGGCTTTTTCAACTGTTGGGGGGAGTTAATAAAGCAAAATAAAAATTTCAAAGTAACAAAAATTGCTTTGGGCTCGACTTTTAAATCAAGATAGAAAAATTGATTTTGCAGATGCATTATAACCCTACTCATCTCAAAATAGTCCCACAGTGCAATTGTATCAGCAGTGCTTATTTATATTTATATCCAGCAGATAGTCTGGAGCATTGTATCAGCATCAGCTCCATGGCCTGTGGTGATGCCTGTTTGTGTGTTTGAGATGCACAGGCTGGATGTGAGTCTGGCCCCAGAATTCAGAATTGCTTTTAACTTATCTGGAAGTGGCCAAGGCCAGGCTGGACAGGGCTTGGAGCACCCTGGGACAGTGGGAGGTGTCCCTGCACGTGGCAGGGATGGAATGTGATGGGCTTTAAGTTCCCTTCCCACCCAAACCATTCTGGGGCTCTGCTCAGCAGAGCACAGGAGCAGTGTTTGCCCCCATGTGCACCATTCCAGCTCAGTTCTCCTTTCTCTACCTTTGAGACACCATGGGAAAGCTTTTATTTCCCTTTTTTTTTTTTTTTTTTTTTTTTCTAAGAACCCAAACAAGCATCACAAGTAAAGGGGAATGATGAAATCTGCTCTGTTCTGGACAACCCCTGACTGCAGCTGATCCAGTGCTGCAAGCAGAAGCTTTTTCTCTTTTTTTTTTTTTTTTCTCTCTGTGATGTGTAAACTAAAATGGCTTTGATTATGTGTTCAATGTGGCTGAAGAGGATCTCTCTACCAACACTTAATATCAGGAAATTCTTTGCTGGGAGGGTGGGCAGGTCCTGGCACAGGGTGCCCAGAGCAGCTGTGGCTGCCCCTGGATCCCTGGCAGTGTCCAAGGCCAGGCTGGACAGGGCTTGGAGCACCCTGGGATAGTGGAAAGTGTCCCTGCTCATGGCAGGGAGTGGGATGAGATTGTTTTGAGAGTCCCTTCCCACCCAAACCATCGTGCAATTATTTAATTATTTATAATTTTTACATCCTGGTGTCTGTAGCCTGGATTTTACTGGTACCAAAGCACCATGAGTGCAGCAGGCAGCAAACTTTGCAGACCCACGATTTAGTGCCATTAAAACCCACCCTGACTCCTTATCAGGGAGAGAAATTTCCTTTGAATAGATGATTAAGCAGAGTGGGCAGCACTAAGTGTGTGGTCAATGCAGGAGGTGCTCAATGAATAATTATTAGAAAATAAAGGATTTTTGTTTCATCGAAGTGTGGGGTTGCATCTAATTGATTCTTAATTGTGAAATCCATTTTTCACCTCAAAAGAGCCACTGATAGTTTTGTCAGCTGCATTTGTTACTCAGCTTTGCAGGATCTGGAGTCTTTAGTACCTGAAATGAAAAGATTCACCTTCCTATAACTGTGTTTTTTGGAAGGCCAGCTAATAATTCACTTTCCAGAGAAAGCAGACTGGAGAATTTCACCTTTTGGGCTCATTGCACTCCAGCTGATGGAAAAAACCCCAAAATAACAAAGCAAAGAGGGAGGGTTGCATCCAAACCCAGACTCTTGTGCACCACAGCAGGAAGAGGGCAGGGGATGATGCTGATGAGCTCAGTGTTGTGAGTGCCACTGTTGTTGGCTTTATTCAGTGTTAGCAAAACTGGGGGGGTGGAAATGTAAAGGGGAGGATTTGAAGCCTGGTCTTCTGGAAGAGGTTTTGGGTTTATTTTTGCTTTCCTGAGGCTTTGCCTGGGTGTGGCTGTGGTGAGCACTGTGTGGGGTGCCCTTGGCTTGTCAGCTGATCCCATCCTCACATTCCTTTCTGCAG
Source organism: Serinus canaria (assembly GCF_022539315.1). NCBI lineage: Eukaryota > Metazoa > Chordata > Aves > Passeriformes > Fringillidae > Serinus > Serinus canaria. Next base: position 2,843,713 of record NC_066321.1, read on the forward strand.
ATCACCTGTACCTCACACATGTAACTTAATTTGGGCTGTTTTGGGGGGAATTGTCTCTCCTGAGCAAAGCAGTATTTTCCACCCTCTGTGATATAAATGCATGAACATCTGTTTTGCGCTCAGAGTGGACAAACAAAGGTCAGGATTAGCCCAAACTTGTGTTTTCAGTCCCCAGGCCACAGCCCAGAGGGTCACTGGCCACCTCTGAGGGCTGTGAGGAAATCCCCCTTGCTCAGTGCCACTGTCAGTGCTCCCGTGACAAACTCTGCTCCAGCTTTTGGCAGCAGGGCTCAGGCAAGTCAAGGAGCTGTCGTGTTCTCCCCAGTTACTTTGTGTACCTCAAAATGTTTCTTTCTGGCTGCAGATGTTAAGTAACTTCTTGATTTTTCATAACTCGAGCGACTAAAATACTTTTTTTTTTTTAATCTCTGTTTTGCAATCACTGAATCATATGATCAGCCTAAGGAGATACAGTTTGCAAATGAAACCAGATTATTATTAGCCTGGGCTATTTCAGCACAGGGAGGAAAGATGGAAAAAAAAATGGTGTGTACATTTTTTAGACCAGTTGCAGTTTGTTTTACCAGCTTCTCAAACACATGCTGAGGGAAGGTAATGACCACATTAAATAGGTTTTTGTGCACAGAGTGGCTGGTACAAGTGGCAACTTGGAGTAACCTGAAGTGCTACTTCTAGTCCACAAATAAAATATTAAAACAAAACACAAAATGTATTTTGGGTTTAGGTGAAAAATAAGACACACATTTCTATGATTTTTTTTGTTATAATTTTTTCTTCCCCGCTGGCAGGAGATTTCTTGAGAGTCATTGTGCCAGCAAATTAGCATTTCCAGTCCTTTCATAGACATTCCTGGAGGTATTCTCTTCCAAGGAGAGCACTTCTGGGAATGACAGCAGCATGTTGGGAGTGCTCCAGCTGCCTGGCACTGAGGTGTGCTCAGCAGCTCTTGCCTTTCCGTGGTTGTTGAAAGACACCTGTGTCTTATTTGCTGTGCTGCATCTTGGAAGTTTTGACTCTTCACAAAGATGAAGTTCCTGCCAGGTGGCTCCTGGGAGCCTGCCTGTAACTCCTCCTGAGGTCACCACTCAGGTGTCACAGACCACGTTCTGTAATTTTTCTTGATAGCCATAATATGGGCATGACTCAGGTTATCCTTCCTACACCCTTGTTTTTGTTTTCTTGGGCCTTTTCCAGCAGTCACACGAACTCCAAATGAGCTCTGGCTGCTCAGATGGTTTGTGGCCTGGTGGTGGAAGAGGCTGTAGCACATCATCTGAAAGGCTGCAGGATGTTTTGTGACACCGTGTAAAACATCCTGTGGCAGCTCTCCCTGCACAGGTGTCATTGCACTCCACATCAAAATGCTGGGAATGTCTTTTGTCACTTGGCTAATTGTTTTCCTGTCTGGGAGCCTTCATTGCCCTCACCTTGGTGCCATGGAGAGGGAGGGAGGGAGGTTCTGCCCTCGCAGCCAGTGCCACCCTGCCCACACCAGGCACAGCTCTGCTCTGATGTGGGGCACTGTCGTGGCTGGTGCTGATTCTCCAGTGATTTTATCCTGATAAAAGCTGGGAGAACTGGGATTGTCCAGATTAAGGGTGGCCTCATCCTAAGGGTGACCTAACTGAGGTCTTGCAGTGTGTGAAGGAAGCTGGTAAAAAAAAGATGGGGAAAGAACATTTATAGGAGCATGCAGTGACAGGACAAGGGGGATGGCTCAGAGTGGATTTAGACTGGCCACTAGGGAGAAACTGTTCCCTGAGAGGTGGTGAGGCCCTGGGACAGACTTCCCAGAGAAGCTGGGGCTGCCCCTGGGTGCCTGGCAGTGTCCAAGGCCAGGTTGGACAGGGCTTGGAGCAGCCTGGTTTCCCACCCCAGGTGTCCCTGTCCCAGTCTTGGACACAATGATCAGCCTGTCCAGTAGGGAGGCAGGAAAAGATTTTTGGTCTGGAGGGGTGGTGTGGCAGGACTTCTTAGGGCTTCTTTCCCCTAAAAACTGCTGGTAAAGATGAAGAACCAACAAACCTGAGAAAACCAAACTGTGGATAATGGCTTGCAAGGAAAGAAGGAAGGCATCTGAAGTAAATCACTGAATGCTTGGGGTGTGCTTTTTTTAAGTTCAACACCTGCTGCTGCATACAAATGTAGTTTTGCTTGTTGCACAGAGTTTACTCTGCAAAATGCTTGGCAGGGCAGCAAGATTTTTCATTTATACTCAGTCCTGTCATGTGTCATCATCTCCAAGGCCTTTTACAACCTAAAGGATTCTCTGTTTTTATGTCCTGTTGTACTTGGGTGGGTCTGTAAGTGGCACAGGTCAGAGCTCTCTTCTGGCTTCCTCAAGCAAAATAGACACACAAAAAGCTCTGAAAGTGTTTTTCTCTGAAGCAATCATTGCATCAACCAAGGGAAGTCCATCTCTAATACACAAAACAACCCTGGGGCCCCTCCCTCCCCCAAGACCTATTCCTCAATTTCTAACTTTGTGTAAAGTTGAAATACTTGGCCTGTTGTAAGCTTTGCAAGAATCAAGCCCAGCATCCCTCATCATGATTTATTTGTGTCTGGGGTAGAAATCTCTCCCATCTAAGATCAGTCTGGGCATGGTGGATCCAAAGTGAAGCAAGCAGAATGCATATGGACCAAGTACAGCCCATAATAACCAGTGCTGGCATTGCATTATTACTGACAATTTACAGTGACTGTGCATTTGCACAGTGCTTTGTGCTGTGATTATGCCATGGAAATTTGTGATAGCTATCACTGAAGCTTACACTGAAACTTTTTTATTTTTTTTAGGCATGAGAACAAGATAAGCTGTTGGAGAATTTTACAGGTGTTAGGAAAATTGGTTAAGGAATTATCCTTGATAAATTATGACTCGTGTTATTTCCCACCCTTTTCCTCTGTGTAGGAGCATTTTGCTGGTACCTTTTGATACAGGAATTTACAGGTAATTACCAGTCTGTGACTCCTTGCTCTTTTCCCTTTAACTCTAAAAATATGCACATTTAGGAATTTTTTATTTATTTTCATTATTTGATCCCTGGATATTTATGAAAATCTCTGTCTTGGGATTGAAATCTCTGATTTAAACTCAAAGCAGAATTTCTTATGCTTCTGGATAAATCATTTGTGATGTTGCTTAATTTTCTCCTCACTCCACCCAGATTATCTAAAAATGTGAAAAAACCTCTGAGGTGGTGTTTTTCCCGTTCCATACATGGTGTGATGGAGCAGAAACGTGCAGAGAAAATGAAGTCATGAAACCTCAGACAAATGCAAGTTAAAATAATTGACCAAAAAAGAAGTGAGGTGTGAAGTAGGTAAATTTTTAGTAGCTCTGAAATGCAGATCCCTGGTACATTCATTCAGATGACATGATTCATTTGGTTTTATTGCGTGCAAAGTTTATTTTGCAAATTATGGATCCTTTGATGCCACTTGCAATGGGTGCTTTAGGAATCCTGGAGATACTGGATGGGTGCAAATAAACCAAGCAGTGAATAGCAATTCCAGAACAATACACTGAGGGGTTTTATGTTGGTCAGGGACTAAATTTTATCCTTTATTTTAGAAACAGATATCTTTAGTCTTCCTGATAATATTTTTACAGTGTGCAATGGAGCATTATTTAATTAAATGCCATATGAGCTGGACAAGGGGGAAGTTCAGTGGGGTAATTTCACTTGAATGCTTTAGAATTTGTTCCTCAACCATGAGTGTACCCAGTATGGCAGGTTTCCCAAATGAGGAATCACTGCTTCAGGATGCAGGAGGAAATAGGATTTCAGGCAATCCATGGGTCCAAAAAAAGGGGGACATAGATCTTCGCCAGGGTTCCTCCTTCCTTAGAAATGCAAGAAGGCTGAGAAGTTTTTCTTCAGGGGAAATGAGAATGGCCCACTCAGTGAGTGAGTGACACAACGTTGAGGCTGGGGACATCAGGATTGCTTGGGGAAGGGATGGAGGTGCTGAGAGGAGTAGCCAAAATTCCTTTTAACAACAAAACTGGGCTAAAATTCAGGTGGTGATGGTCATTTATCCAAAGACTCCAATAAAACTTGTCCAGTTTTGTTTCCTTTAGTTCTGACAGTATGGATTTGGCCATTTAACCTCAGGTCTTTACCTTCAGTGAAGGATGCTAGCAATGACTTCTGTGACAACATCCCTGAAACAGTCACCAATCTGCTGCCTCTTAAGAAAACCCTCAAAACACAAATGAACCCAAAACAAAATCCCTTCCCATTACAAAAAGTGAAAGCCCAATGTGCTGTTGGAGTGGTTGGATGCTCCTCTGAAAGCATCAGTGAGAGTGATGGTGACTGAAATTTGTAGTGAAACCCAGTGTGTGTTGTGGACAAATGAACTGCACCAATTAATATTAAAAACACAAGTTTGCATTTAAATTGGGGGCTGAGCAAAGGCTTGTCAGGGTTAAACAGGTCAGAGAGCCTCTGGCTTGGGCAGTTTGCTATCCAGGATGAAATTCTAAGAGCTAAGTTTAATTTAAGACACGGTTCTCTGTGAAAATGAAATCTTTACTTGGAGCACTTAGGGGGAGGTATTTTTCATGCTCGTTCATCCATATGTGTCTCATTCCATTCTGCATAAATTTGCAGTGAGTTTGACCACAGCCATGGGGTGCAGTGCAATCCAGAGCACTGCTGATCACTTCAGTTGTCTGGTCAAAATGCCTTTGCCTTTGTTGGAAACTTTAGGGGTATTAACACCTTCTAGAATGAAAGAGAGAGAACTGGCGGGGATGGAAATAGTGAGAAAATCAGGGATGTGTCAGAAGACCAAGATATCTTGAATTGAAATCCTGGCAAAAACCCCTTAACTGCCCAGGTTAGATCTGTTTTCTTCAGGGAATTTTTTAATAAAACCACTTTTCTTAGAAAAAATATAACTTCTTTCACCTGGGCAAGTAATTGAAGCTCCATTTTACTCCTTGCACACATGCAGAATCAAGTCTTGCTTTCCCACTGATTGAACACCCCTCCATCACTTTCTCATGCCCTTCTCACATCCCCTGAAGTTGCCCAACGTCTCTGGGACATTCCCATCCATTTCAGAAGATCCTGCCTCTGTACCCAGAAAAGAGTTTCATTCTTAAAAGTCAAACCCTTGAAACCAAGGGTTTCATATCAACAAACAGGGAAACAGAGCAGAGAACAATGCATGTCCTAGAAATCAGAGTTGTGGTTGTCAGCACTTTTAGGCACTGGCAGGGGTTTTGCTGAACCACTGAAAGGAACTAACACTCACAAGAGGAAGATGAACAGAAAAATGTATCACAGTAATCAAATCTGATTGAAATGAGAGCATTAAGAAGAATCTGAGTCAGTAAGGCAAGAAAATGTCTTTTTTTCTGGAAACACTTTTGATGGGGAAATACTGAAAGTGCTAACAGTGTGCTCAGACGTGAAAGCCTACTGACAAAAATGAGCCAGGTTTGCTGAAATATCCCAAAAGCAGGATATCTGTTGTTGCAGCACAAAGAAGTGTTGCCCCTTGTCACAAATAGATTTTTATGTTCTGTAAACCCCTCCACTCCATTCTTTTTTGGATTTTATCAGACCCTAAAAAGAATTTTTTGAGTCTAAATTGGAAAAATCAAAACTAGAAGATGGGCCTAGTAGAATTTGAAGGAAAATTATAAATAGATCATGTGTTGAGTGAAGAAAACACCCTCCTCAATGGTACAGAGCATTTAATGAATTCTGGTAGAACTGGAATAAAACCCAGCAGAGTAACACACACAAAACTTCTGCGTGGCTGGAGGTATGGGAAAGGAACAAACAAAACCCTGGCGCCAGCCCGGACAGAAACTGAGCACTTAGCCCAGCACAGGACATTAGACAGCCCAATAAAACTCCATGGTTCACAGGGCTGAAGGCAGCTGCAGTCTCTAATAACATGAGTACAGTCAAGGACCCTGCACCAGAGTTAATAAGCAGATCATTACAGCCTCTGACCAAGGCAGTCTCCACACTGACCTAATCGAAATCCAGAATGAGCATTATCCTAACGTGCATGATGAACCAATTAGCCCAGAGCTGGGTTGCTTCCACCTGCTCTAGTATCTCAATTTAGAATGGCAAATTAAAACCAAAAAAGGGACAGAAGATGTCAGAGGTTGTTGGACGTGGGAAGATGGCACAGGCTTTAAGAAAACTGGGTTCCTCTGAGGCTGCAGCTCAGTGCTGCCAAGCAGGCCAGGGTTTTATGGATCTCCCTGCTCCCACTGAGATGGGATGGCCAGCCCCCAAAATAAAAGATGACTCATCAGGGTTTTTTGCTGGCTCCAGAGATGTGACTTAACAACTGTGATGCCTGAAGGTTCTGCTCTGTGGATCTCTAACTTTTCCTCCTTCCTGAGGGTGCTTTCTATCTCCCTGCCCTTTTTCAGGAATTGTGACTACCCAGGTCAGAAAAAAACATTGACAAAGGGTTTGGCCAAGCTTGGTCACTGTGCATCAAAGGGTCCCATAGGAGAAGTGGGAGGCTGCCTGTTCCTCTGGATACTCTTTGGGCAGGGGTAGAATTTAAATCTCTCCTCCTGAAGCACCTGTGTATTCTGTTCTCGTGTTCAGTTAGAAAAGAGATTGTGAATAATCTGGAAAACCAGGTTTGCTCTCCTGACTCATGGTCCTGGCCACTCTGGGGTGTGGTTTCAGAGAAAGGAGTGTGTCATTAGCCAAGGCATCCTCTAAGGACAGTGAGATGGAAAAGTGGAAAAATGTTGTGCATGGATTTACCATGCAAAAGAATTTATGAGTTGGTCTTTTCTATTTGCAAATGCACTTTGATCCTTCCCACTGTGTGAGGATCCACCCATGAGCACCAGAGTTGTGTTAACAGAGGTTTGAAGAGTCAGAGATGGGTGATTGGCAGAACCCCCATCTGCAGACAGATTTACAGGGTCATGGCAGCTCAGTGCAGGAAGCAAATACACAGGAATGTGGCAGAAGCAGACCCAAGCATAACACAGGTGATACTTCTTACTTTGTTTTAGGAAAATTGGTAAATGGAAAAATAATCCACAGTCTACAACTGGCCTGGAAAATGCAGCTAACAGATGATATTTTCAATACCAAAATTAGCTACCAAATGTGATATTAATGGATGCATTGTTTTAATACAGTAAAGGTGAGTTTCTTGCCTTTTCCTTAAAGTTATTTGTTTTTCCTTTCAGAGTAACCACACCATTTGTCTGTTACACACTCTGAGTTAGTAGGTTTTATTTCTAATCTGCATCTTCCTCTAGTTCTGGTTGAATATTCATTTGTTAAGCATTTTATTCAAACCCTCTAAGGATTTGTGCCAAGTGCATGAGTTCCTGTGGAGCAGAACCCAGATTAACGTGTCCCAGCTCACCTTAGAGCAAGGCTTGTGCCACCTGTGGGTGCATGTGCTTGATACTCAGGAAGAATGAGTGATCTACTGGTAGATTATTATATATATTTTACATCACACTGATTTTCCAAAGCTCAGGGTTTTGTTGTTTGTAGCTTTTACAGTAAGCTGCGGAAAAGAAAGGGAGGAATGGCGGCAAAGACAGATATTAATCCTCAAAATCTCATTCTTTGGATGTTGTGCTGTAATCAAAGGGCAGGCATTCCCTGCTCTGCAAACTGCCCACACCAGTGGCCTCTTGCATCAGGCAGTGCTGCTGACTCTGGTGATTTACTGAGACTCTCATGACTCCGCACGTTTGTTCCTCTGTGGTTTTGGAGGAGGCTTTGAGACCCGAGTCTGCGAGATTAAACAAGAAGGAGGAAAATTAAAGTCTGTAATGCATCACTTTGGAGGTCCCTGTGCTCTGCAGGGTGGGCTTGGGGTGGGCAGAGGATCCTGAGCACTGGTGGCACTCCCAGCACTGAGCCCCAGAGCAGATGGAGCCACGTGGCCACGTTGGTCGGGAGCGTGACAAAGGACACGAGCAGCAGGATGGCCGTGGAGGCTGACATGTGAAATAGGTGGTGAGGAACAGGGAGCACAAAGAGAGACTCCAAGCCCCCGAGTACACATACATATCCTAGAGTCCTGGCTTTAGCTGGGAAATGGGAAAGGTTTTAATTTAAAATTTGATTTAAGGGAGAGAGACTTTTTCATTAGCGTAGCAGTTACTCACTCAGTTGGGAGCTATTGGAAGAAATTAAAGTACATTTGGCAATCTATATGCTTCAAGCAGGAATGGGATCTATCTGTCTATTTATCCACCTTTCTGCCTAATCACATAAATTCCATGATATCCAGGGTTACATTTTCCCTTTTCTCAACGGCTGCAAAATCTGCCTGCCTGAAACCCCACTGAAAGGAGAAAGTTAATATCAATGTCAACCACTCTCTTAAGTTTTTGTATTACTGTTTCTTTCTGCTGTTAAGGGATGGGTTTTCTCTCCATCAGCTGAAAAACCACAGTTGCAAACATTTTGTTATTGGCTTTTTTTTTTTCTTTTCAATGACATTTTTCAGGGAAGAAAAAAAAATGGAAAGCAGACAAAAAAGAAAGAAATGCAAGTAAAAAATCTAAGACAAAACCAGAGGAGAGCGGTTTGGGGAAGTGTGTGTTGTGTTCATAGTCTGTTTTAATATGCAGTTACCTCCTTTCTCATGGAGCTTAGCATAAAGTTTTGTAAGTTGTGGGGCTTTTTTTTTTTTTTTTTCCCTCTTTTGTCAAAAAAAATTATGAAAGTGTCGCTTTTCCTTTGCGGTTAATTCAGGAGAGATCCTCAATTCGAGCAGGGCACATTTTCATGCAAATACAGCAGCACAGTTTCCAGCCCCCTAATAGCTTCTTACAAATGATGTGCCATTACAACGAGGTTTATTTAAACAAATTTAATACATCTTTAATCAAGCTGGAGAGCATTTTCAAAGGTCACGCTCCAAATCAGGATCACTGTTCAGAGCTTATCAAAGTATTAGCTTAAGGGGGAGGGAGAATTATTTCTTGGACAAGTAATTTTAGGCAAATCTTTATTTACATTTTTATTCAGTTATTAAATTTTATTCCTTTCCCTCCTCCTCCTAGTCTCCATTTATGAACCTATAAGAAAGTCTGTAAATGGAGCCATAAGCATATCACAGCAGTTACTATTTCCAGGGGCTATTCCTTTGAATCGACTGGGCCCATAAAAGCAAGGATGAAGTCACTTTTTTTTTTTTTAACACAAGCTCTCTGTATCCATTTCATACAACAAGCTCTCACCCGAGGATCTGATATTAGGATAAATGCATTGGATAGGTTTTAAATTAACAAAATTAGTTAAAAACAAATTTTGTGCATAATGGGTATTTAAAGGTGCTCGCCTGTTCCTGCTGCAAGAGGATAATTGTTGATGTTAAGTCATTAGGGCTAATGGGAGCTGCACTAATGGAGCCCAGGAATCCACCCCAGCTCACACCTCTGGTGTCATTCCCTGGGTGTTTATCTGTAAATAGGTCACAGAGGGTTTAACTGGTGCAGAACCAGTTGTCCCTGCAGAGGGTGTCTCTGGGGAGCACAAAACTCAGCCCTTTGGCCTCTGCCTTACAGGAGGAGCCAAAAAGGCACCAGGGTCAGAGGGGGAGTGAGCCCTTGAAGGGCACAGACAGAAACAACCCCAAAACTTGAAAGCTCATCAGACCCAGGAGCCCTCAACCTTTTCATTACAGGGAGGTGAGACTGGACATCTGTGCAGGTCATGAAAAGAGCTCGTGCAGGCTCTGTTAATTCTCTCTTTGGGGGTCACCTTGCAGCCAGGATTTGGGATAAGGTTCAAAAGGAGCTGTGCTGAAGTGCACACCCAGGCACACCTGGAAAATTGGTTTTTGCAGGACTAAATACTGCTCTGTACCCAAACTTTCATCAAAACCTTTGCATTTAGTACTGATATCATCCACGTGCCAAAATAAATAAGTGTACTCACATCACCCAGTTCTTTCTGAATGTGATTATTTTTTAAATTTGAAATATTTAATATTCACAGAATAATTTATCCAGTAAAACTATTTTTTTTCCTACTTCCAAATGACATTTTCTTTAATGGTTGTGGAATTTTATTTATTTGTTTTTTATCAAACATAATGATTTTTTAGCAGTGGTTTTTGTATTTGACATCCACTCTCTGTTGCTGGTGACATAAAAGACAGGATATTGTTTCCTTTCAATGCTCAGAAGGGTCTTTTAAGAGGGAGGACTTGAAGAAACTTTGAACTTCTGAGCAAGTTTATAGAACAACACCAGATCAGTAGAATTAAGAAGCATCAAAGGACATTTAAGTGCCTGAAAGGTCTGGACTTCTCCTTTCTCTGTTGTCCATGGGACTGTGGATTCAAATCCCTGGTGTCTGACACTTTATCCGTCCTTTTTCCACCTGGATAAAGAGAGAAAAAAAGCAACAATGGAATAATTAATTATAATAATAATGGAATATAATAAAATTCAGCACAGGCTTTATGCTGAGTTTTATCCCAGTCATGTGGCATGTTTGGCTGTTTGGGCAGAAAAAGTTAATAAAGTTTGGTAAACCTTAGAATAGATTAAATAAGCCAGAAAAAAAAAAAGTTAAGCAGTAAAGGTGGATGGAAAATAGCTGCAGAAGGGCTGGACAGGAAGGAGTGAGACACAAGGACTTCTGACCATTGTAGGCAATCCCAAAAAGTGGGCATTGCACTGAAGGGCAGATGAGATTGTGTTGGTTGTATTTGCAAGAGCACATCTTCACTCTGACCAGCAGCTGATACAGGAGCAGTCCAAAACTCCTGTAGCTTTCCTTTTCCTTGGACTGGAGTTGGTGGTGATCCATTTATCTGCAGGGACACTGAGATTCCACCTGCAATAGTTATTCCTGCCACCTCGTTCATCTATTTCTTACTCTTAACGTTCAGAAACTTTAAAGAATGTCAGGATTACCACTTTTCTGTGACTCTGCATTGCATGACTGGCATGTGGTTTGCTTTCATTGCATACCTGTGTTATGCCAATTCTTTTGTTTTGTTACATGTTTGTTATTTGAAATTTGTTCTCAGGAATATTTTGTTTTACCATAATGGGTTCTTGGACCTCTTTTGGTTCCCAGTTCACAACAGGGAGGTGGCACTTGTGCCCATAGCAAGGATTTCATTCCCCTGGTTGGACAGGCAGTGGCTCTTCCCTGTGCATAGTTGGGTGTATACATTCAAATATTTCTGCTGCAAATGTTAATGTGGATGAAGCTCTTGCCACCATTTGTAAAATATGAGGAGGATAAAGTATCAACATAGGTTGGAAGTGAAGAAACTTTAATTCTAATCTCATCCTTAAGGATCTACAGAGAAGAGGTAGTGATCAAACTCCAAATTGAACATATACTTATGAAAAGAAAATAAATAACAGCAAACAAACCCAAGCTGTGATGCCAGCTTGCTCCAAGTTCATCTTGGATTTATGCAGTAGGAATGTGTTTGTTAAAAGCTGGAAATTTTCAGTCTGAAAGTGCTTACTGGGGTGTAGTTTGCTGTTAAATTATATTTTTGAAAATAAATAGATTTGAAGGTATATGGAATGTTCTCTTTTAAAGTTGTCTGAATTAAATGGGGTCTTCAACCTATCTAATTCTGTTCTCAGATTTTGTGGTTAAGAAATTGTGTCCAGCTTGGGGAAGAGGGATTTTTTTTTTTTTTTTCAGAGCTCAAGATTTCAGGATGAGATGAGAAGTCTTCTCATCCTTGTCATTTTCTTTTGTTCCTTCCATGCTATTAGAAATACCTAAACACAACAACTTTATTCAGGATGAGATGAGAAATCTTTTCATCCTTCCCTTTTTCTTTTGTTCCTTCCATGCTATTAGAAATAACCCAACAGCTTGATCCAGCTAAAGGTACCTGTCAGCTGGTGCATTTTCTGCTCTTTAACACTGCAGAAAGAACCTTCTAATATTTTTTTCCTGATTTTTGCATTGACAGCATAGAATAGGTGTGATTTCGTCTGAAGGAAGGACATTTAATGGCTGGGATGGCACGGTGGGCACTCCCTTGATGTGTAGGAATCCCATTTTCCAGTGGGCACAGTGAGCCCAACAACAATTCCCATTTAATTTTTTTAATGCTATGTGGCAAAACTTGATGCTTCTGTTGATCTTCTGTTGAATAAGTGGTGGGCTGAGCAGAAAAACAAACAGCATGGAGCTGTTGACACTGTAAGCCCTGAGGGTTCCTTCTGAGAGAGGCTGACTTGGAGCAGAGTAAATAAATAGGTCAGCAGCTCTGCAAACGACATCCAGGCCCTTCCAGGACTGCCTGACCCATCAGGCAGGCAATAATTTTGGCCAGATAGTGCCTTAATATGCTCAGGTGGAGCCAAGAAGGGTCTTTCTCTGGAAATAGCCACAACAGCAGAGGTGCAATCAGCCCATTTGTGCTCCGAGGGTCGCGTTCTGTCGTGTTCTGTGATAAATGCTGAACACGTTCACTGTAGTGCTGTCATTTATTCCTTGTAATAATCCAAGGAGGTGTTGCTTATTATCAACTGAAAGCACCCAGTATCATAGTGGAGGATTTGTCTGATGTCTTCTAAAAAGGTGCAAAAGGGGAAAAAACAAAATAAACCAGGTGTTCTTCGCAGTTGTGGTGTCAGTTTTACACAGCTGGAAATTTGGAAATGTAAAGAATGGAAATTAATTTGTCAGTGCCAAGCAAGGCACATGGCACAACACAAAAAACAAAATAAATGTCTAACCAGAAAGAAAGCAACAGGAAATGAAAGAGCTGGATAAGATTGGAATATATATTTTGATCAATGTACCAAGTATATGATATCCAAAAAATAATGTTGATCTGGTAAAAACAAGCAAAACCACCTCTGTAATATGATATTGATCTTGTGACAACTTTTTTTTTTATATTATTAGTGACTTCATATATCTTTTTTTTATGAAGTTCAAGTTTATAGCCTGTGCTATAATGAAATATTTCAGGACTTTCACCTAGTTTTCTTATACTTTATTGGGAGAAGGCTGCAATTATTTTTCTCTTTCCACATGTACTTCCAGGAAAGACAGAGAGAGATGGGGATGTAGAAATGAGTTTTAGCATGTGAAAATAGAGACTGTTTGGCATTATAACCCCAACCAAGCAAGCAAACAGTGTTTTTCATGGTTACAGTATTCAGGAATAGGAATAGTTCATATTCCTTAGATCTTTTGTCTGGAAGGTCAGAGAGTGGCTTTAGATGAATTCTGGATTTTTTTATGGAGCAGGCTTAGTGTCTTGCTGTTGGGATACCCACAGACACATGGGTGTATAAAGTGTTTCATAATTTGCAGGCTGCAATTCCTCTCTAATTTATAGCTTTGGGTCCTGCTCTGAATTCCCACAGTACTTTACTGAGAACTTATGATCATGCTCACCATATGGGTGTATATATTGAAATATTTCTGCTGAAAATATTAATGTATATGAAGCTCTAGCCATTGTTTGTTCAATATGAGGAAGATAAAGTACGCAGCTGTCCTTCAAAAAAGAAATTTTTTGCTTTTCTTCACATCTTCCCCTTCCTCAAAGGACAGAAACCAGCGTGGATATCTGTCCACTGATAGTGATTGTATAAAATAATTATATTTTATCTGATATATTGGGATCTTACAGAGAAGTGCTAGTCCAAATTAAGTACAGTTTTTATTTTTGTAACCTCACCATTGTTCTTGGGCCTTTTTTACCTGGCCCAAGCCCAGTTCTAAAGCAACCCAGAGTATCCAGCCTGGGCTTTCTGTGCCAGCACCAAGATCCAACCTCCACACTTACCTAAGTCGTAGTCAGTTTCTCTCTATACAGTTGCACTGTGATTTGGGGAAAAAGTTCTGTTTTCCTTGAGTTTTTCTTTGTAGAGCTGCCCTACACCTTCTTACCTTTTTAAATCTCTGGGGAGATGGTGTCAAAATTTAAAAGTGTCCAAACTTAAATTACTCAGTGTCTGAAGTATTTTTGTTAGAAAACTGAGGCTTGGTTTTTCTTTTTTTCCCCCCTTCTCTCCATGAATCTTGAGTTGCTGGGTATTTTTTTATTTTAATTTCTAGTTTGAGAATGATAGGCCAGTTGCCTGTCTGGTGATAAGCATTGCATTTTCAAGATTATGCCACGAATAATCATTTCTGAAGAGCCTTTATTTTTCCCCTTGCAAATGTCTCAGCAGTATTTTCTTTCCCACTTGCTCTTCCTAGTCGACACTTGTTCAGGGCCACTCTGCCAGCAGGACAGTGTGGGACCTTCTCCCATCCTTCAGGTGCAAATCATTTCCTTGGTGGGGCTCTGAGGTCAAATGGGTGAGACAAAGGCAGAAGAAGGAAGAAACACAGGTTGGAAGCAACCTGGTCTAGTGGAAGATGTCCTGGCAGGGAGTGGAATGAGATGAGTTTAAGGTCCCTTTCAACTCAAATCATTCTGCAATTCTGTCATTAAATAAATCCAGACCAAACTCTGTGTGTGCTGCATCGGCAGTGATCACAAAAAAAGAGACACTGACAAGTGCTTCAGTACTTGGTGTGTAGCCTGAAAGAAAATATTCTGAATTTACAGGCCTAAAAGGTTGTAGCAGTGCCAGCCTGAATGGGAGGTGAGGAAGAAATGGCTCCAAAACCACTTAGGTTGGCAGGGTGGGAGCTGTAGGCATGGAGAAAGCAGAGCCAGGAGAGGAGACGATCAGTTCATGTCCTCATGGCCTCCATGGCAGCACCAAAATGCTCTCAGGGGGTGAGAGTGCTCACCAGGAGCTCAGGATCCCACGCTGAGGCAGAGGATGTCAGCAGGCACTAACAGGCCACTCACAAACTGTGTGCAGGCACCAGGGATAAGGGAGGGAAATCTGTCCTGGAAAGCCCAGGAGCTGGCTGGCTGCAGCCCTCAGATTGAGATGTGGCACTCACATTCTCTGGAAGATCCCTTCTCCCAGGAATTTTCTCCTGGGAAGCTGAGAAGCCTCAGAGAAAAGGGAAACACTTTTTGTCTCATTTGTTTCTCCTGTGTTGTGCTCACGTGTGGAATGTGTTTGGAGATTGTTATCCACAGGGGATTGATTGGTTTCATGGGAATTGTTTTGACTGAATGGCCAATCAGGGCCAAGCTGTGTTGGGACTCTGGAAAGAGTCAGGAGTTTTTCATTATTAGCATTTTAGCATTTAGTAAGTATCTTTTCTGTATTCTCTAGTATAGTGCAGTATTCTTTAATATAATATAGTATTATAAAGTAATAAATGAGCCTTCTGAGAACATGGAGTCAGATTCATCATTCCTGCCTTCATCAGGACATTCCCAGCAAATACAATACTCATAAATGAGTTGACAGAAGGAAAAAATTCCCTTTGCTACGAGCAACCCTCCCACCTGAGGTTCCTGGAGTGTCCCATGGACACGGGCAGGGACTGAGGAGACCTTGGCATGGCTCTGATGGTGCCAAAAGGTGACTTCCCAGCTGAGGGAGTGTGAGAGGGACCTCAGAGGCAGGGAAATGAGGTGATACAGAGCAGGAATAATTGTTTTGGATAAAACCCTCAGTCACTCCTGTTTTTCCTGCGGGGAGGTTGGAGAAGACAGCCCAGGAGGGAGGAGTGACCCCTCTGCCATTTCCCCTCTCTGAGCTCTGTCACTCCCTCCCTGTTCCTCCAGGGAAAGCATCCCTGTCCTTACTGTACGTGGAGAAACATCCCAGTTTCCCACATTTTAAATCAATCTCAGGTTTAAGTGAAGGTGCAGCCTTAAAAGTTATCCCAGCTCCACTGTTTCCCCTGATAAATTACATGAATAACATTTGAGACAATGCATTGTTAAATATTTATGTCTAGCACTATAGAACCAGAAAAAAGCACAAGAACCCCTAGAAGAATAAATATATTTACCTAAATAAATTACTAAGACAAATATACTCCTATGTGCTCTGTACCAATAAACAGTAGGTATTCACTAAATTGTGGAATATAAATGGCTCATTTCCCCTAAATGTACACTGAAAGATCTATAACATGTTACACATTTCCTGTGCTTTGCATATATATTTCAATATTCATCATGAAAAGGCTTGCTTATGTGTCAATATACATTACTTTGCATGCATTAAGAAAATATTTTTTTAATTTTGCCATTACAGATGTGCTTGGCTGTGGGGGGGTGCTGGCCAAAGCAGAGGCTTTATTTCATGATTAACCCTTTGGTGGCTCGTCCTGTTTTATCAACGTGACATTTGCACAAAATGAATTGCTTGCTTAGACACAGCTAACTAAATAAAAGCAGGCCAGAGCTGATAGTATGAAAAATGGATTTTCATTACTGTTTCATTGATTCTTGTAAATAAGGGCCTGAGGCCTGCTCCAAAAAGGCTGCAAACAGTAATAATTTAATCTGAGGTGACATAGACCAAAATGTATGTGGACAAAAATCATCCCTGAATATTAAACAACAGCCTCAAGACAGAGAAAAGTGTTGCAGGCGAATTTAAATGTATGCAGATCGGTGGGTAACATATTTAAAAACAGAAATTAAAGATTCCTGTCATAAATCACATTTGCTGCCATGGATATGCCTTGTTATGCTGGTGTTTAAGGAAACCTGAAAGGTTAAGGCAGTTGGTGCATTAAATCGTACAAGGATAATTAATACTTTTCTTGTGGCTATTTATAAGAAATGGAAAATATAGTTAGATCAGCTGTGGCACTGTAGTAATTTGAGGGGGAAGAAACGAAAGTATGAGTCAATAGTTTTAACTGGACAAGTGTCAAAAGCTTAATGAAGCAGTATCCTAATTTGGAGGCCTTTTAAAAGTTACAGGCAAAAAAATGAGACAAAATAATTTGTTCTCGTATTGAGCATTCGATTTTTTGGCCTTTCAAACATTTAGAACCTGTTTAATAAAAATAACTGAGAACAATTTCCCTGAGTGAAGTTTAAAAGGAAAAGAATGGAATCTGTTCCACGGAAGCAAAGTGTAAATCAGGTCTTGACTCCAGAATTGAGAACTTTGTTTTTTCTTATACATCTTCTAATTAAAAAGAGCACTATATTTCGCTATGAAATAGTCTGAAACTACATGTAAGAACATTATTTCACTTATAGTAGTTTGACTTATTGCAGTAGCACCTAATGCTCAGGATGGCTCATAGCAAGACTAATGTAGAAAATAATTTTCCCCTTCAACCTGCTGAAGCATTAATCCTTTTTTTTTTTCTTTCTTTTTTTTTTTTTTTTTTTTAACTTAGGGTTACATTCAAACAAACCCTTCCAACTACTGTAATTCCCCAGAGGAAAATACTCCTTCATCACTCATTGAGCTCAGGTTTATGATCAGCCTATTATTTAAAATTCTTATTTTTCTTTTCTTTCATGAATAAAACCAATAAACTTTAGTGGTATCAAACATTATTAAAGGGTCTCAGAGCAACAAGACAGAAGGTTTATATGACCAAACTCTCTTCATATAAAGGAGTTGTATATTTTCAGATGCCACTGCCATTCATCTCTTCTCTCTTTCTCTCTCTCTGCCCCCCCTTAAGCGAGGAATAAAGATCCTAGTTAAAAAATCTCACCAGCATGTAATAACTTTTCACCTGTTTCATGAAAAGTTAAACATTTGGAATGCAATTTGCCTCGCTGTTTTTTTTATCCTGAATGAAAACAGGAAGTATTTCTTTCTTCAGAAGGGATTAAAAGAAAAGAAAGGCAAATAATCTAAGGAAATTATTTCCAATCTAAAGATGACTTGCTGGAGGGGAGGAAGTATTTCTCAAGCCTCACTGAATTTCAGATCTGTTTGGAGAAGGTTTATTCTATCATTGTACCAAAACCAAAAAAATTAGATTTTTGAAACTTTAATCTGGTTTTGATTTGCAAATATTCATAAAAATTGCCATGGCTTCATGCAGATCTTTGGAAACAAATATTAGTGATTTTTTTTTTTTATTTTTCACAGCTCTAGCTAGAACATGCTGTCTTTGGCAAGTTTCTGTTTGCAACAAACAAAATGTGATACTTTATAGGTTATAATATTCATCATTACCCTGATGTGTCATTGCTATGTGGTGTCACGCCCTGCTACTTTCTGGACAGTGTTTCCAATTTGATTATGACAAACCTTTCCTAAAAAAAAAAAATTATAAGCAATTCCATTAATCTGAAGTTAAGAAAAATTTCCCTTTGGAGAGTTGCATTGCAAATAAAAGATGGGATGTGAAGTGCATTCAGCATGCTGACTTTCCAAGAATTAGCTGGAAAAGAGTCTATGTTCAAAGAAAAATAAAAAAAAGGTGTGAAATCCGAAAATTCAAAATCCAAAACTCCCAGCTTTATAAGGCTTCTGTTAAAATGGAGAGAAGGAAAAGTATTTCTTTGTAGTATTCCTTAGATAACAATGCATATTTAGTAAATGATAGCAGAGTTTTGTTGTTTTGATAAATGATATTTTCCTTCTGCAATGATATAAATGTCTGAATATAAGAAGCTGAGCTGGTTATGGGCTTTTCTGGTTAGTACATATGAAAAAAAATATAGTATAATGATCAGTTAAATAAAACCACTTCTATTTAGTCACACCCTCCCAATTCATGAACCATATCTTCATAGCTGAACCTTCTCCTACACTACAAGCTATCAGCAATTGGTTCTGGAGGCTGGAGCCTTGCAGATATTTAATATATATATATTTTTTTTAAGTTAAAAAAAATTGTTTCACAGCCACTTTATCAATAAAAGCAGTCTAACTTTTTATCTCTGCTACGAAGCACACTTTCCATACAATAACTATAAACTGTGGGCAAAGTTCTTCTGACAGTGGTATGTTCAACAGAAGGAAAATGTCTCCAACATTATATTTTGATCTGGATAAACAGGCAAACTGCAAAGAAAGATGTAAAGCTCATGCTCGCAGAGCAAACAATTTTTTTTTTCCTCTTTTAAAATTTTTAAACTCGTAAACAAACAGCATAAAGTCACAGGATCCAACAAGCCTGTAAATCTCAGTCCAGAATTTTAAAAAGTGGTTTGAACCCAACTGTGTTTATCTTTATTTTGCCTAGACATCTGCCAGTACTCTTTAGGCTGCTGCTGCTCGTTAGGCCTGAGCAAATAACTTGTAATTATTAATGTTTTCCTTGAATTTATACTACATTTTCTGTGTATGAAATATGTGAAGAAGATCATGACATTTTCAAATGTCTTTGTTATTGGAAGTTATTTATGAATTTTTCCGTGGCATATTTTTCCCTGTGGGTGGTATTCACTCTTGTGCATGCACGAGGACTAAGCAGTACTTAGACCCCACTTAAATCTTCAAAATATGTCTTGTGCAGAGGATTGATTTTCATGCAGAGGGACTTGTATATTTGATCAGAGGGATATTCATTTTGCTATTCAAACAGATATTTCCAGGAGATAAGCTGAGATGCAGCAGCCCTGGATGCGCCGTCCAGCAGCTCTGGAGGAGCCACATGTAAATCAGGCTATTTCTATAAATAATGCACAGTTCTTGAAGGGAAAAACTTTAAAAATGCAGAGCAGCAAATTGTGCTGGTGTTGTTCTCGTGTTAATTCTCGGCAAACACAAAGCTCCCCACGAGCTGCAAGTTTTTATTAAATAGCTCCAAGTTTTCTTCCCCCTTCAAGCCCAAACTGCAGCTTTTGCTGTGTCATGGGTGGATGTATTAAGAAGCCAAAGCCGTAATTATTTTTGTTTTTTTAATTTAAATTAATATTCCTTTTCATTGTGTGATTGGAAGACCTCCAGATCAATTGGGAGTCTACAACTCTTGGGCTCGGAAAATAACGAACCCAAATGGTGCTTTGGACATCCTGTGTGAGGAGAAGAAAAGGTGTGCTGTGTGAGTGGCATGGAGCACTGGAAAAGGAAAGCTCTTCATGCCATAACCCTTTCCAAAGGCAGAGGTGATGGGGAGGAAGCACAGTGAGAGAGAACTGGGAACTCCAGGTGGCAAATCCCCAAATCCCCCAGCAAGAGACCATGGCTGCCAGAGCCAGCGGGTTCATTCAGGGGTGAAGGGGGTAAAGGGATGCTCAGAGCAGGAAAAATTGCTTTGCCCCAAAGACTTGAGGTCAGGCATGACTTTGGCCATGCTCGTTTCTCTCCCTGCTTAGGCTAACTCAGGCCTCAGCTTTTTCATGCCAAACACCAAGACCTACACCTCTCCCTTTAATCCACTCTGGCAGTTTTTTCCTCTTATGGGAAGCTTTTTTAATTGGTTTCATCTTCCTCAAGCCAAATGTTGTGAGCTTTCTCTGCTCCCCTAAGCACCAGGGCTGTTGCTTCAATGTCCACTCCCATTAGATGACTCCCATTACCAATTCCACCTCGAGCATGATTCATAAAGTTTAAAGCCAAAGGGAATGATTAGATCATCCAGTCTGACCTCCTGTATACCACAGGCCATTAAATTTCACCGAATTACCTCTGGATCGGTCCCAATAAGTTTTGTTTTTCTGAAGAATATCTTGGAGGAAATCACCCAATCGTTGTTTTGAGTGATCAGGGACTGGATTGTCCCTGTTTCCTCTCTCTGGACTATTCCTGTGGTGAATTACAGTTGATTGCAATAAAAGGGCCCAGAAAAGCATTGAAACAGTCTTTCTTAATTTCTAAAGATTAATTAGTATCCTCTACCTAATCTGTGGGTGATGACCTGTTGTAGTTCCTGTCCTGTTTCACTGAAGATCCATGGAAGCATATGTTGTACGTAAAAGAGTGGGGGTTTTTGGTCAGAAATGGCTCTTTTCCCCACAGTATTTCTAAATACTTTTCAAGAAATCCAGGAAAATGTGTCATTTTTATCAGTATATTACAGGTATTGCTTCATTCCTGTGTAAAAGGAATCAGTATATCAGTATATACCAGTGTATCAGTATATTACAGGTACTGCTTCATTCCTTCCACAAAGCCCAGAGTTGATCAGCAGCTTGTCTCCAACAGTTTTTAAGGAAAAGTGGAAGAACAGGCCAGGAAGAGAGACTCCCCTGGCATACCCTGCTGATGCTGGCAGTGAGGCAGAGGTGACAGGGCTGTGACCACATCGTTGAGTTCTGTCTACTCCACTGCTCCTGCTCATTGCACAGACACTCTGGTAATTAATCCCATTTAAAATCCTCACCTTTCCAGAGAGTTCCACAGCACAATTGTGCAATGTGTGTCTGAAACACCTGGTTTTGTTAGGCTGCAGCTTGGTCCCTCTTGTCTGAGTGCTGCTGAGTCTGTGTTTTATTAGACACTACAGAGTTGGGTTTTTGATCTCTCTTTTGGTGCAACTTCATGCAGCCTTTCTCAGATGTTTCCAGTGCTGACCTATTTGGATCCTTTCTTTTTGAGAAGTGATGATCTCTGATTATCCTGATTTCTCTTTATTCCATGTTGGTGTCTGTTATGCATTTTTCCAGGTGAGGGTGATGAGAAAAATGACAGTTCAATATCCAGGATATGGGAACACTGAAGATTTAAAAAGCAGATTTAGAAAGAAAAGTAGTGAAATATCATAGAATTCCACGATGATTTGGGTTGGAAGGAACTTGAAAAATCCTGTTCTACTCTCTTCCAGAGAAGGCAGGGACACCTTCCCCTGTCCTAGGCTGCTCCAAGCCCTGCCCAACCTGACCTTGGACACTTCCAGGGATCCAGGGGCAGCCACAGCTTCTCTGGGCACCCTTTGCCAGCGCCTGCCCACCCTCACAGCAAAGAATTTATTCCTTAGATCTCTTCTAAACCTTCTCTCTGTAATGTCTGTGCCTCTTTTCTATTTCTTTTCTATTCATTCCTATCCCCATTTTACCTTCAGGTGCACCTGATCATTATGATACCACCTATTTGCAACCTGTGAGTGATTAGTGACTCCAAAACTTCTAGTTTAAAGTCTGATATTAACTAAATGCATCTTATAATTTGGAAGAAATATATGTATATGTTTTAAATTGTTTCACACATTCAAATTAAGTTATCTTGAGGATGCCTTTGGCCCTGCTGTGATCTGGTTGCTCACTGTACTTTTAGTTAAGCAAACATTTTCCCTATCCTGAATTTCATCCAAAGAGGGCTGCAATAGATGACCAAAAAATTCTCTTTCACTGTTACTCTAACAATTGCCACTGGGCTTGAAACGAAGCACTTGGGTTCTCAAGGCACACACACACACATTCCAAATAAAAACCCCAGAACAAAGCTAGAAAAGCATTTCATTCTCATCTGTAAATAGCCCAGTTAGCTCTGGGGAGCAGTGGAATACATTGGTTTTACACAGGAAGCAGGAGCTCGTTACACGTTGGTCCCCACCCCTCTTTCTAGACCCATGTGGAAATACATGTGTTAAATGACCCACCAGCTCAGCAATATAGTCTATTTATATTTTATATAAAATAATAATCTGGGCCATGGTACTTTGAGTGGTTCACAGAAGCACAAGAAGTCATTAACCTAATCCACAACATAACATGATGTAAATCATATAAGATGTCATGCATTTTCAGAGGAAGTATTATTTTGAGTGAATACAGACACAGCTATTTGGCATGATTTCTTCAAGGGGATGGGAGTGTTGTGACCCAGAAAATGTGCTGCATTTATTGCTTTGACTCAGGATGTCATGAAGCTTCACATAAAAATGGAAGTTTCAAAACAACAATTTAAAAAAAGACCAAAAAAAAAAAAAAAGAAAGTTAAATACCAGGAATGTCTTTGTCTAGCTCTAGATTGGGCTGTGCTGGAGTGAGCATTCCAGCCTCTTGTATTCATCTCTTTACCAAGAGTCACTTCAAAGAAAACTTACAGAAACCAGAAAAATCTTTGTTAGGGACGACAAAACTAAATTAATGGTACTACTTCTAGTGCTTTAAAATTTATATTTTTTTCTTAAGAATGAGAAAAGGAAAATCTGAGTAATTACTTATAGGACACTGTATGTGACTCATTTTTTGTCATCACAGCTGTCTACACAAGGTTTTAAAAATCTACCTACTCTTGCATGTGCTTGGGCAATAAAGATCCAGCCCATATAAAGCCAGATCCAGAGCTTGCTGAAATCATAGGGAGGCTTTGTAAACATTCCAGTTCTCTTGGATGCAAGCTCTGCACTTAGTTCTGCAAATCAGGATGTAGTAGGATCTTTCATAGGAGTAAATCACATAATTTATATTTTTCATAGAAAGTGAAGTATGTGCAGAGGAGATGCTGCATGCTTGGAGTAGGAGTTCAAAGAAGTGGAGAAATCATCAAGAAGTTCCTGGCTGTGTCCCATACGGAAGCAGGATACTTGCGACCTCAAAGTGGGAAATCCCACTCATTAAATTTCCTTTAGAAGGAGTTACAAATCACTGCTTTTGAGCTCATCTGGAAGCTCCACAAAAGCAACTTTAGAAGATCTTTATCTTCATTGGAAAAAGTTCTGGTAGACTTCCATGAGTTTTATCACAGAATGGTCTGGGTGGGAAGGGACCTTGAAGATCATCTCATTCCAACCCCTTCCAAGGACAGGGACACTTTCTGCTATCTTAGGCTGCTCCAAGCCCTGTCCAAGCTGGCCTTGGACACTGCCAGGGATCCAGGGGCAGCCACAGCTGCTCTGGGCACCTGTGCCAGGGCCTCAGTATCCTCATATGGCTGTACTTGCCCCTTCCCCTTATTCCAAGGCAGGAAATCAGTGTTTTATGGTGACTGCATGAAGGGAACAGGCTCCTCACTCCGCTGTGATGGGAACCACATTCCCCAAAACTCTCCTTGAGCCCACAGGAAGAGTTGCACTGGAAATACCTGAAGTTGTAAATGCCATGCAGAGCTATACAACAGCTTTCATCAGTTTCTTCCACTCTCCCTAAGG
The DNA here is from genome assembly GCF_022539315.1 of Serinus canaria. NCBI lineage: Eukaryota > Metazoa > Chordata > Aves > Passeriformes > Fringillidae > Serinus > Serinus canaria. Next base: position 2,867,550 of record NC_066321.1, read on the forward strand.
ATTTTTGGGGTTTTTTTTTGTTTGGAGGTAGCTCCTAGGATCCTGCTGCTGCCGGCCGTGTGACAGCAGGAGAAAAGATGCTGCCCCGTTATTGTCAGCCCAACTCAGGCAGGAGTGGCAGAGCTGTAGCTCCTGCAGCAGTTTGCAGCCCACTTGTGCAGGCTTAAGTGGTTGATGTAGTTAGGGCTCTTACCCTAATGTGGCAGCACTCAGCTAAATGGAACCTATGATCTCCTCTGAGGTTCATCCATCATTATTCAGAACCTCTGCCTTGTGCCGTCATGCGGGCAAACGCTTTCATGTATTTATTCATCTCATTGTAGGAATTTCTGCAAGCATATGCAGACCACTAAGGCCAGCAGTGATTAAAACCATGCAGCCTTGAGCAGATGTAGACACTTTAGCTCACCCTATTCATTCTGCTGAAGGAGTCTAAATCAAGTATTTTCGGCACCAGGAAGAGAGCTCATCTGTTGCTGAAGATCACTGCTCTCCCCAAATATCTTTCTTAATCGTTGTCTAGTTATAATACTTGCCTGTTCCATAATTCATTTTGTACAGAGTGGAGCAGGGAAATGGATGCTGAACTTTTCTCACATTCCCTGTGTCTGGGTGACTACAGTAAAATCCTTCTGTTAAGGAGGTAATGGGAAGGAGCTGTGAATCCTGGAAAAGGGAAGGAATCGTATCGGTTTGATAATTCGTTACCTTCCCGAAACAGCAGAGACGTGGAGGGAAAATGTGAGAGGAAACAGCATCCGTGGAGAGAGAGGATTCAGCCAAAATGATTTTAATTTTAATAGGTGATAAAATCCAGGCTGAAACTGGCCTGTGACACACGGAGATGCTATTTGCAGCAGCACACTTTTAACCGCTGCCATAAAACATGTTTTTCGTCTAAGGAGCATTTCTCTACTTGGTTAATTTTTGTGAGCCTTTCATTTATACGGTAGGTCATCCTCCCAGACAAGCTTTCTGCTGGCCCTGGAGCTCCAAAGGAGCATTTGATTCTCTGCTTGGACCCTGTCCTCTACCTCTGTTCCTTGCCAGCCCAATTAGCCTTACACTGCATGGCTGTCAGTAGCCTAACTACCTTGGAGCCATCAGATTAAAGTTCCCCTTTCCCAACTACTCTATTCATCAGGAATCCAGCACGGCCAAGGTTTGTATAACCTGCTATGCTGAGCCCTCCCACTCAATTGATTTCTGATCCCTAATGAACCATAGGCTGATGGACAATTACTCATCTCGCTGAGACATGTGGGGACTGTTAAAGGCAGGGTACTCGGGAGCTTGTGAAACTCTGTGCTTTATTTAACATTAGCTGTAATTTCTGACACAGGAAGGATTAGAGCAGGATCTGTTGAACATCAACCAGACTATCTCGCTAATGGCTAAAATTGTTTTTTAAAAATTCTCAGTCCCTTTATTATTTACTTGTAGATAAACATGGAGCAATGAATTTTAACAATCTGGTGCGTTTAGAAGAAAAGTTACAAGCCCCTGAAAAACCCCACGGTGGAACATGACATTAATAGCTCAAAGCAGCTCAGCACTGCTAATGTGGACTGTTCTGTGTTGGACTGTAACTCAGATGGATACAATTAAAATAAGAGTATGATTATTGCTGTTACTGTCCTGTGTTGTGACTGCTCTGAAGTGCTTCAGCAGCCTCAGCCAGTGCTTTTAAAGCAGGGTTTTTCCACACTGAGTGTGTTAAATCTTAGCCCTGATGTGTTGATAACGATTGAAATATTAAAAAAATCATCTATTTCTAGGCTTAAGCACTTAAATAATTAGACAGCTAAATTTGTTATCCCCGGGGTCATAAAACTCCTCAGGGAAATAAATTATTAAAATCTCTTGGTTTGTGAAGGGTAAGGTATGGGATCTGTGCTACCTTTGAAAGAAATGGCTTCAAAAATGTCTGTCTGACTTTTGGCTCACTTGGCTTGTTCATCCTTTACCACCAATGACATCATTAGAAAATGCACCACTCATACCAGTGATTTCACTTCCAGTTGGAGTAATTGGCCTGTAAAAAATGACAGAACAAATATATAACTTCAGGAGTAGTTGTGTTATAAACTGGTTAAAATAACAACAAAACCAGCAGAGTAGTTAAGCAGCACACTTCTAAGTTCCCCATGTAAATAGAAATATTTGCTCTCCTTATCTTCTGATAAGATCAGATGACCTGATATACAAGAAATTTAGGGTAATGTTGTTACTCATTTGTGTAAATAGTAGGGAAAATGGGAGAGTGATTTTTATTCCATTTTCTGGTTTCTTTTCCACTTTATCCTCCTCCAGCCCTCTATCTGTAGAGTCTGAAATGGTTTGCCTCACAACCTCACTGTCCTCCTTGAAATCCCTTATGCTCTTTTTGTCATTTTCCTTTAAGAGCATTCCTGCAGACCTGAAACATTCCAATCCTTAAACCCGGGTGCTCTGTTCTTATACAGAGGGCACAATCTTAAAGGCTCTGGATGTGTCTGCATTTGTGCTCTTAAAAAGCCATTATGGCTATTGCTATTTTTAATTATTTATAGGGGTCCCTATAGATGGATACTGTAATGTGTAAATAGATAAGCTGATGACCCTTCCCCAGCAACACTGGTTTTAAACTAGAATTTGAGATAATGAGACAGTAGCAGCTCGTGGAAGCAAATAAGAACAGAAATCTGGTGCAACAAAACTAACACTTTTCTTAGGGTTAGTACTGAACATGGCTTGGAAATAGGAAATCCCAAAATAGTCTGGGTGGGAAGGAACCTTAAACTCCATCTTCTTCCACTCCCTGCCATGGCAGGGACACCTTCTGCTATCCCAGGTTGTTCCAAGCCCTGTCCAACCTGGCCTTGGGCACTGCCAGGGATCCAGGGGCAGCCACAGCTGCTCTGGGCACCCTGTGCCAGGCCTGCTCATCCTCACAGGGAAGAATTTTTTCTAATCTCTAATCTAACCCTGCCCTCTGTCAGTTTAAAGCCACTGCCATTTGTCCTATCACTAAATTAAAGTGCTTGGAACATTTCATAAATCTGTAAATATGCATGAAAAAACTCCTTGACTTATTTCAACCTCCTGCTCTTATCCATTTCCTCAGTTGCTTAAATCCATTTTAAGACTGAGAGAGCCAAAACTCCTCCCTGTTGCTCCAGCCTTTTACTCTCTAGTACACAGGCTTGTGTCTATTTTAAATCTGATTTCTCCATGGCCAATTATTCTTACTCCATTTGTTTTTGTGTTGACATCATCCTTTAGGGGATGATCCTTATCTTTGATGCTGTATCCTCAGCATGGCTGGATCCTAGACTCCAGTATCATTCTTTTGGAGTAAAAAGGCAAAGATCTTCTATTTTTGTCTTCTAGTCCATGTCTGAAGGGCAGCTCTCACTCTTCAAATTGATTTGATAATTTTACAGGTGCCAGAGTTGCTTTTCCTGAAGGAAAACACTTTATAACTTGATTTTGTCTCACAGTCAGAAGAAACACTCCCCTTGTCCCTTCCCACCCCTCCACCATTCCTCATCCCCCTCTCACACCACACACGTGAGTGGGCTGGCACAGCCCCAGATGTGGCCACATCTGGGCAAGAAGGCAGCTGTACTCAGGATAAAACCAAAATTCTATAAGGAATGGGCAAACAGGATTGCCCAAAAACAAGGCATGAGAAAACTGTCTCCAAAATGCAAGTGAATTTTTATTCCTGTGGAAGTTTGCTTTAACATTTATAATGGATTTTGAAGGGGGGAGGGGGAGTGGTGTTTGGTTGCTTATTTTTCCATACTGATCCTGCTATTTAAAAATAAATCTGCTCTTGTTGGGGCTCTGAAATTGAAATGCTTCAATGGCAGGGCAGAAAGGAAGAGGAATGTTGCTTCCAGAAAAAAGAAATTTCTGCTTGATGTTGCTGAGACCTCAGAAGTTTAAAATTGAATTTATAAACAGACTGCTGTTTGTATGAGCATCTTTGATATGTCACCACTCTGTCCCTTTTAAACACTCTGTTTTATTTTATTGGGACTGGAGGGTAAATGGCAATTGCAATTCTGGTGTACTCCCTGATATTCCCAGAAAATCTTGTTGGATCATGAGGAATAACTGGCAGGTGTCCTGGATGATGTGGTGTCTGGCCTTTGTGTATGACAGCTTCCATCCCGGAATTTCTGCCTGCATGGGGTATAAATGTGTGGTCAGCAGCCACCCTCAGACTGGGATCAAGCTGTGCTGCTTGAGCTCCTCACTTCTTTTGGGTTGGAATCCTTCTGATTCAGGCAATCCTGGAAACCAGAGGGCTTTAGCAACTGGAGTCTAGGATCCAGCCATGCTGAGGATACAGCGCCAGAGATAAATTTCATCCCCTAAAGGATGATGTCAGCTCAGGTGGAATGAGCTTGTTTGTACTTTTAGGGGTCTTTTTTATGGTTTTATTCTGGGAGGTGATAGCAGGAAGCCTGCTTGATTTCACCTGGCTGGAAGGAATTCCAAGGCAAGCCCAGGATACTCGTGGTGACCAGCACCAGACTCAAAGCAATAATTTCAGTGTCAAAACTGGCTCTTGGAAAGGTAAAGCTGCTCTGTGTGCTCAAGCCCTGCACTTACCATCACAAACCCAGCCACAAAGCCCGGAGCAGCCCCGTGGGGACACAGCCTGAATTCCTGGCTGCTGTCAGAGAGAAAACACCTTTGCAGGCTGTGAACATTTCTCAGTTCTGACACTCTCAAGCTCTTTGATTTTCCCAAAGGAGCTCTCCAGCCTGGCTTTTTCCCCAAGATCTCAGCCTGCAGGGTCGTGGTGTTGGTGTTTTCCTGTGCCCTGGTGCTGTGGGACAGCCTGTCCCAGCACCAGCCCCCAGTGGGTGGAAATGGGGACACTTCTGTCACTTGGCTCCTGTGTTTAACAGCACAGACAGCAGCATCACCAAGGGCTGGGATCCCTTTGGATCTGCCAGGATGTGCTGGGGCCTGCTGGAATGCTGTGTGGAAATCTGTCCCTGGCCCTTGGGAACATTTTACTGCCTGCAGCAGGACTTGGGCTCTTCCTTGGCACCAGGCTGGGGGTGGGAAGTGTGAGAAGGGAACTTGGCATCAGAGCTGTGCTTTTGGGCTGTCCCTGTTGCTGGGGAGCTCAAGGATTTCTGCCCATGGGGGGAATTGGCTTGGCTGGGGGTTGTGTGTTTGGGGGTGAAGGGGAAAGGTTTCTCTTCTCCCCTTCAGCTGCACTGTGTGGCCTCCTATGCAGTCTCCAGATTAAAAAGGGAATTTCTTCCAGTGAAATCAGGATTAGCTGGCAATAGAAAATGGATAAGCAGACATACTTTTAAAAGTCATGTAATAAAAACCTTTGGTTTGTTTTTATTTCTTCTTTTTTCAAAGATTATATGTATTCATTCTCAGTTCAGGTTGTGCTGCATGCACTGAAAATAAAATCTCTGCCTAATAGCCAAACTTGCAAACTGAAGGTAATAATTTCAGAAGAATTCAAAGGAGAACAGCAGCAGGTACTCTGAGAAGTGAGGGAAGCAAGTGTTTCACCAACCATCCTTAAAATGCCTAGAATTGCGAGTGCATTTTAGAGATAATTTACAGGATGTGCTACTTTTTTTTTTTTTTCTTTCTCCTGTACAAAAAAAGAATGAAAATTTCTTTGAAACCTGACTTCCAAACCATCCTGGTGGGAGTTCACTATCCATGGTGAGCAGTGGGTGGAGAACTGAGTTAAAGGTCCCAGTCAGGGAGGGCTGGATTGAACCTGTCCTGAAATGTGAGTTTTGGAGGCACTGAGGGGAAAGTTGCAGGGTCACTAAAAGGATCAATAGTGGATCTTTTCTCACCTGGTGGAGATGGAAGCCCTGGAACACCTGAAGGGGAAAGGATGCCTTTCCCTGGTTATTTACTGATCCAATAGTGAAGAGTTCCACTGCACATTTCTAGATCAGCATAATTTCCCTCCTTCTCCCATCTGACACAGCCTCAACACTCACTCTCTCTCAGCTGTGTCTCCTTTCCTCTCTCATTCCTCCACCATCTGCTCCACATGCTTTCCCATAAATTCCTGACTTGGACTCGGTTCCCCAGCTCTGAGCTTATCTGTCTCAGGGTTACAGGCTGGAGCCATCAGAAAGGCATCCCAGAAGTTTCTCTGTGAAAGGAATAGCCATGGCAAAACCTCCAGAGGAGCTTGGGAGGTCTCTCTCGAGGGGTCAGAACTTAATTTCTTGTTTATTTTGAGGGGTTTTTGTGGTATGGGAGGACAAGAGAGGTGTCAGGAGTTAACAGAAGTTTACATGATTAATGGTCTCGTGTTTTGAATGTTATTCCCAGAGTGGATTCAGATGGAGGAAATTAAAAATAACAATAAAAATATTACTGAGTTCTCATTCCTGTTACAGATAAAAATTATCTTTTGTTTTTTCCCCTCAGCCGCTTCTTTCTTTTTAGGAAAAGTCCTCTTTACTACAAAGAAATTACCACTACCTCACACCCCCAAAATCCCCCCCAAAAAAAACCCAAAACAAAAAAGGAAAGTTATTTTAGCTAGAATACTTTGTTTTCTGCACTTGGCTGTCTCTGTTTTGAAAGCTAGAACTATCAAAACCGAGGGGAAGTAAGGAAATGCATTTCAAGCAAATATAAAGGTTAATTAATTTCTGTTACTCAGTTAGCAAGGAGGACCCACATGGTGGTACTGCTAGGATTTAAGTACATTGTGCATTCTTGCTTTGGATGATTTTTAAATCCAGGGAAGTACAATTCCCAGCCTCTCCTGAAATCCAGGGAAGTACATTTCCCAACCTCTTCAAGCTCTGCCTTCAGTTGTGGTTGCTCTAGGAATTGATGATTGTCATGAGGCAAAACTGCCTCTGACTCTTGGAGGGTTGGAAGTGGTTGGATTCTGCTCTGAATCAGGGCACGTTTTGCAAAAACCAACATTACCTACAAGTGGCTGCTTGCTCCCAGTGCTGCTGGAAATTCAGGAAAACGTGGCTGATTTCAGTGAGAAATCACAGAGCCTTAGAGTTGTTTTGGTTGGAAGGTGCCTTCAAGGCCCACCCTGACAAGACCAGATAGCTCCAAGCTCCATCCAACCTGGCCACGAGATCAAACCTGGTTTATTGTACCTCAGCATTTCTCTTTAGAAAAGATGCACTGATTTTTTTTTTCATTTTTGTCTTTGCAGAAAGGCAAAAATTGAGTATAATTAAGGCAGAAACTAATTGCACAACTTTGTGCAGCCTTGACATCCCTCACTGCAATGGGCTTCTCCAGGTTCTTGTGTTGGATCCATCCCAGTTGGAGCCAGTGCTCCTTGCCCAGGGCTCTGGCCAGGCTGCTGCTGCAGCTCTGCCATCACCTGATCATCCTGTTGAATTTTAATCCTGGATTATCAGTGTTTAGGAAGCTGTAGGTTTCTCAATGGAGTTCCTAGAGCTGCTCCTGTCTGTGGGTTTGGTGTGGGGCAGTGGAACCCAGCAGGAGTCAGGCTGGAAGGGACCTCAGTGAATCATGTGGTGTCACCTCCCTGCCCCAGCAGAGCCATCCCAGAGCAGTGGGATGGCCCAGGATTGTGTCCAGATGGCTCTGGAATGTCCCCAGTGAGGGAGGCTCCACGCCCTCTCTGAACAATCTGCTCAGGGCTCAGTCACTGCACAGGGGAGTTCTTCCTCCTGTCCAGGTGGAACTTGCTGGGCTGAGTTCCTGGGTCAGGAATTTGCTGGGCTCTGCTCTGACCCTCCCTGCAGGCAGGGACAGGCAGGGATGGGGTCCCCTCTCAGCTGGGGCTCCTCTCCAGACTGAACAGCCCCAGCTCCCTCAGCCTTCTCTCCTGCACTCTCAGACAGTGCTGCAGTTTAAATGCTCTTGCTCAAGCTAATAAACAAAGAGTTACATCAACATTATTTAACTTTTAAAGTAATAATAGCCTTGTTGATTTCCAAAATGGAAAAATCGTTAGGTGTGAGTGCCTAAGAATAAGTCAAGTGAAGGAATAATCAAACTCTGCCCAAATAATCTTTGAATCAAAAGCTTCACTCTGTCCTTATTTCAGCTCCACAAACAAGAGATGTGCATCGCAGCATGTCCAGAAGGTCATGAAGCAGGCATGTTTTGCCCAGATAAAATGAGCTATCAGATATTGGGAAAAAAAAAAGAGTATTCTGGAATTGATCTTTTGTGGCTTCTGTGAGCAAGAAACAAGGTTATATTAATTTCAGAACCATCTGAGCTTTGGGCACTGACTTTCATTGGCTGAGATGTTAATATTTTATGTGAGCCTAAAGCATGCCCAATTAAAGTGAGATCAGAAACGTCCACAAGTATATTCAAAGAAAAGCATTAGACTTTTGGACAGTGCCATAAATCCACGTGCCAAAAAGCTGCAGAGGGAGAACATTAAGGGTCTGGCAAATAAAGAAATAAATAAAAGCTTGGAATGTCATTGCTGCAGCTCAGGCAAGTCCTGTGGTGTGAAAGCAAGCCTCACCAGAACTCCTGTGAAATAATTGCCACACGTGACTGCAGCTGGGCAGGAGCTGGTGAAGGGTCTGGGAGGTGCCACAGGACAGGGTGCAGCCCTGGGATGGACCTGGAATTGTGGCTGTCAGGTGGTGAGGTTGGTCCTCAGCAGGGAATCAGAGTCAGGGAATGTCCTAAGTTGGGGACAGGGATCTTCCAAGTCCAGCTCCTGGCCCTGCACAGACACCCCAAGAACCCCATTCTGTGCCTGAGAGAGTTGTCAAACCCTCCTGGAGCTCTGGACTTCTCAGAACCTGCTCAGCCCCTGCCTCAGATATAATCCTGACTATGGAAATTACAAGATTGGCCATTTTAGCAGCTCTCCCCCCCCATATTTTTGCATCTCCTCTTTGATTTCTTGAGGTACACAAGAGTTAACCTGGGTGTGCTGCAAGCTCACCAGCTGTGTTAATCTCCAAAGGGTTTTTGTGGGCCCCTGCACCACTGCTGAGCCTTTAAAGCAGCACTTTGAAAGGCTCTGGAAAAGCTTGAGTTGGGGGGAAAAGGCTGTTAAAACTATGGCCAGTTCTTGTAATTCCTGTTAGTAAATTCCCTGACTGTCCCTGCTGCCCAACATCTTTCACCCCATCTTTCACCTCCATCCCTGCCTGGAGGTCTCACCTGGATCCATTTACCTGTGATGCCATTCCATACTCAGATTTCATCCCTGATTTTGGGTCCAAGGCACCAACTTTCCCCTAAAACAAACTTTCCCCCAAATTTTTTTCTGTTCTGCTGCTGAGCTAATTCAGACCTGGCATTGCCCTGGTTGTGCAGACCTGCCCTGGAATACAGGGAAGCAAGACACAAATTACAAGTATTAAATCCATTTTATCTAAAAAGTCTGCTGTCGTTGTCTGTGTGTGCCAGTGGATCCATAGCTCTGTTTAAAAAACTGGAAACTGTCTGGACTTTCTACAGAAAAGGCCTTTTTATCTGTTCAACTAAATATATAAATATATTGTTTATGGTCCCTCATGCAGTTTTGTGAGCAATGCAGTTATTTAACAGGTTCCTGTCTGCGTTCTGGTGGGCAGAATTTAATAATCCTGTGGTGAAGCAGGCTCTGGGTCTGGGGGCTGATCTGGATTTCAGGTGTCTGTTCTCCCGTGCCAAGGCAGAACGTCAGCTCTGCTCCCTCACCCCCTGAGCCTTGCTCCAGGCACCTCTGCTGCTCTTCTCACTGCTCCACTGCACACCAGCCTCCTAAATAATCATCTTCTTATGGAGAATCTGGGGTCTTGAGCATGGGGTAGATCCACAGGGTCTCAATTTTCAGTTCAATGCATCCTAAGTGCATAAAATATTGTCGTTCTGAGGGTTTTTTTGTCATTAGGTGGGTCTTGTTTATTTTTTTCTTGATGTTTTGTTATTTTTTGTTTGGGAACAAACACATATATTTTTTTTTTGCTTGTTATTTTTTTGTTTGTGATCCACTCTTGGGATGAAAACCCTTGCCTACCAAGTGTCCACACAGAGCAAACTCCTGCGGACTAATCAGGTTGGTTGAAACACTTGAGATAAAACAAAAAACAGAACTGCTCTTTTTTTTTTTTTTCCTTTGTTTTCTTTTTTCCTGCATTCTTCAAACTGAACATAAACTTTTCTGAGGTTTCTGAAAGTTTTGGAAACTTTCTGTGTTTGTTTTACACATTTTCACATGCCTTTATGCTTCCTGGTCATTCTCTGGGTCTGTAAGGAGAAAAAAGTAATGTATAAATCAATGCCTGGTATTTGTTGGTAACTCTCATGGGAATTTTTCCCTTCAAGTGTTCAGCCCTTTCATCCACCTGTTCTGCATCCATGGTCAGCTCAGCACCATGGAGCTGGTGATTATTGTTAGATGAAGTTTGAACATTACCTGCACTTGGGCATTTATTGGCTCATTAAAAAGCTTTTATGAATTATTATGAAGTTATGGAATCTCTTAAGCCACTTGAGAGGGAAGTTATGCTTGTGTAACGTGATATTTATTTTGCTGCAGAAAAGCCCCACAGTTTCCTAATTAACAAAGAGTCCTGGAAGCAGATTTGTTAAAATTTTCTTGACACTAGCCCCTAAATCTGTTCATCTGAGGGTTTTTGTAGCCCAGAACGTGGGTGAGCTTGTTTAACTTTAGAGATGTTGTAAAGAAACTTGTGAGAGTGTTTTGTCCAGAGTGTGAGAGAATTCTGAGCTCTATGAAAACTCTAAGGATCATTTCCACATTTGGTTCTCAATTTTGGTTCCATTAGACACTGAAAGTAGGAAAAGGTGGGAAATTGTCCATCCACCTCTGTGTTCTACTCCCAGCCAAACTCGACGTTCACTGTGAGAGTGAAAATATTTTATGTATTTAATTTTTGTGCAGCCAAACAAACAAACTCAGTTTCTAACCAACCACCTGAGTCAATTCTGAGTAATTGATTTAGGGCTGAAAGTCTTGTGTCCTATTACCAATCCCCTGAGCTATGCAGTCCCCAGAGAGGAAAGTGATTGTGTTTTCCCATCCCCTGTCTGCTCCCATGAGCAGAGGGATGATGTGACATGCACGTCTGTTCTCATGTGTCAAAGCAAAGCTGTGAGGTCCAGCTGTAGTCTGTTTTTGTTTCTAACCGTGTCACAGGGCCTTCAATAAATGAGAAATGCAATTTGCAATTCTTTGGAGTACAAAAAAAGTCCTGAGTAGGTCCCTTCACTCTTCAGGTATTGGAATTTTCTTTATGTTTTTGCTCATCCTGAGCATTCCTGAGCCTCAGGTTAGGTCTGAGGGTTTCCCTCAACATCCCCACCAGTGGTTTGTGCTTTGTCTGGCTGGTTTGGCACATGGACCTTGCTCTCCTCAAGGACTTCAGGACTCACCAGATGCTGGATCTTGCCTTTCCCAAGCATGGGAGGGACACAGTGGGTCTGTCCTGATGTGTTCATCAGCAAAGGAAAAGATTCAAAGCAATCATATGAAAACACCCATTTCTTGCCTCTTTGCAGATGTCTGTCATGGATTTAAACCACCACTTCAGCTTCTTTGGTCTCATAGGTTATAATTTCCTGTTATCAGGGTGAGGATGTTTTAAACAGCTTTTTGCAGATGATTAGGTTTTGCTGATCATTCAGGACAATTTACAAAGATAAATATATATTAAATGGGTTTCTTGTTAAAACCAATGCACAAGTAACCCCTCGAGGCCAGACAGTAATTACTCCTAATAACAAATTAAAGCATTACCTATTTCTTTTCAGTTTTTCATTTTGAAGAGGAAATTACCTTACAAAACGGAATGGATTCAAAACTACAGGATCTTTTTTTTTTTTTTTTTTTTGATAAGGCTACTAAAAATAAGAATGTAAAAAAATGGAGTAACACCCCTAGAGAAAGGAATGGTCTTGACCACTTTTTTTTTATTTTTTTTGGAGAGATTCTTTGTAGATTTTGTAGATGGGCTGGGTCTGGCTGTGCCTCTGTTCACTCACAAAGCAAAATTGTGGCTCCATCCAGGGCTGGTCTGGGGGTCATTGCTCAGAGCACCCACTGCTGCTCCCATCCATCAGCCTGACCCTTGGGGCCCAGGGAAATCTCTTCAGAAGCCCTTTGCTTCTTCAAATCAAAACACGGAATTGGCTGGAAATGGCTCAGCCATTGGGTGCTAATGTCACCCAGAATATTTGCTGCGTGGTGCTCTCACATCCTGCTTGGATAATTTAGGGTCTCTCCTTAAATTTACCAAGTAGCTTCAGATTGAGAATATCATGAGTGTTGGAATATGAGATGCAGGGAATTCTCAGGACTTTGGGCCTGTAAGCCAAAGTTCAGAATGGAACACAGGGTTTGATCTCAGACCTTGGAAAAGGCTTCCAGACTCAGGTGCTAGAAGTGAGAATGTGGATTTATAGTTTAAAGCAGAGACACGTTAAGTTAAGAAGATGAAAGTTTAGAGTTTTAGAGTTTAAGATATGGGAAAAATAAATGTAGTCATGAAGGTAAAGAAGAATAGAATGCAGTCCATTAGGTTTGTGTGTCATAACAGGATTGGCTAAGAAAGCTCACACTGCAACGTGAGTCCATAAGACAAAATATTGAAGGATTGGGTCAAAACCATAAATTTCCTTGTTGGCAGTGTTTATTGGACAATAACTCCTTAAAAGATCTTGTAATTAGAGGTCTTGTAGAACTTCTGAGCCATGCAGTGGAGATGTGAGCCCAACTCACCCTTCCTGCTATGTAAAGATAAGAAAAATGAATCACATCATCTAAAAAACTCCATCTCTAACTTATTCAGAATTCCTTCACAATTCTTGACATGTGAGTATAAAAGGAATGCTCTGTATTAATAAATTATTGCAGAGGAGCTGTGGATATCAGAGAGGCTCTCTGAGGTTCTGTGCCCACGGCTGAGCTGTTGACCTGGGAGTTTCTGGGATGCAGGGATGGCCGGGGCTGTGCTCTCTGCTCTTCTCCATCAGTCAGTAAACTTTCCATGGCAAGGGACTTCCCACATCTCCAGAGTTTGGGTGGAGATAGAGTGGCTCTCACAACTTTCCTGTTGTTACAATTTCTGCTGGAATTCAGGGCAGTGCACACCTCCTGGTGAATCAGAGCACTGTGCTGGAGACACTTCCCCCCAAGTCAAGCTGACTTTGGCTCATCTCCTCCATTTATGTGTAACAACTACTTCAGATGTTTTTGAAGACTCTATAGAATTTGTTATGAGCAAGACATTTTTTTTCATGAGTTTGTGACTTTTCACTTAAAAAGCATTTTCTATCTGGGTCTTGCCATCTGTTTGCAGAGCTGTCTTGCTAGACACACACTTTAGGCAATTCCCTGTGGCTTCTGAACCCAATTGCATCTTCCCAGCTCTGTCAGAACCTGTCCCAAAGCCTGGGTAAAACTTGTGTGTACCTGGAGATCTTGGATAAATAATTCATCCCCCAGTACTCACCAAGGTGCTGTGTGTGATAAGAGTCTTGGCTTGGAATACACAAATGCTGTTAAATTCAGGTTTTCAACTATGGGGTTTCTTAAATAGTTATTTCCCCCCCTTCTTAGCTGAACTTTTAACAGGACTAAGGTCTTCCCAAAAGCTTGGGCACTCGGTTTTCATGGTCTCTATGTGGATGCAGTACTGAAGGCACCTGGCAGTGAAATGGAAATTCCTTGCACATTTTTTTTGTGTGACAGAAGAACAGTGGCAATACATTTGTTTGTGTAGTGCAAGGTGCTATTGCTCAGGAAAAATCCTATATAACAACTCTCCAGCACCCACTTGTAATATTGCACCTTATTTCCAAGTGTGGAACTAAAGATAATGCTTTAAAAGTTTGTTCCAGAGTAGGAAACTCAGGTTTCCATCTAGCAAAGGCTTGATTTTGAACTGCAGGATCCTCAGAACTAATTTGTTCCTCTCTGACACATTAGTGTTTTGAAGGATGTTTGAGAAAGCACTTAGAAATATGTCTCTGTATCTGGTCAGTTCTTCCCAGGAAAACTGGGAATTAACCTGCATTAATGAATTACAATGTTGTGATCAAGAAGTCCAGATGAATCTGTGTCACACGAAACACAATTAGTTATTTTCTCAGTTTGTCTTCAAATGTACCATTTTGTTTGGGAATATTGCAGATATATGTCACTCATTATTGATAGATTTGTCTGACTTCCTGTCAAATCTATGTACATTGACAAAAATCTATTTTGTTGTTTTTGTCACAGAAATCTATATTGGCATTTTTCCCCATGGAGATTTGGCTAGTCATTGTCAGCATGAGGTGCCAGCTAGAGCTTTTACTGTTTTTATTGTGCCAGCTGCTTTCTTGGCTTCAAATCTTTTGGTTCAGATTGTAAATGGGGGCGAGACATCCGTATCTAGCCAGCGTGCTCGATGGAATATGACAGGGACTTGGTTTTTCATTTCTTGCTGCCTTTCTTAGTATTAGCAGAAGATGACAAGGATGGCTTTATCTTCTGACCAGCAGAGACGGTGGGGGAATGGAGCTTTGCATGTACAAGGGCCATGGGAAATGTTAAAATACAAATTGATTTTTCTGTATTTTCCTGCTCATTCCTTCCATGGGTTTCTTGGTTGTTTCAGGTTTTTTTTTTTTTTTTTCTTTTGTTTTGTTTGGTGGGTTTTTTTTGGGTTTTTTTTTTTTTTTTTTTTGCCTTGTGATGATCTCGGATAACATTATGGAGTTCATTATAAATTAAAAAAAAAAAAAAATTCCAAGCCTTTTGGCTAATGTTAAGTCAGGATCATTGCATGCTTTTCATAATTGTTTTGGCCTAAATTGTTGTAACTGAGCACACGCCCTCTGAGAAATCAGGTCTTTCTGGAGGTGTTTTTAGTTTGTTTTGAGGCATCCAGGATCACCAGCAAGCTTGACAAGGTAGGATTTACTAATCAATAGCCCACATTTTAGGCCAAATTAGGACTATTTTTTTAAAGCATTGGCAACTTCTGCAATTTTAGCACAAATCTTGTGATATTTACTGTTGTCCCTAGAGCCCCAGTGGCTGCAGTCAGGTTGCTAATCTGAACGTGCAGCCCTTTATAAAGTGTTTTTCCAGCCCGTGTGTTTCCTAAGAAAAATCTTAAAATCACAAACCCCATTAGAGCCAAACAATGAAACCCAAGACAATTTTTGTGGTTTAAAGCCAGTCTGACTTTCTGCATCCTGGTTTGTGATTTTCAAAAGCTGAGGGCTGATCCCCTGCCTGCAGTGAGCCGTGGCACACGGGGTGCCGAGGCAGGATCCCTGTTGTCCCCATGTGTCCCCACCGTGATGTGGCTGGAGGCTGCAGGAAGCCTGATCTCCTCTCCACGCTGCAGGACGTGCAAACCCCACCAAGGTCATCTCCCAGCTGTGCCAGGGTCTGTGGATCCCCATCAGCACAGAGGTGGGGTCGGGCCAGCTCCTGAGAAGTCACCCAGGGTCCCCAGAGGCCGAAGGCGCTGCTGCCACAGCCCCTCTGCTGCTGGTACCCAAGGCAGCTTGATTAAACTGGGATGTGTAGCCACATGCTGTAATCATTCCCTCAATGACTGCAAATTTGGCCCTGTTGGTCTTTTAAATCCTTGCATTTCCAGCGTGCCAGTGCGCTGTAAATCACAGACAGTCTCCATTTTCTTTATTTGATTCCAGAAAACTGTCTCTGTGCTGAAAACAAGTCTTTGAAAAATGCTCGTGTATCCTGCTGTCCTCTTCTACTTGGGGTGATTGCATAATTAACCTGGCCAAGTATCAACCATACAAGAGTTGAATGCATCCCAAGTTCAATTGGGGAGGTTTTTACCATAAGAATGTGCCTGTCCTGAGACTAAAACACAGGTTAGATTTCCAAGTTTCTGAATATTGCTCAATGAAAGAAGAATATGTTGCCCATGAGAGAGAGGGGAAAAAAAAAATCAAATGGTGGTGTAATCTATAATCAAAAGCCCTAATGGGCACAAAGCATTTTAGAACAAAGGTTTGCTGAATCTGCAAGGATAATAAAAGTGTTAAAGTCTGAGCAGAGAAACGTTCTTATTTACTAACCTATAAGAAGGTTACTAAAGCACAGATAAAAAGCTCACAGGGCAGACAAAGCTCTCTGAATCCTTTTTCTTTTCCTGCAGTCAGATATGAACATATGATACATGAATATTTATCAGAACAGCAGATAACTAGTAGCTACAGTTGGATTTAAACTCAGCAAACCATAGCTTGCAGTTCGTGCTCACAGGGGCTTCGTGCGAGTGTATTTTATTCCTTTTTCTTTTTTTTTTTTCCTTTTTTTGCACTGTTTTTGTACTCTGTATATGCAGTCTTGTCTCCCCTAAGCTGTCTTTTGATTCTAACTGAATGAACCTAAAAATACAGAGAGGATCTTCAATACAAAACCTCCAGTGCATATCAACTAAAGGCTGACAAGGTTTTCTACGCTCAGGCTTGACAAGACTGACTTTCAAGCTGTACGTAGTCAAATCCAGAAATCTCCAGATTTAGACCCAGCTTCCTCGTAACTCTCTTCAGGTTATGTTGAAACATTTATGAACCTCCCAGAGCCTTGTCTTGCCTCAGTTTTGTAACAGTGTCTGCAAGCTGGTGATGCAACCGCAGTTTCACACTGGTGTAGCTGCAACTCGATCGTCTGCTACCCGCAATTTGGAGCAGCAGAAAATTGGAGGTTCTGCAGAGAAAAGGGGGGGAGCTGGTTCATTCCCATCCCTACCCACAGGTAGAGGGATGGATGGTAATTTCAGGAAGGCAGCTGGGCACTCGCTCTTGGCTTTAGTGCTTTGGTGTGCCCCAGCATCGTGGGCTGGCTCCAAACAAAGATGCCTCCGGAGCAGAGAGAGGGGAGCAGTGAGGGTGTTGGATTCAGAAAACAGCCTTGGCAGTGAGAGCAGAGAGCTGGGAACCATTTCAATTGGGAATGACCATGCTCTGACCAAGTTTTGCCAAGCTTGGCCCCGTTTGAACCCAAAAAACTACAAAGCAAGGAGGGGAGACTGGGTTTGACTCGTTGGTCATAAAACCATAGAATGGTTTGGGTTGGAAAGAACCTCAAAGTCCATCTCATTCTACCCCCTGCCATGGCAGGGACAGCTTTGACTATCCTGAGCTGCTCCAAGCCCTGTCCAGCCTGACTTTGGACACTTCCAGGGATCCAGGGCAGCCCCAGCTTCTCTGGGCACCCTGTGCCAGGGCCTGCCCACCCTCACAGGGAAGGAATTTTCCCTGTCTTTAACACAACCCTGCTCTCTGGCAGGATGAAGCCATTCCCCCTCGTCCTGTCACTCCAGGCCCTTCTGAAATGTCCCTCTCCATCTTTCCAGCTGGCTCCTTCAGGGGCTGGGAGGCTGCAATCAGACCACACAGTCTCAGAGGTCTTTCCCAGCCTCCATTTCTGCAAGGTGTGACCCTCCTTTTACCTCCTTTTCCACGGGGGCGTGTTGCAGCAATCGCTTTTTGGGGCAGATTTGCAGAACTGTGGCAGAGGGTGCAGGCCAGAGGTTGAAGCCCTGGAGTGGGGGGCTCTGCATGGGCTTAACCCTGGTGCTGCCAGGCTGCTTTTATTCAAGGTTAGCCAGTGATCCTCGATGATGCTAATGTAAGAAAGGCTGCTCTGGGCCAAACCAAAATTCCCTCTAGCCCAGTAGGCTGTCTCCAGCAGTGGCCTGTTTGGGAAGCTGTGTAAGAATAGGCCTTTGGTATGCCTTCCTGGCTTTGGCTTTGGTATGCCTTCCTGGCTTTGGCTAAGTTGTGTTTTAGGGACTTTCTGAGTTTGCGGCTGTTGGGGGACGGTTGAATTTTCAGGCTGATGGTCCCTAAGCTTTTGTAATCCTTTCTGGAGTTCACCAATGCTTTTTTGCCACTTTGTTTCTTAATCTTAGTTTGCTCAAGTGGAACGCAGGTTAATTGTTCTTCTGCAGGCTCCTTGTTTTGCTCAGTCTCTGAGAAAAAAAAAAAAAAAAGGCAGAAATGTGAAACAAAAACTATTCCCCTGTTACGAGAACATCTTTTTCAAGCTAAGCTGGGTTGGCTCTTGCTCTGCAGCCAGACCTGTAATGGCTTCTCTTCCACATAACAATACAAAATATTATTTTTCCTTTCATCTGTTGTTTTTCAGTTACTGCTTTCATCATAGAATAGGCCAGGGCCTCCACAAAGGCACTATCAAGGGAATAGAGAGGTCACTAACATGGGATTTACTATTTGATCTGTTCTTTTTATTAGAGGGAAAAGTGAAGAAAAACTGCAGTTTTGAACCCAAACCTTTAAGAACTGTCTAGTCAGGGAAGCAAGAGCAGTTTAGCATTCCTGGTTTGGAAAGTGTTGCTGTGGTTTACATTATAAACGTGATACAAAAAAATTAAGAAAGGATCTATTTTCTGCTTTGGTTTCAGACACAGCTGAAATCTCTCAAGGGTCCAAGGTACAAATCCATCGAGGGTTTTAAAGCAAGTAAAGCAATTTTGGCTTGGGTGGGATGTAGGTCATGTGCAACAACACATGAGAAAGCAAAGCATATGGCAGCACTGGCCCTGAGCTAGAAGAGCCATAAAACCAAGGTTCAGACAGGACCAAGAGAGGAGGAAAAGGTACAGGGAAGGGGAAATTACAGAGCACAGGAGAGGATTTACTCCCAGGTTCCTCAGGAGGGATGTATGCGTGGGGAGTTTTGTCAGGGAAGGTGACAGGCAGACTTGAAGAGCTCTGAAATGTGAGAGGGGAGGGAGACACTCTGCATAATGTAAGAGAAATTGGCCGAGGTGTAGAGGGGAGAGGTTTTTATTCACAGTCTTAAAGTAAGATAAGGGTCATCTGATTCATGGTGACCTGACTAGAACCAGCTAGGAGAGCTGGACTGGCTCCATGTGAGTCATTTTCCTGCATCCTGAGCCATTATTATTCTTATTGAACCAAGAAACGACGCTGCACTCACATGATAAGATTTTGGGGAAAAAGAAACAGGAGAAGCAAGGCTATTTGGAGTTGGAGGATTGGGTTTGCTTACACTCAGCTGTCTCCTTGCCCAGGGTTGTGAAACGGGATCAGCCAGCACTCGGGAACCTCCCCGTCCTGATCCTGGCATCAGGAGCTGCACCTTGGGGCAGGTGGGGTCAGATCATGGAAATTCTGCTGAACTCTGTTGTCCTGGGAGCCCCTCCAAAAACCTGAATGCCAAGCTGAGCTCAGAGAAGCACCCAAACACGCAGATGTTTTCCGGGATGATTTTAGAGCTGTGAGCTTCACACAGGCACAGAACTCGATTGGAAAAACTTTCTTGTGACTCAGCACTTCACTTGCACATGTGGACACAGAAGCATCTGAAAGTCAAAACCCATGGCAAAACACCCAAACCAGGGTTTTTCAGAACTCGGAGAGGAAAAATATATTTTCCAATTCTGGTTCAAGTGTTTGGTTAGTTGGCTGTTTAACAAAGCTGGGTCACAAATCCGTGCAGTCATCTGGATTTCTGTGGGAGTCATTTTTTGGTGTTTAAAAGAAGATTTGTTTTAAAATAATCTTTAAGCATGGTGTGTCCTGTCCACGGCAAAAAGATATGGAATCTTTGAATGTAAATAAGGTGGAAAACCCCAGGAACTTCTGTGCTTTGTAGTTTTTCATAGGCAATGGGTAGTGGAAATAGGGCAAGGAAGGTCAGCAGATAACTCAGGGGGAAAGAACAATCTGTCTGGAGACTGAAAATTCCCAAATTGATTGGTGAGGTCGCACAGGTTGGGTGTATCACCCTGCTCACCTCTGGAAGTAGAAAACCCCCAGAAGCTGGGTTTGATTGCCTGAAGCTCTGCCCATGGGACTGGATGGCTTAAAGGGTGGTGTTACATTTTAGGGATTCCTGGGGTGTATCTGGGATATGGGGGATGTCTGGGAATGCTTCCTGGGTCCCCAGGGTTGTCAGCACAGGTCCTTGTGCTGCTGCTCTTGGAAGCTCCTGTGTAACAAAGAGGTTGATGAACTGAAGTCACCCCAGGAGACCCTCCAGGGAGCCCAGGGACCATCAGGGTTTCAGTTCTTGTCCTTTTTCTGGCTGCTGGGTTAGACCAGAGGGTCTCTGGGGGGTGTTGGGAGGTGGGAAGGCAACGAGTTCAGATTCCTTCCCCTTATCTGGCTGTGCTTCCCCCGGATCCAGCAGCTGGTGGGCTTTATCAGCTCTGCTGTGACTCAGCTCCTTCCTCCCCCTCCTTATCCTACCTGATGGCTCTGATTTCAGGATCCCCTGCGTGCAGGAGGGGAACAGGCACAGATGCAGCCCCAGGGTGACTCAGAGCCCCCTCTAAGGGACACAAACCTGAAATGCCCCCAGTAAACTGGGTGGGAGTCCTTTGGACCTGACTCTGGGGCTGAGATCCTTCCTACTCCTCCTCTGCACTGCCAGTAGGGGTTCAGTGCCTTTCTTTCATATAAAAATAGCTGTATACCAGTTTCTGTGGTCAATTTCTTTTTTTTCCTTCTCTGACTCATGTGTTAAAGTGCTGTTGTCAGTCACTGTCACCCATGGAAAAGTCTGAACTCTCTCTGTTGAGGTAGGAATATTTTATGGGCGTTTATCCATGTTGCCTTTTTCCAGATGAAAACCAAATTCAGCTCGGAGTCCATGCTACATCAAATTCCAGGCTGTGGGATCACAGCTGCCCAGGGCAGT
The DNA here is from genome assembly GCF_022539315.1 of Serinus canaria. NCBI lineage: Eukaryota > Metazoa > Chordata > Aves > Passeriformes > Fringillidae > Serinus > Serinus canaria. The sequence goes on from NC_066321.1 coordinate 2,888,197, forward strand.
GGTGGAGCCCCCAACCATGGAGGGATTTAAAAGCCACATGGATGTGGCACCTGGGGACACAGGACAGTGGTGGCATTTTCAGTGCTGGGGAATGGTTGGATTGATATTCTCAGAGAGTTTTTCCAACCTAAACTACTCTGTGATTCCATGATTTCTCTGAGCCTCCACACCTGGAACGTTCTGTGCACAATTCCCAGAATGCAGTCACACCTGGATCCTCGGGGATTTGTGCACTTGCCTTTCCACCACCACATCCCACGAAGGCATCTGTTTTAGCACCAAAAAGAAGCTGCACCACACATTTATTTTAAGCTTGTGGCTGACCAGAATCTCATCAGTTTTCTGTGCTTTGAGGCTGGGTTGCAGCACTGAGGGTGTCTTGGCTGTTTCTGCGTGGCTCCAGGAAAACTTCCTGAGCTCTTTCAGAGAGCACATCTGCCCTTCAGCTCACCTTCAGTGGAGCTCTCCCACACCCTTGGGATGTGAGAGGCCAAAGCACAAGCCAAGGTCGTCATCACTAATGTTTCTGTACAAACATATTTTTAGTTTTTCACTTAGGGATCAGAGAAAAGGGAGTGTAACTGGGAAAATGAGTCAAGATCCATATTTGAGTTTGCACAATTCCCAGCAAGCTTTAGGTTAAAGTATCTAAGGTTAAAAAAAATCCAGGGAACTGTTTGGAGGATTTAACCTCACAAGATTAAATCCAAAAAAAAAAGGATTCTGTGTTCAAAGAGTACGAATTCTGTATCCCAAAGGGAATCTTGCAAAAGGAGATTCCTGCATAGGTGGCTCTCTCTGACACTTGTGCATTTGTTTCAAGTGGAAAATTCAAATATATAGTTGATATAACAGTTCAAAATGCACAATTGACTTTAAAAGTGTGGAGAAATGGTTTAGTTTGCAAATGAATTATGGGCATGTAATGGCACATCTGTTCAAACATGCTTTCTTGGTGCAGTCTTTTCCAAGTCCTATTTCCCCTGTGGTAATTCACTTTGGGTGAGATTCTGCCATTTTTATTCATATTGTACAGTAGCTTGTCTCATGCATAACTTTGCTGGTGTAATGAAGACAGAATGAAGCTAAAATTTGCTTGAGAAAGGACAAAAAGAAGGGCATTTCCAAGACTTGTCAAGGATTAAACCCAAAGTTTCAGGTCACTTCTCTCCCTATGAAACTGCCTATTTATATATTCAGGATAGCTGACCAGCAACATTTGGGTTTTAATTTATTTTCATATAGCGTTTGCCTTTGGGGAGAGATGGGTTTTTAGAGTTGAGTGCTCAGCCCCAGAAACGAAAGCTTTGTCTCAGTTTAAAAGTGACTTGTGAGGAACTGAGGATCCAGAACTTGATTTTGACCTAAAATGTAGCAGCCAGTGCAAATCCCCACAATGTGTCTCACAGAAAAGCAACTTCTGTGAGAATAAAAGTCACAACTGGTGGAAGGTCATGTGTGCAACGTACCCGAGATGAGGATCTCACTCTCATAATTTAAATAATTGCCAAGGGGACAAATTAATATTTTCTTTTAGCACCAATAACGGGGAAATTTGGTTTGTTTGTCCTGTGGATGTTGAAGCAATACCTGAAGACATTGTAAATTCAAGACCAGCAAAAATACTTGAATTGTTAAGGGCTTTAACTTGCCTTCATTATTGCTTCCCTGATCTATAGATTCATTTTATGCAGACCATATGCAGTTAGAAATAACTGGAGTTGCTGGATTTTATATTTGCCTTTGTAAGCATTTCCAACTGCAGAGGGATTTTTTTTTTTCTTTTTTATAAATACAGAAAACCCCAACAAGTTTTATGTTTTCATTTCACCTCTTCCCTTTTTATTTTTTATAGAAATGCTACAAAGGGGAACTTTTGATAAGTATTACCAGCAAAGCCCAGTGTTGCAACAGAGTTAAGTGCAGCAGAGTTTCTATTTAAGGTTACCTGGCACAGTCAGCTCAGCCAGATGTACTTCTGCTATTGGATAATCTCATTTGCTGACAATGTGCACTGCTTTAAAAAAAAATCTGACAAAAAAAAAAGGAAGTGCCTAGGTGACTTATATCCAAATCACACATATTCTTTTAGTTAAAATGAAATGTGAGCCTGAATTTAGCCTTTAATTACATTTCCTTCCCTACCTCCAACAAACAAATTTTTCTAACCTTTCCAATGAAGAAAGTCATATTTTGTGAATTACTTGCTTGGAAGCTTACCAGGAGCGAAAGTTATTTAGGAAATTTTCTATTATTTGTATCACTCACAGATTATTCTCCAGGTTCCCGAGTATTTAATAAGATTAATTATGCTTTTCAAAGAGTTCTGTGTGCAAGTTTAGTTTTGTTTTAGAGCTTTTATCTGAGTTGCTATCTGGCAAATGGAAATTGTGCTTGTGAAGAGGGAAGCATAGCATGAAAATAGGATCCATCACACCGTGTTTGGGGGATATATAATAGAGCTCTTACAGCATGTGGGGGACTTAAATCATCCCAAAATCTTATTTTTATAAGAATCTGTGCTGTGCAAGCTGGGAGATAAATCAAAAACGGGAAGGGAAGGGTTCTGTATGTATTTGAAGACATAAAATAGTATTGCTTAAGTGAAGCATTAAAAATAAGTATTACTTAAATTATCGTCCCTAATAAGATACGTCTGTCATTTTTTCATTTAGCACTGGCTCTGAGGAGGCTGCATTGTTCTGTCAGGATTAAAAGATGAAAAACCTGTCCACATCTGAGCATGGGCTTAAACAAGCAAGACTAAGCATTAGATCTGAGTCCTCTGTGCCTCCAGAAGCATTTTTACAACTGGAAAGTTGTTCAGCTCAGATAGTTCATCCATTTTCCAGAGCCTTTTAAACCTGAATAATATACTGAAGGTCAGGACGCTGTAAAATCTCTTTAACTATTGATATCTATTAGTTAATAGCAATATAAATTCGGCCATAAATTCAAAAAATAAATTACTTTATCCAAACAAAGGTTTGGTGCATGGTTATAGTGGTGATTTGATGGTGTTGGCTTCTCAGTCATTACTCCATGGAGGAAGTATTTTTGTTTAACACAGCCAGGGCTTTGAAATCATTGCAATGGAAATCAATACTGGGCAATTGCAAACAAAAATTGTATGGAATGCATCCTTTGTACAAAGAGCTGCAGACGTAAAACTGAATGTACAGACAGGGCTGAGTGCAGGAATCCACCTGGTTGTAGGCTTGGGATATAACACCAACATTTATATTAAAGAAATTTATTTCCTCTATCAGCTGAGGGGTCAGTATTTTCTGATAAACTTGTGGCCATTTTACTCTTCCTTTTTGTGGACCAGGGAGTCTCCCTGGCAAAAGCAGTGGCAGGAAGCTGGTTTGGAAGTTGTCAGAGTATATGAGAAAAATTTCAAGTTGTCCATGAAATATTGTTGCCACTGCTGTTTGCTGATTCTTCCAATGTGCTCACAGTAACATTTTTGAGCTGTTGTGTTTAATTTACACCAGGGATAAAATCAGAAACATGTTAATTATTGCAATTTTTTTAAAAGAGTTCAGTAAATAATGACTGGTTTGGGTGAGTCTGTTCACAGGAGGGAATATCCACCCCGTTACCAAATCCTTAACCAAGCCTTACACATCCTACACCCCGGAAAGTCACAGATTAGACATCCCTCCTGTTTCACAACCCTCCTTTACCAGGAAAGCAAGCCCTTTGGTCTTAAAATCACTTAATGTGGCAAAAGTGTATAATAAAAGAAAACAGAGGGAGGGAGGCTGGCAGGAAGCTCTTGATCCTTTTACAGAAACTGCCTGTTTGGCTGGGCAGAAGCTGCTGGAGAGCTTTAAACATTCTTTCACATGCAAAGGCTCTTTGGCTTCACTTTGGGGCAGACCAAAACCCTTCAGTTTCCAGCAGCTGCAGCCACATTTGCAGCATCCATGACCATTGCACTTGGGTCAAATACTCTTTAAACCAGAACACTGTGCTTCAAAGAGCAGCATCTCTGATTCTCTTCCATTTAGGACACTGCAGCCTCTTCAACCCCTCGAGCAAATGGGGCTTGAGCATCTTAATTCTTTAGAAAGAGATCTTTAGGTCTTTATTTTTTTTTTCCCTTTTTGACACCACTCTGCCCACTGGCACCCCACCTCCACACGCTTTTTTTTTTCCTTTTTTCAGACAACAAACAGGAAAACCACAAACTTCATCAGCAAGCTGTGCTTTCCTCTGGAAAGCCAAGACACTGAGGCTCAGCACACAAATCACATGCTCCTGCCTTCAGTACTCACCAACCACCCTGCAGCTCACTTCAGAAAATTATTAAACTTAGGAGGTCAAAAATAAACTGGCAGGGGTGGTGATACCTCGGGATGCATGTTGGCATAGCCAGAGGAGAAAGAGTCCTGGGGTGGTGATTCAAAGTAAAGAAAGGCAGTATTTAGTGAATATTTAGAGAACATAATTATTTAGGGAATAGCCTGCAACAGTTACCTCGCACACAGTTGAGCAGAGGCCTCTGAGGAGGTTTTATTATGAAACAGAGGATATTACAAATTGGCAAGGGGGAGGTTCACCATCACCCAAATAACTGGCAGAGTGTTTCCACCCATCCCTGATCTTTTTGGCCCCAGCCATATCTGGTTACCACAGGTACTTGTGGGTCTGCCTGCCTGTCCTACCTGGCAGGTTTATTCCATGTGCTGTTTTAGGTCCCACATGGAAGGAAGATGCAGTGAAGGAAAGGCCACACAACAAGCCACATCCCTGGCCAAAAGTGTGAAGTCTGGGAGCCTGGCTTTTCTGTCCTCTGATTCTCTTTGCAAATTATTCTTGTTTTCCTTCTGCAGGCCAGGATTCATTCCTGTACACTGGGAGAACAAGCCTAGCAGATGTAGGGGGAGAATTAAAATGGAAATCCCATTCAAAGCCTTAGGGCTCAGGCATGGCAGGCCTGCAAGAACCTGGCACTGGGAATGCAGAGACAGCTCCAGAATCTGCTGGGAGACAAAGGGGTGTGTCTGTGCCATGGAGCTGCTTTGGCCCATCCTGCACTGGCTCCCAATGTGGGATTTTTAGTGACTCTCCTTTCATCTAATTAGTCAGGGAACTGAGGAACTTCCCAGGTGGGGTGGGTTGGCCATGGTGGGATGCTGGATGGCCACCAAACCTGCTCAGTCACTGCCCTCCTCTCCTCAGCTGGGCAGGGCAGAGAAAACACTACAAAAGGCTCATGGGTTAAGAGAGGAAAGGGAGAGATCCCTCACAGTAACTGTCATGGGCAAAACAGGCTCAGTTTGGGGAAATCAGTCAATTTATCACCAATCAAACTGGAGAAGGATAATGAGAAACAAAAACTAAGTCTAAAAATGCCTCCCCCTGACACATCCCCCTTCTTGGGCTCTCCCTCCTCCACTCATGGTGCAGGGGGACAGGGAACGGGGGCTGTGGTCAGTGCTTTGATGTTTCTGCTGCTCCTTCCTCCTCAGGGGCTGCTCTCTACACTCATCCCCTGCTCCAGCTTGGGGTTCTCTCCACAGGAGACAGCCCCTCCAAGTTAAGTCCTCCCCTTGGGCTACCACCCTGCATGAACTGCACCAGTCTGGGTCCCTGCCATGGGGGCAGTCCTTTAGGAATTGCTCCAGTGTGAGTCCCTTCCATGGGGGCAGTCCTTTAGGAATTGCTCCAGTGTGAGTCCCTGCCGTGGGGGCAGTCCTTTAGGAACTGTTCAGTGTGAGTCCCTTCCATGGGGGCAGTCCTTTAGAACTGCTCCAGTGTGAGTCCCTGCCGTGGGGGCAGTCCTTTAGGAACTGTTCAATGTGAGTCCCTTCCATGGGGGCAGTCCTTTAGGAACTGTTCAATGTGAGTCCCTTCCATGGGGGCAGTCCTTTAGGAACTGTTCAATGTGAGTCCCCTCCATGGGGTCAGTCCTTTAGGAACTGTCCAATATGAATCCCTTCCATGGGGTCAGTTCTTCAGGAACAGCTCCAATTTGAGTTCTAAGTGGGGTCCCAGGTTCTGTCAGCAAGTCTGCTTCAACTTCCACTTGTGGCAACTCCCCACAGAAGCCACCACTGTAGTCCTCCCGCTACCAAAACCTGCCCCTGCCATCCCAGACCCCAGGGAACAAAGGTGCCTGGGACTGGTGCCAGGTGGGCAAGCTCCCCTTGGTGTCACACACCCATGGCTGTCCCACCACGTGCCACTCCAGGGCGTGGCTGTGGGCTGTGCCAGGTTTCCTGGCCGAGCCCAGGAGCAGCACACTCTGCTTCCCTCCTGAGCACAGCACGATCCCGGCCTCACACGAGGGCAGGCAGAGCCAGTTCTTCAGCTTGTTCTTGATTTTTTCCATATTCTGTTCATGGCTCATTCCCTTCCTTCTCCTGTGTTCAGGGCATGTCACCCTGCCTGGCCCTCCTGCTACGAGGGATGGGTAATGGAGAAGTTTCATCACCTCTCCCCAGACTGCAGGACCTATGCTCAATCTTTCTGCTGTCAACACCAAGCACACACTGTTATGATTATAACATGAAGACAAGGATCCTGTTTTATCTCAAAGAGTGCAAAGGTTTATGAAGGGTTAAAATAATCTAACCTTGCTTTTTTTCCCTCTCCCCCCCACCTTCAATTCTCTTCTTTTTTTCTCCACAATGGCAAATGTTATTTATATTAAGGGGAAAACCAGCACAGCCTTGCCAGATCGAGCTCACTTCTCTTTGCCAGCTAAAACACAAAGCAGAGTTACTGCGTTTTTGGTACCTGCAAAACAATCTGCACACAGTGTTCTGTCATCCTTTGAAATGGCAAATGGAAGTCATTTAAACCAGATGAGTGACTGGGCAGGGAATTACTGCACCTACAGCACAGGATATACAGTATGTGCACCTATTTCAAGGGAGCTAGAGTGGGTGGCCGGAAGAAAGGAACTTTTTTCCTCATTTAACCTGTAATTTGACAACATCTGCAAAGAATTATCCCTGGTACTGGCATTGTAATTGTTGTATCTAACATCAATCACCGGGTACAGGAGGTTGCTTTAAATAGATGTTAGTGCGTTACAGTTTCAAAACATGAAAGCACGAAGAAAAAAAAAATGAAAGGAATGAAATATGTAAATTGGTAAAGAAATTAATTACTGGAAACTTTGACACTAATTTATTGTTTAAATAAGACATGTAACTGGCCAGGATGGGTGGCTGTTTGGGTTTGACCCCATACGCTTTGGCAAGTGTTAGAAAACAGAGGCCACTGCATTCCAATTTATAAAACTTATAACTTCTTTTTTTCAAGTCTCTATTAATACACAGAAGAAGAAAGGGATTAGACTGACTCATATTTTACACTGGAAGGACAGCAAGTAGGAAAGCTTCCATAAAGTGTACGTCTTTAAAACAAAGTCCTTCCTCTCCAGCTCTTTCAGTGGGATTTCTGCCTTTGACTTCATCAGAAACACGATTACAGGGAACAAGCTATGCACGTTTTTGGACAGCAAAAAATTGCAATTCCAAGCATGCTCCAGATTTCCACTAGCAGCTCAGCAACTACAGGAGTAAATTCATATTCACAAGTTATCAAATTTCCAGCGTGTTTCCAATTCTGTATTGGGTTTTGATTCATATTTGTGGCTGGACGTGAATCAGGTCCAGTGTTTGTTTCTCAGAAATGTCATGGAAAAGGAAATGGTTGGGTGCAGGGGTATTCACAGCCAAACACAACGCACGGTACCACTATCCAGCCTGAGAGCCAGATGAACCATTACGATGGCCATGGGAATTGTACTTAACCTGGGAAAATGTTTTAGAGACAGAGAGAAGAAAAACCTTGCACTGTGGTGTCTCTGGCGTCTCTAATAACCACCCTGTTATATATAATATGTACACATACGTGTTCAGCCTGAAATATTGCACCACATTTTTAGAAGTTAGGCAGTAAATTACATTCTTTTTCCTTTTCTTCCCCCATTTTTTTCTTTGTTTTTTTTTTCTTTCCCTGTCTTCTTTTTTTTTTTTTTTCCTCTCCATTTCTCTTTTCTGAGCAAAGGCACTGATAGGTCTTCCTGAATTCTCTTCCTCAAACTTTGGCTGCTCCTTTTACTCACCTGAAACCTTGCCTGTAGGCAAACTTCCCAGCTGTGTCTCACATTTTTGTGTTTACAGGATAGGGAACCTTTTGCTCGGGAGCTGTTGCTCATAAGGAACCCATCATCTCCAACAGGATATCCCCATAAAGCCATTTACATGCATATGTGGAGTGAGGTTCTCTTAACAATTCTTACTTTAACATCTCATCACATAAAGTTTAATGGATTTCACTTCTTTAAAGAAAAAATTCCATTTCTATATATAGTTGCCATTACCTATGCATTCAACTATTTTGAATATTGGTTAATGGAGGTATAACATTGCATAACAAAAGTATATTACTGCTTTAAAGCCAGTCCTCCCAGATTTCATTCTTTTCATCTAAAAACTCTATAAAATCACCTCAAAAATGATCCAGCTGACGAGGCTGGAAGGGCACAGCTCTGTCACAGCAAATGGATCCCAGAGTCATCACACTGCACAGGTGACCTGTTGAACGTGTTTCACTTAGAGCGTGCTATAAAATGCTGCCATTTGTGGTGAGAAGGAACTCATAAAATGCTCCAGGGAATGTTTACCTGACTGTTCATATGGGGCTTAGGATTCTGCTGCTCAGCTTGTATGAAATATTTAAGTTCCCCTTAAAAAGAAGCCTTGGAGTTCTATATCCCTTTAAAGCTATTCCAACCCAAAGGGTGGCTCAGCCCTTGGGCTGGCTGAACAAGGGGCTCAGAGATTACAGTCAAGAGGAGCCCATATCAAGAAGGTGGCATCCTCCTTGGCTGTGTTGTCCAGGAATGTCCTCTCGAGAGCCCCACAGCACTGACAAAACCCTGAATTTGTGCTGGGAGTCACTGCTTGTTTATTAGGCCAGCGTTGAGAAACTTCTTTGCAAAGAGAAAAATCAAAAGGTAAAATCTGGTTTTAGCTGGGAGATGGGTAGAAGTGAGTGGCCTTGCACAGATGCTGCCTGGGAGCCCTCACGCACCTGAACAGGATTTACCTGAAAAGTTAAAATTGAGCCATTTTTTGTCTTGAAGTACTTGCCTGAGGAGAACACTTCCCTGGCTGCTCGTGGGCTGTTTTTGGTAGCTCCAGGCTCTGGCAGTGTAAACTAACTCTTCTAGTTATGATTAACCAAACATCTTCAATTACCTAAAACTTTTCTTCTTCTTAATTTGCTGCTGAGGAGAAGGACAGGGAGCCTTTCTGTGTATAATTGCCATGTATGCACGGTGGGAAGGGTTGCAATACGCTGCTCAGCTGCGGGTTTGTCTCTTTATTTGGAATTTTGCAGTGGTTCATTAGCAAAGTTTGACTCTGTTGACATGTATGGTGACCAGTGTCAGGATTTATGTCATGTTTTTGCAGAGAAGGGATCAGCCCAGCTGTGTCTCTGGTAGTACAAGATGTGCTTTGGCGCTGGCTGTTTGAAACCTCTCAGGGTAGGTCAGGAGTGAGGATGGGGTGAAAGCAAGTTAGAAGGGTGAATTCAATACCCAGGATGTAGTTGGCACCATCCAACCTTCAGTACCATAAAAAATCACAGATACCCGGGGACCTGTGGGCATCCAGGTGTGGGCAATGCCATTGAATATATTTTAAAAGTCTTATTTATGTTCAAATTCTCATTATCTACCCTGGAAATGTTTATGCCTTGCTGTTCTCAAAGTATCTGGAAACTCCACCACCTCCTGACACAGGAAAGTGAAAGCCATGAAGGAACAGGCAGCTTTGTGCTGAGGCCCCAGGACAGCTCATTCCCGGGGTCATCCTGGGACCACTGACCAGGCAGAAACACCATCCTTGTCACCCATGGCCACTCTCACCTCAGGGAACTCCCTTCCCTGGGAGCAGTGGCAGTGTTGGCACACTCACCTTTCTCATGTAGACCACGGCAGGAGATTGGAACTAGGTGGTCCTTGAGGTCCTTTCCAACCCGAGCCATTCCAGGATTCTGTGATTCTCTGGTTCTATAAACTTTCGAGGAACACATTTCCACGTATAGCCTGACTGCAGTGCCAATAAGTCATTTATTTTCTATACTATCGTCATAATTCATAAAAATTCTCTCCCTCCTGAGGGAACGTTTTATCATCTGATAAGGGGCAACAGCAAGCCAAAAATATAAGGCCTTCACTAAATGATGAATACAGGATGACATAAGCTATAAAACATAAAAGAGTGAGCGTGTGTAATACATGCCAAGGATGGCTGAGGATCAATTTAAACTAAACGTTTTCTGTTAACATGAGAATTTTTGTAAACTGGAGAAAATGAGAGGCAAGAAAAGAAGGATTTATGGAGCAGTGTGTGGGAGGCATGCAGTGCTAAAACAGCTACGGCTGGAGCATGTTTGTTCTGCTGTCTCAGGAGTAGTTTTGTCCCATCCTCACTCTTCCTGGCGGGCTTCCTGATGCCTTTTGTTGGACACAGTTGAAAGCTGAGGTTGGATGTATCCGTGTTTCCTTGTTTGGGTGAGCTCAGGAGTGGAAATAGTTATTCAGTGGGTGAAGCATCCACCTGATGCAGCCTCCCCGACGAAATCTGTCGACTCACATCCCTTTCTGGGGCTCACGTCAGTGCTCTGCTGGAGTTATTTTCCATGTCCCTTTCCCGTGGGATGCTCACCTTGTGGTGCTGGTGCGGTGGCCCCAGTGTTACTCACGGAGCTGAGCAATACCTGTCTGAGCCCACGAGGAGCCATGTGCTGTCCATCCAGGGGAGCTACAACCCGGCCATTTAGCACTAAGAATTTTCCAGCGAATTCATCACCACTCTTTGAGGCCTGCAGTCCACTCCCACCTCCAAATAAAATCCATTTTCTGATCCATGACCTCATTCCGTGTATAATATTTCAGCCCAGCTGCGCGATCGGGTCCCGCGTTTGCAAAACTGCCATTTCCCTGCCAGCTCAGCGCCAATTCTTGCTCAATTTCGGTTTATTATTATTTTTTTATTTGGGCCCATCACTTCTTTGGCTACCTACACAGACACAGTGAGGCACATCATGAAGGAACAGCCCTGGAGCCAGGAGAAGCAATCACACGACCTCCACGAGGCCAATTCTCCAAATCTTCCCAGCGGGGAGCGCAGATCACCAATCACTGCAGGTCTGTTTATGAGTTAGGAGAGCTTTCCAGCTTTGAGAAACTTGCTGAGTTTATTTCAGGTATGCGCTTTTCCAGGCCCATAAACATTTAGTTTTTAATCTGCCGCATCAGAGGAGAAAGTGAAAATAGTTGTAAACAGAGAGCAGGGCTTGAACCCCCCCATGTCCCCTTTTAAGTGAGCACATGGGCACATGTAGAGCGAGCAGTTCTTAGATATATAGCCCACCTAGGTAAAGCACTTTCAAATGTACTTCATTTATTTATTCTAGGCCCTTTTTTTGGCCCAAAATCATCAAAAATTGCTGTCTCTAGTTTCATTGTGCCCTTTTGAAATTGTCCAGATTTTGTGCTAAGAGTCTAAAGCCACAGCAAAGGAGCAGGCCAAGAGGAAAAGCTTTTGAAGAGTTCCCACAGCTGTGAAAACACGGGCCTCAGGCTGTGTGTAGAGTTACTTCAAACAGCTGCTTCAGGTGACTAAACACCTTGAGTCTCATTCATCAAGTGTTGTTTATACTGGCTGACAGACCAGACTTGGAGAATTAACTCTGAGAAAAAAAGATGTACTACATACCAAGTATGGGAAAGGAACCCAGTTCCCTAAATAAGAAAGGAAGGAGGAGGAGGGGGGGAAAGGGGGAGGGAAGAGTCCCTTTAAAATAAAACAGATGAGGGCTAATTTTATTTCATGTTAATAGGCCTTTTGATGCCCTTTGCATGTTTAAAATCAGAAGTGAAGGAGTATTGATGGTTTCCCACTTCGTAATCATGCAAATAAAAGCAATTGGAGTGATCCCTGTGCCTTGACAAGAAGCTCAGCTAACCTGGTGTAAAATCTCAATGGTTAATTAGGAGCCTTGAATAACCTATTAAAATTAGATCCTTTCTCTCAACTATCCTCAACAGAGAATATCAGGGGGAAAAAAAAATGCCCAGTGCTCCCCCTGCTCCCATTAAGCATCAGATTGTGCAGATTCCACCCGTAGTTTTGGTACAGGACTTATCACTCAGCTTGAGATAATATTCTTTCATCTCATATCCATATGAGAAGGTGACATGATAAGATATTTGCAATCGTGTAACTGCTTTGCATGGATCAAAAGAGGAATGAAAGAAAATGACATGAGTCAGTGTCAAGTGAAGTGCTACTAGTTAAGTAAGCTTTAAATATTGAAGGGGATTTTTAATATTTCCTTTTAATCTCGAAATCTGTCACTTGGTGATTTTTTATAACACTGGAGTTGTTACTAACAACATTTTCCATGGTTTCATTCAATCCAAATGCAAAAACCCACCCCATCTCAGTCATGGCAAATGTTGTAATTTCTACTGGCAATTTCTCATCCACAACCCAGGCAGATTTCAAAGAAAGGGAGATGTTTTTCAGGCGCTGGGATACTGTTGGGATCCTGATGTTTGAACACTGGCAGTAGAACATAGGCCAACAGTGAGATTTCAGTGTTTTTCTTGTTGTTTTTCCTTAACAAGCAGTCAGACTGCAAGGGTGAATATGCTTTCTGAGACAAAAATAGCGTTCAGAGGAAGAATTTAGAATCACAGAAAATTATTTTGAAAGAAGATTGTTTCGGAGGCTGTTTCCCTGACAAACTTGGTAAATAGTTTGGCAGATCCTGAAGCTGTTGGATTTGCATATGCATATAGAGGGGCTGAAGAAAAATACCAGGTGGTTTTCTTCTTAGAGCTTTAGAATAACACAAAGTTGATGGCAGTAGATTTACATCTTATTCTCTGAAAAAAAAACAAGAAAAAAAAGCAAAACCCAAACCGATTTCTCTGATGATCAGGATTGAAGAGTAGCAGGTTTAAAACTGTAGGTGAGGAATATAGATGAACCAGTTTCTCTTTATTTAGGGTGAGTTATGTCCTTGACTGAGAAGGATCTCCCCATTGGGTTTTGTCTAGGCTGAGAGAGGCGACCCTAATTGGATTAAAACCCCTAAGTAATCCAGTGCATATCCAAAATAAGAAGATCAAATGACTGAAATAATATCTTATTCTTTTCACTCCTGAAACAGTGATATCACTGGAAGGGATTAAAAATTAAGTTGTTTATGTCCCTGGCTGACATGATTTGGGACTCTTTCCCATGTCATTTACAGCACAGAAATATTGGCCTTGCGGCTGACATCTACATCAGGCAAAAAAATTAGGGATGCTACTCTAGGGAATTGAAAAACCTGGAAAAACTGCAGGATAGTTTCAGTAGCAGAGGTGTTAGGGGATGCTGCAGTGGTGATTTGGGAAGGGCATGGATTGGAAAAAGTGGTGTATTTAAAACCAGGCAGCTGGAGGTGCTCAAGGTTGGTTGGAGACCACAATAATGAAAAAGCTGAACCCCAACCCTTTCCAAACTGAGGAGGGTTTGGTGTCTCAGTGTCCCCTCCCTGCCATGGTGGCACTTTGTGCCTGGCCAAGGGCATTTAGGCACAACTGCAGTTTAAATCACTGAGATTAATGTATAACTGTGGTCATACACAAACTACATCAGTTCAATATTGGTTCTCTTTGCAAGGCTCCAGGGGGGAGATAAAATAGATTTGTAACGTTTGTTTTCAATAAATTACTTCTTTGAGTCCAAACAAAATATTATTTTATTCTGTTTTGCTCATAATTTTGGACTGAGCAGCTACTTTTAGCTTGGAAAGGGTGAATGTTGGTGGATTTGGACGTTAAAACACCGTGGGCTCACAACTTTTAATCAAAGCAGGCGCCAGGTCAATTTGGGGCACAGCGCCTTACGTGCCGTCCCCGACCTCCTCGCTGCTCCAGGGTGTTGGTGGGTCCTATAAAACCCCTCAGTGAGCTGGAGAAGCTGTGATTGCCAGGCTGGGGAAGGAGGGTGGATCACCCAGGTGTCACTGTTTTAGGAGGTGAGTGCCTCTCTCTCCCCCTCGTTGCCATCAGCGCCGCGCGCTCTGCCAGGCTTCGAGTGCCGCCACCCCGGCTCTTCATCCGGACGGGGCTGCCAGGAGCCACTTACATTCCTGTCCCTTGCTGGGACTTGAACACTCTCCAGGTCCCTTGATTTCTCCCCCCTCCTCCTCCTACTTCCAGGCTGATTTTTTTTTTTTTAATTTTTTTTTTTTTTTTTTTTTTTTTTTTTGGATAACGCAAAGTTTGTTTGTTTCCGTAAGAAAATCTGAAATTTCCTTGAAAAAGCAAAAGTGTCTTCCAGGCTCGAAAATGTTTTGTTTGCTCCATTTTACCGTTGTGCCTTTTCTATGAATTTGAGCCATGACATTTACCTAAAAAAAAGAGAATAATCTGCCCACTGGAGTGAAATTGAAAGAATCTGATGATAATAAGGATTACTATTAGTCACAACTGTGTAAATGTGGTATTTTATAGAGTGTGGCTCCACATTTTGCAAGGGAGCTGAGAAATGTTCAGATCTCTCCTCCTTGGACAGCTCAGAGGACAATTAAAAGGGAACAATAATCTGAAAAATGGCGAATAGTCGCTCTGGGGGTATGAACAATCCCTTCTCATTTAGAAGGATCACAAGAGTCCCTGTGTCAGTTTAGAGCAGCTCAGATCACCTTCAGTGAGATGTTTGCCATGGTTCCTTAGGCTGAGCTTGATCTACTGGTTAAACAAAGAAAACACAGTAATAAATTATCCAGAAAATACCTGTGCTCACCAGAGGCCGCTTTAAGCTTGCACAGCTTGTTAGTTTTTTCACGTAATTTCCAATTTATTTTGTACTTTAAAAGTTTGTTTTGGCTGGGATTGAAATTTAATTTGTTCTTCAAAGAAACATAACAATGGAAATACAAAGAGGAAGCTTTTGTTCTCTCCCTAGGAGTTCTGAAAGGTAATAATTATGAAATGATAAGATTCTAAATGAAAATGTCACTTGCAAAGGTTGAGGTTGAAAATAGCACAGACCTATGTAAAGCGAGAAAAGTCACATTTGATTCATGAACATAAATACAACCAGAATGATTTAATTTTAAATCATCTGATGATTTATCGCATAAATATTTTACAATTTTGAAAGGAAATTCTTCAAAGCACAGATTCCTGCAAGAATACAATGCAGCTTTCAAAAACAGCACTCCTGTATTATTGATAATAATAGAAATAGTAGAAAGATTAATAAAATATCATAAACATAGACTAGAGGAATAGTTGTTTGTATAAATTCCAAAAACTGCTATTCAACAATACCCAGAATCAGATGTAGGAGCAAAGTTTTATATTGTCTCTGCTCTGTGTTGTTACAGTGATCAGCATATCAATGGCTCTGTCTCTGCCCCACTCAACCAATGTTTAAAACAAATATATTCCTCCACATTTAGCTTTATGCAGTGTGTTTCCTTATTTATTTAACCCCTTCCACTTTCTGCTACCTGCCTGTCTTCCCTCCTGCCTTTGTGTGAACACAGATGTTTCTGTAAAGGGTGAGATGTTGATTTTTAGAAACTTTGTGTTTATATATACGTTACTTTAATCTCAATCAGGCAAACTCTGCTTGAGCAAAATATATTTTGGTGGATTTTACCCCTGAATTTTATGTTGTGTTTTCCTTCTAAACTCAGGAGTGCATTTTACAATGCAAGCTTTGGTTCGGCATTGGTGTTTGTGTTTGAGAGTTGTTGCTGCCCAAAAGAATGACCTGACAGAGCTCATGGTAAATTTCCCCTACTCTCTGTGACGTAGAGCTCCCACACAGGTATTAAATATTGGAAAAGTTTTCCAAGGAGGGGATGCTGGGAGGGGTTTGTGGAGTCAGATACAAAGGAGGGGTCTGCATTTCCTTGCTGGCAGAAACGGCTCAGCACCGATTGCTATCTCCATCTCATTTCAATTTTCCCTTTGAAAGAGATCAGACAATATTTTCAGCTCCTTCTTGGTTGTTTTACTTCCTCTGAAGTCTGGGTAGAACTGGTGCCCCAGCTCTCTTCCCAGTGTTCCTTTCTTTTGGCTGATGCATTTATTTTGTCACCTCGATGTCGTGCTGCCAGCGAGGCTGGAGGAACTTTGCCGTGTACCAAAAGGTTTTTTTTTTTTTGCAGTCCCCAAAAGTTAGGTGATGATTTAGAGTGCCCAAATACAGTTTTTGTTTCTGGCCTGGTTGCTTAAGCTTGTGTAGAATAACCCATCTAGAAAAAGGTCCCAGTGGGTGATTAATTCATTAAATCTGAACCCATTTCTTGTGCATAAACATGCTTAAAAAATTAAGTGTCCATAAAGAATTGTGAATAAAACTGTGGTGCAACTCAAGGCAGGGATGTCTATGTGCAAGGTTCATAAATAATTTTTTTCCCTACATTTGTCCTGTCCTATCTTGGTACAAGTATGGAAAAGTTTTCTGCAATCCTTCTTTAATGGAATCAGCTTTTATTCTGTTCTTTTTTCTGTCTTGTACTGAAGGAACTCAGAGTTTCAATGAAGCTACAAGCGTTGTATGACTGTTTTAGTTGGAAAAGGGAATTTTATCAAAACTGTCTGCGTGGTGGGTGATGATTAATTTCTAATTTCAAGCATGGCATATGGTATAATTCTTACTTGAAATGAACAAAAGCAATTAAGATTACCTGAAACAGATCTGGCTCCAATATTTTCAGGCAACTTTGCCAAAACAAACAAAAAGGCAACACAGGTATTCATTTGAATAATCAAACAAAAAATATTTTAACAGCATTTATACTCCTTGCATTCACTTTTAAAATGTTATTAAAAAAGAAGTATCATATGATTCGGTGATTATTAAAAATAATGATATTGCTTAAAAAAAATGTGCTGGAAGATGTTCTTAGAAACTATTTTAAGAGCCTATGCTAATTGGAAGGATAATTTTGTAGAAGTTGTATTGGATACCAACATTTCAAAGACCTCACACTTTTCACTTAGAAAATTTCAAGTTTGCGAAGTACTGAAATATTTTGTTCTGTCACTGTGTGATAGCAAATCCAGTAGACCTTCTATGAACTGCCTATAAATGACTGGAGGGTGGGTGGAGAAATTGGGGCGTGTAGTTAATATTCACATTTCATTTTGTTTTCTTTCTCAACTTTTAAAAACATTTTTCTCATGGCTATAATGGGCTCTCTAACTTTGCTCTCATAAAATGGACAATTTCTTGTGGAACACAGGTGGAAATTTAGCCCATATTTAATTCTCCTGTTTCTAACATGGACATTAGCAAGACTTTTGTTGATTAAAATGGTGCTATTTGTGGGGCATTACTCTTATTCCAAATTTGAGTTTAAAATTCAAGAGAAAAGCTACCTAATTTGCATAATCACTCCTATTTCTGTTGCACATACTTTAGATCTTTTTTAATATTGGCTGACAGCAGGTAAACGATCATTAAATCCTCAAAACAAATTTTGTGGAGCATTTGCACATCTTTCCAGGCTTACTTCTTTCTGAAATTAAGACTAATGGTAAAGGATAATAAACACAATCTTCTCTTGCAGTTTGAGATGTAGAACCTAAAGAAAAATCTCTGCAAGGCCATTTGATGGGTCAGGACAATAATCATGGTCATATGAAGAAAGACTTTAGAGTGGACCAAAATTCTCACCTGAACTATTTACCTATTTTCTAAAAGATAATAAAAATCTGGAAACTGCTGTAGGTCAGTAGAAGAATTTCTTATTGACCCCACTGAAGGTTATGGAAGGGGAAGTTTTTATGTGACTGTAGGAAATTTTTTTGCTGTAAGCAAAACAATGACCTCGCATTCAGACACGGTCACGTTAAATCCCAAGTATTTGGCACGTTTAAATATGTCAATAAGCCTGTTTTTACATCTGAAGAGTAAATAAATAGGGGGCAAAAATAAGCCTTGCTTTAAAAAAAAGATGCTAAAGCAAACATATAGGTATTGCATTTTTATGTTGGTCTTAAAACAAGCCCAAGGCATTCTCCCACACTTTTTTTCCCAACATTGTCTCCACCTGTAATAATAAAACATGTCTTCTGATTACTGTGCTTTCCATTATCTCATGTCTGTACCTCATTTTTTTGCTCCCCAGCCTCACTTTCCCTGTGCTAAAGGGATCTTTCTCTTTTGGCAATGCAGTATCAGGTTGTGAGAGGTGGATGTGCCCCTAGCCCCCCCCAAATTTTCTTGTCTTGCTGAAAAGAAGTGTTTAAGTTCTACAATATTTTAGAGCAGGACGTGTCCCAAACTAGAAAATGGAACTACATTTAAATAATGTTGTTTCAAATTCCTATAAAAAGTAAGAAAATTTGCTACTTTAGAAAAATGAAATTGCAGAAACCCAAGAATTTCAATGAGTTTTAATGCCCTTCAAAATACAATACCCTCACAATGATTTATAAAATATTAATAATTAGAATGCAAAGGTGGTCATAGTTTTAATATGTGTGTTCTCAAAGTTATTGGGAGTGTTTGTGTTCCAACAGTTAAACTAATATACAGACATCTAAAAAATCAGAATATTTGATCATACATTTAAGACTATTGATTAAATTAGGAGAAACTTTCTACAATCCATTTGCCGGGTGTGAAAAATGGATAAATCCATTTTTTATGCTTTGTAACTTTCTCACATGTATGTGTTCATTGTATAGATTAAAAGTACATTTTCATACCTAGTTTCATTATGGGGTTGTTTGGGGTAAAATTCTCTCTACAGGTCTTGTTTTAAGACCTGGGTGGTGTTACAGCCAGATGAAATAGTCATCCCTTGGTGTCCATGCCAACAGGAGCCTGTCCATTGTTTTCCATGGGTATGGAAAGAGGCACAGTGTGCTTTGCTGTGATCCCAAACCCATGTGATCAGCAGGACAGAGGAGATTGTGTGTCTGAGTGAGTGATTTATGCTCTGCTTGTTTCTGTTGTCCACAGAACATGGGCTTGCTACAAGATGAACTCTGATTTCAGGAAATTACCCACATTGTCAGCAAATTTGCTTGTCCTTCTTTAACATTATGAACAGCCCATTTTTCATGTTTTAGAAATATTTTAATGCTGGACTTTGATATATTATTACCACATGGTCATATCACAATAAACTTTCCCCTGCACACAGACAGGCTTGAGGATTCCTAAAAAAATAGTATCAAAGGAGCAATACCCTTGGGTCCCTGCAGAGATCCAAAGGAAAACCTCTCCCTAGAGCTGGCTCAGTTTTACTTTTCCCATAGATAATCACAGTGCACAGGAGTCAGAGGTTCCAGTCTCAAATTTACCCTGAGAAAAAGGAATTTTGGGAAAATTGGCATGCAGGATGGGTAGGAAGAAAGTTTGAAAAGAAAAAATGCCAATCTGCATCAAACTGGTAAAACAAAAATACCATCAAAAGGTCAAAATTGGTGATGTGACTTCATCTAGTAACAACAAACATTGATATCAAGGGGGATTTTGGGCATGCAAGTCCCTAATTTCTGCATGAAACACACTATGTTCTGTGGGATGTTTTGTTACCTGATGGGAAATTATGAACCTCTGCTGGCAGCAGTTTATCATCTCCCTTCTCAAGAGGAATGGGAATTTACCTTTCCTAAAAGTCTCGTTTTAGCAGACAGAAGTAGAGGAAGAACTGATTAAGATCCCCCAAAAATGGAAGAGTTAGTCCCCTGCCAAGTCTGAGGGCCAGGAGTGTGGTTTGGGAAACACAATTTGTTTCTTGGTGAGATTTTTTTCCTCTCAAATTCTGTGTAAATTAAAGAACAGATATTCTCTGAGCTGATTTGTGTCTACGCTGAGGGCAGGGTTGAGTTAAGAGCTGAGATAGCTGAGGAAAGGGCTTTGTTTCCCATTATTAGCTACAGAAAAGGCCAGAATGTCCATTTGAACTCGAGTCTCTATCCCATCAAAGTATCAGCCTGAGGACCTAAAAGCAAACAAATAAATAAATTATTTTTTATCAAGCTTGAAATTTCTCTCTTTGAGGCTGGTCAAGGGCTAGAAGATGCATCCAGTGGGAATCTTAGGAAAGATTGGCCTTGGAGGTGTTCCAAGGAGGCCCTGGGCTCTGAGATTGGTCTTTTTGTGAGTGGATGTTGGGTCTAGATGGATGTGGATGTCTAATTTGACCCAAGACAAATTATCCTGTGATTCCCTGACAAACTGAACCAGGCCAGACCCAGACATGAGTAGGTGAAGCTTGTCTTGGCCTTCCCTAGCATTTGTTGACTTCAAGTATGTATTTGGGAAAGAAAGTAGTCCTCAAATTAATTTTTCCTTTCATCTTGATATTTTTTGATAAATGAGACACAAATATTCCTCATCTCATTTTGGTTTAGCAATTTAAAATTGTATTGGTAGAAGTATTTTGGTATTGAATATTATATAGTTATAAAGTAAAATATTAAAGTGTCAGAGCACTTTGGTTTCTGCCTGGACTCTTTAGAAATACTCTGAAATATTGAAGAGCAGCAGAGAACCAGTGAGTCAAAAGAAATCAATGCAATATGTTGAAATAATGAAAATATCACTAGAATCAAAGAGGATCCCAGTATCTCCCACAGCCTCCAGTCTGGAAGTTTGCAAATTCCAGCACTGGCAATGTCTCCCCACAGCATCCAGCTCTTCCTGTTTGGAATTCTGCATTTCCTTCAGTGGAAAACATTTCTTTCTTTGGAGCTCTGCATCTTTTTCTTCAGACCAATTTCAAACGCCACCAAATTCGCTGCCCTGGGTTCAGTATCCAGGCAGGCAGAAGGAATCTCTTTTCTAATTTTGTAAAAGATGGAGTCTTAATCCCTTGACTTTAAGTGATGAGGTTAAAGAAGTAGCTCAGATTTTTTTTGATGAAGTGAAGGATAAAGGGACCTTTCTTTTTATATTCCTCTAATTCTTTATACAAGTGTGAGCTTCCACTTCCACGTTTAAGATTGCTCCTGGAAACTAATTTCCAGGGTTATACTTACATGAAAAACCTGTACCTAGAATTATTTTTTACCTCTTTTTTTTTTTTCCCTGAAACTTCCCACATCTTGATTTTGCATTCAGGAAAACTGAGGGATCATTTTGGCAATTATTATTTTCTCATAACAATGAAACCTCATCCACCACATCTTACATCTCATGTGTCACAGGGATAAAATGAAATGAGCAAATAATGCAATTAGCTCATTGCATTAATAATTTTAGTCCTAATTTGCACGTATTCCTCTTTTTTTTGTTGTTGTTGATACAAAACAAGTTTTCTTTGTAATGACCAAACAGTCTCATCTTTCCCTGCGTACATTATGAGACAGAATATTTGTTTTGAAACCTGTGACAGATAAATCTCTGTGGAATTCAAGGGTGGGTGACATCAGTGCCACAGAGCTACAACCCGGGGGAGGTCACCATACAGCAAGTGAGCAGAAAAATAGGTATTTAAAGTCATGCAACCAGAACAGATTTGTTCTTCTGACTTAATGTCATTTCCACTTGCAAATGGACGTTGCATCAAAGTTATAGCTCACGAAATCATGGAATCATGGAATGGTTTGGGATGAAGAGACCTTAAAGTCCATCCAGACCCAACCCCCTGCCATGGTCAGGGACAATTTCCACTGTCCCAGGCTGCTCCAAGCCCCGTCCAGCCTGGCCTTGGATCCTTCCAGGGATCCAGGGGCAGCCCCAGCTGCTCTGGGCACCTGTGCCAGGGCCTGCCACCCTCACAGGGAGGAATTCCTTCCCAGCATCCCATCCATCCCTGCCCTCCATCCATGTGAAGCCATTCCCCCTTGTCCTGTCGTTCCATGCCCTTACCCAAAGTTCCTCTCCAGCTCTTTTGGAATCTCTTTAGGTGATATTCCTTGTAGTGTTCTGGGTATTTTCTCTCCACCTTGTAAACTGAATTTCTTTTGATTTCTTTTCTCCTCTGGTTCTGTTTCTTGTTAGTGAAACTGACGTAAAATCAGCCTTCTTGTGCAACTGGAAAAAACTCTGTTGGGTTTGGTTGTCACACCAAAGGGAAGGTTCAGGAGTTTTGAGCCTGTTGTTTTATTTGAATCAAAGTCCAGAAGTCCAATAGGTACAACTTGTTATCTGCCATAAATGGGATCATTATTGTCCTGTCTTCTCCCTGGAAGCCATCCTGCTGCTTTCTGCAAGCAAAGGTGGCTCAGGAAGAGTTTTTAGAACTTCCTCTTAATAATTTCCCCCTTGAACATTTATTGCAGGTTTGGTAGTCTGCCTTTATTTACATTTAACTGCATTTACCATCTACCTCCTATTTAAAAGATCCAAATCTGCCTGTGGATTCCAGAGCTGTTGATCCTGTGGGATGGATTAAGCAGCTAAAAGAGTGGATTTTGCTGTGCAGGCTCACGGGTCGGATCCATTTCCCCAACATCAGGAACACCACCCATTGACAGCAGGCCTCATCAACAAGTACAGTCAGGAAACGGCCAGGAATGTCAAATATTTATCCCTTTTAAAAAATTTAATATGTTCTCCTGGGGCCTGATTACAGAATTTTTTAATGCTTACAAATTTCTTCAGTGCAACAGTACTAGTTTGTTTCCAAGGAAACAAATGTACTTATACTGCACTGCACACATTCTTAATCATTAAATTCTATAATCTCCCTGCCTCGTTCTTTCTTTTCCCCTCTCTTTCCCTCTCTCTTTGAATGGGTAACTTCTAAAAATTGTTTGCTTTTCTTTTTTTTTGAGTGGAGTCCCCAGATACTCTTTAACTGCAGGTAAATTTTCAAATATGTTCTCAACAAAGCATTGTTTCACATTGCTGAAAAAAACCCCAAACCCCTTAATTGTTGAGTGCTTTTATGAAATCATCTTAATCAAGATAAATATGTATCCTTTATTCTTCTGCTATTTAATGTGCAAATTTATTTTTCTGAAGCAGATCTTCAGTGTGGTTTGATGTGAAATGTCTGGGCACGGGTGATATTTAAAAATCAGTCTTGAATGTATATTTTTTTAATTCAGGCTCTGCAGACTATGTATGTTTATGCAACACTGTTTCTGTAAGGGAAAAAAAAAGTGTGTGAGCTTATATGGTACTTTACAGATATACAATTTATACATAAGATACCAGCTTTGAATTTGTCATTCAGAATATACTAAATATTAACTGAGGACTAATAGGAGCTCACTGGAGGGACGACACATTTTTAAAGTGACATCTTAGCATTCAAACCATTCATATTCTTCAATGTGAATGTAATTTTTATCTAAATGATTTCAGAGGAAAATTGATTCATTTGACTATAGTGCTCCTAAGACCAGTGGGAAGCTCATCATCTTAATATTGAATCTGTAAATCCTTTCCACTAGGGATGATTAACAGCTTTGTCAAGTGTTTATTTTACTTTAAGAAGAATATGTAATTTCCTGGCATAACTGAGACAGATTTCACTCCATTTCTTCCTTTGCATGTCACATTCATGCTGTAGGTTAGCATGGTCGAGCCTACCTCTATTAGACTTCTATTTTGAGCAGTAAAAGGATAGCCTAATAAGTTTTCATAGTTTAATGAGCAGACATCAGTTTGCCCTGTGATTCATTTATACTTGATAAATAAAAACCCCTCAGCAGTCCTGATAAGAAGTAATAACAGGGAATTACTTCCAGATGGCACTTTTGCAGTGCTGCACGTGTGGTCTGAGCTGCCCATGGGATACAAACCCTGTGTCAGAGCAGCCGTGTGCTGCTCCCAGCACTGGGAACCCATGGCAGACCCTTCCTGGTGGCAGGACAAGGACAGGCCACCACCAGGCTGAGATTTAGCTGGACAGCCAGCAGCTCAAGGAGAGAATTTTCCCCATTCCTGCTACAAGTGAGAGTAATTGGTATTGGTAAAGCTTTGCAGGAATTTCTCGATACACCATTTTCTCACTCCTTTTGTTATGGAGAACCTTCTTCAGCATTGAGGTTGGGGCCAAACCTCATCTATTTCCTTGGTTACTTGGGCTGGAGCACACCAAAACCATTTATTTTATGTATTTTTTTTTTTGTCTACCTTTAATGTAGACAAATCTTAAAATGTTTTATATTCATCGTAATAAAAAAGAATGTCTATCAAATAACTGAAAACTGATTAAATGCAATAGATTTTGATTAAAACAGTCTTAAAAAAGTGGGGTTATGTGGAAGAATTTAGCTGTGCAGGGACATTTCCATGCTCAGCTTTGCATGTGAAATCCAGGGCTGGGACTATTCCAAAGGGAATGGGGAGGACAACGTCCTTGATGCTGGACTAGAATTAGTTGGAATATCTGATCACCCACAGATTCTTTATCCCTGTGCCAGGCAATAGAAGGCTGTGGAATCATGAACATCCCTGCCCAATGCCCAACACATGATGTTCACACTCGTTTCCTTTCCCATGTATAATTATTTAAGACACCAAACCCCAACATCTTCATGAAATTTGTCAGAATTCCAGAAGAGTCACGTCAGTGCTGTCCGGCACAGGGTGGAAATTCTTGGGGTGTCCTGTGCAGGGCCAAGAGTTGCTCTCAATGATCCATGTGAATCCCCTCCAACTCAGCATATTCCATGATTCTCTGACCTTTTTTGGGGGATTTAATTTGTGACCTTTCCCTTCTTTAACTGTCCATATGAAAACAACATGAGGTTGTCTGGCCACAACCTCAGCGCTGAAGGAGATACTCCATAACAAAAGGAGTGAGAAAATTGTCTATCAAGAGATTCCTATGAAGCTTTACCAATCTGAATTATTCTCACTTGTAGCAGGAAGGGGGAAATTCTGTTCTTGAGCCGCTGCTTGTCCAGCTAAATCTCAGCTTTTAGGGGGGTTGTGGTGAGAAGTGTAAATGAAAAGTTTAGCCAGTTATGAGCTCTGCATGGTTTGGACCTTCTTGTGCACACTGGCCAAGTAACAGATTTCAGGGGAAAAAAAAAAAAAAGTTTGCTAAAAGCCTTAGTTTCTCTTCCAATATGAATTTAATTACAGCCAAAGTGATCAGGGAATGCTCCTGCTTTAGGAATAAATGTTGTGAGTGTGATTGCCTTCAAAGCAGGAGTGACACAAATCCATTCTGCCTCTCAAACTGTTACCATCAAGTATTGTTTTGTTTGGGTGTTTCTGCAGAAAGTGCTCCGTGCTCTCTTCTCTCCAATTTCCTGCTCAAAGTCTAAAATAGAAATTGCAGATTAGAAAATCCTTTGAGAATGGGGTTCAGCAAGTGAAACTGCTTGAAGGTAAGTTTCATACTAGTTTGACTGAATTTAATGAGCCATTGTTAGGAACCAAGCAAGCAAGTATTCTAGTGAGGCAGGAGGTATACACAAGCTGTCTTTTCAAGAAACCATTGTAAATCTGGTAACAAAGAGAGCCTGACTTCCTCCTTGAATTACCATGTTGACAAAAAAGTCTACTGCATGCACTGATAGCAAATGAGATACATTCTGCTGGTAAAGAAAATTAGACCTTAAATTTAACTCTCTAAAGCCTAACGTCTAGGGCAAGGGAAAAGGCAGAGTCCTGCTGAAAAGCAAGCTGTTGCTTCAGCACAGGCTGTGTGCAACTCCTTGTTCTGAGACAGAACATTTTGTGCAACTTTGCTCTATGATTAACAAATGTATTTTAACAGAGAGTAAAAAGCATGGGGAGAATAGGGAAAAAAAAAAAAATAAACCGACATAGCAAGCTGTGTCTTTAACCAGTAGGGATTAAAGAATTCACTTTGTTACCTGGGAGGCATCAAGGTGAAGGTCCCTGGTTCTGAGGGGCTGTGCTCACTCAGTGCTTGCTAACCTTGGGCTGGCTGCTTGGAACGTGTGTCTTTGCTGTAGCCTGAAAAGGGTTTTTTAATATTTAAAGTTATTAGTTTATAGTATCCATGTAATTTCTTCAGCCAAAGGGCTTTAATTTCTTTGATGTGCATCTCTGTTCCAGCTGGTACTCCTACCACTCCTGCTGTCTCTTAGCCCTAAGTAAGGTTTCTCTCTTTGTTAAAGCTGGTGCCGCTGATTTATCTTCAGCTCTGAGAAGGGCTTTTATCCATTTTAAAAGTGATGCTGCTGAGACAGCTTTCCCTTGCCCTAAGATGATTTTTTTTTATTCATATTTGGTGGTTGGTTGGTGAGTTGGTTTTTTTTTTTTTAATCTTTTTTTTTTTTTTTCCTTTAAAAAGTATTTTTACATAGAGGTGTATTTCTCTCAGGTTGCCTATGGGGTCCTTCTATGCTGTGTTTCTTCCCAGAAAAAAAATCTTTTTGAGGAAAAAAAGCAAATTTCCCCTCTTTTTGGGAGCTCTCCCCACCCCACTGGAGGCCATACACAATATTGCCCTAAAGAGGATCCTGGCTGTGGTGTGGAAGATAAACTTTCCTCATTCAGGGTCCTTTATCAGGAGAAATCATCCTGGACTTTCCTCCTTAAACTGTTCCAACTAATTTTCCTCCCTACATTTGTTGGAGTCAAGAATGTCCTAGTGAATCAGACTCATAATTTGTTATTTAAAGTAAATACACAGAGTTTATACACTTGTGGCTTCCTGGACTGGCATTCCTAGGTTGTTTTCCCATTTTATTGGTTATCAACTCTTCTGTACCCTGTTGTGTAGAATTTATTTTTGAAATATGTTTAAAATCGTTTGAATTATTTTTATATATTTTTATAAAGGCAGCTTTTGAAGTCATCTGGTCTTCCTTGGTTGCTTGGGTTCAAGCACACCAAAAATATTTATTTACAGTATTTTTTGTCTATCTTTAATGTAGACAAATCTTAAAATATTTTATATTAATCTAATAAAAAAGAACATCTATGAAATACCTGAAAACTAATAAAATGCCGTAGATTTAGATGAAAAAGACCTTATAAAAAGATAGCAGATAACCCTAAAAACCAGAACCAGACTCTGAATATGGAGCTGCTGGCCAGCAGACTTCAGGGAGTAGACACTAAAGAAATAAGTATTTTTTTCACAGGATCCTGAGATACCTTCAGCAATTGGCAATCTCTTGTGAAAATATATATATATATATTTTCTGTAAAAAGTAATGAGTGGCTCCACCAAAGAGAAAATGATTTTGTGACTTGGTATAAGCAAAGGCCCTGCTGCCATCTGCGTGCTGAGGCAGAGCTTCAGCTTTTCAGGAGTTTTCTCTTTTGGAGTCAGGCAGAATTATGAACGATCTGGGATGACTTACACTGCCTGCAGACCAGACAAAATGCTGTTATGGAGGCCAGCAAATAAAGCCTTACACTAATCAAATGCTCTGCTGAATAAAATATGAGCACGTTATTTTGCATAATAAATAGCAAGGCAAAATATAAATTGAACAGTAGCACTAATAAATAAATAAGATCATCTAAAGCTGGTTTTCAGGAGCAAAAACTTCAAAGTTCATCCATTATGGATGTGTGTGTGTGCATTAGTGTGGACGAGCAGAGGTGAAATGTTGGCATATATTGGCTTTTTCTCTACCTTTTTTTGTCTCATTCTCCATTTGGATCATTAATCCAGCAGGAATGAGTAAAGAAACCCTCCTTCCCACAGAAGTGGAGTTGGAGCTGGATGATTTCTAAGTTCCCTTCCAACACACGATCTGTATTTCCTTTCTTGCCTCGCAAAGCCAAAACCTTGCAGTCAGTTTCTGCTGTCTGGAAAGAAGGCAGGTCCTCTTTTCTTTGAGAAAAGCAGTGAAAAAAATTCATTTTAGGTGGCTGGGAGCCTCTGTCTGCAGGCAGGTCAATGCAGGCTCTGCCTGTGCTCCTTGGGCTCATCTCTGCCCTTTGGGGAAGTTTTCTCCCCATCAGGAAAGCTGAGAAAAGGGGAAATGTTTTACTTTTCATAAGTGTTGATTTTCAGTGAAATAAGAGGTTTTCAAGGAAAAACAAACCTATTGCCATAGAGTAGTTCTGTTATGAAGAGGAAAAAAAAACCCAGACAAAGCATTTTTAACCAGTTCTGCCTGAGTTTTTAATTCATGTCTCCTTTATTCCCTCCCTAAACTCAGACTATACGAAGAGGTTTAAGCAGCCCAGTGTCAAACTGGACTTTAAATTTAGACTAAAGCCCTGTGGGACAGGGGGGATCTGTGGTACCCCTGCCATAAATCATGGAAGCAATTGAAACAAACAGGAATTTATTAATTTAGTTTTTTGGGGAAGTCATGTGTCACCTGTCACCACTGGTGACACTACAACCAAAGCAGTGACAAAAATCTGAAGATCAGCAAATTTTGTTACCTCATTTCCTCTTCTCCTTTTTTTTTTTTTTTTTAATTTTTTTCCTTACTTTCCAATCACAGGAGATTTTTTTTTTTTTTTAAGAAACAAATATCAGGAAACTGTTTTGCCCCTGCTCTTTGCTTTCAGTTTTCACTCTGAGGTGGCAGGGCTGGAGCCAGGCAGGGATGTTTCCAGTGGGGTGCCAGGGTTGGGAGCTCCTCATGCCAGCACCTGAGCCTCCAGGGATGGAGGGAGCAAAGCCAGAAAGGAGGGATCTTGTCTCAGCAATGTGCTGCACTCAGCCCATTCCCAAGTTTCTTCTCAAAAGAATTAAACTTATTTATACCCACAAGCCATGTAAATCCATTATGGAAGCATCATCTTTTCTTTCTTTTTTTCCTTCCCACAAAACCAGACAATTTCCAAGACCATTTTCTGTTATTTCTCAATGTATTTCAGGTTGGGACAAAATTTTTTCCTAAACCTATGTCTAATATTTTCAATTTCAGCTTTAAATTTTCCCCTCTGATTCCCATATTCACCATCTTCTCCTCTTCATCAGGACACTCACTCCTTCCACATCTTTTATTAAAAAAACAGCTCAGATTTTGTAATTTTTTTTTCTCATTTCCTCCTGGTGTCACAAGTTTAATCCTGAGAACTGCTCTCCCAGTTTAGCTCATTAAAGCCCATCTGCTGCTCAGGGGAGCCCCCTCACCCCTCCTGCTGTCAGTGCCTTGGATACCTACAGAGAATTTCAGATCCCAATCCCCAGGTGTGGGACTTGCTGCTTAGAATCCATAATGCCCCAAGCATCTCATTTCCTATAAAATATATCTATTTATTTCCATCAATATGTATTTATTTATTTCCATTAATATATATTTATTTCCATAAATATATATTTCCATATATATAATTATATACATGTATATAATTCATTATATATTATATAATATAATATATATAACAGAAATAATTTGTATCATATTAATTCTATTCTATTCTATTACATTATATTACATTGTTATATTATATTATATTATATTATATTATATTATATTATATTATATTATATCATATTATATTATATTATATTATATTATATTATATTATATTATATTATATTATATTATATTATATTATATTTATTATATTAATTTCAACTTTCATACTCTCCATGCAGAGCAGCCCAGTGACTCTTTTGTGACTCTTTTGCTGTTTAGTACTTGAGTTTTTTTGGGGAAGTCACTCTGAGAACCCAAACTCCAGACTCAAACCCCTCAAGTGATCTTTAGGTGTTTAAGTCTTTCCTGAACCTGCTCCTTTTTCTGTAAATTAAGGTGAAAGTTCCCCCAAGTGGGAAAAATTTATGAAAATTATTAACCCATTCTCATAACAACATTTTTCTGAAGCTGAGATCCATTTTTCCATAAGTTGTTAATCCTAAATGACTACAATCATATAAAATATTACTTATTTGCAGGCAGTTTGTTAATAGAAAACAAGATCCCTATTTATCCTGGAATTTATTCCCAATTGATAACTCAAGTGTGTCTTTTTTGTCTCTTTGACCTCTAGATATGAAAAAAAAAAGGAATAGCAGATAAATCCTATTAAATTAAAGGACTCATATTCACATTCCTGCTGTCTGCTGAACGTGTTTTCCCTGAAAAGTCCTTGGCTTGCTTATTGGTGTTGGATAACACCACATTTTATTAAAGATCTGTGAAGTGTTTCCTAAGATGTTACACAGAGTATTTTATTTTTTTTTTTTTAAGACATTTAAGTTTTACAAAATCTTCTTGGCTTTGCATAGGTGATAACAGGAAAGAGGAATAATGAGGCAAAACCTCTTCTTTCGGGGTTTTTAATTGAGAAATAAATTATTTCATGGCTTCTCATTAGTTATTCCCATGGCTTCTGGTGACAAGGTGCCAACTTTCACACTTAAAGCAGGTTAATTAACCAGGTAGCAATGAAATTGGGTGATACCTGTGTGCTGGTGAGCCACAGCTCCTAACAATGTGCTTTCATGGCTCTGGGAGGATATTTTCAGCTCTTCTCAGCACTGCATAAATAAATGCTTCCCAGCTAACAGGCAAACTCCTTTTAAAGTTGCACTTTGGTGACCATTATTGCGTTCCTTGAAGTAGATGTTGATATTTCTGCCCTTTTTCAGACTGTAAAGGGACACTAAGAAAGATGGAAGGCCTCAGTTGATATTTTTATTTTCCTTCCATCCACCAGCCACACATGTTAAATATTTTAATGCTATTTCTTTCCCCTAGAAATGACAAAATTAAATTTAAAAATTGATGTTTAAAGGTTTTCTGGGATAAAATTGATGTGGGAATGTGAGCAAGTAGCAGGAACCAAGGTTAACAGAGTAGCAAAAAGATGGAAGCACATTTGGAAAAGATAAGAAAGAGAAACCAAGAACACAACAAAAATTGAATTTTGGGCAAGTCTCAATGGCTGTGTGTTTTATCTGATTTAAGAAATATCTTTTAAAAATCCCAAGAGATATCCTTAACTAGAAGAGTTGCTAATAACAAGTTGTGTTGGAAGGGATATAAAGAAATGCTTGAGTTTAATTTTTCTGCTTGAGCTATCCAGGCACAAGTGGTACAATTTTTTTTTCCATGGCAAACAAAATATTACCCAAGTTTTGTGTTCCTTCTTGCTGGGGATCTGCTCACGCAGCAATTCTGATTTCTAGGAAAGTATTTGTTATTTCTAAATATTTACTGGATGGTTTGTGCAAACAAGTGCTGGCCTTATTCAAGCACTGATCATTTTTACCAGTCATTGTTTATAACACACAATTTGTCATCACAATCACATGGGCATTGTCTCCATTCTCTTCCTGGACACGTGACTGCTTGAAAAATGAGGAGTAACAATGCTGGCAAGTGAATGAAGAATAACGAAACCTTTCCTCATATGAATTTTTCAAACAAATAAACATTTAGGCCAAACTTAAAAGGTCTTGCAAATATTTGTCTGAATAAACCAGTCAGGGCCCATCTGAGCACTCGCTGAGAGCAAATAACAGGACCCCACAGAAAACAGCAAAGCAAATTTCCCAGGCTTGTTTGTAGAAGTAATCTTCAGCGAGTATTTTGGATGGTTTGACCACATCCATCCCAGTGTTTGCTCACAGCAAGCAGGCTACTGAGCTTGAAGGCATCTTCCTAAACAAAGCAGGTGAAATGTGAACTGAGTTCTTGGTATCTATGCTATTTTTAAAATCATTTAAAAAATAGCCCTTTATTTTTTGTTTTTTATATTAAATTCTGAGGGTGTTTTTTTTCTGTAAGCCTAATAGAGAATTTAAGGAAAATTCTGTTGCCTGATGAGGAAATTTGCTGTGTAAAACGCCAGTAGTTTTCTTTGCTTGCTCTAGTAGTGAAAACTCTTCTAATAATGTTTTTCTGCATATTTTATTTGCTTGTTTGGGTGAGGATTGGTTGTGTTCCTGCTTTTCACCAGTGGGATATAATCAGCTGGGAGCAGTTTTCTTCCCTGGGACAGAGTTTAATGCAGCTGGAAGTACTGGGGAGTCAGCAAGTCATTGATAAATGCAGTGAGTAAATGGTGGCTTATCCAACAAAACCCAAATTTAAGATCTCAGGACTAGGTGGTCTGAGAAGATTAAACTCCACTTGGCTGGGGTGTTTTGAATAGTGATTGAACACCCAGAGCATCTCAGCCCTGCATCTCCCACTCTTTTTATTTCACAGATCACAATTACCAGCCATGATCTTCATTCATGACTTACTGTGGGCGACAGGCCATAATCCTCATTCATGACCAGCTAGAACAGGGGAAAAAAACCCAACAAAAAGCCAACCCACCACACAAAACAAAAGCCCTTCATGGTACTTAGAGAGAACATGACATTATGCAGAGTTTCCCTCATTCTGAGAGCAGCACAGATACAACAAATGCCACAGCAGAGATGCTTTTAAGCATCTGTTTAAAAAAAAAAAACAATTAAAAAAAAAAATGCAGCTTCCCTAAGTTGTTGTGGGGAAGAGAAAAAAGCAGGGTGGAATTGCAAACATGTATATCATTACTGCAACTGCATTCCATTTATTTTCCTTTTGCAAAATAAATTACATAAATGGGGATTGTATTGTTAGCTAGTCTTCATTCAGAGATTGGGATAATTAGGTTTCAAATACGGTGATGTTTTAAAACACATTTAATTTAGTAAAATTGGTAAGGAAGCTACAGCAATTAAAAATAAAGGACAAAAGTTTCTTTTGCCTTCCTGGGTAATTTGGGGTGAATTTAGACTATGGCATTAGAAGTACAAAAGGTAACTAAAAATGCCATTAAATGAAATGTTCCCAGTCCAAGCAATTTCCTTCTTAACAGAAAGTAAAATGCAAACAGAGATTACTAAAACCCTGCTGTGTTTAATTTAAGTGTATGTAAGCCTTTTACTCACAGTTATTTTGTCTGGAGATAATCATGTAGATCCTCAGTGGTCAGAGCTGTGAAGCGTGCGTTGTCAAAAGTTGCTCACTCTTTGATTCCCCCTCGCTTCTGTCAGCCATGGTTCACATCATGCAAGCTCAGCTCATTCATCTTCTGACAGGGTGGGATTCTCCCAGTCCTGTCTCCATCAATTTGTTCCCGTCGCCTCTGGACGGCTCGCAGAAACGCCGGGGAAAGCGCGAGCTGGGTGTAAATTATCATTATTTCTCTGGCTAACTGCAGGGATGGAGCACACCAGCAACAGGCAGGGCTAGGGTTGTTAAACCAGAGGGAAAACTCGGGATCTTCTGTAGGTTCATTATTCTACAGAAATGAAAGGGTTGGAGAGGCGTTAGATACAGAGCCGTGCGCTGACAGGGGCCGGTCTGGAGAGGTTGGATTGGCGCTTTTGGAAGGAAATTCTGGGCAGCCAGAAGTCAGGGGCTGATGCCTGAGGCATGGTGCTCTCCTGGGCAGGGATGATGGGGATTTTGGCCCTCAAAAAGCAGTGCTCTGTGGGGAGTTTCTTTTGCCACAGAGGTTTTTGTGTTGGTGCTTTATAGGTAGCTCATATCTGGTCTGAGAGTGCTCCAGGAGAGGTGAGGTGAGGATTTTTTTTTGTCACCAAGGTCTTGATTCGTGACAGTTTTCACTGTGTAGACAGTTGCTACTCCTTCCATGAGGACCAGGAATTGCATTTACCATGAGGCAGTGGAAGCAGAGAGGATGTAAAACAGTTTGCATTTGCCAGCCGTGGAGTGTGGAATGTTCACAGCAGCCACCAGCTGGGAATGAGCCAAAAGCTGTGATGCAGAGAAGGCTGAGGTGCTCCTCAACTGGCAAAGGCAAAACTCCAACATCCCAGGATCCAGACACAGCAAAATGAGACTGGGAGGTTCAACAGCAGCCAGGCTGCCAGCACATTCCAGCCTGAGACCTTGGGTGCCACCAGCTGCCTTGGTTGGCTCTGTCCTGCTCGTGTTGTCCTTCACTTTCTGCACGTGCTGTAGCTCTACATAGATTTTTCTAGGCAGAAAATGTAACATTTTTAGGAGTTCAGCTCCTGTGAGTTGGCAATGAAAAGACCAAGAGCAAGTGGTCAAGGGAGTCGTTCTCCAAAGAAGTGTATCTCCTAAAATGATGGGATCCCAGAGCAGTTTGGGCTGGAAGGGACCATAAAGCCAATTTTGTTTGTGCACCTGCCATGGGCAAGGACACCTTCCACTACCCACTACGAGATCCATCCAGCCTGGTCTTGAACACCTCCAAGGAACAGCTTCTCTGGACAGCCTGTGCCAGGGCTTTGGAACCCTCTGAGTGAGGAACGTTTTCCTAACATCAAATCCAAATCTCTCCCCTTTCAGTTTAAAATCATCCCCCCCTCAAGCTGTCACTATCTGCCTTAAGACAAAGTCACTCACCCTGTTTTTATTGCATTGCTGTCCCTGAGATGTGAGCTCAGTGTCCCCTCTGGTGTCTCTGCTTGGATCCTGAGCCACACAGGGATTTATTCCCCAGCCTCCCCTCCCTGAGCCTCAGGGCC
Organism: Serinus canaria; assembly: GCF_022539315.1. NCBI lineage: Eukaryota > Metazoa > Chordata > Aves > Passeriformes > Fringillidae > Serinus > Serinus canaria. Next base: position 2,922,514 of record NC_066321.1, read on the forward strand.
AGGGCACCAGGTGGGGAAAGGCAGCTGGGGGAAAACATCAGCTTCCCACTCCCCCAGAGGTTTTCCAAAGGTTTTCTTCCTTCCAAAGAGGTGGTTGTCCTTTTTCCTCTGAGGCTGGACATCATTCCTGAGCAAAGCTGCTTTTCAAGAAAGTTTCTTTCTGTGTGATAGATTTTTTTTATTTTTTTTTTTTACTTGGGGAGTGGGTGTTTGGCTTTTTTTGGGGTGTATTTTTCAATGGGGTTTGGTTTTTTTTGGCTGAACATTAAGACACTTTTTTTTTTTTTTTTTGCTCGTAGGCTACTTCTGCAAACTCAAACTCAATTCGCTCCCACAGAAAACTTATCACATCTCCTAACCTGCAGAAAAAAAAAAAGTGTTTCCTTACATCATCTGGGCAGGAAAACACAAAGATGACCATGATGTTTAATAAGACCTTTATATCCTCTTAGATTTTTCTCTTGTCCTTGGCACAGTGAGCCAAGGAGCTCTGACACATTTATTTCTTTTAATATGAGAGTAAGCAGGAGAGAATGATGGCAATTACCCCTCTGCAGGGAAGAGCCTCTGCTGGGAGGGCACCCAGAGCTCTGCTCTGACTCTGCTCTGCTCTAAAGTGCTCTGGGAAATGGAATTAGTGGGATGCAGTGTGCAGCCTCCTCATCTCACCTGGCCTGACTTCTGCTGCTCCTACCCCTGCCTGGGGGACGTGGCTGACAAAAACAGAAAATAGGGGAGGGGAAATGGAATTTGAGGGCAAACAGGAAATAGTGACAAAATCTGTGTTAAAATAATCTGATATAAAGCCACACTAAACAGAAAGTTTAAAGCAGTCTTTAGGTATGTTTTTCTGTGAGCATTGTTGGGGTGTTTTTCCTTGTCAGCTCAGCTGCTTTAGGTCTTCCATCGTGGGAAGATGGGAGATTTTTCCCTTTGTCCTGTGGAAATCCATCTGACAGCAGATCTGAGCAGATCCTCAAACACCCATGACCCTGGCACTGAACATGTGCAATCCCTGGCTGTTCACTAAGGAGGGATCAGAATTCCATGGGAAATCTGTTGGAGAGCTCTCATATCTTGAAATCAGCTATGTCCTGTAGAAGGATGGGTTTTATCAGTGATAAAAAATTCCTACTGGTCTGGCTGCCATAAGGAAAGGCTGGTTTGGGATGGTTTTGGGCAGGGGAATGGACAGGCAAGTAAAATAATTTCATTTTTCCATGAAACATTGTCACTGTGGTGAGGAGCACAGAGGATTCCTGTGCCTGTGCTGGTATCTTGTCATGATAATTTTGCAAGGAAGAGTTACAGTGTTTGTCAGTGAAATGAAAAGCGTTTCTGGCCAATTTAGGAGAAGTTATAAATGTTGGAAGAGCATAAGAGCTTGATTCTGGAAATGCCAGAATATTATGGTTCTTTGCCAATCTTTTAATATTAAATGCACTACAGTTTGGAGAGAAAATATTTTTTATGGGGCAACCTTTTTGCTATTTTGTGTGTGTATGACGATCATAGTCCTTTGTGTACATTTTCATGGTGAATTTAATTTTTGTAGAGACCCTACAGAAAACTTGTATCTGAATTCAATTATCTGCTGGGGGAAGTGAGCCACGTGTGTGTTTAGGAAGACTTTGGATTGCTATCAAGATTTGTCCTAACCATAAACTACTAGGTTACCAAAAAACTCAGCTTGGAGGACAGTTCAGTCTCAAGGTTAGGAAATGATCACAAGCACCAGTGACTACCTTTAATCATAGCTTATTTTGCCAAGGAGACTTTCCTTGGTACAATCTTCTGTACAGAATTATAGAAAATTATAGTTGTTTTTTGGTTTGTTTTTTTTTTTTTTTTTTTTTTACTTTAGTAAAGCCTTGTTTTTATTTCCCAGCATAAAATGCCATCATCTACCTGATAAGTATTGTCTGCAAGAAAATGCAAATGCTGTGTTGCAACAATAATGGTTTTTCATTAGATCTTGTATCATTAGACACATTGGGACTAGTTCTGTTAACTTAAAAAAAATTAAAATAAAAAAATCCAAGCCTGTTTCTAGCTCTGGAAATGAGGTTTTATGGAATGATGAGAATTATGACTGTGTGCAGACACTTGGAATAAGATTGTTCCCGAGGAGCTGAAGGAGAAGTTGCAATATTTGCAGTTTATAAAAAGCTTCGTTCTGGAATGAAAACAGCCCTGTCCCCTGCCCTCCCCTTGGTCTCCTCGTGGCTCTGGGAGAATCCTTGCCCTGATGGAAGTGGGAGAAGCTGGTGGTGCCAGGGAAGCCCAGCAGATATGCAGTGTCAAGAACTTGCTCCTCTTTAATTAAAATGGGGATTAGATCCAGCTTCTGGATGCCTCCAAAGCCATCTTTTCCTTCTGTCACAAGCAAATCTCTCCCCTCATTCTCAGACACCCAGGACTCAGGACAGCTGAGCTTTCAAAAACTCTTAGATAAGTTTTCACTGAATTCTGCTTCTTTCCTGATAGTCCTTGTCAAAATACTCTAGCTCAGTTTTCCAATACTTCTTTGCTCAAACTGCTGTTTTCTGAATCAGAGAATTCCTTGGATCTCTGCTGAATAGCTGGTTAAATTGCTCATTATGCACCATTTTCTGGTAAACACTTTTTGTGTTTGGGAACCATTCCTGATTTCTGTGACTGCCCAGATATTTTTAGATACTTCACAAACAGTAGCTGTAGGTGCTCAATTGTTTTTCATTCTGGCTATTTCCAATTCCTCTTTGGTTCATAGTGTACCCTATTGCTCTCCTAAGACATATGATATTTGCCCCCCTCTCATCTTGATTAGATCATTGAAGCTTTTTTAAAGAGGGAAATAATTAATAGTTCTTGGTGAATAACCAAATGAAAAGGCAATTAATGAATAATGCACACCCTGCACAAATTTTCAGACATTGATCATCTGTTAATTTTGTGCAATCTTTTGAATTCAGATATTTTTTTCATTCATAAAACCAGTGGTCACGTGCATGCAGGGCATGAATGACAGCAATGAAAAACCAGAATTATTTCCTACAGAAAAAAAGAAAACCAGCGCCAAATCACACAAGTTTTCAGTTGTTCCAGCTCTTCTCTCTAGGCTTTGGTGACTCAGTTCTTCTTCTCTCATCACCTACAGCCAGGGACTAAAGCAAGATGTTTTACAGCGTGTTGTGGGCATTGCTGTGTGCTGTACCCAAGCTCCAGGAACTCTGTGGTTACTGGGAAATCTGGGAAACAGCAGAGGGCTGAGAGCTCCCTGGGAGCCTCTGGCTGTGCCTTTGGCCAGCAGTCACCTCCTTTGATGGATCACTGTTTTTGGTGGACTCTGGCTCTCTGCTTTGGGACACACACAGTTTTGGTGGTTGTTTTTTATTTGCTTTTCATTTCCTCTGATGTGCAGCGAGTTGGAGAACTGGAAAGGCTTAAATTGTCTCTTTGGCAAGTGATGCCACAGGACATTTTTCATGATTAGCCCTGCAGGATCAGAAGGGTTTGATTCTGCTTGCTTGGCTCCACCTGGTCTCTCCCAGCTCCTCTCTCAGGGCTCCTTTTGACCAGGGTGGGACAGCTCTAACTGGGCTGAAAGGCTGAGATTGGTCCTGTCAGCCATGGCTGGCTGAAATATCACTGAATTTAGGGATGTGGCCACCAAGGGGCCACAATCTCTGCCCAGCTCCTGGTGCTGTATGTACACATTAAAAAATCACAGCCTCCCAAAGGCTCAAATCATCATTCTGCTGAAAAATTATCACTCTGCAGGGAGAAAAAGATAAATACTGACCCCAGTTCTTGCCATGCCTCAGGCACAGCCCTGAGCCCTTAAACCAGGGCATACCCAATGTTTCAAATTCTCTTCCTCTGAATTCACATTGCCAAAGCTCTGTTGAGAAGCCACCTCTGCATCCGAGGACCAAAGTTGAGGCTTAGGCATCAAAATCATCCCAAAACTCAGATTTTTGGGTGCTTTAATGAACCTGATTCCACGTGTCTTGTTTGGGATGAAAGATGCACTTTTCAATGATTTTATGAAAAATACATTGAAAGGCTTTAAAATCCAAATAAAATATATTTTGGGCCTTTATTAGCTGTGACTCCTGCCCTGAGCTTTGTACATAGATTACAGTGAATTATGAATGGAAAATTTAGAGGGTTTTATTTATCAAGCTCATCTAAATGAGCAATATTTTATTAATACAATTAAAATACAATGAACAAGTAGGTGAAGTTTATTAAGTTGAAAAATAATCTTAACATTTCCAATGCTCTTCTCTCATTCAGTTCTGGTGGCATCAAGTTGAGTGTGCATTTATGTGAGTGTGTGTACACGTGTGTAAAGCACACACACATGCATATATTTGATAATTTTTGTTTTAGCTGTTTTATTTTTAATTCATAACTGCTGAGCTCCAGTTTATTACAAGGTTACTCCAGACAAACTGTTCCATTTCCTCTATTATCCAAACAGAATGGTTTATGGTCAGCCTGGTCAGGATCAAATTCAAATGGCCTCAGAGTTCAAAGGGATGGTGGTGACTCGAGCAAACCATTTTTGTAATCTGTAAATTCCATTTCTATTAAAAAAAAAAAAAAAAAAGAGGAAGAAAAAAAAATTGGCTGTAGCTTGTAATGGCTATGGCAAGATTTTGCAAGGTCAAGAGAAAAGAGAGTGTTGTGTGTTTTGACTCTGTCTCAGGACAGACAGTGCATATTTGTGAATGGGTTCATGCTATGCTGCTTGGAATGTTTAGAATTTTGGGATTTTTTTTTTATCCCCTTCTTGCTGTTTAATTTTCCCCCTCTTATTGTTGTCTAATTTGTGTGTGTGTGTAACTGGGACGCTGCAGGTGTAAAACCCTGATTTAATGCCCAGCACAGTAATTTGGGGTATTTTCCAAGTTATTTCCAAGCTGGATGAGGGTGGGGAGGGGAAGCAGCTGTATCAAGGCTGTTTATTGATGGGATCTCAGGTGAGCACACCCTTGCTGAGGAGCTGGGGCTGGCCAGGGCAGCAGTGGCTCCTCCAGCACCAGGAACCAGGACTGGGAACTTCTGGGCCTTCTCCTGTAGGAACAACTTGGTCTGTATTGGTGTGTGCATGCAAATGCATTGGTACAAGTGACTAAAATCTGCTTTTTTGGGGCTTTTTTACTGACTCTTATTCACACCTCTTCCCCACAGTCTTGCAGATTGCCGTTCCCTTCTCCAAGTCCCCCCTCCCAAACAATTCCCATTCACTCACAGATTTTTTCCTAGAAAATGTGGGCATGGAGTGATAGGGCAACGTGGAATGGACTTGAGCTGACAGACAGTGGGTTTAGGTTGGACAGATGGAAGGAATTCTTCCCTGGGAGGGTGGACAGGCCCTGGCACAGGGTGCCCAGAGCAGCTGTGGCTGCTCCTGGATCCCTGGAAGTGTCCAAGGACAGGATGGACAGGGCTGGGAGCAGCCTGGGATGGTGGGAGGTGTCCCTGCCATGGCAGGGGTGGGATGGGATGATCTTCAAGGTCCCTTCCAACCCAAACCATTCCAGTTTCTCTGACAAACAGGCTGCCATGGCTCTTACAAGCATCCCCAGGGACACAGAGGAGAGTTCTCTTTGCAATCCTTTCGACCACAGGAATTCAAAATGCAGATTTTTTAATATATATGTGATTTTTTAATATATATGTGAATCAACACAAGGCCAAAAGTCTGAGTCCCACAGCAGGACCTGAGCCTCTGAGGCACTGTGCAAACACAGAGCTGGAAATGTTCTGTACAGAGCAGCAGAACTTTGGCAGAGACAGAGAGGTAAAAAGATGGAAAGTGAATATGGGAATCTACTCCTCATTCTGATAAAACACAGAACAAAAATTATTCAAGAGCTGCAAATCCTCTTTCTGTCTTTATTTTTTTTTCTTTTTTTGGGAAAGGAGCATGGAGGGTGAACATTTCAAGCACAGCCTCCCAAAACTTGCTCTTGTCTCACTTGAGGTACCTCCCTCACCCTGTGTGTGTGTAGTTTACAGGAGCTTCCCTTTTGAACCTGTCATGTTGATGGATGATTCCTGTTGTGTCCTACCAGATTGTACAGGGCATGTTGATATAAAATATTCTTCTGAAAGCAAATTGGATGTCTTCTTAAGGTGGTACTCACTCAGAGATTTTCTAAAACTTGAATGATTAAGTCAGCTGTGATGTTTAATGATCTTAAATATCTTTAGCAGGACCTGATTTATAAACTTTGCACTATTTATAATAATGGTCTAAAAACCTGCAAAATTGGAGACGTTTTGCACTGCTAATATTGTTAGAAATAACGAAAATGGAATTCTCTAAACAATTTGTCTGACTAATTTCAGGTTTGCTTAGAAACTTTATAAATAACTGAAAGGAGAAAAATATTAACTTCTTGAAAAACTTCCTTTAACTATGAAACATAAGGCTGCAGTTGAAAGAGGTTTCTGAGATTTTCAGGATCTAATGAATGCAAGTTTGATTAGTTAAATACTTTTATTTTTCTGTAAAAAAAAACACTTTCAGCCCAAGATACTTGGCATTCCACTTGCAGGTTTTATGCATGGAGTTTTTGTGAAGCTCACCATTTCCTGAGTTGTTAGACATCCCCCAAACTCAGATCAGATGAGTAAGGTGTCACCACGTATAGCCTGAGCTCGTGCTGCTGAATCTGACATGAGCTGAGCTAATGGAAGTTGCCTTATCTCCATTTTTTCATCCTAACACCAAATGACTGCATTAGGAATCTGCCCAAGATAAAAAAGTGTGAAATATGCCTTCTAATTTATAATGCAGATTTTTGCATAACAGGATCAAAACTGTTATCCTGTTGTGAATGTAACATCAGAGTAAAATAACAAGCAGTTCAGCAGTTAATATGCAAGCTAATCTGACAAAAGCGTTTTTACATTCATTTACAGAGTGACTATCACCCTAAAAAACTCCTGGGAGATAAATGAAACAAACCAAAACAAAATAAAACTTTAATCATTTCCATAACAAAAATTAAACAACTGTGGAATACATAGGGAGGTTTGGAAGGAAGAAGAAAAGGAAAAGGGGATAAAGAAAGAAAGATGAAAAAAAAAAAATTGCACTAAAATTCAACAGAGATCGTTGTCTCAAGAAAACAATGGTGAAGAATTGCTCATTTCTCTGGAGAACAATTGTAATGAGAATGAGAAACTGGTGCTGAACCAATTCTCTTCTCAATCTTCAGATCTTAATCATGTGATCCTCTTAGGATGCCAGAATCTAGTTTTCCTAAAGGCCTGTATAAGCATGTTCCGTGGAAAATCTATCTACCAGCAGGTGTCTTTTAACTTTATTTTGTCGTCAACATCAAATAAAGATGAGAAGGATGGCATGAATTAGTTGATGAGTGTTAGGAAAGCAGGTGAAAGGCAGGAGGATTGTGTCACAGTGAGGTTTCCAGCTTATCCACAGGCTGCAGCATTTAATTAGGGAGTTGGCCCAACCCTTGTTGGGGGGAAACTGCTCATTCAAAGCACATCTTAATAAAAAATGACCAAAGATTAAATTTTGTACAGGGAACTTTGAATTTGGGATGCAACATTAAGTCATAATGAGCTTAATGAATTAATTGCATGAAGGTCTGCAATGGGCAACTAAAAATAAAGCTGATGAGTTACAAAGCCAATATTTTAGCTTGCAGCATCAGGTCATTCTGATTATTTCAGGGGGAGGAGGTTGGACCTGCACAGAAAATTCTGGGGCATTTTTTTCCTTGATGAGTAAAGTAGAGGACAATTTTTTTGTCCAGTTTTCCAGCAGAAAGGGAAAGGAAAACCATAATATTTTCCCTTATTTTGTAGAACTTGGGACTGTTTCATTCTATCTCCCCATTCCAGTGGCAAGCTGGATACATTCATTGAGAACGTGAATCAGTGAGGTGGATTTAAACACAATATTTGTTTTGGCTAATAGCACAAAAAGCAACTATATTCCATGTAAAACTTGTAATGATTGTTCTACCAGGAAAAAAATAAAAAGGCCTGGGAGTATAAACAATATATATTAAAAGGAGGTGGCAGGACATAAATATATAACTGAAACCATTACTGCCAAGTGTAACAGCAGGATAGAGCAGCTTCCTGCACAAATTGTTCCAAACTAGAGAAGTGGTAAGGCTGTTTTATTCTAGAAAGCAGAATATTTCCATTGGGCACTGCAGAACTTGGATTTGAGAGGACTGGAGGGTTTCAAAATGTGATTTAAATTCCTTATGTTATCATGTCACCATAAAATAGAAGATGGCAATAGCAACTTTTGGGTGGCTATGATGGTAACCTCATGATCAGCATGGTGCAGTTGTAGAAGCAGGAGAAGGTAAAGGTTTTCCCACCCCCCTCATTGGCCCTATCCTAGGAAATATTGGTTGGCAAACGTGGTGTGCTGATCAGTTCCCAGGAAAACTTGATCACAATTAACAAATGCAAAGTAGCTGCAAAGCCAATAACAGCAGAATGAAGGCTTTCCTTAAAAACACTTTTAATAAAGATATTTCTGCTCCAACCACCACTTTGCAAAAATATCCTTGGTCCTCTGGGGTATTTCTTGTGCTGGAGAGTGGCCAGATCTTGGTGGGTGGGGGTGGGTCTGCTCCTGGATGTGATCAATGAACTCAATTACGACCCCATTGCAGAGACTCCCAGCCTGAGTCTGCAGTGATGCATAGTGCCCGCCATCCCTGACACTGCTCCCAAAACCTCTTCAATAAATAAGAGGATACCAGAGAGTTCTGACTTGGTTTCTGTTTCTTTTCTTTTTTTTCCTCTTTTTTTTGTTTTTTTTTTAACAGCTCTTCTGGGTCCCCAGTTGATTTTCTTCGCAAGGTTAGTTGCTAATACATTCCTAGCACCCATGCATTATTAATGCTCACCGCTCTCCAAGGTGGCAGTGACAAATAGGGAGCAAAATTCACTGACTAGTGGGGAATGTACTTTTTAGTCATGCTTGAATTTTTCAATCCATTCTGCTTGTTGAGGATTTTTCAGTGGAGGTACTGTAGCAAAATATGATTTTTTTTTTTCTCTCCCCCTTCAAACCTAAGAAGCACTCTAGTAACCAGTGGAAAGCTTATGAGTCAGGGCTTTTCCCAGGAGGTTTTGAGGGGGAGTAGTGCAAAAACTACCTTTGATGTTTGCAGTAGCATGGAAGTCATTGTTTTTCCTCCCATGTAGTAAGTGGCAGTTTTGACTGCAAATCGACTATGCATGCAGTCAAGTAAATTATAATATTTTAACTAGGCTGTGCATGCCAGCTGTAGCATTCCCAGAAATAATACCAAGTGTGTATCATGAGCAACATTGATTTTTAATGTGCAGATTTGTTTCTTCAGATATAAAACTCTATTAATTTTGCAATATAAAGAAGCAATCTGTGAAATACATTCTTAGGCTGTTATTGGTTACTATAAATCCCACTAGTAGTACTAGCACACTTGTTTAATTCAGAATTACTTCATTTAAAGTATGATTTTGTGCATGTGGTGGAGGTGCTGGAGATTTGGCAAAGACCTCTTTAACATAACAAATAGCTGACAGTAAATATTAGGCTAATTCTTCCTAACGTTTAATAGAGGGATAACTCACTGGGCAGAATAATGAATTCCTTGCTAATGGCTGTGCGTAGGGGATTAACACCTTCCTGCAGCCACCCACAAGTGCACTGCAAGTATGAATGTTATCTGCTTGGGAAGGCCTTGGTATGGGTCCAGCTCGGAACCACAGGCAGCTCTGGAGCAAGATTTGCTTTAAGGGACCCTAAATCAAGAAGGTCGTTTCCATTGTGTCTGGTTTAAATGTTTGAGCTCTCCAGTCCAGAGCCAAGGAAGGCACAAAGTAGTGCAGAGTCCACAGGTCAAGTTTTCATGCAGTCACAGAATGGTTGGATTGAAAGTTCTTGTCCCAGTCTCCTGCTGTGGGCAGGGACACCTCCCACTAGCCCAGGTTGCTCCAAGTTCTGTCCAGCCTGACCTTGGATACCTCCAGGGATCCAGGAGCAGCCACAGCTTCTCTTGACAACCTGTGTCTGGGCCTCTCCACCCTCACAGCCCAAAAATTCTTCCTAACAGCCAATCCAGACCTGTCTTGCCTCACTTTGAAGCTGTTTGCCTTGCCCTGCCACTCTAGTTCCTTGTGAATTCTCTCCCCACCTTTCCTGTTCCTCCAGGTGCTGGAAGGCTGCAGTGAAGTCCCTTCAAAGCCTTCTCTTCTCCAGGCTGAGCAATCCCAATTGTCCCAGTCTTTCCTCCCAGCAGAGCTGCTCCATCCCTCTGATCATCCTGGTGCCTCTGGACTCTCCCCAGCAGGATTTTCTTCCTGCTGCACAAAAAGCAACTATATTCCATATAAAACTGTCATGTTGAAACACAATTCTGGGGACAGTGACAGTGCATCCTTTCCAGTCGTGATCCCAAAGAAACAATTAAAAACTGCCAAAGCAAAATGAGGATTTTGGTGAGCTGGGTGGCACAGGGGCTGATTAGAAACACAAATAAATAATGAGGAGAGGAAAAGGCAAAGTTAGAATAGAAAGTGGAGATGACGGAGAACTGTGGAAATGAGGGGTGATAGCTCAGGGAACATCATATTAGAAAGGGATGGAAATGTCAGAAAGGAACCAGAAAGCAGCAGATTGGCTAAAAAAAAAACAAACCAACCAGAAACCCGTGTGTTCAGGAGATGTTGATGGAATCCATCCAACATCTGAACGACTCAATGAGTAGCAGACTGCTGAAACTGGATGAGACACTAACTAATTTAGTTCAGGCTGTCAATAATTGAAATCAGAATGTTGCTGTATTTAATGCTAACATGGAGACTCTGATTTCAGAAGCTAAAGTTTTAGGGAGCTGGGATGAATCTGTGCCATCACTTTCCAGTTGTTGTTGTTGTTGTTGTTGAAAGAAGGGTTATAAATTCAATGATAACCCTTTGATTTTTAGGATTTTTAGGATTTAAAGATGTATGATTTTTAGGATTTAAAGATGCTGCTTGCATTTTTAAGCATGACCTATGTTATCTACCTCAGAGGGTGCTGTGTGTGGTGAGAAAGGGCACAGTTTAATTCTGTGATAGCCTGGTGTGAGATGTAAAGTTGTTCCAGCTCCTCAATTCCGTCACTTGCTGGTATGAGGAGAAATAAAATCCAAAGTCCTGTCTTTGGCAAAGTCCCTTGCTGCTCCCTTCCAATCTGCAGTGTCAGAAAACTCAGATACTTAACGAATCTTCTCATGTCTGTTGGCTTCATTTAGCAAACGTCTGTTCAGTTATCATGGATTCAAGGAAAATATTTATTAAAAAAAAATTATTCATTTTGGAGATAGAGCAAATATGAGTTAAAGAGAATTTCAAAGAGAGGTTTAAAAAAAATTGTAATTTATGTTACAGGGACATGAAGTAATGTAACAGAAAAAGAAAACAGTTTGTGGATGAGAGGTTTTAAAAGGGGAAGGGAAATTCAAAAATTCAAAAAAGAAGGGAAATTTCCCCTAGGATAAATGGCTACCAATAAAGAATAAAAAGTAGACAGAAAACTTATTTAAGCCTCTGAGATATATGAGTAGTAAGCATAGAAAAATTAGTGTCCAGCAGTGAGCGTTGCCCTGCCAGTCCAGCACAAATCCATGATTCCAGTTATTCTGAGAATCTAAGGATTCTATGATGCTGTGAATCTGGGTAATTTTAAGGTATTGCTGCCAGTACCTTCCCCATGTATGAATTCTCCCAAGTCATGAATTTAATTCCCTTTTCATGCCCATTAAAGCTGAATTAAGGTGATGCCATAAGATATCACAGGTATTAAAAAAAAAAAAAAAACCCACAGAAAGAAAACACTGAAAGCAGAAAGCACTGAGGAAAAGAACAAACAAGGTGCCAAGGCCTTGATGCATTGGAAAACTTGGGAAACTCTTTATTTTGTGGTTTTTGGGCCACCTCCCATAGCTCAGCCATCCCTCCTGCAGACCCACTGGGCTGTGAGAGATCCCTGAGCAGCTGGAGCCTGGTGGGAATTCCTGGCCTGATGAAGTCAGCTCTTTTAGGGGGTTTTGCTTACCTTGTAGGGAAATGTTCCACCCTCAGGTTTGCTCCCAGCTGGATGTCACATTCCCCAGCATAAAGTGAGGGTCTGAATATGTGGCAGATTTTCTGATTTATGTAGAACTGCATGGATGTGTGTGGAGCTCATTAAAAGATCTGGAGGGTTAAGACATTTGAAAAAGACAATGGAAATTGGAAAACAGGGGGTATGTGGAAATCAAGGGCTGAAAAGCAAAAACAAAAAAAAAAAAGAAGAAAAAAAAATCCAATTTTTGTTTGTTTTCAGAGTTGTAAGCTGCTGCTTTTATCTTTCCTCTCTCCTTCAATGCATTCTGTCTCCACTCTGAAAACAGTGTTTTATCTCCCCAGTTCTTCTTGCTTTCAGTACTTATTTTTCCCTGTGTTTTCTGTGGCATCTCCCAGTGCTGATATTTTTCCAAGGTGTGCTACAAGCACACCGGGAGGGGATGAAACTTCCCTGGGAGCTGCAGCTCTGCTATAACTCATTCTTCAGGACACAACACGGGCAGGGGAAGAAAAAAAAAGTGATATATCCTTTGGAAAAACACAAAGTGTGTTCAGTGCTTCCACTTGTTCGTGGTGTGTCCCAGTGGGAGCTGCTGTCACATTCCATGTGCCAGGAATAGGGATGGCCTCCCTGGTGCCCAGTGCCACGGGGGTTCCTCATGTTTTGTGTCACTCACAGTTCATTTGGAACATCCAGGGTGCAGGCTGCTTTTTTTTTTTTAATATTTCTTTCCATGTGTGAAAGCCTGATGTGTGTTTTCTCCCAGGTAAATGAGTAAGTATTAGAAATAAATGAGTAAATAATAGAAATAAATGAGTAAATAATAGAAATGAATAATATCTTGAACCGAGACATGTCCAGGTTTAGCCCACCTGACAAACCCCTGACAAAGCCTCGCTGGGAAATGTGGGTGAGGAAAACCCCAGATCCAAACCAGGCTGACTCACAGGCACAGGAGCACAACCCCTTTCTAGAAAACCTTATTTATACAAGAGGTGAGAGTTTAGAGACACAAAAGTCCCCAGAAGACAAAACAAGCAGAGGGAGGACAGGCAAAGCCCAGCCATGGCCAGCAGTGGATGCATCTCTCACTTCACGGGGAGTTTGTTCCTTTCTGGTTTTCCTTCTGCTGCTTGGCCTAATCTCTGCTATGAAGAGCAATTTATCTTCCTCCCTCTGTCGTGCTCCCATCAGGGGGACAGGTGAAGGGGCTGCATTTCCAAAGGCAGCAGTGATGCGCACCACGGATCAGAGGGCACGACCCGTTCCCAGCTTGGAATTTCTCATTTTTACCAGCACACCCAGAGCTGCAGCCTTATTTTTCAAAGGCACTTTATGGTAGGCATACAATCATTTAAACAATTTTAACTTTATTCAGTTTTGCACCGACAAATCTCTTGAAATCCTTTGTATCCATATATCGAAACGAGCTGCCAAAAAAAGAAAAAATCTATCAGCCAAAAAAATGTTTTAGCTTCTAGTAGAACATAATGCTTTATCCTCCAGAATTCTTACAGTAAAAAATTTCAGATGCTAGTTTATTGATGGTCAGATTAAAAACTAAAATTAAAATGGTATGGATTATTCATAACTTTTTTTAAGCATTTTTGGGGTTTTTTTGGGTTTTTTTTAGGTACTAGTTTCTCTTACCAAACATTGAAAAATTGCAACTTCTTAGACTCATCTGTTGTAGGCTGGACTTAAGATCAGTCTGTATTTGTCAAGTTTTACTGAGATATTGTATTTTTGATAGTTTAAGCCTCACATGGTCAGACATTATTTTCAAAGTTAAATTATTCACAAACCAGGCACCATCAGTTCTCTCTTGCCCCATCTTAACATTTTTTACTGAGGGTAAAACTAGTTATGAAAGGAATGTTGCTATAAAATCTCAAGTTCCCAGATTAATCCCTAATACCCTATTGCTGTTTCTAGAGGGGAAAAATAATTCTTGAGGGCTTCTTCCAATTTCAGGTAGCCCAGACTCGTGTGGGTGCCTGGAGTGTGTGAGCTGATGGTGGTGAATCCAGATTAAATTTCCATTTATGCCTCTCAGAACCTAGTGAAGACAAAAGACATGTTAACAGGGGCCAGAAATCTGGCAGGCCACGTTCCACCCAGGGGATATTTTTTTCAGATGTGGAATACACTCCTGCAGAGCAGGATTTATAGCAGAAATGCTGACAGACAATATTGGTGATACTGTTCTAATTTATTTGTGTTGAATGGTTTTTTCATCTCTTTTCCCTTTTAATGATCTAAGCCTTTTTGCATCTGGCAGAGAGTTTCCTCACTGTGTACCTTGCCTGCCAAGGCAGTATCATCCATCTATGACTATGCTTTTCTTGGTTTCTTGCTCTCTGTCTTTAATATTTGGAGCCAATTTTCCATTTATTCCAGGATTCCTGTACCTCTGATGTTGCCATTAACTTGTAAAGTGGAAGCCTGTCAAAAATGCTTTCAAGATGCAATTTTTTTTTTTTTTTAATGATGAAATATATGTAGTTGTGTTCTGGTATATTTTTATCATAAACATTGAAAAATCCTACTTTTACTCCTGGTTGGCATTGGCCATAAAGAAAATAATCCAAATTTCTTAGATGCTAAGTGAAGGTTTTGTGCTCCTGTAACACCATCAGGCATTTCTGCCTCTCACAGGGTGCTAAGGAGCTCTTTGTGCTCCCTTTACCAACCACAGCAGCCCTGGAAAACGTGGATAATCCGAGGGAGAAAGTTGGGAGTTGGAATGCCACATACAGAGATTATAAAACTGAAGTGGTGGTTACGTAATTTGGTGACATTTACATTTTTGGAACATAACCTCTGCCATCACACTCTGCAGTAGCAGCAGTAAATCTGTGCTGGGATGGATTGCAGTGGGAGAGAGGGTGGATCCGTGGTTGTCTGGGATTTTAAGAGCTGGAGGAAGGGAACAGGTTTTGGCTGGACTACAAGACAGAACCAGAATTTCTCCTTAAGGGCCCTGGTGGAGAAGCATCAACCAGGGATTTGGGGCTCATCAAGGGGGAGACTGAGGGCAGGGCAAGTGAACTTTGGGCTGCCCAGTCCCCTGGAGTGTCCAAGGCCAGGCTGGACAGGGCTTGGAGCAAGCTGGGATAGTGAAAGGTGTCCCTGCCCATGGGGTGGAACTTTAGGGTCCCTTCCAACCCAAACCATTCTGGGACCCTGTGATGGTCTCTTGCTCCTCAAAGAGACATCCCACACACAGCTCCCTGTGGGGATGGTGTCCCTGTAGGACACGAAAGAACACCACACACACACTGCTGTTTTCAAGGCAAAAAAGGGAAGTTTGTTCTTTGACTCTAACATTTAAAGATTTTTAAAAGTGCCAGTGGCTTGGAGGGTGACAGTGCCACCTCTCCAATGACACTGGACAAGCCAACAGTCCATCAAATTTCTCCTCCTCCATAAAAGAACACAAAACAATCAGTTATTTACAGAAAGTGTGTGAGAAAGTTTGTTACAAGAATGGAAACATCAGAAGGCTTAGAAAATCTTTAAAAATCCAAGTGACGGGATGGAGTTTGGGGTGGGGAACGTGGAGCCCACAGCCCAAGCTGGAGACCTGCAGCATCACATCCAGCCAGGAAGGTGTTGGGTAGCTCCCTGTCAGGTGATGGGCAGGACTTCTCCAGCCCTGTTCCTTCCCCAGCAGGGACATCTGGTCATGTCCAGCTTCTGGTGTGCTCAGAAATTTCTTATTTTTGCTAAAATGTAATGAACAGCACTAAAACAAGATCAAAGCATGAACCACAGGTAGTTAAGAGGGTGGGCAACCTGCCTGAACAAGTCTCCTTTGTCTTGAGCATTTTAAATTTACCTTTTTTTCTGCTTTTACTTTGGACAAACCACGTTTTCTTTTTCCTCCCGTTATTCTCAAGTGTTGGCCACTTCTAGTTGGACACAACTCTCGTAGGCAAGCCCTTAATTTAACAGCTCATTCTCCCTGCTTCATTTAAATAAAGATTATAAAGGAAACTGTAATCCCACTGATTTGCAAATTGAACTGTTTTGTAGATGTTGTTTAAACAGTGCCACTACGACTGTCTTTCATGAGAAACATGGTACAGTGAGAGAGATCAAAGATTCATAAGGAAGCTCTTTTTTTTGAAAGCTGATGCTCCTGGCTTCTTTAACTAATTGAAAAATTTTCCTTACAAGAACAGACCTTCAAGCACTCTGGCTGCTGCCACGAGCCTTATCATTACAGAGCTGTTACTTCCTCCTTTAAGGGACTGAGCTGGAGATTAATGGAAGACTGTGCTGGCACTTTAGGATGAACTTTGTCTGTTTGCAGTGCACTATACAAATCCTAGCACACAGGTGATTATCAATGGCCTCAGATTGAAAGCAAACGGGTGCCTCCCCTTTTTGTTTGGAGCTCAGAGGCAGAGCTTCACGATTTCATGGGAAGTTCAGAGGATTGAAGTGCATTTTCTCCTAACTGGGGATGAATTTAATGATGATAAAAGGGAAGAAGAAAAGCATTGGCTTGATTTTTGAGGTGAAAGCTGTGTGTGCATGGGGGAGTTGATCCTGGGCCTGCCTGGTCTGCCAAGGGATCAAGGTAAGAGAGATTCTGGTTCTGGTTTTGGCACAATTTGCCCATTAGAAAGGTGTTTAAAAAAACCTCTGATGTCCCAGAGCTGCAACTGTGAGGCTGAAGTGCACTGAATGAAAGGTGGCATCCTCCTCTCTCTGCCACTGTAGACTCCACCATAAAACAGTAATTAAGTTGAATTTCTTTAGACATGTGGCTTATTTTTTAATTTTTTTTTTCTGCATTAAAAGTCACACTTGAGCCTCGATGCTCCGTGAGAGATGTGTGTATCTGAGCCAAGTCTATCAGTGCCCAAACGTGTCTAGTGACTTTCTAAAATGAGAAAAGGGGTGGTAAATGATGCCTTTTTTAACAGAAAGCCCGTTTATATGTGGCCTGTGTATCTTAAGGGAAATTTATGGAGCAATGACTTAGGTTATAACCATGGAATCCTTCTGGCTTCAGCTGGCACGACACAGCCCATGAATATTAACAACCTCTACTTCCATAGGTTAAATTTAGCTATAGGAACCCATCGGTATTTATGGATCAGATGCTGCCATGTGAAGTTCAGAAAGAGTCCAGGGCCACGAGTGAGAGGCTGGTTTGGCACTGAGAGCACTTTGGCCTGGTCACACAGTAGCTCTGGGTTTGGGTGCTGCCCCTGCCCTGCAAAACCTGAGCACCAGCTGAGGTGCTAAAACCTGGCTGTTGCTGATGGGCTGTGAACACCCAGAACCTCTGCTTGTCACAGGCTCCAGGATTTACCCCCCAAGGTGTCACATCCTCAGGGCTTACTGAGGGAAAAAAAAAAAAGATTCTATGGTTAAAATGGAAGCTTGCTATTATTATTAATTTAAACTTCAGTTGTCTACATCTGACCTGGAATTCTGCACACAGCACAGAGGTCCCAGGCTGCATTTCTCTGAATTCAGCTTTGCATCACTGATGCACTTCAAAACCTTTTGAAGTAGAACTGCCCAGGGTCACTCTGTGCTCCTCTGTACAAACTGATTCCTGACCCCTTCCCCACCTTTTAGAGGGGGATTTAAGCTAAATTGGCTTCCTTAATCACCATCAGGTGAGTGGATTTTGAACTTCAGGCAAGAGTGGGCTCCATCATTAGAAATGTTCTAACTCTGTCCCTGCCAGGGGGGAGGCAGGTGTGAGAAAACCCACATTTAGCCCTCCATGGTTTGCTTAAATCACTGGAGAACTTGATTAAGCAGGCACAGCGTTCACTGGAATTAGAGGGTTGTGCAATAGAAACTTGAGCAGTTTTCTCTGTAGTGGCACTTTCTTTTTTTTTTTTTTTTGTATTTTCCCTAGGAACAAAAGTGTGACATTAATAGCTGTGCTCAACAGAAAACTTGTGAGTGGGCCTCTCTGGCAAGGAAGAGCCACATAGCTTGCATTACATGGTGTGCCAGTGAGGAAGGTATATGTAGCAATAAGTTTATGTTCCGTGAGTGAGGTTTTTTTATCTATTTATATCACCTCCTACACGGAGCTACCCGGGCCAAACTCCCCTGCAGAGGCAGCCCTGGGCACCTTGCTATGCTCAGGGAGAGGCAGAGCAGCCAGCAAGGGCAGAACACCTCTTTAATTCAAGAAATCCTTATTTTCCTGGAGTTAACAAAGTAACTCAGAAGCCTGGAGTAGTAAATGAAAACAGACGCTTGAGTCAGGCAGATGAACTGGATTTTTTTTTTTTCTCTCCCCTGTACTGTGACTGTAAGTTTCCAATCCAATTAAAGATTGGAAACTTCAGCAAGGAATCATAATTACAGGGAAGGAGGAAAAACATGACAGGCAAATTCCTGTTCTTCCTGCTTTGGGGAGGTCAGGGGTCAGGGATGATGGAGCTGGATTTACCTTCTGCTCCAGCACCTTGTGGCTCTCAGCCTCACTGGCCCCACCTCTGACCTGCTCAACCTCTTGGTACCAAAGCTCTCAGAGGGGGCTGAAGCCAGGCTGGTTTCTCTGCTCAGGAAGGGCTTTAAGGTGCCAGGCTGGTTTCTCTGCTCAGGAAGGGCTTTAAGGTGCCAGGCTGGTTTCTCTGCTCAGGAAGGGCTTTAAGATGCCAGGCTGGTTTCTCTGCTCAGGAAGGGCTTTAAGGTGCCAGGCTGGTTTCTCTGCTCAGGAAGGGCTTTAAGGTGCCAGGCTGGTTTCTCTGCTCAGGAAGGGCTTTAAGGTGCCAGGCTGGTTTCTCTGCTCAGGAAGGGCTTTAAGATGCCAGGCTGGTTTCTCTGCTCAGGAAGGGCTTTAAGATGCCAGGCTGGTTTCTCTGCTCAGGAAGGGCTTTAAGATGCCAGGCTGGTTTCTCTGCTCAGGAAGGGCTTTAAGATGCTCATTAGAAAGGTGTGATCATCCACACGGACAGCGCAGGGCTGGGCTGAGCAGATGTCTCTCCCCAGCTGCCAGAGTAGCAGCCTGCATGACAAGGAGTCCAAGCACACCTTCTCCCTGGATTTATTATCTGAGTAATTACCCATGCAGCACGGATCCTGACTCAGTGCTTCCCCCCAAGCTTGTTTCCTTCTGTAAAACTCCATGTGCTGTGCCCGGTGCTGATGAGATTGTCCCCCTAAATGAGCAGAAATGAAATTGCTGCTGGGAATCCTTTGGTGGCCTGGGATATCAAGGGATCTCCTTCCTGTCCCTGGTGATTAGTGCTCATCAGTTCCTAGGTGAAGGCCCTGGATGTCTGGCATTGCTGTCTCTGAGGATGGAGGCAGAGATGGACCGTCCTGTGCCTCCCTCCCACCATGGCATGGCTCTTTTTCCTTGCAGGAAAATATTCCCTTCTTAACAAGAAATGGGGTGAAGGAAGTCAGGTGCATTGGTCTGTGATGTTCCTTCCTCAGTGCAATCATAGACCAGGACCATGGAGTCATTAAGGTGGGGACAGATCTCCAAGATCATCAAATCCAACCCTTGACCAATGTCTTTCCCAGCCAATTAAAGCAGTTTTTTGTGTGTCCAGGGCTTAATGCCTGTCCCTTCCTCCACCTCCAAGTCCCACTGCTCATGGAACTGATTAATCACAGCATTCCCCACTCATCACCTGTTTGTGCCAGGACACAAAACCTTCACAAGATTCTCATTTGCCTCCAAAGCTTTTGCCAGCAGAGGTTTGTTTTGCAGATAAATGGTTGCTATACAGCTCATTCTCACAAATTACAGCTCCTGACTTCCTGCTTGGCCGGGAATGGGTGGAGGATCCCAACTAAACTGATAATGAGATGCCAGTGGGTGGATGTGGAGGCAACATCTGCAGGTCTGATCTCATGTGCTGATCTCGTGTACTGGCAGGGACGTGTATGACACTTTGTTATTCCAGAAGTGTCTCAAGGACATAAAATTCTGACAGCTGGAACCTGCTCTGGAGCGTCTGCGTTGGAAAAGTGCAGCTACTCCAGGGCTTTCTGGCATTAACAGGACAGGAAAAAAAATGCCCTTATATTTTATTTTTAATTCAATTAGCTTAGGATGCAGCATGGGTGTGAGCAATGCATGAAAAAAAAGCATGCATGCACACACAAATATATATATATATCTCCATATAGGTTCTATATTTCACCCCATCTGGATGGTTATAGACCATTACCTGAGAGTGAGACAAGCACGAGTTTCCTTCATGTGGATGAAAGACTGTTCCACCTGGAACAAAAGCACTGCCAAAAAGGAAAACACACTCTTGGCCATGTGAGTTAGATGGCCACCATCCATGAGCATGGTTCAAGTGCTCTGCACTATTCCAACACCTGGAAAAGCAGCTTGAGAGTCTCCCTCCAGCCTAAAGGGAAGAAAAAGCCCTTTGAGTGCCCGGGCAGTGAACAGCCTGGATTTCTGAAACAGAAATCTTGACAAAAGCTCCTTGTGTTTCTGTGAGGGGCAGAGTGAAAATGCAATAGCTGTAATGCATCTGGGTTTTAGGGGAGCTTTCTGGGCCTCATCCCTCAATAAAATCACTTTGGTTGGAAGCTGGGAGATTGAATGGGCACACAGAAGTAGCAGTGCAGGGGGTGGGTGGGCAGGAATGGTGACAGAAAAGTTACTCAGGGATCTGAGGTGGATCTGGTGGTGTTTGAGGTTCTAATTATCTGGGTATTGCTGCAGTGATGTTTCCAAAAATCCCCCAAACTGAGGAAAGAAAAGAATCAGTGAAATAAGGAAGATTGTCTAAAGAAATGTCTTGTGCTTCTGGCATCCTTTAAAACCCTCACTGCCTTCAGCTTCTTCTCTTCAGCTTCCCCATCCAGCCCCTTGCACTCTGTAATTTGGGAACACTGATGTCATTGGAAGCATTAACAGCAGCAGTCATCGTGCTGCAGTTCATACAAGCTGTTATGCTTTTTGTACAGGCAGAGGCTTTAACCAGGAATTTCCACCTTTTTATTTCCTACTTTTTTATAAATTTTTTTTCATTATTATTAGTTTTCCATATTGTGGAGGGATGGCTTCACAGAGGCTTCAGAAGTGGAGCCTTGCCAAGGTTCCCTTCGTCCCTCTGCCACCTTGGAGATCCAGGATAGCAAGTGATGGGTGGGAAGGAGAAGGGAAAAGGGCTTCCAAGGGGAAAAGCTGGGAGTATTGCTGCCTCCCACCAGGGAAAAAGGATTTTCCATGCTGAGAAGTGGCTGCTCACAGCACATATGGGATGTTCCTGGATTTCCAAGATGGGAATCAGAAATGTGCCTTGACCCCAGCCCCTGGTATCCTCCAGCAGGAGGGGGAAGGAGTTATTATTAGGAAAATACTGAACTCTCTGCAAATATTTTACTCCTCTGAGGTGCCTGTGACAGATCCTATGTGGGATTTTGTGCATGAGGTGGTGGTCTGGTGATGGGGAAAAAAGAGAGAGAGATTTAAATATGGGTCACACTGTGAAAAAGGTTTAAGAAGATGGAACTGAATCAGTTTTCCAAAGTCTTTCTTAATTCACTGGGTTGTTTTTTGATGATAAATGGTCTCCGGCCAGGTTGGAAGGGGCACCTGAATGGGTGACTATTTTGGGATGTCCCACCTGACAGAGGGATTCAGGACCAGGCAGAGAGGAGGAATGGGATCTGCTGCATCCAAGGGTTAAACCAGAAAACAACCTGACCCCATCAGTCTGAAACTGTTGCAGTGATGATTGATTGTACTCCATACCCCAAGAGCCCAAAATTCTTTCTTCTTAATTTACTATGAATTTAACTCAAACAGAGAGCCCAATGCCAACACAGAGAGATTTTGGTACAGGACCAGCCATTTAGGGTTTTTAAAGTACTTTCCTGTGCTGACACTCTCTTCCCATCAGCTGAATCACAGATGCTTTTTCTGCAACATCCTCATTTACCTCTATTCCTCATTCCTTCCTTATTTTGTCCAAATGTCAACAAAATTATTACCATTATAGTCATAAAAAGCTGTGATCCTGTGCACCAAGCCAAAGAATAAAGTCTGACTCTGTACACAAAGTAAAGGTCTAAGACCACGTTGTGCTTTAGTTGCACAATCTAGTTTCTCAAAAGATGCTTTAATTTTCTTTTTAGATTTTTCTTGTGTGTCTTTTTGCTTTTTTTTCTTTTTTTTCCCAGGTTTTTAATTTTTTTCTTTTGTGTAATTAATGTGGAAGTGACTCTTTTGTTTGAATGCTATTTGGCTTTTAGAACAAAAAACCCATAGATGCACTACCCTGCTGTGACAGAAAAGTGTTGAATAGGTATTTAAACGAGGACAATTTCTGCAGATCTTTTTGACTATTAGATGAGATGCAGTTTAATTTTCATTGCTCTAAATTAGTCCTGGAGGAGGAGGAGGAGACCCTCCTTTAAAGGCAATAATAATGAAAATCTGGGGCTGATTCTGGGCTGGTGTTAACAGGGACTAATTCTGTCACAAAGAGCTACCTTGGCTGAGGAGCTGCCCCTGAAAGACTCTGGTTTGCCTCTCTAAGCTGTAATAGAAAAAGCAGAAAACCCCCTAAGCCAGGAGCGAGTCCAAAGAAATTACACAAATCACTGAGGGTGGAATGAATTGTTTCCTGTGACCTGCAGACAGCCAGGAGTGTGGGGCTGGGGCTCTGCCACTGTGGTGACATCCCCACCTTGAAAGGTGACTGCTGTCCATGCAGGAGAAGGGTAGGAAAGCTGAGGAAAAGGAAAGAAGTATGGGAACAGAAGTGTGAAATATGGGAACAGAAGTGGATCCGTGGTGTTTATCCTGCTTTGAAGGAAAATCAGCTTTGATTAAATTGTAATTAAATTGTGGATGTCGAGTTTTCCCATCTGGGCTGGGCACAATGGTCAGTACTGCTTGTGAGGGCTGGTCCCTCCTGTCCCAGGCTGGGAGTGAGGCTCCAAGCCTGTTCCACGGTGACTTTGCCTCTGCTGAGAGGCACCAGGAAGGAGCAGGGTGGGGAAGTGTCCCACATTTGCAGCTGTGCCATTGTCAGGTTCCTGCTGCCTCGTGAATTCTCACATTTTATCACAGTGCACCAGCTTTTCCATTGCAGGTACTGGATAATAACTAACTCCTACATCAAATAGCACAGGGAAATATTGAGGAGAAGCAGCAGAAGAGTATCAGTTAAACCACAGGATCAAAGTTTTTAGATGTCAACAAACAAGCAGAAAGTCTACATTATGTAGTGGTCAGAAAAAAAATTGCTGTAAGGAATGTATCAGTTCCTCTTGAGCTGTCCATCTACATCAGATCAATAGCCCTTCCAAGCATGGGACATTCAGGCTTTCAGCTTGAGAAATTGAAGTTCTCAAAATAAGTCAGGGTTGTAACACAAGTCCATCATTGTGTGTCACAGAAATGAAATGAGTTGTCTCCTGTTCGATTGATGACTGACAGAGAGCTGGGAGGAAGAAAAGGGAAAATAAACGAGACGTGGGTTCTCTTTTTTTTTTTTTTTTTTTTTTTTTTGAAAAGTTGCTGCGAACTCTCCTGTCAAAAAAGTTTCCACCGAGGGATCTGCTTTCATTTCCATGGACATGCCTAGTCCCCATTACTGATAGCAGGAGTTGGATGGTGAGGGCTGTGGGGGGATGTGCTGGGCACTGCGGGGCTGCTGCTATTCAGAGGAAGCACATGATGCAAGGGAAAAATGTAGATGGAGACTTTCTTACAAGAAAAAGTAAAATATGTGACTGGTAGCTCCTGATACTTTTAATTTAGCACTTTGTAGTGACAAATGAGTAAACAGGCAGATATTTGGCCTGCTGAAATGCATGAAGCTGAGCCTGGCAGGAAGGAGCCCACATCTGAATCCAGTTGCGTGTTCAAACCATTAGTCTGGGATCTGAGCAGCAAGTCTGGGAAGTGATTGCACTTTTACAGCCCCAATAGGAACCAGGTACAAAATTTGGCTGGAGATGCAAGTTCAGGCTTCAATCTGTCTTCAAATGGAGAGGGTGAAGCCGACAGATCCAGGGCTGGTCCTGCAGATGTTCCACTGACATTCCAAACAGCCATGCTGAAATGGATTCAGCTTCTCCTGTCAGCTCTGCTCTGGGAAATAATGCACGTGAAGAATGATCTGCAAATTTTTTTAGTTTTATCGGTGAAAGGGCCCCCCCAGTGCTCACAAACAGGCTCACAAAATCAATGCCTGATGCAGTTACTAGCTGAGCAGCTTGTTGATGTTAAAGGAAATAACTTTGTTATCCAAAGTACAAGTGCTCCTCTATTATCCAGGCTTTCAAAGTGATTGAGCCTGAAATGCATTCTAGCAGTGTGTACGAGATACCCCTGCTACCTTGGAGACCAGGCAGTTTCAATACATTAAATATAGAAACTACAGTTTCCATTGCCTGGAGCAATAAAAATGGAGACTGGAGCAATGCTTGTGCTTAGGTACCTGCTGGGAAAGGCTGAAACCATGGTTTTAATCTTCCCAAAGAATGGTGGGGCCTTGTTTTCACTGGTTTTTATGGCAGCAGTGGCTTTGGGTGGTTGCAAAGTAGTAGGAGCAACCTGCTTGCTGGAGCTGGATGCTGGCAGGGAAGGGCTGTGCTGCTTGGATCCTTCACTGTGGATCCTTCAGGGATGTTGTGGAGAGTCTTTGAGCCTCATTTTTCTCTGCTGTAGGGTGGGCAGGAGCAGCCACACCTTGAGCTGCAGCAGGATCCATCTGGGAAACTCTTGGGAGTCTCTGAATCAAAGCAGGTTTGAACCACATGGCACAAAAAACTCCCATCAGGAGATGGGTAGGCAATACCTGTCACCAGTAGGGATGGTAAAACAGATTATGGATTTTTCTTGCTTGGAGGAAACATGTTTGGATAATGGGAAGTGCACCTGGAAATTATAATGTTCCAAACACATAAAGAAAAATCCAGGTAATATAAAGCAAATATAAAAATAATCCTAAGGTCAATAAAATCAATCTGGGCAGAGATTTGATGGATCACATACTCTGAAACATGACTACATATAAGTGAAATAATAACTTTACACATCTCTTCAAGAATCTGACACTGTCTTCAGACAGGGTGAAGCACACATAGTTTACTGCATCCACTTAATTAAATATAATCAAAATAAATTGAAATGGAGTCAGCTGGAAAGCTGTTCCATTTTTCAGTCTGTCTTGTAAAAAAGAAGAATTTGAACCAAGTAAATACAAATTATTCTGAAAACTTTTTCATTAAATAAAACCATGTTTCACATCAAATAACTTTTCACCACATATTTCAAAAGGTAATATTTTTATCATTCTTTTTACAATTCTATTTGAATGTCATTTTAGGCTTACGATATTTCAAATGAAGAAATCAAAAGGGTTGATTATGAAAGCAGTCATACATTATGCTTCTGTTTTTTCAAATGTTCCTCTTGCTACTTCTCCTCCTGTTGCAGAAAAAAAAAGGATGAACCATAGATTGGCAAAATATTTTTACTGATTTCTGTGGGTTTACTGGGATAATCTGAAAGCAAATTACCTAAAATGGGTTAGAGAGTCCTGTCAGGAAGACCAAAAAGTCCTTCACCATGGGAAAAATTACTTTTTTAGATGCTCTAAATCTATTTTATTTATGATGCTACTGTAACTTTCAAAATGCATTCCACGTTCCTGCAGAATTATTTCATCAGAAGAATGTATTTTTACAATACATTTCAAAAAAGTGACTTTTTAACCAAGCACAACACATTGCAGATGAATTGTCAACTGTCATTGGAAAGACGTTTTTTCTTCGTTTGCTTGGTTTTTCCCCATGTGAAGCCATACAAGAAATAATGCCTTCTGGGGCATTCCACAGGAAAAAAGATAAACAATTGGAAGGGCCTTCAATCTTGTCATTCCCTGGTGTAGCAGAGTGAGAGCCGTGCACTGCCAGGGAAAGCTCAGTGCTCCGGGGACAATTAACTCCTTCCACCAGGGTCCAGCCTAAACCCCACCTGGGCAGCCCTCACGTGGGTACAGCTAACAGTGAAACAAAACAAGTTTTTGTGCTGGGAACCTGGCACTTTTTGCAGCTCTGAAGGGGGATGCTCGAGGTCTGATTGTGCCCCAGCTGGTACCTTGCAGAGAGATCTCTGCGCGTTGTGCCGGAGCAGGCAGCGGAGAGTCAGAGCTTTCTGCCGAGAGAGAAAGATGTATTCATGGTTTTCTCATGCTCGCCATGATCAGCTGCTTGTTTCTGAGCTGTTCAGCTACGGATTTTCTGCGTTCAACTTCAGACACCGCAGAAGAACAGCTGGGAAATCAGTGAAGCAGCAGAGCAGAGTGGTTACAATAGAAACAAAAAACAGCCAAAACCAAAAAAAAACCAAAACCTTATTGAAAGAAAACTGTCCGAGGCAGCCCCATGGTGCCCTTTCACACTGAGACACTGTCCTGGGGAACCCCCTGGGAAATGGCAAGGCATATCTTTCCCTGATAACAATGTGAAAAAGCACAAAAAGTACCCAGGGCATCTCGCTGTGCCGCGCTGCTTTAGGAGAGTGCAGCGGTGAGACCGCGCTCCGCCGCGCTGTTAACGCTGGGCTCCTTCCTGGATGCAGATAAATAAATAAATAAGAGCCTAGCACAAAAAAAAAAAAAAAAAAAAAACCAGAAAAAAGAGGAAAAAAAAAAGGCTAGTGTCTCATCCAGGACTTGTTTGTTAACTCCTGATGAGATGCTGCGTGCAGTCATGCTGCCCTGAGGAGTTTATAATACCGGAGCCTGAGCCTACAACATTTCCTAAGTACTGCTGTGAACAGCCTGGTGGGACTGCAGTAATTGAGGTAACTGTGTTACTTCTGGACTAGATCATGCAACTCTTACATCAGGCATTAAGCACTTAGGAGAGCAGCCCCATTCACTTTACTGATGGCTTTTAGATGGGAAAATGTATTGCAATCACAAAGTTACCTACCCTTCAAAACTCAGGACAAAATGGAGAAATCTAAAGGAGGTTCTTGTAGAAAACAACCAACAAATGGACCATATATAAAGCTAATCTCTCCTCTTCTAGTGATTTTTCTCTCACTTGCAGGCATTCAAGCCCAGTTTTGCCACTGAGTGTCAAAAGGCTGTGTGTGTAGGTCTAAGCTGCAATAAATAGTTTTGAGTTCCAGCTAAATCCAGCCCTCTGTAACATCACCCTCCATTGTGGACTTGCCTCCCAAACACCTCCTGTTTGACAAAAATAAATTGCAGTGATGCCTGGACCCCTGATGTTGCCCAGGATTGCTCCATCCTGAGCAGGGGTCTATTTCCCATATTAAAAGTCAGCTTGTTGTCAGAGGAGTGCTGAGAGTGCAAATCCATTAGCCTTGACTGTGTGCTGCTGAAATCCCAGCCCCTGCAATGTCCTGGGCATCCTCCTTGGAAAATAACCATCCACAGCACGGGTGCCACCACTCTCATAGCCCAGCACACCCTTGAAGAAGGTGATTGATCTCATTTACATGATTTAGGGACTGAAAAGGTGTTCTGGGAAGAATTCACCTGTAAATGGGGCTTGGTTTGGTTTAGTCAGATTCTGTGGTTTATTCCAGGTGTGGATCAGGGGAGTGCCTGGGGAAAGGTGTGTTCACTGTGCAGGGAGAAGCTCTCTGCTTGCAGGGACACCCAGCAGAAGGGCAGTGAGCTCCTCAGCTTGGAGAAGAGCCCTGAGTTCAAGTTGTCTCCTTTGTGCCTTCAGTGTTCGCTTGGCCTAGAATTATCTCTGGGAAGAAAGGGAAATATTGACAGATATTTTCAAGATGCTTTGACAAATAGTTTGTAGGGATTTTTACAATTATATTCAT
This sequence comes from Serinus canaria, assembly GCF_022539315.1. Taxonomy (NCBI): domain Eukaryota; kingdom Metazoa; phylum Chordata; class Aves; order Passeriformes; family Fringillidae; genus Serinus; species Serinus canaria. Next base: position 2,950,404 of record NC_066321.1, read on the forward strand.
GACATTCCTAATTTTAGCCTAATAATTTATATATTTTTAACTATTTTTCTTTGGGTGTTTTTCTGGACCCATGTGTATACAATCACATTGATCTTGTGGAATAACCTGATTTTAAGTGATTTGTTTCAATTGTTAGATGATGACACCTTTATTGGTGGTTGCAATTTTCTGTTCTTTGATGAATTATTTACTGATTAAAAGCAGTTATACACACAATGGTTACATTTTTCCAGGAGAAAAAAAGGTCATCATCACCTGTAGAGTCATTGGAGAGAGGAGAACTCTCATAGAGTCACTTATTCCATCACCTTTTCCAAGAATTTAGTACCTCCTTTAGGAAATTTGAAAGCTGTTCTTAACAAACTGCTATGGTTTCATACCCGAGGTTCTGGTTGGGGTTTTTTTGTTTGTTTTGGTTTTCTGGGGGTTTTGGTGGGGTTTTTTGGGTTTTTTGGGAGTTGTTTTTTATTTTTTGTTGGTTTTTTGGTTGGTTTTTTTTTTTTTTTTGGTGGTGGTGGTTTTTTGTGGGGCTTTTTTGGGGGTTTTTTTGTTTGGTTTTTTTTTTTTCTGGAGTTAACAGTCTAGAGGACACACTTGTTGAACTGGATGTTCTTTCACCTTTTCTGATTGTACAACCCTCATCCTTGGAGGTTTCCTGAGTGGATCAGGTCAGACCCCCAGAGCAGAGGGTCACACCAGGGACTTCCTGGGGCTCCTTCCCACTGAATTTCCCTGTGATTTTATGTTTTTTCCACTTGCCTGAGGGAGAGCTGTTGCTCAGATGAGCAGTTAAATCTAAAGGCTTTGTTTACAGACCACAAGTTAGCATCCCCAGGGATGTGCCAGGTTCTGGACCCTTAAATCTTTCTGCAGAGGATTCCTGTGAGGATCTGGGATGGACCCTCCCGGTGATCCATCTCTGGCTGCTGGTTTTAAGGGTTCTTTGTGTGTAAGCCAGCATAAAATATTTAATTCTTTTGTAGCAACCTCTTTTTCTGGGAGACCTATCGTCCTCCAGCAGATCAATTTGTCTAAAGGAATGTAATCTATATTTACTTTGCAGTAGGTACTGTAGCTCTCAACTCTGCTTTTAGCTGATTCAGCTCCAACCCAGCTCGCTCTGACCTCAGAAATATTCCCTGCTAACTGTCCTCCTGTTCACTCCAATTTGTACTGCCTAAATGCCTGCTGCTGAGTGTCCCTCTGGCCATCCTGAAAGGTGTTTCATCACACTACAATAAACGTGAAATACTGAGGCACTCAAAACAGCAAAAAAGGAGGGGGGGAAAAAGCAGCTGGATATCGACATGGGACTGGACAGGGGCATTTATTACACTTTACTTTCATCCCATTGTCTCCCTTTGGCAGAGGAGGGCTCTGAGGCTCCCTGGTGGGCCAGGCGGGTCGATACGACACAGGAGTTAAATTAGACCTCAAGTCAAGCACTCATCTACCTTGGCTGGGATACCTCCAACCTAAAGTCCCTGGAAAATTTACATTTTTCCACTAAGTTAACCAATAACAGAGTGAAATGAGTGAGAAAAAAGCAGCTGTCTAGCCTGCATCTTGCTTCATTATCAAATGGATGTTGTCCAAACAGCAGCTTAGGCGCCTTATGAGGGAGACAAACAGGCTGATGCCAGGATTTACCAGGCTCCATAAGTAAAAACAAGTTTAAAAAAAGTTAGTAAACACATAACAACATTTTTAAAGGTTTCTCCCATATGTCTTGTTATTCAGAAGGTGTTTTCCCCCTCCTCTTCTTTTCCCCCTGTATCTAAAGCGGCTTTCTTGTTCGAGTGCACACACAGGGCTCTTACTAAAATTAATGTTCTATTAATTTGTCAGTTGAACACACTTGTTCAATTCAGAACCCTGATTCAGAGGCCTAAAGGTCCCAGGTTGTCTTGGTGGGTTTCCACCCTTCCCCAAGCACTTAAAACTCCAACACATGGAAAACTGTTGGTGTAACTCTGTAGAATCAGACAAAGAATTTTAAAGTGACAATATCTCTGGCTGGAAGAGAGATTAAGGTGGTTCAGAGCCTTCATGGCTGAAGAAAGGAGCCTGGTTGGCCACTTCCTCTATTCAAATACCACCTCATGGGTGGACAAACCCCTCCAAAAGTGTTCAAAAATTAATTTTGTTTTACACAACAGCCTCCAGTAAGCATTTCATAAAATCACAGAATGATTTGGGTTGGAAGAAACCTTAAAGATTATCTGATTCCAACTCCCCTATCATTGGCATGGATTCTAAAATTACTTTCCCATATAAAACAACAACCAAAAAAATTGTAATCTTGTGCCAATAAAGTAATAAATTTATTTGATTTGGACAAGCAAACAAGCAGCAACAACAAAAAATCCAAACCCCCAACTAACACCTCTCCACCAAATAAAAGTCTTTCAATGAGGGCTATAGTTTTTTGTATTATTTTGTAAGGTGAGGAGGTATTTTATTCATCAGGAATGAAGGCACTGTGCAGGTACTTAACCTGTAAAAACTCTCTTGCTTTATTATTTTATTAATTTGAAACAGATTTCTCATCTGACAACTTTCTTCTTCAAGCTCAGGCACTGCAAATAACCACGCCTGTATCTCTTAAAAGCTTTGCTTGGTTTATTTCCAAAGAGCTCTCTTTGTTGGTGGAGAAAATTATTTCAAAACATGAAGCAGGTAAACCTTAACCTGCCAGATGTCTTCTTCATGTAAGCAATTTAAATTCAATTTGTGGCAGCAAATACGGGCAACTTCTGGATCAATAGGCTGCATTCATTCAGCAGAGCTGACAGGCAACACCTGATCCACCGCCAACCTGGCTGCGCTCTTTTTGCTCCCACCTGAGGGACTTTCCCCGGCTTTTATCGCTAGGTAAAATCTCAGAGGATTACAGGTACTTAACGCTAATTAGGGCTGCTCAGTTTCCCCTCCCTTTGAAGGGCCTCTGTTCCCGCAGCAGCCGCTGTAGTTGGTGTTTCAGGGGGATAATTGTGGTGGCACACGCCGGCGAGGTAAATGATAGCCCCGCACAAACACACCCCCGGCATCTCGCAGGAGAGGAGGGCGATGAGATAACAGCTGCAACAAAAGCTGCTGCGCCCTCACCTTGCTCACTTTCGGGGGCTTTTGTCAGATAGCTGCCTTCAGAGCTGTAATTATGTGATTAGGAAGGAGAGGCTGTAAACAAGAGGGACTTTTCTCCTCGCCAGGCTTGGGAAGTGAGGCATGTCAATCCCAGAGCTCCTCCAGGAATACCTGCGCCTGGCTGGGGGTGGGAGATGTGTGCTGTGCACATCAATCCTGCTCGGAGAGCTCGCAGCACACCAGTTATCAGCACAAAAATCAGTTTCCATTCACACACGTTTAACCGGGGTTCAGGATGAAATTTAATCATTGCTCAGATTTGTAATAATTATTATTATATGTAGGGTTAAGTGCTGGAAAAATGGAGCTTTTATTTGCCATTTAACAATTCCCCCTTCTATCTGTGAGCTCTGATTCTACCATTATTGTGTTTCCTACAAATATCCCAGATACTTATAAATATTCTATTGCAATGAATTTTATATGACCCTTCAGTTCTAACAGCGGAAGCTGCATTTTGAACTTAACCTAAAATCCAGTGCAGTAAAGCCAATTTTTGAATGTAACCTTTCCACCAAGTGGTAAAGACAGTCATAAAGTCACTTGTTATTGCTCAAGTCCCTCTTGACATATAATTAATCCATCTCAACCCCCATCCAAAAATCCAGAGACAGCAAATTTGCCCTTCCTGAATTTCCAATTCATAGAGGCAGAGCGTTATCCAGCAGTCCCTGACTGGGTGCACACATTGCAGGAAAGGGAGCACAGATGAACATTTAGGAGCCACTCATCTCTCACTGTGTGTCAGCATGAGGGGAAAAATAACAATGACTGGGACAGAATCTCAGAATCCCTCTGAACGGCTCAAAAATGTGTGGCTGTGGCACCTGAGGACACAGCTCAGTGGGGAACGTGGTGGTGGTGTTGGGTTGATGGTGGGACTTGGGGGTCTTGGGTGTCTTTTCCAACCTTAATGATTCAGACATGGGTGGAGAGTCCCCTTTCTTTGCATCATTATGAGAACTTCTGCTTGCCAGACTTCACACACGTCACAGAGAAGTTGGGAGAATGGACCTCTGGAGGTTGTCTGGCTTGGTCTCACACTTTGCCTGTCTGAGTGTGGAAAAACTTCCCAGTGTGAATCTCTGAACTTCGGGAAATAAACCAAAAAGGCCTTTTTGAGACATGGTGGTATTTCGTGGCATTTTGCACTAAGCAATGCCTTTGTCTGAGGAAATGCAAAGCAGTAGAAAGAAGGTATCAAAGTGGGCTAAAATTAAATTATAAGATCCATTCCTTAACCTGGGCTTTGACCTCTGTGCACTCAGAAGAAAACACAAAATCTCATTGCAAAAAGCTCATTGCAGCACTCAGAGCAGCCTTACAAATTGATGCTGTGTCTTCCAGCATCAACCAAAAATTGTTGAGGGCCACATTTATCTCCTGCTTTTTATAACAAGCCCAAACCAAAACTGTGAATTTCCCAGAGGGTGAGCAAGAGGGTAAGGATTAGAAATAGTCTATTTAAAAATAAAGCATAAAACTCCAAACAGCTCTTCACCATTATAGTTCCAGACTCTGAAAATATTTTCCTATGGCGTTGCCATCAAATAGTCATTACCTGTCCCTCTGCTTATCTTTAGAAACCAGTAATCATTGTAGGAACTAGATATCAATATCACATGAAAATATGCTTGAGTAGACTCTAAATTGGTTGTATCGAGAATAATTTAGCCCTCTCATGTGTTTTCTTTCACAACAATCCTTTACTATATGGCACTATCCAAACCTATTATTGACTATAAAATTACTCAGTGTATCACTGTGGCATCCACAAAACTATGACTCTGCTGTGCACTATCCTTGTTATTAATCATCTTGTTTTATTGACCAACAATGCTGAAATATAGAAACATTAAGACTGAAATGCTGCTATACATTTAGTGCCCAAATCAAGACAACTTTCAACATAGCTGGGATTTTTTTAAAATTCAAAATGCTCAAGGTAAGGGACACTGCAACACGTGAAGCATGAGCTCTACAGATAGAAACTGTGTTAATTACACAGACCTGAAAGCCCTGTGGAAATTAATATGTGATCTTGTAATGATTTGCCATATCATAACACGTATGCTCTGATCCAGCAAATCACTTAAGAAAGTGCTTAAGTTCAGCCTGTCATTTCAAATCAAGCTTCAAGACCAACCTTGATGCTGTAATGACATAAGTGAATTAGCCTGGAGCCTTAATGTAGTCTCCTCTGTATGATTTCCTTTTTGATTACAAAATAAACAGGGGGTAAGAATGATTTCAGAGGTGATTTCACATGGTACTGCTCTGAACTGGCCACAGGTTTTGACAGAACTGGAAATTTTAGGGCTGTGGAAGATCTGAGTTCATGAATGGTAGGACAAGGTGTGAAGGCTTTAAAAAGAGAGCAGGCATGGATTAGATATTAGGAAGAGATTCTTCCCTGTCAGGGTGGTGACTTGAAAATTTTTGGGCGAATTTTTAGTGGAATGGTAACATTTGTCTTGGTATTGAGAATGTTGTCCCTGTAGCGTCCAACATGAGTCAAAAATCTGGGCAAAATGGGGCTTTTAAAAAGTAATTAAAAATTGTTTTTAGTGTTAATAAATATTCTGGGAGAAGGGGTTGCTGACCAATCAAAATTAATATAAGAAACGACCTTTGAAGATGTAGTCCTTCAATAATTTTCAACTTCTGTCTCTGTTGTGCGCCTGACACAGCAACAGCCCTGTCACTGCTTTAATGTTTTAGCATGAAAAATAACAGTTTAAACTATAAATATAAACATACTAAACCTATTTTCCTTGCCATCAATCTGAAAAATGGCTGAATTGTTTATGCTGAGTTTTTGTCAAGATTTACCCCCAACAGAAGCAGTCAGGATTCAGCCAGAGCAATTGCAGGCCTCTGGAATTGTAAGTGAAAGAACCCAGGGTTTTATACTGGATCAGGCATCCCTATGTACACACACAGGGAGAGAGGGAAAAAAAAGGAAAACGGGAGGCAGAGGCAACATATGTTGGAGACAATCCTGCCTCCCGTAAAACTGCTGTTGAGTCAAGTAACCTGTTTAAAAACAATGTATTCCTCTAACTGCAGCCACCTGGCTTGTAATTATAGTCCTCATTAGGAGCTGCTACAGGTCTTGAGTGATTAGTTATTGTTTATAAACTGTTCAACTGGAGACCACCTGTTTTCCTACGGCGCCGCACCTTCGTCTTGCCTGGCTGCCTGGTGCCTATTAATAGAAAAGCACCTGTTTCCTGGCAGGGCAGGCCCAGAGATAAACCTGAAGCAGCTGGGGGAAAGGTCTTTGTGAAGGACACCCAGATCTGTTTGTTGCTGTTAAGCTGTCTCCAGCCGTGGTTGGAGCCCCTGATGGAGCTGCGCTGCCTGGCGCCGCTCGCGTCCGTGTCCGCTCCCCGTTCTCTTGGAGAATGTTTATAATGAGCCCTCCAGAGATTGGGGAATCCAGAGAAATAAAACGTGAGGTTTGAACGCTGGCACTAATTGTTAAAAGAGTTAAATGCCCCTGTATGCAAAGCAGCTGAGGTGAAAGGGAAGGTGAGTGGCTCCGTGTGCAGATGCAGGAGGTGAGGCATGAACGCCGCGCTCCTTAAATAAACACAAGGATCGCTGCGGCCCCACTGGCAAAGACAAAGAGGAGGCACTGATTTACTCAGGGCGATTCAGTCATGTAGACAGCAAGCTCATGCTACAGTTAAAATATTTAGAGCCAAATTCTGCTCTGAGTCATGCTGGATTCAGCTGATTTATTCCCAAACCTAAACAGTGTGAGACCAGAATTCGGCCCCTACACCCCCAATAGCAACTGTTATCCCACCAACGATTTTCATCTAGGTCCATGAGTGGCAAATGACATCTTTATGTGATTTTTTTTTTTCCTTTTACGTTGCCTACCTGGTTTTGAACTAGAAATGAGCTCTGTCTCCAAGGCTGTCAGTCTGGGAGAGTGGACACATGAGCAGAGAGGCTGAGCTGGAGGCACAAAGCTCTGCATGGAGGAGCTGGCTGTGTGCTCAGAGGAGGAAGTAGCAGGCTGTGCTGTGTGAGGGGCACACCAAAACTTGCTTGAGCAAGGAGAAATGGGACCATTTGTCTCAGGGATGAAGTCAGTTTTAAGGAGTGCATCTGGTGTTTGCAGCACTTGAAATCCCAGGTGATGCAGAGAGCAGTGGGAGCTGCAATCCTTTAATGTGATGGTGGGGGTTGCAACATTCCCAGGCTCCCAGAACCCCTTTCCTTCTTTTCCTTCTAAGGCACTTGTGGTCATGCCTTAACCCTCATCCTATGCAATATTTGCTGCTGTGGTTTTCAGTGGGCATCCCCCATCATCTGGCATTTTTTGGAGGAACATCAAGTCTCCCTTTTCTCTTTCCTCTCCTTACTAACCAAAAAGCTACCTCTGTACATGACCTAGGAGTAGTCTCTAGAAAAACAATATTTAGTTTCCTGATCAGCATTTTTTGGGATTGGCTAATCTTCCTTAAGGGCATGAGTTATTGCTCATAGGCAGTTGGTTTTGCTCACTCATTTATTGGATAGCAGTTTCCAAAATGAGACAGCACATCATGAAAAATTAGGGGATAACAGTCTCAACACTGAGCCAGGAAAGTTTTGCGTATTAAGACACAGTGGCATGATGAACAACCCAGTCACCACCCTGTGTTCCCACACAGCAAATGTTAGGCACCTGTGCACAGCAGTGAATCATCTTATCAGTTGGTTGTTCACGGCTGAACATGTTCCCAGCACTATTTCTCGGCGTTTGACCATCCTCAAAGCTGCTTTGCTCCCTCCTCTTCTTCAGGAACAAACAAAAATCCTTCCACTTTATGTGAAACATACAAACTTTCACTTCATGTGAAATAAGCATGGTTAAAACCAACAGATTTATGCAACTGAACTGAGATGTACACACTGCTCAATATGTAAATTATAACAGTGGTCCCCAGCATTATTTCAAGGATCCTGCAAATCCTCATCCCCGCCGCAGAACCCCAGGATGAGCAACATCAAACCTGTCCACCCAGAGTCCCCCAAGAACATGGAGCCACCAAAGGATTTACACACATTTGGCAGAACAAATGACAAATAACTTGGTGTCTTAGAAATTCAGCTGTGGAACTGAGGTTTTTTGGGTGTACAGGATCCTTACTCTCTGTGCTTTTGTTGGATTTACAGATGTAGATGTGCTCAAACCTATGAAAACAACAGAGCAGGTCATTATTTATTGCAAAATACTATGTGAGTACACTCCAAATCATTCGTGGTGATAGCAGTCACAGGTTTGTGCTTTAAACATGTTTACCTGAAGTAAAATATCAAGTGAAAGGAGCATAATTTGTTAAATAACTGGAACAATAGATTGTGTGAAAATAATCATATCAAACTCTTGCCTGAAGAAAAACCCCATGGAAATAACCCTCTGAGCATAGTTCCCAAGCTTAAATGCATTTTAGATTCTTAAGGGATTTATCAATTTCCCCCTTCAAATATCAGAAACACTTGTTGCAATGACAACATCATCATTCTGGAACAGTGGTAAATACATAAATAAATAAATAGCAATAGTTACCTCTCTATTGTCCTACTACAGCTTTTCTACTACTGTTTGGGTAGATATTTATACAATTCGGCATCTTTCAAAAGGAGTGCCTAATAGCCCAAACCCAACAAAAGACTGAAGGGTTACAGAGCAGCACAGAGGGGTCTCTTTCTCTTTTTAAAGTGACTAACCCAGTTGATTTCAATATGAGTTTGGAAAATAATCAAAAGTTCTCCGTTGTGGAGAACTGGCAATAGGATCTGCAGGAAGCCTGGGTCTTCCTTGCCCAGTGGGTTTCCACGTGTTAGGGGAAATCAGAACTTTCTGTAGCTGGTGCAACCCCTCTCTTTGAAACCTTTCTCTTGCTGTTTCTTTTTTAAAGGTGTTAAAGGAACATGACTGTAATAACCACTGACAAAAATCTCTGGGCTTGAACTGAAGTGGGAAATCACAGAGGTTACTTACTTCCTCATGCTTTTACCATTTGTTCTCTTTTCTCGAGGAAGTTGAAAGACCTGAGATTCAAACTTAATAAGGCCCCATGCCGTTTCTAAGAGTATTTACAACACGCAAAAAATAAGCCAGCACATTTCTTATATTTAAATTTGTTTTCAGTCATCCAAGCTATTACACAGTAGGCCATCCCCAAACCTTTTGTAACAAGCTGTAAATGTTTCTCAGACAAGGGAAAGAATGATGTGTTCAACTGCAGCTGCTGGAGCCCAGGAAAGCGACAAAACATCGGAGTGTGTGTGCTCCCCGCATCCCAGTTTTTTTCAGCATCATGGAAACGGAGCTGCCTCCAGCCCATGGCACGTGCTGTGGGGTGGCAGCCTGTGGGATGCCCCACAGGGGTGGCAGCAGCTTCCTCTGTCAGCTGGAGCTCTGTGGTGCTGTGGAACAGACAATGACCTTGGGCTTTATTAACCACAGTCGCTTCCCACTGTCAAGGCTCTGCCCTAAACCCCTTTGGTTCAGTGGGAAGCTTTCCATTTCTAGTGGTGGGGAGTGAGGGTAATTCCACTGAGAACCAGTTGTGCAACACATGCTCTAGACACCACCAGGAGCTCAGTTCTAATTTTGGTCCATGTCTAATAGTTTGGTGCGTCACGGAGCAAAACAACTCCAGTCCTTGAAATGTTCTGGAAGCAGCAGCAGGGCCATGGAGGCAAAGCCAGTTTTCAGTGTAATTTGTGTGTGATAACCAAGGAACTCTTGGAGCATGTCCTCATATATCCTGAATAAACAGCATTACAGAAGCCTTCCCAGTGAATCTGCCTTTTGAATCCCTTCTCCTTCTGGAGAGACTTTATCATCTGAAGCAGCCACGCATGGAAGGAATGTCTGAAGGCCTCAGCGACACTCATTAGTGGTTTTTGGATGGCATATTGGGGAAAACTAGTTTTGTTTTGTTTCAATTCCTTTTGCAAACAAACGTTAGCACCTTCAAACTCCAAATATACCCAATGTCCATCAGAGAGTTGCTGGAACGCTGATGAGACATTTCGTCCAGTGCTCTACTGAGTCACTGTAAAAATAACCCCACCAAGACTCATGTCAATCTTTTCTCTCTTTATTTTCCTTAAAAAAGCCCCAACAACTAACAGTTGAATTCAACTAAAGGTTGAATTTAAATGGAAACGCACAGATCGAGGAGGGTTCTTTGATGGAAGATGCAAGTCATTATTATAAAAAAACCCACTGAAATATGTAGACGCATATTTGCCATGGAAACCTTGGAAACAACATGAAGATGAATCATGTTGGAAGTGAGTGGGCACGGAGAAGTTTGGAGGGTCCTGGTTGCCAGCCTGGGCTGAGAGGGAGCCGCTCTCCGTCCTCACGGGTCACTCCACGCCGCGGGATCGCCGTGGCCAGGGTCACATCACCATGGACACGGCATCTGGGGAAGGCACAGTGGGGCCTTACGAGGCACAATGTGCCTGTCCTCAGCTGCTGTGCTGCCAGCAGTGATTATTTTGTCTCATAATATCATGTTTTCGAATCGACCAAGTGAACCTCCAGCCACCGGGCATTTACGCAGCTGCAACTGGGCTGTGTGTAAGTGAATTCCTTTGAGAAGCATAAAGAACGTCCCAAAAATAGCTTCTGACAGACATTTTTTAATGTCTTCCTGAATTTGCTGCCTCTTTTTCTGGATTTCTCTCTTCTCTGTTGGCCAAGATGGGTTCTGAACAAGCTTGACTGCTTTCTTAGCTCTCGTGGCCTTTCCTGATGATCGAGGCTGAGAACTCCCTGCAAGAATCTCCTGAGTAGCTGTTTGCATTTTTCTCTTTAGCCTATGATCACTCTCAGGATAAGTCTCACAAACAGTTTGAGGGTAAAATTGTAATAATTCCTGTTTTAACTTTTATCCTACTGGGAAAGATAAGTGACTGAAAGTCTTAAGAACAAACAGCGAAAATAATCTTAGAAAATGTCCTTTATCCTCTTGCTTGGTTTTGTTTTTTCCTTCCTCTATATATATTTTTTTTTTTTTTGAAATCTAGATTTTAGCTACACATAAGAAGAGCAGTCTCTATTTTTCAGTTTCCCTGAGTTAGGTTCTGACCCATGGCATGGTGGTCTTCCCACCAGGGAAGGACATTCAGTCAAATAATCCATTTAAAAGACATTTCAGAGTGGAAGAATAACCTCCACCTCCAAAGCAGGAGCTGGAGAAACCCTCAAGTTATGAGAATGAGGCATCTTATTGAGGAAAGCAGTATAAATTCTGAATTCCTCTAAGCTTCTCTACATGTGATAAATTTACTTTGAAGTCCCTTTAGGCATATCCTAACAGGCATTAGAGCTGGAATCACCTGAATTTCAGCCTTTATAGGCAAAGTCAGTGTTCATTTGGAGCACATAAACACAGCAAGGTAAACCCAAATCAGTTTGGGACACGTGTTTACTGCATCAGCTGCTTCAGACTCTCCTGGTGGCTAAAGCCAGAACATGGAACTTTGCATTTATTGCAGTAGTTCCTGATGGGGGGTGACTTGCACGGCCTCGGTTGGTCACTGTGCTGTGAAACACCCCAAAATTTCCTGTGAAAATGTTTCTTATGCCCAGCGAAGAGTACAGGGTACTCTACTTAAATATTTTTAGATGGAGAAAGGTTACCTTAATTGAATTTAAAAATATTTCTTCCTACTGTCTCTCTAGAGATGGCTAGGAATTCTTCTCTTGAGCTGTTGCCAATAAAAGATAGCCCTTTCTGGAAGGGCTCAGAGCCCAAAAGCTGCTGATGCCCTCTCTGAATGGAAGAAAACCATTTCTTACAAATTATATATTCATTTTTACAGGCTGTGGTCTTTATGGAGGCTTTTCCCCTTTATGCCCCAAATTATCTGGTCCATTAAAAAAAAAAAAAATTCACATTAGGCATTCCTCACTTGTCTGCATGAATTATATGATGCGTGCTACAGTTTTTCCTGAAGGTGCTCACATTTCTGATTGGTTTATTAATTTGTGTTTATTGTAGGTACTCTGGTATAATGTTTTATCTTAATTAGTATTTTTATACCCACTATATTAAGCACGTATGTGGGCAGGTTTTTATGCTGCATGTCTTCCTAGTGCAACTGAGGTTTACTGTTTTACTTTAAGAAGGAAGAATTATAATCAATTTAAAAGTAATTACAGGCACATTTTGCTTCAGAAACAAACTATGTTGCATTAACATGAGACAATATTTTAAGCTGAAATCCATAAGTTTTTAGTCTGATAAGCCCCCTGTTGAGCTGTGCATGATATCAACCTACCTTAAATTAGGATAAACCTGTCTTCTTAGGATAAAATCTAACCTTAATTTTTCCCCAGAGAAATAAATCCTCTTTTTGGGCATTCATTGAAGAAAGAATTTAATCCACCTCTTTTTAAAATGAGATGTTCTGTTAATATAAGACTGCAAAAATATTATGCATTTCTAGATTAATTCTTTTGCATTTTAGACATGGGGCAAAATTCTCATGCTCAAGGAAGTATTGAATTTCTTGAGTATGACCCTTAAAATCAGACCCACTTGGAGTATCAGAGCACTAAAACACTTTGGGTTTTTTGTCATAAAAGAATGGGTGTTTGTGTTTCTTGGTTCTTCATGGTGGATATTCAAATATTTAAATGGCTTCTGGCTAATATTTTTTGCAACTTTATTCTGTGAATACCTTTTAGCTTAAATATATATATTTAAGATATGGATTTGTGTTTTGTAGTAGAGGCAAGATGTTTTTTTTTAAGCTGATATTTTCCCAGTGAAAAGCTCAGATAACCATAATGCTTTTATGTTCTTCATCTGTAAATGAAGTTTCTGACTGCTTTGAGCAACTTCAAACTTGGATCGTTCCAACTAGTTAAACGGAATTTCCAGCAGCCAGACAAAAGAGAAGTATTTGGGCGTTTCTCCTTATTTTTAACATCGGGTTCTGACATGGGCTGCTCTTGCTGGGCATTTGCATTCAGTGAAGGTTGATGCAGGAGCACTTTAGGTGGTGAGTTTGCAATTCTGCTCTCAAGGAGGAGCGAGCTGTAAATTACCCACCACCGAGTTGCTGAGTCACTTGGATACTTCAGACTCCTCTAAATGCGAGATCCAGTGGGGCTGCTGAATTATCCTAGGCTGCTTTTCAGAAGATCCTTATGTCACAATCTCATTCTGAATATGATTTTTTTTTTGTCTGGGTAAGTATTTAATTTGAGATTTCCGTAGTGAAGAGAATTGAGTCGAGACATTTTAAGTGCTTCTTCGTCTATCATTAGAGACACCAAGTGACACAGGAAAAGATAATGAACATAGAAAGAGCCCCCAAAGCACTTTTAGATCGTTTCCTGAGAGTCAGCAGGCCAATATTGACTTTGATTAAGCACTCACTTTGGTCCCATTAGTTTGGCAAACTGTGAAACAGAAGCAAGCGTCCTTTCCAAGTTGGTTTTGCATAAACTCTTTTACAACTTCACTTCTGACTTTCTTTAGAACATCCCTGTCTTTTTTTCTTTTTTTCTTTTTTCTTCCTTTCCTCCTCAAAAAAGATATTTCTTTAAGTCTTTCGAAGATTCCATAATGTAAAACTCACGTAAGGATTTATGGTATGAGCCAGTGGCATGTAACAATCCTGTTTTGTGCCTCAGAACTGCAGAGGAAAGCAAGGAGGCATATTTCAGTCTCAGGAGTTTGTGTGTATGGGATTTAATTGTCAGATTTTAAATTAAAGGATTAGTTTCTGAAATTATTTTCTGGAGTAGATGAATATTATGGTTTTAGCTCTGAAATTGTCTGCCATTTGTCAGGGAAAATCTCCTTCCCTTGTGCTCCTTTGGTGTGAGTTTGAGTCCTGGCCATTGGTGTGTAACTACCAGGAAAGATCCATGGGAAACTTAACAAAATCTGGGAAGGTTTTTTACTGTAAGTCCCACAAATGCATTTTTAACCTTTTTTTTTTTTCCCCTGCTAACAATAATTTAAAAGTGGGCACTTGTCCCTTTAGTCTGTGTGTAGAGTTGGAGATACTGTGACAAGCCTCGAGGTTCTGGTGGTTTTTGGGTGTTGATAGAAGAGGAGCTCACTGCAGCTGGGCCATCAGGAGTTCTTTCCAATCTAATAGGTTCTGTGATCATTTAGGAACCCAGAAGAAACCCAGTGAATGCAGAGCCTGTTCCTAGCCTGAAAGCAAAAACTTGGAGTTGGGGAAGTCATTACAGAGATGAGGGATTTTGCAAATGTTTCCTTTGCCCACGAGGGAACTTTTTCCCAGACTCTGTTTTGACTAGACACTCTTCACTGATTTATGTACTCTGTAAATCTCTCTGGGCCGTGAGTGGTCTCAGAGGTACCCAGACAGTTTTCTACTGTAACTTTCTATCCATCTAGCTCCTTTCAGGTTGAGAAAATCCTCATCATTACTTTTCAATATTTTTATTTCTAGCACATGAGGAAAAAAAATCATGTTACACATAAATGAACAAAAAGGGTAAAAAAGGATTAATTCACTGTTTCTTAACATTCTTCAAGCCAATTAGCAGTAGGTCTGAAGAACAGACATCTGACAGATTGGCTATAATTGGCAGCATTTTCTGTGGCAGTTTGCTACCACTCTTCTGCTTCACCTGGAAAATCTTTAAAGAGGTTACATCGCTGAGCTGACATTGCAACACTCCCAGATCACATCCATCATAGTTTCTCTTTAAATGGATTTCATTTTAGGAATACCCTACAAATCATTTCACATATTCTTGGTGCTCTGTGCCACCAGAAATACGTATGAATGCATTACTAAATATTTTATAATCAAACAATGTGTTATCATAAATAAAAGGGGAAAGTAGGTTATTTCTTATCCCAGCATTATAATCAGGAATATTGTAAGGGGGGATTAATTAGCTGAGCTGAGGGACTGAGTCCAAGGTATTGCTAGATAATTTTTTATCTCAGCATCTTGTTTCCAAGCCTTAAAGGTAATCCAAATTAAAGTTTATATTCCTGTGTATCTGCTGGTGTAGAGAGCACACAGAGACACGAGCACAGTGGTGCACACACGCCTGAGCACAGCGACACAGAGCGTAGGCACACATAGATTTCTACATGAATTTGACATTGATTTCTGGGGTAAACAAATGGTTTTAAGTCTTTACTTGCCCAAAGCTAGATCATAATATTCTGCATTTCAAAGTGCCCAAGTACCTTTAAAGTGATGGCTGCAGAGTCCCCCAGGGCACAAAGCAGATAAAACCTTCTTTTAAAAGTATTTTGCTCACCTTTGTAAAAAAAAGGAACTTGGGGTTTATTGAGTGCAGGAAGGGCTCATTCCCATAGTAACCAATGCACGGCTGATATTGATCAGCAGAGTCAAAGGCAGAACCTACTGACAGGAATAAAGAGCAACTATTCCTTATCCTCATATGTATTCTTCCTGGAGTTCTGTAGGTAACCGATACCACAGGCGTGGAGCAGGAGCTGCCAGCCTTTGGTCGTGTCGTTAACGCACACCAGGGCTCCTCATCCAGCAGAAAAGCTCTGAGTATCCCTGATCTTTCACTAGATCCTGCAGTCTTTTCTCTGGCAAAACTCCCCCTGATTTTAGAAGGACTTTCCTTCAGCGAGGTGTGTGCAAAATTGATCCTTTTGTCTTGGAGGAGCACGGCCAGACTTTGAAATCTCTTTAATGCTTTATTTTCTACCTCAATTAATGAGACCTTAAAGGTGTTTAAATATCCCCTCCTTTGTTCCCCATACTTATGGCAGGTGTGAGATCTGATAAATTAACATTTGCAATCACGCCTGGTCGCTCTTTAATGATTTCATTAGGAGTTAAATATAAGGCTTTTTATGTCAGGCATTCCTTTTTGAACTGCTCAGCTTCACAGAGAAGATCTTTGAAACCAAGAGCTCATGAATTGTTAGCATTCAGTACAATGCATATACATACCTTAAATCCTCATCATGATTAGATCATTCCCAGAATTGACAGGTCTATAAAAAGGAAGAAAGGAGACCTGAGAGAGCTGTGCAAGGAGAGATATTTTGTAGAACATGATATCACATAATAAAGAATAAATTCTCTCAAGTCTGATAGTTTTACAAGGTTTTACATACTCCTAGGCAGGTAATAATCTTCCTTAGGTTTTGTTTTTTTTTTTTTTCTTGGACCTGCAAGAAGCTTTAACGTTTTGCCTGACAAAAACTGTTAGATAACAACTGAGCCAAAATTAAATAACCCCAAAAGTCTTCCTCTCTAATCCCTTCTGTGCATGCTTAATGTTTCATTCTCCCACTTCAATTATGCCATCTGCATTATGTCTTTTCGCTCCCAACTCAGGGAGTTGTTAAAAGGAAAAGCCTCTTTGAGAGTGTCACAGCTCCATTATGCAGGCCTATACCTGTGCTGGCAGCATGCTCTTCTTCTCACCTCATATTGCCTTTTTCCTGGGAAAGAGATCCCCGCCGTGCACATCAAACTGGAAACTGAAATGAAATTAAGCTGGTATGCAGGAGGTGGAGTAGGTTGTGATAAACGAGCAGAGGAGACTCCGGGAAGAGTTTTTAACTTGGTTGTTTGGGCCAAGAAAATCACCAGGCTCAAAGCCCAGTTGTGGAGGTTGAAATCCTAGCTCAAAATATCGATAGCAGGGTTTGACTCTGGGTCCTTAATAATGAAGGTAGCCTGGTTTCCACAGATGCTGGGAACACACAGATGTCACTGGCTCCAGTTGCACATTCAGATGTCAAATTACAGGCAGGGATTTCCAACCATTAGGTTCAGACCTCTTCATTTCCTGTTGCAATCCATCTCTGCACAAGGTGTCATCAAGACTTTTTCCGGGATCTTGGCCGAGCAGCAGATACACTGGGCATTTTTGAGAGACCGTATTTGATTTCCAGTGGGATCAATTCCTCAAACTGATAATGAGTAACACCAGGCTTTTGGAAATTCTCAGAACATTCTTGACTTTTGGAGGACCAACTCAGTAAAATTCACTGATGAGTTTATGATTATTTGAAGAAGGTCACAGTATATTCATTCAGAAATAATTAAAGAGCAAGTTTTGGAAAGGTGTTTTATATTTGCACCTTTTACAACCACCAATGTAGGCAGTAGTTTGTCCTCTGTTTCATATCTTTTCATTAAACCATGTTTTCAGTTTATTTCTAGCTTACAACTCTAACACATAATATCTCAGCCTGACACCCCATATGATTTGAAAATTTTAGGGGAAAAAAAAAATCCCATGCATAATATACATTTATAAACATACATATACTGCAGATTAAATCGTGCACTGGAATGCAGAGCCATTTTTCTCTGACTGACTTGCAGAGCTGTGCTCTGGAGACAATTTTATGTTTAGTTTAAAATGGCTGCAATATTCAACAGAGAAAACCGACTGCTGCTTACAGCCTCCGCAGCCCCTGTCTCTCCAACAAAAAAATTATCACCAGGGGCTTGGTTTCCAGAATTTTTTGGTGCTTCTGAAGCCTTGGCTGGGTGTCCCACCACATTACCATGGCAGACCCAGCACCCGCTGAGGAGTGAACTGAGCCCAACAGGACCAGCTCGAGCATTTGCGCGACAATCGGAAAGGTTCTGGAGAAGGATGTGCTGACACAAAATGCTGTCCTGGGGACTTTCAGTGCCATTATCTTGAAATGATCCATAATCATTAGGAAGCTCTCCTGGCACTACTAGGATGAGTTTCTTAGAGGAAAAGAAGTCTCCTGTGTAATCCAGTGCTATCATTTAAAGCTCGCTTTCACTTCTGGAGCCCCAAGAAGTTTTTAAGTTTGAATGGCTTCATTTGATGCATCCTGCAGTAGGGGCTGTCAGCTCCCTCCCCTTTTCAGAACACTTTGAAAAGGCATCCAAAATGGTTCTTGCAATTCTAAAAAGTATTAGTTGAGTGATGGGATGTTTATATTTTACTACTGACAGCTCAGAAGTAAAATTAGAGTAAAATCTGAATGATACTTTTCTGTTATGAGCAGTTCAAATGTTTTTCATTGTATTCTGTCAAAACCTGGTTGGATACAGAAGCACAAAGAAAATTTGATCCAGAAGAACACCAAGAGCAGAGTTGTTTGAATGTTGGCACTTTGGATAAAGTAGCAATCCAGGGGCCTGGAATTTCCCAGCAGCCCTTGGAGGCCTACCAGCATTCCCAGAGATGTGGCCAACAAAGCACAAACACCTCAGATAAATCCATCAGAGCTGTGCATGGCAGAAATCCTTATTGCATCCACAGGTGGATTTGAGAGCTGTGCTGGGAATTCTGCAGGGGAAAAAGAAACGGGATGCTGGGGAATGCTTCTGCCCAGCTCCCAAAATCTGGTCAAACTGGATGGTGTGACACTGGGAGTTGGAGCATGAAGTTGGATTATGAAGTTGGAGCAACATGGTCTAGTGGAAGGTTTCCCTGCCCCTGGAATGGTGATGGTCTTTAAGGTTCATTTCAAACCAAATCCAATCCATCAATTCCATGAGGCAGCATAGGAACTGCTTTGAGACATTCAAGATACCAAATTTCAGTGGGAGGGAAGTGTCTTTACCCACCAGCAAATAAATTAGAACACCACAAAAATTAGTTCCTGAACTGCTAATGGATCAAATCTTTTTGTTGTTGGGAGAAATTGATTTCTTTCTCCCTTCATCCATGGTGGTTGGGACATATCTGGCTTTTTTCTTTGCCTTGTCCAGAGGTCTTCAGTCATACAGAAACTTATCAGCTCATGGGTTCACCTGGGATTTTAGAAAACCTCATAGGAAATAGATCATGGAAGATCACAGCAAAGAAAGGCAAATGATTTTCTCTTCTCTTCTCTGCCTGAAAGCTAATTTTCAAGTCCATCCTTTCATGTGCTTTACGGGAGATTAAAATGAAATTAGTTCAGGAAGGATACTGCTCAAGATCATTTTAAGATTTTCCAAAGCTCACCAGCTTGTTGACCTGTAAACCACCTTTAGCTGGACAGATGGTAAGTAACAAATTGATCTCAGCCAATGAAAATCTGTCAGAACAATCTGCTGTTGGCAGGTGTCAGATAATTATCTCAATGAATAGATAAGCAAAGTAATAAGCAAATTAGAAGCTTCCATTGCAAATAACAGGAGGAATTTTATTTATTTGTTGCAGGCAGGGCCTTGATCATCTGCTGAAAAAAAAAAACCAGCCCAAACCTTGTCTGATATCATAAGAAACTCACTGAAAAGTTGTGCGGGTTGAAGGTGGTGTTACCAACACTAAGATTTTTTTGCTTTTCAGCACTTTTAACTCTTCTATACTGCTTCAAATTTCCAAGAAATACTTGGCTGAGATGTGGCAAAAGTCCATGTCAGAGCAGTTGTGTGATATATTGTTGTGGTTGCAGTTATTTTTTATATGAACAAGCTGTCAGAAGCCTATTTGCAAACCTGGACCTCCCTGCCCTGGGCTCGCTCATAAAAAGATGGTCTCTGTCCCAAAACTCTCACCCTGAAATAGAAGACAAGGAGATACAAATTGGGTGTTGATGGGCCAAAGAGAAAAGTGCTGTGCTCAGAAAGGAATTCCCAGAAAATACTGCAGCAGGATGGTGGAGAGACACAGGCAAGGACTTGGCAGTGCTGGGAAATGGCTGGACTTGATTTTAGAGGTCTTTTCCAACCCAAATGAGTCCCTGTGGTCCCAAGACCATTTGGGACAGCACAGAGAAGAAATGTGGGAATGTTTGCATTGGGATTCAGGAATATTTAGCATCTTTGTGAGATGTTTGGGGTTTTTTTATTATTATTATTGGCATCAGTGTGAATGCATGTGTAGTACAAGGTATTGGATAGGAAATGGCATAGTTTCTTTTTTTGCCCTTGTAAATGTCCCTTTGGTACTTCTGGGGCTGGGTGTGACATTCTCAGACACAAAATCTCTATATGGGGGGCTGAAAATTTTGCTCCAGCTAACAAGAGGCATGTTAGAAGGATTCAGGCTGGATAGGGATTGGAACATCCTAGTCTAGTGGAAGCTGTCTCTGCCCATGGCAGGGGCTGGAATATGATGAACTTTAAGGTCCTGTCCAACCCAAAGCATTCCAGGATTTTGTGATCCTCTAACTTGTACATGTTGGGATTATTTCTTGGGGTGTTTTTTTAACTTTCTGAGGAGATGTTTTCGAAGCTCTGTGCATTTCTGTCAATCCTCCCAGAGCCAAATCCAGGGAGTGGGCCAGCAGCAGGTACAGTGGCCACAAGCCTCTGAGTCTGTGAACTTCTCTGTTTGCTTGCATGTGCTCAGTGCTCAGCACTCAGCTGTGCAAGCCCTGCTCCACTGAAGGCATGCCTTGTTCCTTGAGGAAGAGTTAGAGCTGGGTTTCAAAAATCCATCCCTTACAAAGAAAAAATGTGAAGTTACCTCAGAGTGAAACTCAAAATGGTCTCTCTGAGACCAGTGGGGGAGGAATGCGGCTGCTCTGTGGCTCCTGTGTGCAGGTCTAGCAAGTGTCACAGGCAAACACTGACCTGGAGGGGTGGTTTGCACACCCAGAGCCACGTGCACACCTCACACACCCTGTGCACACCTGAACCCAGCACTGTAAGAGCTTTTACCTAATCAGTGATAGTCAAGTGCAAATCTCTGTTGGCCTATTGATACCAGGAGGAGATTAGAATTTTAAATATTTATCTTCATTACACCCATTAATGAGGTTGACTTGCAGTAGACACACCTGTAAGAGGAGTTTGATGGTAGCATAACTTGCATTCCTGAGTTCTGCCAAGCAAAGGCCAGATTCATTCCTCTCCTGACTTTTTGCTGGAGCTTTACCTTGCATTATTGTGGATCATTAAATCTTTGCTTTTAGGGCAATAAAACTGCTTCCATGTTTTCTCCTGTAGGTAACTTTCTAAAGCAGCCCAGAACACCAGGCTTTCATGTAGAACTTATTGAGGTGAATGTCTGACAAATCAAAGCCCCAGAGAGTATTTCAGATTAAACCCCAGCTTAAATGGTGATGTGAGTTCACCTTTCTGCTCTGACTTTGCAAGGCTGTACTAAACCCAAGCTTCACTGTGCCTCTGGATCAGGTTGTCTCTGCTCCTCAGTGTTCCCTGGGGATTGGTTTGCTTTCTCAGGGTTGGGTCAGGACCAAGAATGCGCTTTTTTAGGAGCAGCCAGGGGCTAAATCAGGATAGTCCCTCCTGCAGGCTGCCTGGGCTCTGCAGGGGCTGGGAAGTGATGAACAGCACAGAATCCTCTAGGGGAGGATGATGCCCTTTCCCAGTATTTCACAATAAAGTAGGGAAAGAGGACACTCCCTCATCAGCCTCTACACCCCAGGGAGAGGATTTGGTGTGACCTGGTAACATGAGCCCAGCAAGATGTGGCCAAGATCTCCTGTTTGGGAGAGAGGGGATGTGCAGGGCAGTTCAGAGTTCTGCTGCCCATCGCTGCCTTCCCCTGCTCACTGTGGGGAATGTTCTCCCACACCATTCAGATCCCAGCCAGAGGTTTGCTCTGCAGGAGGGCTGTCCTACGTAAATCAGAATTAATTGCTCTATTAACCCAGGCATTTAGTTCTTATTACTCAAGATGCTGCAAGGCAAGAGCATAAGGAGGGACACTTCAGCTTGAACTGGGTACAGGTGGCCGTGGAAAATTTGGATTTGAATATTCTGTTTTCCAAAGGGTTGATCTCCCAAAATGAATACTAAATTTGCTAGGTTGTTTTTGGTTTTTTTTCCCTCTGATAAATAGAAACCTACATTCACTTAGGCACGTTATTTCCTCTGGTTGCAAGGGAGAATTAGAAATACATGGTTCCTAAATATTTTTTTAACATCTTACTGGCTGCTGTGGCTTTCTTCTCTTGAAAGTTGGACTTGATGATCCTGAAGGTCTTTACCAGCCTTAATTATTCTATAATTTTATGTTTTCTTTACAGTGAGATCTCTGGGCCAGGCTCATCAAAATTATTAGTAATCAGAGCCACCACATCTTGGCATTTTTTGTGCTGGCAAGCTATTTTTCAAGGCACTGTTTTCTGGAAAAACGGTGGAAAGAACATTTTGTGACTCCTGCTTCAAAAAAAGAAGCTCAGAACAGTTGCTTAAAATAATAAATGGAAAACCACAACTGGGGATAGGCACATTTTTGTTCCAGTGTTGAACCCGTTTCTTCCAAAGGACAAGAGTAATTCAGAAGGAAGATCTATAGAATAATAAGCTGTATAAGGCTGCCTAATCAGCTGATTTAGGATGTAGATCCAGCCCATGCCATGCAGTAGAAATGCTTTTTTATGGATGAGCTGGACCATTCTGTCCCCCTAATTTTTAGTCTCAAGGAACAAGCATTTTCACAGCTCCTAATTGAGAACCTTTTGTAAACAAAATTCAGCTTGTAACTTAGTGCATTGACTATTCCTTTAGTGTTTGGAACAATCTGCTTGTGACCCTCATTTCTTTATTTTCTGAGCTGAGTTCTTAGGGAAGGTCACTTCATTCACAATGATACCAAAAATTGACACACAAAATCAGAAATAATTCTGATATGTGTTTCTGTGTAGTCAGGGCAATGCTATCTCAATTCCCAAAATAATGTTTAAACAAAAAGTTCAAAGCTCCTTTCAACTTGCTGCAGATTTTACTGCATATTTCTAATAAACCCTCTTCATCTGCTCCTGTGGAAATGGGAGCTTTCAAGCAATGTAAACCTAGCAAAAAGCCTTTTTATTTTTTTCCTTCCTTCTTTCCTTACCAGCACTGCTATTATCACATGGTGTGTTCCACATGATAAGCCATTCATTAAAGCATCACCTACTGTTTTTTTCCTCCTCACTACCAGCTAGAACATGATCTGTCTCTGCAGGAAGACATTGGACCTCTGACCTCTTTTGTAGCTATTCCAGGCAAATATAATAAACAGGGTTCAGCGAGTTTGTGTAAATCTCTGATTATGTTTACTCTGAAATCCAAGTGTTCATCTCAGGCAGAAAAATTAAGGCTGATTTTCAAATATTATGTACAAACTCTAGCTACTAAGCATTCCATAATGAGCACTTTGGCAATTTAAAGCAAATTAGTGTTCCCACTAGGCAGGAAAGATATACAGTACAGTCAAGTAAAGATTGTATGGCGTTTGATGAAAAATAGGCACGCAGAAAAACATGATACGGGCTCCTGGCTCCAGATGAATGAGGAGATCCTGTGTTAGAGCACTTCATTACTGAAACTTTGCATTGTTCCTCACTTCTGAAAGCTTGGGTTCAGTCTGCTAATGATTGCTGCTGCAGCTTGAGTAAACATCACCCTGGAGAGCCACCTGTTGTGGCAGTAGGTGCCCTTTGCTCTGACAGCGGATGGGATGTTTGGGATATTGCAGTGCAGAAGGGCAATTGAGGTATTGGTGCAGCAGTGAAGCTCAGCACTGTTGGGCTGATGGGACAACTCTCACATGGAGACCTGCTGGGGAGCACTGAAAATGCCAAATTTCCCTCCGTGGCAGCAGGAAGAGCTGTATGATGGATCTCTGCTCAGGACAGAACATTTCTCAGCACAAAGCAGCGCACTGCATCCTTCCAGGTGACAGTATTTCACAGAGACCTCATCTGAGGAATGAGGGAATAAAGAGATCCCTGCCATCAATCTCAGCAGCAGCTGGGTGCTCAGTCCAGCCCAGTCACACGTGTGGGGTCTGAATTCATCTTTTGAGAGGCACAGGGATTTGTGTTGGTCCTGGGAATCCAAAAAGGAGATGGATATGAGTGCTGTTGCTGTGTTGTTTGGCTGGTTTGTGCAATGAAAACCGCACAGGTGGAGAATTTCTCCATTCCTTTTTGCCATTTCTGGATTAAGTTGACCTCATTTTGGGTTAGTTCTTTACAGGTTGGGTAGTAGGTTGATATCTACCAACTACAGGATAATTATGTTGTTCTACAGAATGAAAAGATATCGTCTATAAGTGCTGTTCTCAGGGTAAGGTAGAAGAAAAAAGCCCAAAATTAAATAAAAAGAGTCCAAATTAATGAGGTGTCTGGCACTAAACAATACACCTCATTATGCATTCTTTAAAAGAACTGAAGTTAAAGATCATCTGGCTTCTCTTGATTATTATTTTTACCTAAGAAAATGTGCTTTCTCTAGAAACTCAATGAGGATGAACATGTGAAAAATAGAAAATTACCATTTTAGCTTATGAAATAGTAATTTAGAATATAAAGAGTTTCTGGAATGCAGACTTAGGTTTGACATTTCTTATTTATTTGAAAAGGACTGATAGGTTCTGCTGTTATCTTACACAGTGAGAGAATAAGATTTTTAACATCTTATCTCTCCTTTCACCCTGGCTAAAAACTTACCCTCATTGGCAACTGTAGCTGCAATTTAGTGGGTTTTTCTCTAAATTCCTAAATTCACAAACTTAGTTTGATTTAGTTTCACCAGTCCTCTTCCTTCAAGGGTGACTAAGCCAGCAGGATATCCAAATCCATGCAATTAATTATTTTCTCTTTCCCATGGGATTACTATATGATATTACTGATTTAAAATTACAAGTGGCTTAAAAAAATTTACTTTTAGAAAAGCTAAATATGACAGTGTGAGCTTAGAACCTAAGCAAAAGCACCTGATGAAATTAGATGTTTTCATTTCCTTGAATTTTGAGCAGAATGGTCAGAATTGGTCAGAATATTGCCATAGTTGGAACTATTTGTGCTATAGGAGAAAGAGAGGGTAACAAGGATTTGAAGAGTTTTGTGATACATATAAGGGAACTCTCCAATTTCCAGGAGCTGAGGGAAGAGAAATGAGTTATCATTACCTCATGGAGTCGTTTCAATAAGTTTGGGCTTTTTGGGTGTGTTAGGGAGATTTTTATTTTGCATAACTCAGCTAAAGCTTTGAAATTCCACAGAGCTTTGTTAAGAAAGAAGATGATTAATTATTTATTGTGGAGATAGGAGCAGAGCCTGCTTCCATCAGGATTCAGGGGAGGTGTATGGATTCAGGGTTCAGTAGAGGGGTAAGCCCTGTAAGAGAGTTGTGTTGGGTGAGTATGGGTGGGAGAAGCTGAATCATTATTAATTGCAAATTGATCAGGTTTTTTTTTTTTTTTTGCCATGAATTATTCATGAACAGATCCAAACTTCTGTGAATATATTCAGTATTCACCTAACAGTTGGGATGAACAACTTTCAGAAACTAATGATTGACAGTGAACCTTCTGGTACACTATTTAAACAATATTGATTCATGGGCTTGCTAATATGTTTGTCTTTATCGTAAAACTCGAGCAGACCCTCTCTGTTGGCAAAAGCACACAAAGAGCTGGTTGGGTGACCTCCCCACCCTGGATAAAACACGTTGTACTTCATCCTCTGGGACATCTGACCTCAAAAAATTACACCGAAGTACAGAAAGATAAGTTCATAATTGGAGAACCAGGGAGTCCCAGAGTGGTTTGGGTTGGAAGGGACCTGAAGATCATCTCACTGCAGCCCTGCCGTGGGCAGAGACACCTTCCACCATCCCAGGTTGCTCCAATCCCCATCCAGCCTAGCCTTGAACACCTGCAGAGGTGGAGCAATGATGCTTGACCCAATCAGCCCCTCACACAGAATTTATACCCATACTGCGGATGGCAAAATTGCCTTCTTCTTGTCCTCCTGTCAAGCAGGAACATTAAACACTGTATTTCTTGTTTTCTGCTTTTTAGAGTTTTCAAATCTTCATGAACTTTACAAAAAGTATCAATTCCATCAGCACAGAACATTCACTAAAATACTCCAGGAATGAAACGCTGACTCAGAGTCTTGCCTAATCCAATGACAAGCAGTAAGACAAGTTTGTCTCTAAATTCAACTTTGCAGAATTTTATGCAGGTCTTCAGTGTTGGTTTGTATTTTTTTTTAGCCCACCACCTTTTGTATCCTAACACTTTAGATTCTGAAGCAAAAAGAGAAAAAAAAAAGTGAAGCAGAATCCCCCACACTCAGGCAAAATCTCCAGCCCTTAGTGTTGTGTTGACTCCAACCATGCTGGAATTGTTGTCAGAGCTGCAGAGAGAAAATGTCCACAGAAAACATGAACACAAAAGGAGGGTTATAACAGGCAGGTTGATAGGTTTCCCTAAAAAAGAGGAAAATAAAACCCCCAGCAGCTGGACTCTGTCTCTACACTGAGTCCAGAACGAGCTGAGGGCACAAAAGCTGTTTGTTTTGTGGAAAGATTGTGTGTGAGGGTGGAGTGGAGTGGAGTGAAGTGGAGTGGAGTGGAGCAGAGTAGAGTAGAGTAGAGTAGAGTAGAGTAGAGTAGAGTAGAGTAGAGTAGAGTAGAGTAGAGTAGAGTAGAGTAGAGTAGAGTAGAGTAGAGTAGAGTAGGGATCTGGGGACATGGCCAAGGACTCCAGAGTGGACTGAGGTGCCGTGTGCTGGTGCAACACAGTGGGAAATCTGCTCCCACCCTGCTTGCTGGAATGCCTTGCTGCACATAACAGCTTTAAACCAGCCTTTAATCTCCCAGATAATCACAGAAATAATGCAGAATCCTTAATAATGTTGAGTAGGATGTTCACCATACATCTTAGGAGTTAGGGTGATATCAGAAAGAAAACAGCCTGATCGTTTGAGGTGATTTGCTTTTCAATGTCTGACTTCTCCTCCAGCTCCTGAATCCCCCAGTGCTCCTTAGCCCTCTTGCTGTGGGAGACCATTCCCTCGCTGTGTGCCTGCCACAAATTCCAGATCTGATGGAGGGGGGTGCGTGGGAAGCTTTGACAGAGCAGTTGATGCCTGTAAAAAGCAAATGTTTCTGCTGCAGAAGGGGGACTTGGCACCGGGGTGGTCACTGTCCCTCTGGAGTCCTCTGCCCAAGAGCTCTGAGAGGACGTGTGGCAGGAGAGCAGCAGCAAAGATGGTTTGCAGGGAAATAAAATTATTATTTTATTGCACTTCTGGAGACAAGACAACTGAGGTTATCAGATCAAAGCACTTATTGGATAATGTGCAGAGCAAGGGTGGCCTCAGAAGAATGGTGAGGACACAGAAGGGCTCAGTGTTCAGAAATCTGTTTTCTGTAAATTAACTAAACACCCTTTCGCATTTTGTAAAGGAAAATTAATATGCATAAAGGGTTCCTTGGTTAAGACTGTATCTCCTCACTTTACTCTTCAAATTTCGTAGAAATCTTTACCCTTTCTCTTACCAAAAATATCAAAACTTTTCTCAGTCAAGTCTTGAGGAAAGGCAAACTGATTGAGGGATGTAGAAAACATCAGTCCAAGCTGGAAAAGGGAAGTTCCATCTGAATGAGATGCCAGATTTGATGTATCTTAAGGTTTAAATTTTCTGGAGTTTTTGATGGGCTTTTTTTGTTACCTTTTCCTTTTCCTTTTCTTTTTGAAGCAGAATTGTCTTCTCTATGTACCTCCCCATGCACAAATCTCTGACATCTTCTATCAAGGCACAAATGAGGGCACTTGATTATAATCATGTGTGGAAAAATTACCTGGAGGTGCAATGCAGCAAAGGACAAACCACAAGGCTGCCCTACAAGTTATCTGGCAACAATTCAAATTATCTGGCAACAAAAGAGCCTTGGAGTTGTGTGAGTGAAATTTCTTCTCTCTTCATACTAAAAGTGAAAATGTTGGATAATTTTCCAGGGGCAAAAGCAGGAACCCCACACGTGCCTGTGTGCAGGGGTTGCCATTTACCTGCTGCACCCTGGTTCTTTGGGAAGTGTTTTATTGGGATGAAACACCCAGCATTTTGTATTTTCTCATTTCAACAAATCCCATTCCCAGCGTTCCGCTAATGTCACACGCTAAAGCCGGAGCACCTTTGATCTCATTCTAAGCCCTGGAATAACGAGGAGACATCAGTCAGCCCAGCTTTGCTGTAAAGGAGATGGCACACAGTACCTGTGCTCAGTGCCATAATGCTCACAAAATATGAATGAAAAATCATTTACCTCTTCCCCATTATTATTTGTCAAAAGCTTGCCTGCATAGCGAAGCTTTAGGAAAATATCTCTAATTGTATTTTGCACCCAGCACTTCTTATTTTGAACCTCTGGCTTTTTTAAGTTCTCATTCACCATATATTATAATCATCATAATCATTGTAATAATAATAATAATTACGAAAGGAAAATTTCTTTGAATAGTAAATTTTAGCCTCCTGGGACTGTCAATTGTGGATGGGCTCGTGATTGATCAGAATATTACACAATGGCGTGGTGTAATTCTTTAGTGTGATGTTGTAAAATGGAGTATTGCTTCTGTTATTTTATCCAGTTTGCTTTTATATGACAGGGTTTATTGTGCGTTATGTTGTAGCTCATTCCTCTGTTCACAATGCCTACTGATGTGTAATTATGACTTGTCTGAACTGTAAGAAGGAGCAGTAAGTGAAAGAAAATCTGCAAGCACACTTGATTTATGAGCCCTGATACTATATTACAGTCCTAATCTGCCTGCTTAACTTAGCTTCAGGCAAACTTACTGTATAACATGCTTACGATTAGCACTGCAGCAAGTTGTAGAAGATTTACTCTGTTGGAGCTATGAGACTTTTTTTTTTTTTAAATGATTTAGTCATTATTTCAGTTACAGGTATGGCAATAAATTATTCCCCATATAAAGACCCTGTGTCAAGGAACAGCAATTGCTAAAAGGCTTTTTATACAGTAACAAAGAACAGAGCTTGGAGTGTTTTCCTCGCACAAAACATCTTAATGTTATTGGTAATTTTTTTATGATGAAACTTCTTTACACATTCTTCTCACATTCATACAATTTGTTTTATTATACTGCAGCTTTTGTGGCTCACTACAATCTGCTTATTATGAGAATGTCTATTTGGACCCAGTGAATCTCATATTTTCAATAGTGGCCCAAAATAGAAATTACTATGGATGTGCAAATGAAAAGAAGGCCATAAAGCAATGACCTAATGTCAGGAAGAAAAGATGTAAGGAGATTTGCATTTTTTTTTAATCACCATTCATGAAGACAGATGCATTCGTTCACTCCTGGTGAAACTATAGCATATTCAGAGCAGCCACTTTGGGTAAACTAGAGGGGCACATTATTGCCCTCAGATAATAAGGATCAGTGTTGATCATTCAGGGCCTAGTTTGGGGCTCATTGAAATCACTGCCTGGCTTGCCATTTGACTTCCCTGGAATCCCTATTATACTGTATTCACTGGCAAACAAGCAAGGGATCTAAAGCTTGATCCAGGGAAAGGCTCCCGTCAGTTAAATGGGTGGCAATCAGTCTTTTTTTATTTTTTTTTTTTTTTTTGCTGTACAGAACTGCTTGCTTGAGTCAAGATAGGTGTTGTCATCAGGATTTTCTAACTGGTCCTTAGAATGCTGTTTTTTTCCTGGGGTTTATTAGCAGTAGTTTGTTTTTTTTTAAATGAAAATTCATGTCATAGAAGTGAGAACAAGATGAGATGAACAAATACAAAGTATATATCTAGATAGGATGAAATGCTAATGAAATAACTCTATGGGAACAATTTCTAGGAAACTTTCCTTTGTTTTTCTTTTTTTTTAATTTATTACCTTTTTTCTTCATTAACACTAACATTATGAATTCTAAATGTTATTTTTTTCCTTTGAAATCACCTTGTTACACCCGTTATGATTGCCAGTGAAAGAAGGAATTTCCAAGAGTGTACTCTATAAATAATTTGGTGTTTGGGGCATTGCAATAGCAAAGCAGAAAGGTTTCTGAGGGGTGCAATGGGACTGCAATCATATATGAACAGTGGACAATAACATCCTTTAATTAGGAACAACAGTATTTTCAAGCTTATACTGCTTCAGTGAAGTTACCATAAACAATGAGCTTTTTTATAGTATAACAATAAAGCCTTTTAATTTCTTGGGTTTTATCTTCTACAAAAAAAAAAAAAAAGGACCTCTGCTACACATTATAGAGTCAGCAAGGAGTTTGCTTTTCTACAGCTGGGCTCACAAATGTGATCCTGAGCAGAAAACCAAAGCTGGAAGTGGATTTGTGTGTTGACAACTCACTGCCATAATTTTCCATAATGTCCTTTGGTAACAGAGGCCATTTGCAGAGACAGAACTCACAGCC
This sequence comes from Serinus canaria, assembly GCF_022539315.1. Classification (NCBI taxonomy): domain Eukaryota; kingdom Metazoa; phylum Chordata; class Aves; order Passeriformes; family Fringillidae; genus Serinus; species Serinus canaria. The sequence goes on from NC_066321.1 coordinate 2,980,654, forward strand.
CTGGTCTCCAAGTGATGGTCATCATGTTACAGCCATCATCTGCAAGTATTTGTTGATGCTATTGACTGCACAAAAGGTTTATGAGGCAGAAGATGTATTTTTCTAAATGCTGCTGTGCTACCTATAACCTAATTAACTTTACTTTAGCCAGCTGAGTATACCTGGAAACCAAATATATCATGTGGCAATTAGCTTTCCTCCTTCTGGCTTAGTACACTTAAGCTGTTTATTGAAAAGGTTAAATATTGATTGAAAATGGATAATAGAACCATATTACAGTCGTATGCTAAATGGCAGAAGTTGCCTGTAAAACATTTCCCAGTTACCCCACAGTAATGCAGTTAGAGAGCAGCAATCTGCTGCTGAAGCACCCAGGCAAAAAAAAAAAAAAAAAAAAAAAAAAAAAAAAAAAAAAAAATCAAAATCAGGGACAAATATAAATCACCCACAACGCAGCCGTTGTGATCGGCACGCTGAATTCACACAAACGTGTTGGGCAGTTCCATCATTAATTATCACGATGTTGAAATAATATAATAAAAATAATAATTTCTTGTGAAGCGATCTGTTGCCTCCCTCCTCCTCCTCCTCCTCCTCCGACGGAGGCTCCTCTCAGTCTCTCCCTTTCTCTCTTGCCATGAGAAGCCACACAGACAAAGTATCAAGTGATCACATAGCATGAACTGCAGCCCGAGGCAAAGCTTGTTATTTTACTTGAAACGGTGATGCATTTAGGACCCAGAAACTGTCAATAATTTTTTCTGACTTCCAGGGGATAAAAATTCCAATTACGGGAACTTTGCTGTGAAGCTGCATAGTCCAGTGCCATATATTAATATTACAAAACATCCTTAGCACCTATCAGCTCAGTTTTATCTGTAGTTTAGATCAAAATTGTGTGGATCTGTGAGATTAAGCTGATTTAGTCTAATTGTTGCTTGTTCTGAGAAGTGGAAAGTGTATCTTGAAAAAAGCTGGTTGAAGCAGGCTCTGTGAACAGTAACACAATTTGACTTGGCATCCTTCAGCCAGTTGGCTTCGATAAATCTGAGAATATCCATTCAAGGGCCTTTGGCCATTTTTCTCCCTATGTTTTTTCCTAGAAAATACAGGTTTAAGTTTCCCAAGTCATCAGAGCAAAGACCTTTTCTGAAGCAATGGGTTGAGGAAGTATTTTTTAGGCTCGGTCCCTTCATTTCTGGGATGTGGGAGATGAATTCAAATGTGTAGAGAAGTGCACAGGAAAAAAAAAAAAAATTATCTGTTCTTGTGCTCTACCCCCGGGGAATCACAGTGGAGATTAAAAAATAGACAGAGGAAGCGTGAAAAAATTAACCTTGCAGAGCATGTCCTCAGTGAAGGGCCACGGGGAGGCTCGGTGGCGGGATCAGAGGAGAAGCCACATGGCTGCTGTGGAAATCCTTGGGAAAAGGAGGCTGGAGGTGGAGCTCTGCATTCCCCGGGTGGATTTCTGCTCACCTGCGGGGAGCTCAGCCCTCTGTCCTCACCTCGCAGCAGCAATGCATGCCAACATTATTCCTGGTGCTCTCCCACCACGCTCTCCCATCTGTGCCACTCCTGGGGAGTGGGAAAGTGATGATATAACTCGATTTAATAGCACAATAATATAACCACACCAGAGAGAGTTCCTCCCACTCTGCTCTTCTCCACTTTCTCCTCCATCAGCTGGGGACTATAGATCTCTGGCTCTCATTTTTATATATATAAAGGTCTTCTTTTTTTTGTTTGTTTTGTTTTTGGTTTTTTTTTGTTTTTTTCGCCTTTTCCCTTTAAATAACACTGCTGTGCTCACGTGGCATTATTGGTTGTTAATAGCCCAGTGCCAATACATCTCTCAGGGATGGACAGATGCACACACAAGGCTGCACAAGGCAGAGCTAACAAATGTGTTTATTATTGACAGAATAAGAACTGCCACGCTGGAAGATTAAAAGTTGACTGCCTGAGGTTCCCCCCTCCGGTTAACAGTTCACAGCTTTGTTATTTCAGGTCAGAGACAAACTAAGCCTAAAGATGTAAAGCAGAGTCTGAGTGGACAGAGAGGTGAGGCTGCAGCAGCAGCAACACAGGATTAGTTCTGCTCGTTGTCTTGCTAGTTCTATAAAGGCACCCTGGGATGGAATTATGATAAAAATGTTTTTCAAAATATAGTGTTTTCTGGAAATCTCATACTCATTGCCCAGTGTTTTCAGGTATAAATATTAAATACATAATTGCACAGTGTTTCCTTCCTCTTAGTAACTGAGTTGTTGTAGCTCTGTAGGCGTAAGAGTGTACAAGAGACACAGTTTGTAGGGGTAAACAATACCTCAGCACTATATTTGCTGTTAACCTTCTTTATTTTAGCATGACGTGGGTTGGGTGGTTGTTTGTTTTGTTGTGGCTCCCTAATTTTTCTTTGTATCCAATTTACCTTGGATGCCTTAGGATTATATACAAATAACTCCATGTGATTATTGCAACACCTTCCGTTCATTTGGCTCAGTGAAGGTGGATGTTGTGTATTTACAAAAGGTTCCCAAATCAGTAATTACCTGTGCAGGCAAGATTAAAGCGGCTTTTGTTATTTAATATTTGTTCTCCCTGCACTTCCAAATCAAAGTTTAATAGAAATAATAATCAGACCTATCTGCTAGTGTTACAAAAAAATGACAGAAATCTTTGTAGTGGGAGAGAGAGACAAAATAATGCACCAGTTGTACAGTCAGGTGCTGAAATCCAAATATAAATAGGAAGAGATGAGAGAACATGTAAGATGTATGAGCTTTGATACACAGGTTGAGCTTTTATTTTTGTTCAGGAAATTATTTTAGCAGTTTTCTTGTATTGTTTGGGAACCTTGCCATTTGGGGAGGCATTTTAATTTTTCATAAGGAGTAGAACAGCTTCAGAGCCATCAGAATTTCTGTGCATTTTATTTTTTGTACGACCGCTAAAAAGGTGTTTTCACCATGGTTAATTATTAACCTTTCCTTGCGTATAGTGGCATTATCTTAAAAAACAAAAGAAAAAAGAAAAAAGAAAAAAAGGGAACGGAATGTTTTTTCTATGTTATCTCCTTGGTTGGTTGGTTTGGGTAATGAGGATCCAAAATGAACCTCCTGCAATTTTATACCTTATCGAGCCTAAACCTCGACGTTGCGCGAAATATTTCGAAAGCCTCCCTGGATCCAGCAGCTATAATGCTGCAGAAATACATCGGGCAGCACGTCCCCTACCTTCCTGCATCCTGCCAAATGAACTGCAGCATTCCAATATGGTGCCACATGTGCATGGAAGCCCGTAGCACTTCTAACAGGTGCTGCCGGAACGCGCGCGACAGAGATATCGGCGGGAAGGTCATCTGCGACAGCAAACACCCAAAATAGCAGGGCAAGGTTACAGCAAACACCCAAAGTATCACTGCAGGGTTACCTCTGCACTGCCAGGGGGCTGCAGCACCGAAAAAAGGTGCTGTGATATTTTTCTGGGGGAAAAAAAAACGTTTTGGGAGAAAGGTTTGGGGTGAAGTTAGTGAGGATATAGGAGGCAGAGCTGGAAATCATGAGAAGTGATAAAAGGGATTATGACACCTTCAGAAGGGCATCTCTTTGAATTGAACAAATTGGACAGAGAACGAGCTGCTGCTCTGCATCTTCTTGCAGGAAAATTTGTTTCCTCCTAGATAACAGAGTTAAAATCATAAAATACAGAAGAAACATAAAATACAGAAGAAGCATAAAATGCAGACCATATCCTAACCATAAAGAGTGGTGGAGCTTAGGCTCTTTTATGAGGGCAAAGGTATTTTGTAGGATTATTACTGCATTTTGCACTTATTGCTGTGTTTTCAGGGTGGAAATAAAACCCCCAAACACAACCCAACAAACATTGCCTCCGTTCAGGCTGGGACTCCGGCAATCTGTCCTCTGCATCGTTCTTGGCCTTTGTCTGACATTTATGGTCTTATGTTTATCATGGTGAGCAGAGACCCAGTTTGCTCCCTCTCCTCTCCTCTCCCCGCTGCTCCTAACGTGGCATCTGAAGCTGTTAAAATTATAATTAACGGGGCTGCATTTCCCTGGGATTGATTCCCACGAAGGGGCTTTAGCAGATTTCCCTGCAAACTGCTACCGTGCAGCCCAACAATGCATGGAGACACTTTATATCTTATTTGTGTTTAAAAGTCAGATATTTTGTTCTGGATAAACTTCAGAAATGCTCTTCAATTCTCAGTGAGGCAAGCATTTCAATTTTCTGCAATATTAGCAGGGGTAACTAATGATGGCTAATTTTTGCCTGTAGTATTTCCCTCAATCTGCTTGTGCACTTTCAGTTACTCTGGCAGCAGCAGCATTTGTACATTTTCTGGTCACTAAACACTCAAGTACAATTGTAAGTGATCAGTTTACAGTTGGCCAACAAAAGAGCTGCGGGAATGTCTACAAGAAAAAGAAATTTGAATAAATATGCATGTGTGTAGCCCATATTCTGTGGGCAAGAGAGAAGGACAGAGGGCAACTCAAATATACTTTAGCTATATCAAAATATGTTTTAAAAAAGAAGAGCATGTATTTATCCTAACTTAAGAAAGTCCACGCTAAATCCAAACCACACAGATTTTGAAAATATGTAAGCATGCTTCTTCATGTTGAAAGCAAAGCCTCTTCATCCATTTTGTCTCTGATTATTATTTCCTTAATTTTTTTTAAATTGTGTTCAAATTACAGGTTTAGGCAGAGGCAATTTGATTTATACATCAGAATTACACCACCTTATGAACATATTTGAAAGGTGTCTAGTTCAAAGAGAATAATGAAGAAGATAGGAAGAGATAGGAAGATATAAGAAGATAAAATTTTAAAAATATGCATTTGTAAAACTGGATGAGAGTCCTTTCACTGATAATACCTCAAAAGTGGGAGGCTTCAGTATAATTTGTTAAATCTCTCCAACTCCTGGGCTATTCAGAAGTACTGAACATAAATGGCAAGGAAATATTTTTAAATGAAGAGGCAGCTCACTTGTGCCCTTACTAATTAATATTTCCCTTTGAAATTTAATTATTGTCTAGCATTTTGGACGGTGCTGTTTGTGATGGAGTGGCAAGAGCAGTTCAAATTAAATCAGAACTCTATGGAGGCAGTTCAACAGCTCGTGTCACAGGGAAGCTTTCGTTAGAAATCTCACATCCTGCAGAAGATATTTCCCTGTTTTTCTGTGAAGAGGTGTCATCGTTGGTGACACCGCTCTGCAGACATAATGCCACCGAAACAGGGGAATGCACTGTGGGATTTGCATGTTTTATACTGAAATCATCTGAAATGCAGGAAACCTGCCCAGCTCCGCGCCTCGATCAGATCAAATCGCGCGCGCTAAAAGGGAAATCCGTCACGTTAAGGACCAAAATATTAAAGGGTGAATTACGGCTTTTGCAGCAGCAGCCTGGCGGGGCCTGGGGGGAGAGGGGCAGTGCTGGAGGCTCTGCAGAGTGCTGAGGTGCTCAGATATCCTCCAGGGACACTGGCAAAGGCACTTAGGAGCAGCAGCTCTGTAGCACAGAAAGGGATATTTCTGCTCAGCACCACCTTCCTGGCGCTGGCAGAATTTGGACCACGAGTTCCTCATGGCCAGGGGGAGTGATTTCAGTGTCAGTCGTTATTAACTCCTCTTTACCAGTGCACAGAACATTGCTCTGCCCATCCCTCCTATCCCTGTCTCAGGACATTAGGAGACACAAACAGAGGCTGCTGCCCCTGCCCCTGCCAGCCATGATCCTGTGTGCTGTAAAACGCCTCTTCTCCCCCTCTCTGCCACCTCCAATAGCTCCTGAGAGCAGGGGAGACATCCTGACTGCATGGACTCGTAAAGGCAGGAGGCAGAGTGCTCTGCTTTCACCATCTATTGTTGTGCATTAAAGCCACCGCGTCTGATCCTTCGTGTCAAGGCCGTAACCTCGACAGGTAAATCCCTGTAGGTTCACAGAATTGGGGTGCAGCCATGTCTAGCAGGTGGCCCTGCCTTCCTTTCCCACTTTGTGATGCTGATGGCTCTGATTTCCTGCTGAAACTGCAGAAAAAGGTGAAAATGTAGTGCTTTAAGCACTACAAACACACACATATGTGTATTAGGGAGGAGAGAAATGAATCACAGATTCACAGAATGGTTTGGGTTGGAATGGATTTGAAAAATCTTCTTGTCCCAACCCTGCCATGGCCAGGACACCTCCCACTATCCCAGGCTGCTCCAAGCCCCATCCAGAGTGACCTTGGACCCTTCCAGGGATCCAGGGGCAGCCACAGCTTCTGTGGGCACCCTGTGCCAGGTCCTCCCCACCCTCCCAACCAGGAATTCCTTCCCAATATCCCACCTAACCCTGTCCTCTGGCAGTGGGGAGCCATTCCCCTTATCCTCTATCTGTTCCCACTCCAACAGCTTCGTGTCACGAGGAATCAGCAGCTTCAACCTCTCTTATGAAGCAGTTCAATGTTATAGATGACACCAAATGTGCCAGTAATATTTGGAGATAAATTTTCCCTTACTCTTAGAAGTCAATTGGCTCTGGGAACTTTGAGAGCTCTGGCCAGCCATGACCCAGGGGCTGGCAGAGCTGGGATCAGCCCAGACCTCCTGACTCCAGCCCGCTGCCTCCACCTGCACCAGCAGGATTTGTTGTTAAATCTCAGTGTCAGAAACGAGCTGTTCTCTTGGGGTGAAGGGCAGGATCTGTCTTTGGGTGCATTTCCATGCCTTGCTCTAAGAGCTGCAGCCCAGCCAGCACGCTTTGAGTGAAACACAAAGTTGTTCCTAATCTGATGAGGGAATTTCTCTGTGGAAGTCCAGACCAGATATTTTGGTGAGTCACCACAAGGTGCTTCTCTCAGCAGCAATAATTCACCCTGAGCCATTGTTTTGGAACACATGGCACTAGAAGAAAATGAGAACCATCATTTTAACTGCATATGTTTTTACTGAGTTAAATTCTGTTGCGTGTTTTCAGTCATGACTCTTGGAAATGTGAGCAAGTTCTGTGTTGGTGCCAGTTCTGTGAATCCCATATCTCAGTCAACCTGGAAGTACAAAGATATCATTTTTCTCTTCTGGGAAAAAAAAGGTCAAAAATAGTTGTGAAACCTTAAGTAAAATCAGAATTCAGTTTTAATTTGGACAAATAATCAGGAATCTGTGAGCTTTCCTATAGCTTAAATAAAATCAGAATTCAGTTTTAATTTGGAGAAACAACCAGGAATCTGTGAGCTTTCCTATAGCTTAAACAAAATCAGAATTCAAATTTAATTTGGAGAAACAATCAGAGATCTGTGAGCTTACCTAGGTCTTGACTATTTTTTAAGGTTTCCCCTAATACATTTGCCTTTTAAAAATGTCAGTAACATGGCCATAGGAAAAGCTATATAAATAGGGTTTTTTTACAATCTTTCTTATGGTATATTTAGAATTTTGACATAATTTGAATTTTTTTTCTTTTTTATTTATTTCTTTGGGGTTTTTTTCCTCTCATCTCTATTGTTGTTTTATGCTTGATGGTTGATTTGCACATAAATTCCTTCTGCTATGTTGAAAGTCACACAGGATCCGGCCCTCAGGGGAAATATTCACAAGAGATTTGGGAAAATATTGGTTGATATTTAACTGATTTTTCCACAGCAGCAAAGAAATTCTGTGTCATTATGGTCATTTTAATTTTCTCTATTATATAATTGATAAAGGTGGGGGGAAAAGAATATTTTTAAATTTAGCTCATCTAATGAGAAATCTTTCTGAAGGTCCTAGAAGACAAGAAACATGTTTCATTTTTTAAATATGTAAATTAATCAACACAGCATTCTGAAAATAAAAATAGATAAATACTGAAAGTGTTGTGCAACCAGGTATACCTTGTGATGTCTGAATATTTATTCTTGCAGTGACAGAACAGAATTTAGTTGTTGGTGGAAAAAAAAAAAAGAAACAAAAACAAGGGAATGAAACTGATGCCAGAATTTGCAATTATATATTTCTGGTGCCTTTAGTGTGGGAAGCCCCATGCTCTGCTTTGGGATCACCTGTGGGCATGGTATTAACACATAAAATATTGTTGAAAGGTGAATACAGAGAGAAGAAAGTATTTTTGTTGTGATTTCTGCTCTGTAATCAGGGATTCAGCTGCCTTTCAGGAGATCTGAGGTATCTAACAGGGACTTGGGGCCACCAAATACCTCAGATAAATGAGGATTTTTCTGAAGCTGAAGGCTACTCAGAAGGAGAGACAAGGATTTCCAAATGTCTCCTATCCAAATTAAATGCTTTTACAATAAAAAATTCCTACTTTTAATGAAAATTTAATCCTTGTTTTACTATAGGATCTTTTTTGGAGGGGATGAAGTAGAGAAGAAGCTTTAGACAAAAATACCAAAACAACCAAGCCACAAAAATCAGGATTCCCTCTACCGTTCAGGCTGCAAACACTGGCTTTTAGTTGGAAAGTCATCTGGCTCAGAGAAGCCAATAAATGGTGGGTTTCCAGTGGCTTCCACCTGTTCAAGAGTTGCAAGACAGCAGTAGCCTTTTCAAAGCCATTAATAATGCAGAAGGTCAATATCTACACAGATATATTGAATTACACTCTGTATCATTGCAATAGCCAGATTTTTGTATCACAGGTGATTTTTTTTTTCTGCCATTTGACCCTTTCAAGCTAGCTAAAATACACAGTTTGGTTTTTTTTTATAATGTTAAGGACAGTATTGTGCTGTTTATCCCAGTGGTTACGCTCCTCAAAATAGATTTTAAAAAGACACGACACACTGAAAAAAAGTATATATAGATTTTTATTAACTTTGCAGCTCCAGTCACACAGCAAAACTCCCCAAACACCAGAAAATCCAAAAAGTTAACCCAAAAGTCTTTCTCAAAGAGTATTTTCACAACAGTGAGAATATTTCACGACATTAATTTTTTTCTTCAGATTGCTTTCAATTTATGTGAGTTTAGAGGTATAAAATGCATAGAAACATTAGGAATTCAGTGCTTTTGCTCCACAGTGATCTGCAATATTTCAATATTGCAATCATTTAATTGCTGAGCAGGTTAAAAATGAGGCAGTGCATTCATTTGCTGTTATGCATTTCCCCCTTATGTTTTAAAATCCGTAGTAATATCAAATTCCAAAGCCACGAAATCTGCTGTCGGCGTCTCCCATTGACATTTTCTGTTTGTGTAGAGGAAAATCAGGTCAAACCAAGCCACTAGCAGCATCACAGCCCCGTTTCTGCAAAATATTTTGTCACTACAGAATGTGGTGATTTCGGTGCATGTGTTCCAGTTTTCTGAATTTAGTGATTGATCTCAGGGTGTTTGAGAGCTGAATCTTTGCTGTCTGAGACCTTAAAAAACACAGACTGTGAAGGTTGAATCCAAACCCCGTTGCCTTCACTGGTAATAGATTCAGACCCAGATCCCAGAAATTGAGTGACTTACGCTGACAGGGAGGGATCCCTGATAGTCTTCAAAATAATAGAGAAGCACGAACCCTGACATTTAAGGGAAAAATAATTAAATGAGATTAAATTCTCTTCTACTCAAAACTGCAATTGTGGTATGAAGTTCCTTCAAAATCAACTCATTTTCCCTTTCAGCTAACTTATTTGGTTTAATTAGCAGCAAACACTCCATTGATTCTTGTCCAACAAAGGAAAATTCCATAGTTCAAATCTCTCTTAAGGAAAATCCCATTCATTTAAATGTAGGAATTACAGTTGCTAAACGAAGCAATTTTCCTTAACAATCTGTGAGCCAAAAAAGTCCTTATTGGAAGTTAAACTGCCTTCGAGTGGAAGATTATTTTTCCCAAACCATTTTGCCTGTTAGCCAGGAATAGACATAGAAATTTCCTTTGGAAACTACCTTCTACAGGCATAGTGAAAAATCCATGATGATAATGATGATTATTATTAATCATATTAATATTAATAGTAAGAAGGAGCAATTCTGATTTTGCTAAACAGGAAAAAAGTTGGATCTAAAAATATACAAGGGCATCAGCTCTGTGCTTTTGGAAGGTGGAGAGAGTTGGCAGCAGGGAGGTGAAGTCAGATACCACAACTTTACACGAATTCTGTGATTCAGGTCGTGGATTAAAGTGGATAAAAAGGCTGAAGAGAAGAAATGTTCCTGTTTGTCTGGCTCTGCTCTGCTCAGCCCATCACAGGTGTGACATGCAGATCCAAACCCATGGCTCTCACCAACCGGCCAGCCCGAGTACAGAATGTGACACTTTCTCAGATTCCTACTGACGCGCAGACATTGCCAAAAATATCATGTCCGGCTTCGCACAAAGCTCCACAGGCACAGAAATATTTATCATAAAACATTTGTCTTCAGAGGAGAATCCTGGGCTCCAGGAGAGAGGGGTTTTTATGGTCCAGATTTCCCTGTCAAAGATTACGCCGTCTCACAAAACGTGTGCTGAGCCTCTTTGGCAAAGCCCTTTTCCCTTCATATTTGATGTTTGCTTGGTTTTGTTTGTTTGCTTGGTTTTATTGCTGTCAGTGTTATTTCTGGTGACTACATGACTCAGAGGGACTAGAAATAAAATTAGAGACTTTCACCTCTAGGTCAACAGTTTCATTCTGGCCCAGAATACAGGGACCTATGTAAAATAACTCATTGATCTCACTCCAGTTCCCAGTTGGCAAGTGTGCATATCACAAACTCTATCATTAAAAAGGGCAATAAATTGTCATCCTTTGCAGCAGTCCCAGAAGTGAGCTCAGTGTTTGCATTGGCCTTGCTGCTGCATCACCCTCTCCAGGAGGGTGTGTGGGGAGCTGGGGGGTCCTGGAGGTCGGGTTTTCCTTCCCCCTTCCTGCTAGAAAGCAAAACAGGGGGCTGGGTTTTGCAGTGCAGCCTCCCAAATCAGTAAGACACCCTTCAGCCAGGTAATCAGATGTCATTTCATAACCATACACTGCTTGCTAGCCAAGGCTTTCTTTTCCAAAGGATCTGACCTTGATCTGCATCAGGTTTCTTCTCTCCCCACTGAACACCATTTGCATTTCTTCCTGATCACAGGGGTTCCAAATAAACTGCCAAATTCATGGAGGAGAAAGCAGGAGAGACACAAAAAATTGGGTATCTCCATCTTTAAAATTACCTGTTTGACCTGCTGCTCCCAGAGCCCAGCTCTGAGATAACAGCTCTCTCCCCCCACTGAGATCAGAGCCTGGATCTCTTTCCTCAGATGAAACACAGGCAAAAAATTGCATCACTGTGATCTATAGCAGTAACAAACACTCCTGCTTCTACAGAAGGACTGGGTGTGTGTGGGGGGGCTATTATATTTCATTTTTGGCATTATTATTTATCCTAACAGGTGTTTTGAACTGAAGACCCCCATGGCTTACAGGAGTCTGCACAAACCCTCAGTTTAAACTACAACAGAGGCGTCACAGGCGCTCACTAAAGAGCTATCCAACCTTTTTTGTACATCCCTGGATACTTGTAATCCTCCATTCTCCAGCCCCTCACGAAAGCAGGACCGTTTAGCCCGGGATCTCAGCAGCACAACTGGGTTAATTTAATTTGTTTCCCCTCCCTCTCCATCCTGCAGGTTCATAACCACTTTCCCCTGGTGTTTGTGCGTGGCTGTGACGCTGTGCAGGTAGGACTGAGCTCCCTGTGCTCCCACTGGATCTGGGATGGTTTGTCTCCCGTGATCCAGGCTGGCTGCACCACACGACGGCACACAGTGACAGTAATTTGCACTGATCTGCCCCCACTGCTAGTCCTGCTGCTACAAATAGCAATTGATTATAATGCTGTAGTGTTATTGACTGTCACTATGAACACAAGCTTTATTTCATTTTTAAAGTAACACGCCGCAGATTTACTCAGCAGACGTGGAGCAATAACAGCAATAAAAAAATAAATAATAAAAAAAAAAAAGAAACAAAATCAAAACAATTTGAGGCGGGGAGGAGGCAGAGGCAGAATTGCATAAAACACAGGGAAATTTAATTAATGTTACCAGATGATGATGATACTGCTGATGAGCAGAAAAGCTGTAGAGGATGTGAAGGGATGGCATATGAGAGAAACAATGCCAATTTACATCACCTGAGGATCTTGCCTGAAGCACTCAGGTTGTGGAAATCCCTCAGATCCATCAGAATGTAGAGAAAAAAAGTGAGCCTATAAAAATCATCGTGATTGTTATTGTCAAGATCTGATTCTGCTGAGGCAGCAGAATGCATTAATGCTGCTCTGGGTTTGCCCCTTCCTCCCCTCAGTTCAGGATACAGTTTTTGATCCAGGTTGTTAAAAGAGATCCTATTTCATACATCCCTACGTTCTCTTTCTGAATCTTATGTTCTTAGAGCATTAATCTGCAGGATTGTCCCTAGAGTCCATTTGAGATGGGCGCAGAAATTTACTTCGGGTAATTATCCTTTCTTTTCAAGTGAATTAAGGAACCAGGAATTCCTGCTTATCTGACAGAAGTGTAGATTTCCTTCCTTAATGCTTGTCACCTGCGAGACAAGTCACACAGGTAAATCTCAAACTGTGCCTTTGTGCCCCATCTAAAGTGGATTTTGGATTTCTCTGCGGAGTAATGCTCCAAGGACGTTATAGTTCAGAGGAAATGGTAATGTCTGTGTATAAAATGTGAATTAATTTAATAGGCTTTGGCAGCACAAGTCTCAACAAGACGATCCACCCCTGCTAATCTAGAGCATACGGGGTTTCTCTTCTTTTTTTTTTTTTTTAAAAAAAAAAAAGGAGTCTGAATATAATTTCTTTAAGCTGCAATTTATAATGCAAACGTTTTACCGTTTTACCCCCTCATTAAGGAGGGGAAGAAAGCTTCTAAGCCACTCTATTGAGCTGTTGGAAAACGTCTTACATTGAAATTCTGATTTAGAGATAGGCACAATCCATCTGCTTTGCATACCTTTGCCCTTTAAACCAGTATTTGTGATATAAAGAAGCACACAGCTTGCAGAGTAGCTGGTAAGTCTCCTATCCATGATTTTTTTTGAGTTTTTCCTTTTTATTTTTTTTCCTGCATGTATTTGCACTGTCAGATTTGTTTCCTTCCCTCCTTTAGGCAAGACAGCTTATGAATTCTCAAAAAAACTATCTTTGTGTGGAATCACTGGTGTGATGGTGGTGACGTTGCTTATAACAGCACTGAATATGGAATATTTATCCTATTTTGTGTTTTAGGTTCCACTTATCCATTTTATGTGTCTTTATTTAAGACAAAGTGCCTAAAGGTTGCCTGTTCTATTGAAAAAAAAATGAGAGAGTAGGAATGACTGCCTCTTAGATGGTTCAAAAATCCTGCTTTTGCTGACTTTGGGGGTTTTTCATGGGGTTTTGTTGTCATTTTTTTATGATTTGCCTTTTACTTTGCCATGCTTTGATTCAGATGAGGCAGTGATTTTATGGTTTATGGTAGTGAACACAAAATCCCCTCTTCATTCTTTGGATGCCTATTGCTCCCTGTGGCCCACGAGGTTCCTACATGAGCAAATCACAGGATCCTGCAGAAGATGTTGTGGCTCCCATCCTAAACTGGGGAGCAAATCTTTATGCAGCTGTAAGCCAGCCAAAAAATTTCATGGTCCTGCCTTTGAAAGAATTACTTCTTGTGACTTTAATATGGTGGGAGTGGGAGGAGGGGGGAAGAAAAGCTGCATTTGAGGGGTTTTCCTTATATATGCATTTCAAACAGAGGAATCTTTTTTAAGAAGGAAATTACAGGTATCACTTGTTTTACAACTCTTCCACAGCTCAAATTGAAGCTTAAGCAGCTATGTATTTATCAATTAGCATTATTTCTCTATCCCTGTCTGACTCTCTGCATTGTTGTAACTCCATCAAATAGTCATTTGCTTTTTTTATGGTAATAATCCCTTCAAATTCACTCCTTTCATCTGGATCCCTGTATGTTATTTGTTGTTCTGCTAAATCCCTATTACAGAGGCCTAGGAGTTCCAACGGCCTGATGAATAATTAGAAATGTTTTATCCCTAAGCTTCAAAAGGGTGCTAGAAATAATTATAAGCAAACATTTTATGTAGCATTCCGTATCAATCCTGTCCCAGCTTTATGTTATTTGTGCTCCAGATAGGAGGGAGAGAGGGAGATCCTGCATTCCAGCTCCCACAGCCTAAAGGGGACACACGTTGACGTTGGTGGAGCTTTTGTCTTCCCTCTCCCCTCTGCTCCTGCTGGTGGGGTGCTCAGCACATCCCAGGCACCTCGTGGCACCCCTGATTTTATAGGAAAGTGGTTAATTACCAAACATAATGAGTTATTTTTTCAGCAAATTGCCCCTACTCTCTTAGTGGCAACGTGACCCATGGACCGGTGCTACGGGCGAATAACGTCGCGTCAAACCGGACAAGAAAGCTCCAGTTTTGCAAAGTGAAAGTTGATTATTTAGTCCAGACTAGATGTGTCAGTGCAGCCTTATTCCCTAGCAAATTCTGGGAGCTGTAGCAGCTCTAGCTGTCCTTCAGCAGACCAGACTCACGCCACAAAGTTTTTTTACACAGAAGGCAAGGAGAGAGAGCTGCATCTCGAAAGCCTACAAAACTAATTGGAACACACCCAATGTCATTACATTTGACAGCATTTTGAGAAATACCCAATCACTTTGTCATCAATTTTCAATTTTGTCAAGAGAAAGTAGCTTTTCATTGGCAAACAACCTGCTGTCCCCACAGTATTTGTGAAAGTGTCCTGGCAGAGAGTAGTGTCATCTCCAAGAACATTTTTCAGGCTCACTTTCTCTATAAAACTTTTATTGAGGAGTTTTTTTAAAAAATCCTTGAAAATTGTGTTAAGATGAAGGGTTTTCATCCTGAAGATACCAAACCCAGTTATGGCCCAGTATAACAAAGGACATAAATACATGAATAGGTTTGAACTTGTCAATGGTCCTTTTAGGTTTCCACTAAAACCAGCGCAAGTTTTGGTGATAAGGAATTTTATCTGTTCACTTCAAAGATACTGTGAAAGTTTAATGCTGAAAAAAGAATGAATTGACAATAAAAAAGGGAGAAAATAATTTGTATTTATCAATCAATATGATGAGGATTCATGTGTGAAAAGCAAAGAGCAGCGTGCTCAGGGGTAGCATAGTGATACCTTTCTACCAATCTGCTGCTCCTTTTGTGTCTTTCCCCCTGAGGGGAATTCATTCATCCTTGCTCTTATTTTTCTAGAACAAAAGACAGTCTGATTCAGGGCCTGATTTGCTGGAGATCCACATTTTTAATCTATTTCTGTGTTTTTATCAATTTGTTGCTTTTGAGAGTAGATCTCTGATTTTGCCATTTCCTCACCCGCACGTTGTGAGGCTGTGGTGTGAAGAAATGTGTGAGAAGGAAACCTGATTTATTAGAGGTGGTTTTCAATGTTTGCCACACATGGGCTCTGTAAGAACTGGTGGGAGCATTTTGACTGCCACAGCAGAGAAGAGTAGGGAGTTAACCAAAAACCATTTATCTCAGCTGGTGGGCTCTCCCTAGCCCAGGGACAGCACTACAGAATGTGTCTGAGGGTAATGAGGGAATTCCACAGGGGAAAACCTTCCTTTGATGGGCCCTCTGGCAACCCTAACAGCCACTGGGAGATCCAAAAATCTCCCAGAAATCAGGGGTGGCTGCCCAATCCCTGGAAGTGTCCAAGGCCAGGCTGGGTGGGGTTTGGAGCCGCCTGGTCCAGCAGAAGGTGTCCCTGCCCATGGCAGGAGTGGAACGAGATGGTCCTTGAGGTGCCTTCCAATGCTGCATTTTTGCTCATGGTGGGAAATTGTGGCACTTCTTGGTGGTCTCTTCCTCACCTCTGGAGGTAAAATTCAGCCTAAAGTTGCAATGAATTATCTCAAACCCTTTCTTCCATGTGCAGGCAGCAGAGAAATGGTGTGGAATACTGAAAAAATGCTGTAAGAACCCACTGGCTCGTTAAAATCAGAGATGGTAGAATCTACAGTTTTTCAGTTTGGAGCTGACTCCTCTATGACTTTTCTCCTCCAAAAATAACTTTTAAAAAAAATATTGTTTGGAAACATTGCAAACCCACCAAACTCTATTTTATGTGCATCAAAAAGCTCGCTTGCTTTTTTGATTAATATGCAAATCGTGTGTGCTCCCAGCTTTCATCACTGCTTAAATACTGTACAGGCATCGTAAATAACCTGCCTATTCAAGTTTTATCTTGTCCACTTTACATTGCCCTGCTCTTGTACAGGAAATGGATTGTATTTAATATTGATGGCTCTGTATGTGTCATTTAATCGTCCCTATTGATTGGATTTCATCAGAGTGGGGGGCTTGGACAGAAGCTTTGATTATACTGTAAGGAGTCTTTGCAGTTTTCTGTTACTCAACACCATATCAATGCACCTTCTGGTGTGATATCACTTTCACGATCAATACCTGGAAAGAAAATAAAAAAGAGGCCTCCAGGAAAGGAAAGGAAAAAAAAAAAAAGCCTGAATCAGCCTCTAATTCCCTTTCTGCACATAGATTAAACCTCTGCAACTCAAAGACCATTTATTGTGTGGTTTTACATAAGAAACGGGGGGAAAGAAAAAACCTGAAAGAGTCTCCATGGGTTGTTTGTTTAATTTCTACATCATTTTTTATTTATAAGCGTCAACTCTTCCTTTCAGTGTCCCTGACTGATGTTTGGTGGTGTGTAATTTTTAACAGTTACATGTCATGTCTCAGTTAACTGTTTCTCTTGATATAATAATAGGGCTATAAATGTATTATTTGATCAAATGGATATATAAGGGACGTTTTGCTTTTCAATATTCTTTCTGCTGAGAATGGACCATCTTAGAGCTTGCAAAGAACATCCTTTAAATTGACACTGTCCCACAGCGGCTCGACCTCATCCTCACTCCAGAGCCACTCTGGTTTGTGCTCCTCCACCCCAGCCTGCCAACACCAACCATAGGAACCAGGCAGCAGGAAACAACAATTCCCTGGGGAATATTAATAGGCAGCAGATGGGTATTTCATGGTGCTGGTGAGAGGGTTTCCCCATCTGGGCATCCTCAGCTGAGATGCAGGCGCTGACGTGCTCGTAAATCCAGCTGCTGGGTGCATGACAAGAAACATCGCTCAGAGTTGTATCAGAGCAGGGAGAACACACACAGCCCCTCCAAAGTTGTTTGTGCTCTGGTCCTCCTCATTCACTGTCCTGAGATGAAAGGGAGTTTATGGGCTATTTATGAGCTTGTTGGCTCTCCCGCTCTGGTGACCCTTTCACTGAGATACAATCAATATTTAAGAGTAATGATAATGGTAGTAGCTGATTTTTTAAGGGAAGTGCATTTAAAACTTTTTTTGAAGTAGTGAGGGTGTCACCAATGAAGTCTCTATGGATATGGATGTGTGGTGCTCTGGGAGAATGGGAGAATACAGGCTGACCCTTGGCATAGAGAATGGTGCAGAGGAAAAATGGGTTAATCTTAGTCTAGATTCAGTGACAATTAAAAAAATCTGACACAGACTTTGACTAAGTTTCTTGGTCTTTCCAGATGAGTGACCAATGGTTTCTTAGAAATAACTGCTTTTTAACATATATGTTCCTTTAGAGATGAGTGCATTTCTGTTGACACAGGGCTATCCTGATGCTCTAGTTTTGCATAGAAGTGCTTGTTCCTTGACTCCTTAAAACAGGGTGAAGGGGTTCAGTAGGAAGTATTGTGACAAACATGAAAAATACGAGCTTTGTGTGCATAACATTCATCAGAGAGGGTTACAAAGCCAGGTGTGGCTCTTTCTGCTGGCAGAAACCCCCAAATCTGCCCAGCAAAGACGCAGAAACCAGTGGGGACCTACCAGACACTCCACGTTTCTTTGCTCCATCAAACACTCTTGGAGATCCTTTGAGTTTAACAAACAAGAAAAGGCAGAAACTGTCAGGGACAGGTTGTGTTTCCTTTCCTGGAGTGACGTGGAAGGTCTTGGGCTGGTGGCACTGTCCTGTGTGCCAGGGGAGAGCCAGCAGCATGTCAGTGGGACAATCTGAGTCTCAGTGTGGAGCAGAGAGCCAGAGAAGGCTGCCTAAAGTGACAGGTATTTAACCAAAAGGGTACAGACGGATGCAAGCATCTGAGCTGCTAGACTTGAAGGCTCCTCAGTCTAAAAAACAAAAGTATGGTGTTAGGAAAGTGCAGTGCCTGAACAGATGTAACTTACTCATAAAAAGAAGTGCCTGTAGGCTTCCTACCAAAGCCAGAAGTGACTTCTAGCCCTGAAAAGACCTCCACTGAGACAACTGGGATTTTGAAATGTATTTTCTCTGCCTCTCTGCTGTTGTATTTCTCTATTTGAGTAGGTGCATTAATATATTTCTGGCAAAACTTGTAGAGAAACAGCAGTTTTATTGCCAAATATTAATGGAACCCTAATTTTCTTGTTTACATATAGATATTTGCAAGAAAAGATGGTTGAAGGGTTACACCAAATAGGGAATAGGATTGTTTTGTGTTTGTTCAGGCCAGTCCCATCACAGAATTTTGACAGTGAGCTTTCTTGGTAACAAAACACAATAATCCTTGTCACTTGTCCTGCGCCCTCCAAATATGTGCTTGTTCACCTTCATTGTTAAGAAAACAGGTAAAAACTCCACAAAATGGCAAAACTAAAACTGAATGTCTCGATAGGAAAACAGAACAAATAGAAATACATTCCTGAATTAGAGCTATATTTATTTAAACCTGGTCTTAATATTGGAATATTCCAGATAAAATAACCAGTGCATCATGAATGCCCAAATAACTTTGGGTCAGTAGGTGACAATAATATACTTTATGATGCTCAGTGTGGGGTTCCTACTTTAACTTCATTTTTCAAAGTTAATTTAATTGTAAGGACAGTTAGAGATCATCCCATCCAAAATTAACTATTAACCAATCAGGCTGTTGCATCTCGTTGGGCATGGTGCTTGTCAGGAGAGAGACAAGACCCTCAGGGACACAGGGAAAGCATAGGGAAAGTGGAAATAGAATTATTAAAAATAATTAATTTGGCAATTTCAGACAATAAATTCAGAACATTATTTAATGACACTTGGAGGTAGTGGAAAGTACTGCAATATTTACTGAAATAATTTTGAGTTGCATAATCTTGTGTTTTCTCCTGGATCATCTGTCTTCTGCTGGACACCCTTTGACCCACTGCAGCTGATGCACATTCCCATGTTGGATTCTGCAAATTCCTCTCCTATGAGGCTGCTGAGACCACAAGCCCCCCAGTAGCCACCAGCTGGAAATGAAGCTCAGTCAGAACCAACCTGTGCCACATTCAAGTTGGTGACCTGAAGGTAAAAAACTTCGATTCCCATTAATAACACTTTGAGCCGCTCCGACCTCCAGGATGTGATTAAAAGCCCATTAAATTCCCTCAGTAGCTTTGGCTCATATTGTTTGCATTTTGCATTATTGTTGTGTATTGTTTGATCACCTAATTATGTAATTTGATTAATTTAGGGAGCGAGCGTTTTTCTGTTTCACGTTCCAGAATTCACCATGCTAAGAGCTCTCTTCGCCTAGGAAATATCTTTTTGTTTCACTTTACATTTCTCAGAGGGATGAACGAGCTGCTTTCCTTTGTCTCATCACTCAGAATAACAAACGTCAAAGCTTGGAACCTGGTAATTTGGCAATTTTAGACAATCTCCTCATAACCACGTCTCAGGACACCTTTGAAGCGGTGGAAGTTCAAAGGCTCCGCAAAGACGAGCGTTGCTTTGCCTGTTGCTATGAGTCATTGGAAGTAATTGGTCCTGTCTGATGAATGTTTTGAACTGAGGAAGTAGTGCTTTATTACCACAATCAGATACAGGTTTTTAGCTGAGGAAGTGGTGTTTTCCTCGCAGATGTAGATGTCTGCTTGATAAGGCAGAAAACAGACAGATGTGCCTCTCTGCACTGGGGAAGAGGTGTGGAGAAGGAGCAAACATAAGAGCTGAGAAAATTCCATGAAGCTACATGAGAGGGGATTTGGAAGCCTTCCCAGTAAGAAAAATTCTCAAAAGCAAGGAAACTTGCCTTTTAGAGACATAAATACTTAAAGTTTTATATATCAAACAACTATGCCTATCATGGGATTTTCAAGTGCTTAGACTGGACAAAAAAATCAGATTAAGCATTCTGAAGGTACTTTAAACAATGTCACCTAATTTTAGGCTCAACATTAGGAGCCTGATGTTCCATTTTCCTTAAACAGATGCTCTCTAACAGTTCTAAAAGTTGGGGGGTTTTAAAATTCAATATTATAAGGTATCATTGCATATCAAGGTGGTTTTTGGAATAATACGATGTAAGATTAAAGCCCAGAATTTATGTTTTCTCTTATCAGTTACTAATGCCTGATGTACTGTGCGGAAGGACCTCTCTCTTGTAAATATTTTACTAAAATTAGAAAGAGAAAAGCCCTGCCAGAACCACATCTATGCTTTTGGACGTGCATGAGAGCATCCCACAGAGCTGAATGGAGTCTCTGCTCCCCGACAGAGAAGTGCTGAGTTGTGACCCCAGCCTGGAGCTCACCAGCTCCTGCAGAAACCTTGTGCTCAGATGTGCTGAGCTCAGTCCATCCATGTGTGCCACAGACAGGAGTGGGAGAGCACTTTTTGGCACTAGGAGGGTTTCCCTCCCTCAATCCCCTTTTGACTTGCTCTCACTGGCTGTGGTGGATCTGTGTTGTGCCATACCCAGTGGACTCTTCAGTGCTGGTCTCCTCTTGAGGCAGCGCCGATGGTGGGTGTGCACATTATTCATTACTGAGAAGGACCTTTTTCTTTTCCCCAGGCAGAGAAATCTTGAGGAGGGATTTCTTCTCCCACTGCTGCACTGCAGAGGCCAGAGAAACACAGTAAAGCTCTGAGTGGTAATAGAGAATATCCACTTCAGTGTGTGTGTGGTGTCCAGAGCAGAGTAAGGAAAGAAAGACTCAAATTTCAAAGGCAAGGAAGACCTTGACTGTGCTGGTGTGTGCTTTTGAGTGGAAACCCAGCACAGCAAGAGTGGTAGACTCAGGTATTTTGCAGCACCATTTTTTCCCTCTTGCAGGTGGTGACAGAGAACAGAAGTGGCTCGAGTCCAGCCAGTTTCAATAGCTCAACTCCTTTTATCAGTTTTACGATATCGCATTTACTTAATATCACATGGAACAAAGTAAATGTCTGCTAGGAAAGGCTGGGCTGCTGCTCAGCTGACAAATGAGCTGCCCAACGTGCTCTATCTCCTCTGTACCCCTGTGTATTCACCTGCACCTCCACCTCAGCCATCATTTTTCTCTTTCCCATCTGGGCTCTGGTTGCTTTGGCCAAGTGACACCTTCACAAATCAAAGGTTGCACGTGCAAACTTTCCTGGCAAGAGAGGCAAGAAGTTTTGCAGCAGGGAAAATGAAAATAGGTGGACACAGGTTTGGAAGGAGAACTCAAGACCTGGGCTGACCTTCATGTCCGCTGCAGTCAGAGCAAAATCATATTTTTACTTTTTCAGAGCTTTGGCAGGTGTTCTGGGTTTAGTTTTCATCTGGGTGAGTGTAACAGGCTCTTAGCTCAGCCTGCATTTTGCCCACACAAATATTCAGATATAAATATTTGAAGATCTTTCCTCCTTTAAATTAATTTTCAGTTTTGTAGTAGATCAATGGTAAGGGAACAAAATGATCATAGCAGAGATTGTGGAGAGATGGGCACTGATAGCTTTGAAGATGTCTCCAGTGTTTTTTGACTGTTGAAAACATCACATTTCCATTTAATCTAATGAAACAGGGTCTGATCTCATCCCCCATTTGTGCCCATCACAAAGCTGTCACACATTTTGATACAATAAGAATATTCTTATGATCAGTGAAATTGCCAAACTAAATTATGGTGATGGAAGGTTAACCCATCCTCGTG
Source organism: Serinus canaria (assembly GCF_022539315.1). NCBI lineage: Eukaryota > Metazoa > Chordata > Aves > Passeriformes > Fringillidae > Serinus > Serinus canaria. The sequence continues at coordinate 3,002,595 of NC_066321.1, forward strand.
CCCTCTCTGAGAGCTGCCACACACAAGCACAAACACTTTCTTGCTCTGCAGCAGCAGGGGCTCCTTCTTTATATGTTTTATGTATTGTAAAGATAATTAATACTTATTAATAGGTTTTATTCCAATTTTTCCTTTTTAAATATGTTTTTTAAGCACTTTGGCTCAGTACTGTTGTTTTTTTTCCACAGAAATGGGTAATTCCATATTTTATCTAGGAGAGCACCATGAACAGCTTAAAGGGGCAGGAGTGCAGCAGTTTGGCCATGTTATTCCAGAAGCTCCAGTTACAGTTTACCCACATTTCTCCTGGCAGGGCATGAGCATCCTATGAAAAGGAAAACCTCACCAATAACTTACAAAGTGAGTTGATGAATAAAAACAAAACAAAAAAAAAACCTCACCACATTCAGCCTCTGCCAACCCCAAGGAACAGGAATATTATTAAAAAATGAAATTTCACCTTTCCTACAGAACGAACTCAACATCCAGATGTGGGCACAGGATCCACCAGCACTCCCCTAAGCCAGCAGGGATCCTTGTATCATAAAAATAGAATCACATTTCAGGCTTGAGTCTATTACACAGCAGCAGTTCCTGTTGAGAGCATCACCGGGCATCCAGCTCAGGGATTTCAAAAGAAAAAAGCCTCAGTGGCACTGATTAATGGAAAGGCCTGGATGTACTGGTGGATCTGGAAAGCATCTCGTAATCTTTGACAGACAAGATGTTTCTTATTCTGATGGGATTTGATCATTGTTTATGAAATTATGCGAGTGACATAGCATCACTGTTATTTTTATCCTGGCATTACAGCTGGTCTAATAATTTGGATAATAAAGTTACTTATTTTGGCAATAAATCATCATATGTATCCAGAGTTCTTATCAACATTTTCATTTATTAATATTCCCTGACAGAATTCTTATCAATATTTTTCCACATTTGTTTTTCTTTTGGAAATCCTCTGATTTAAACTTGTATTAAACTTGTATTAATGCAAACCAGTTGATTTATTTGAAATGGTGACATCATTTTACTCCAGTCTGGAGAGGTTTACACTTTGCCTGAATTAAAGTGTCCACATGGACTTCTACAAGAACATCTTCAGTTTATCAAGTGCCCGTTTAAAATACATATTTTTTCATTATACACCAAATTTTAATTTCCATCTCCATATGCTCTTACACCTGTGTTTGAACCTGTGTGAGCACACACTTGTATCCCACTTTTTCCCACATAGCTTCTCCTGTTTGTCCTTTCCATTTCCACAGGAGAATCACAGAATCGTTAAAGTTGGGAAAGACTCCCAAACTCATCAAGCCCAGCTTTCTAAAAACAATTGAGGGAAATATTTACACTAGTTTTATTATTAAGAATGCTGTTTAGGAAAAAACATAAGGAATAAAAATAACTGAAAATTATAACAACTTGGATTAACCTATCTCAGAATTTCTGAAAAATAGAAAAACCTCAAGACAGGACAATCTCTCTGGTAGTTGGGTGGGTGAGTAACACATCACATTTATGCTGGGAAGGGAGAATGAAGAGGTGGGAAAAAAACCCCAGAGCTTAACCATAAGTCAAGGCCAGCCACCTACTACCAGTAGTAACTCAGATTTCGAGGAAAGCTGAGGACTCTCCTGAAATAATGAAAATTTTCTTCCTGAGATAATGATCAGCGCAGGAAAATGAAGACATTCTGTGGGTGAGCAGACCATTGGAGGCTGAACATGATCGATTCTACGTGGAGAGTTAATAATTTATCATTAAGGAACAAACTGAGAAAGAGTTTATGCTGTCAGTTCATGCAGTGGGGATAAAAGAAGGTATTTATTTAGCCCTGGTTTTGCAACAATAAAATTTGGATTAATTTACAACAGCAGTTCAATGGAGATGTCTGCTCCACAAAGGGAGGGAAGGCAAAGAGGGAACCATGGAGCAAATATAATTGTCTTGAAAGCTGTGGTTTAACAGAAACAAGCCTGGAAAAGCTTCCTTGAGCCACTGAGTTAAGCCCAGCCCCTCCTTCTCTCACTGAATGAAATTCTCACCAGAGCTCACTCTGAAAGAACTGGATGTAAATATAAATCTTCAGCTGAAATACAGCAGAAGTTCTACAAACCCCAGCATGTTCACATCTGCCACAGCCACTTTACATTAAGACTTTCAGAAACTTGTGTTACAGCTCAGCCATCAGATTTGATTTTCCTATCACCTTGAACACCTAAAAAGATTTTGGAGGCATATATATATATTTTTTTTTTAATAATAAAGCAATTTAAGTTCTGTTGGTTGAGCCCTGATCTGGCTCATATTTAAGCATGTGCTAAACTTTACTCGTATAAACAACCCCAGAATTGACCGCAGGGATTCAAAATGCCATTTTGTGCCTCTGAATATTGAATATGCCTGGTTTAAAAATATCCATCAGCCTAACCAGCAGAGCACAATGCAAAGTGTGTCAGTCCACTGACAGAGAGGAAAAATAGATGAGAGCATCACTCTGAGTGAGCAGGGCTGACAATCAGCAGGAATAATGACATTCCAGGTGTGGCAATATTTGTGTTTGCTCTTGGTGACGATGGCTGTGACACCCAGCTCATCCTCAGTGCTGTGACAGCAGGGGATGGAGCTGGAATGCAGGAAACAACTCCCTGTGATACCCACAGGTACAAATTATGAAAACATATTCAGCACTTGCAGTTCCTTCAGTCTATCAGCTACATAAAAGGCATTTATAAAAGAAGCCTAAATACATATTTAACCAATTGACCAGAATGGCACTGAAGGAGTTTTAACATATTTTGAAAAATTGCCTAAATACATATTTACCCAATAGACTGGAACAGCTGCTTCAGAGTCTCTCTGGTCTCTTGGGTCTGTAATACGTGTTTTTAAAAACTGCCTGGCTATATATTTACCCAATAGACCAGAACAACTATTAAGTCAATAATGCACATTACATAACTGTCAATGTTCTTTTTTTTCATCCCTTTTAAAGATAATATAATAAAACAAATTTTAGAAGATAATAATTTCAATATAAGGCATTTATTAAGATTGGGGAAGGTCTGGAGTCTGAGGTTGTTGTATGTGTGTCACACTACAGAAGATATCTCAGATCACCAGAGTGCTTTTGTGTGTGTGTTAAAAGTACAGGGCACTGTCAAGTACATCAGAGCCTGGGGTGCTTAATATAGAAGACAGAACAGCAGTTGGGAGTTGGAAAGGTCTGGCAGAAGAGAGGGGAGGGAAAAGAAGGGAAGATATGAATCATAAATTCCCAGGAAGGATGGGTAAATCAAGCAGCTGATTTTGAGAAAGCCTAAAGATAGTACGAGAAACACTGCAAAAAAAAAAAAAAAAAAAAAAAAAAAAGAAAAAGAAAAAAGGCAGGGGGTCTGGGCATCATGGCATCTGAGACCTGCATATCAACACCTCAAATACCACAATAAAATCCACAGAAGGACAAATTGTGCTCTGCCTTCCAACTTGCTATAAAAGAAATTCAGTCCTGATTGTTGAACTATTAACAATTGATCTTTTCTTAGAATGATACAGCTACCAGGATAATGTCTCCTTAAATCTTTATATATGTTTTAAACCATTAAATTAATTGCAATTTATAATGTGTTCTAATTTCTTTTCCTATATAAAATATTTCAAATCTGAAATCATGATCATGGAGATATTGATTTCTTTTTGATCTGAGCACATTTCAGACTGTTTTGAAATAGTGAATCTGTGTTGCTTTTGGTGTCTGTCCTGCAACATAGTGAAGGAAAATCTGTCTTCAAAAATAATGCATTTACTTTTTTTTTTTTTTTTTTTTTTTTTTTAAATTAGGAGACTCTTGGTGGCTGAAAAAGCAAGGAAGGCTTCTCAGACTTTGCACAACAAATCCAGGCTGGAAACAGATGAAAAATAGTCAGGAAGTGATGGGAAGTAGTGAATGAAAATTTTACTACAGACAGATTTTTTTCCATAGAAAAAAGTTTTATTTCCTGGCCAGGCCTTGTTTTTCTTTCACAGAAATTTCAGTGAAATTTCTTTGTCATGCTGTTTACCTGGTTGGTCAGCAGACACAAACGTGTTGGCACAGGGCAAAACACAGCCCGTGACAGGTGGAAGAGGTCCTGCAATTCCCTGGATTAATATTCTTCCTGGGGTTATCCCTCCAGGTGAGAACTAAGGAAAGATGAAGGGATGGATGGATGGATGGATGGATGGATGGATGGATGGATGGATGGATGGATGGATGGATGGATGGATGGATGGATGGATGGATGGATGGATGGATGGATGGATGGATGGATGGATGGATGGATGGATGGATGGATGGATGGATGGATGGATGATGGATGGATGGATGGATGGATGGATGGATGGATCGATGGATGGATGGATGGATGGATGGATCGATGGATCGATGGATGATGGATCGATGGCTCAATGGGTGGTCTGCCCTCCTGCACTGATTTACAGCTTTTGGTGTATCACTACAAGAGCTGCTGGGTGCAATGGTGAGGAAAATCCAACAGAGGAATTCAGGACATTTCATCATTCCTTTATTTTTGCTTCAGCTTTGATAGTCAAGCCCATAAAAGAAAGATGAGCTGCAAAACCACTGCTGCTCATCAGTTCAGTATTGCTAGAAAGGCTTTTGGCTATTTCACAGCTTTAACTCATTAAACCCTTATTAGACAAAACTCACCTCTTCATTTATTTAATGAGCTACTGAATGTCATTAATGACATAACCTTGGACTGCACATGGCTGCTCTCAACCAAGAGCCCACTGTCAGTGCGGACTCCATTCTCCCAGGCTGCTCCAAGCCCTGTCCAGCCTGGCCTTGGACCCTTCCAGGGATCCAGGGGCAGCCACAGCTTCTCTGGGCACCCTGTGCCAGGTCCTCACAATCCTCACAGGGAAGGATTTTTCCAAGTATTTTTTCCAGTCATTATCAACTTCATGTGAGCTCTGACATGGCAGCTGATGGGTGAAAGCATCTGTATCCTATTATTACCCTCTACTCTACAGTTCCCATTTCCTGAGCTTTTTAACTGAGTCCACTACACCAGAAATAGTGAAATGAAGGTAACATTAATCAGTGGGCTTCTCTTACCCATAAAGTTTAGAATAAATATATATTTATATCTAGCCATCCATTTATTAAAGTAGGGCATTACTTTTGTTGTAACACTTCCAAACTCGCTATTCACTATTTAGCAGCCTTCCTGCAAGACACAAAATCCATTGTGTAATAATTTCTAGCAGGCTGCAGGAGTGTAAAAGTAGACAGTGTTTCCTTCAAAAATGGAATCATCTTTCACAGATGTAGATGTGTACTTGTTATGCCAAGATGAGACAGATGTGGCTCTATTCACTCAGGGACAGGTGCGGAGGAAGAAGAGATAAAACATTTGTAGAAAGTGTAAGCAACTGCATTGCTGTTGTTAAATAAATAAACATTCTGCCAAAATGAAAAAAAAAAAAAGTTTATTTGCTTTTTTTTTTTTTCCCCAGAATGTTTATTTTAAGCTGCAGCTTAGCTGTGATTTATTCAGATTTATGTTCCCGTATCAATTTAAATTTATAATATGCATTCTATATATAAACATCTGTTTGTATATAATCAGGGGAAGGTGCATTGGCACGTATGGGTGTAAATGCACACAGGCATTTTTCATGGAAAATGGGCTCACGGGCACGTGCAGGCAGCTAATCAGGTGAAGAATGGGAAAATATTTTATTAATATAATGAGGCTTTGTGTGTGAATGAGCAGGGGGTGGGAGGGAGAGGAGAAGCAGATGCTTGTGTTGCCTAACACAGATTAGCCAGTTCAAGCTCCAAATTGCAGGAGAAAAGGCTAATTGCCCTTTGACCACACGGACACTAACAGGAAACCTCCATGCAGAGACATCCTTGGGGAAAGGGTAAAATGGTCTGGGCCATACGAAAGAGCTTAAAGGTGGTTAAAAGTTGGCTCCTGAAGCACAGGAGTGGCTGTGGAAAAGAGATGAGTGGTGCTGGGGGTCATCGGGGGAGGGAGCACAGTGCAGAGCAGGGACAGGAGGTGGTTCAGGGGTTGGGAGATTTATTCTATTTTTTACCACTTTATCCGTTGGTTTAGTTTTGTTTCATCAAAAAACAAAACTAAACCAACTTTGTGGCTTGCTCTGCCACAAAAGGTGTGAAGGCAGGGACACCCCCAGGGAAATTCAAAAGTCACCTCAGTTAAGGGATAATGGGCAGATCACAGCATCAGCTTGTCCTCTAACCACAGGAAATCTCCATGCCTCAGCTGGAGACACCAAAATCAGCACCCTCGGGGACTGCTGTGTTTTCCTCATGCTTGGACTGGGGAGCCATCAATGAGAATTTCGCGATGAAAACGGGAATGTTTCTGTGTTTTGGTGAATATGGTTCTCCTGACAGCTGCTGTAGAGTTAAGAGGCTTGGGCCAAGTTTTTTTGGTCCACAAAGAGAATTCTTAGTGGTCATAAACCATTAAAAAAACGTGCGAGGCAGGGCCTGTCCTGCAAGGGAAAGCAGCTCACCCCATCCTGACCTCCTCTCCCCCAGAGCACTGGCCTTCTGCTCACTGGCCATCTCCTGCTTGCCAAGAGGCTCCCTCTGGACCCCTGATTTTTGGCATTCAGGGGATTTCAGGCACTCCACGTGAGGTCATCGAGCAGGCGGAGCCCAGGCGCCAGTGGGAGCCTGGAGATGTTTATCCCAGGCTTTCACTGCAGCACTTTGGGGAGCCCCATGTGCTCCCTGCAAAACTCAGAGCCCCAGATCCCTTGGCTAGCACTGGCTGGGTCCACATTGCCCATTTGATGCCCAGCTTGGCGCTCGTTTGCGGGCAGGTTGGTTAAGGAGGCTGATTCCAGGGATTTGAGGGTGCCCAGGGCCTTGTTCCTCCCAAAGGCAGCAGGAGAGGATAAGTGCAGACAAGAGGAGAGGCAGTGCCATAAAGCCTGGCTGAAGCTGGATTATTTCCCTCTGAAATATTTAAGGGAGCTGGGGGAGGGAAGAGAGCAGGACGACAGCAGAGGCAACTGGAAGGAGGAGTGAGGATCCACAGCTGTGAGGAGGACTGGGAAGAGGAGGGGGAGGAGAGGCAGAGAGAGAGAAGGATGATGTGATTTAAAAAAAAAAAAGGAAAAGAAGTATTAATCACAGCTCCAGAACAGGAATCAGGGTGGGAATCAGCAGCTGGGAAAAGGGAAGAAAATGGAAAAGATTATTTTTCATTTGAAATACATTTGTTCAATCACAAGTCTGCCTGAGAGCGGGAGTTTGCAGCTGGGCACAGCAGAGGGGTCCGTGGTTAGAGGAGGAATATTTTGAGCAGAGTGAGCTCTGCAGTCAGCTGGGCTCCACACAGGGGTCAGAGCAGGTGGGGGACTCTGTGGCCAGCACGAGGTGTCACTGCCAAGGGCTGTCAGCCCAAAGCACTCCTGTGCTCCCCTTCTCTGCAGCACAGCTACAGATGGACTTCATTCTGGTGTCAGGACGAGGAGCAAGAGGCACATCTGGAAGGAAAGTCAAGTCACTTTTAGATTTCTACAAACTTTTCAGCTCAAAGCTTTCTCTTTTTTCCGTCCTCTTACATTAAAGGAGGGAGGGTGGAGATAAAAGTAGCAAGTTTGTTCACTGTGCTAGGGTTGGTTTGTGATTTCTTTTTTTGTTCCCTCTTTTATAGCTTTACCACTGAATCCAGCTTAACAAAAGCATTTCTCTATGTAGACTGAACATTCAAAGACTTTACTCCTTTAAGTCCAAATGTGAGCTGCTACTTTGTTTGAATGCCAGGAATCATATGATTTAAAAAAAAAGAAAATCCAGGTAACAGAGGCATGATGTAAATTCTCATGAAGTCATGAGGAGCAATGACTCTTTGGTAAAATTTCTCTTTTTTATATATGTCCAGCATGTTATATATGGGACTTACCATGTGTGTCAGCAGGAGTAGGAGAAAGCAGCCACTGGTTCTGCTCCCCAGTGAAGCTGAGAGCACAAAATATGTCACAACAATATTGTTACTTCCTTTACATTTATATTTTCTAACACCCAAGCACTGATTTGCTCCTTATTTAAGCAACATTTTCTTGATAAATTAAAAAAGCAGCAATAGCCATTACTGCAGGCTATATACAGCCTCTAATATCACTTAAGCATATTACAGAATATAATATCTGGTACTTAACGACTAACTTGCATATGAAAGCTCACATAATGTCTCATAAAACCCTTAAAATGGCTTCAGTTTAAGAGTGTCTTTAAAAAAAAAAAACACCTTCAGGGAATATTGTAAATGAAGTAGCACTCCAGCCTTAGAAAAAAAAAATCACACACTTGCAGAAATTTTTAATATAAATTGAACACATTAAAAATTAATTTTGCATGACCATTTCGCATTGCAGTGCCAATGCATAGTTAAGATAAGGCCTTAACTCTTCTTTGTTTAAAGTAACATGGAAGCATCCCTGTCTCCCTCCCCACAATCTGTACATAATTACAATTTTCATTAATCAGAAATTGGAGCCCCGTCCTCTGACAATGACAATGGAGATCCATGAGATCCCACCTGTGCCACTAGGGAAACTTGCTGTAAACTTTTAGGAAACTCATTCAGGGAAGGTGTGACCTCACAACCAGAGGAGGCCACACAGAGCATTTCTCACATGTGCCAGTCAGGGAGAGGGACTGGCTTTGCTGGGAAAATGGGTTTGCTGGGTTTGCTGGGAAAATGAATGTTCCCTTCCGAGACACTTTTCTGGTGGAACTCTGGCAGCTCCTCTGGCAATGTCAGCTGTCAGCCTGGGAGGCTCAGCTGACACAAATGCTGGCAGCAGAGACTCCAAAGCAGGCAGCAGTTTGTGTTAGGGCTGCTCTTGCCTGGGATGTGCATATAGAAAAGACCTTGAGTGATTTTCCTCTTCTTTTCCAGGTTTTGGGTTGGACTCGTGGCCAGTGTTTCACAGAGAGGAATCCCCTCAGCAGACATGGGCTGATGCCTTTTGCCCCTCTGGAGCAGCTCCAATGGACACCAGAGTCCAGATCTCTCTGATGTTGCCACACCACAACAGACCACAAGATTTTTCCATATTCTGACTTGTTTAGAAGATGACCAAGATACTTTTTTCTTTTATTATCCCAAATGTATGATAAAAATCATAAAACCTGAGAATTGTTTGGTATGGGATGGACCTTAAGGACCATCTTTGTTCCAGCACCTTCTGCTAGATCAGGTTACTCCAAGCCCCATCCAGCCTGGCCTCAAACACTTCTATTTGATATTCACTTGATATTTTATCTCTTCATTGTTTTATTTACCTGCAGGTAAATCATGTTTCTAATCCAATTCTGAAAACTTGTGGTTTTTTTGCTATAAACTCTTTCACAGTGTGTCTGCCTGCTATAACAATGCATTTTTGTGCTATTAACACTTTAATAAATACATCCTCCTGTCAAATATTCAGGAACCTTATGGTCACTTGCATTAAAGATGCAACAAGAGCAAAACAATTTGCCACACGTCACTCGTCAGAGGTGGATTTTGATCACTGGAATCCTGGTTCTACACTTCTTTGCAAATTAAAATAAATGGTTCCACCCAAACTAAAAAATGCCATCTTCAGTCCAAAGTGTCTCAGAATTCACTGTGACTTCTAAAATATCTCAGTGTTCTAAGTGGCTCTAAAATATCAAAATGTTCCAAGTGGCTGAACAGGGAAAAAGTCACGAGGATCTTCACAGCAGGGAAGCACACAGAGCTGGTGAGAACAGAGATAGAAAGGACCTTCCTTAACAGGTTGAGCTAAATGTTACCACATCTCCCAGGGATTTTAATTGAGAAAAATATTGCAGACTTCCACCAATGTGCACAGAGGTAGCAAAGCTGTGCTGGGTCTCTTTCACCTCTTACCTTGTAGATGGAGAGCAGGAGAAAATAGTTGAGTAAAGCAGTTGCAATGTCATTGAGAAGTTTTCCTGTCATGCTTGATTCTCCTGAGTATCTTTCCATGCTTTGGGTTTGGTGCTGCTTTTTTTTCCTTTGGGAAGCAGACAGAAATTCCCAATCAGATTCCAAACAGACAGAAGCTTTCAAACAAATTCTGGAACTCATGGACCTGTGCAGGAGGTTTACCTTCAGAAGAACACACACAAGAAAATGAGCATTTCCTCCCACCTCTCCCTGTCACATTTTAATCTCTTTGTGTGGTTTCTGCCTGTGGCTTTCTGAGGCTGCAGCAGCACCTCCACTTTCAGACCATAAAAGAGAAGCTGCAAGGTAGCCTGGTGAGGCTGGTAAGCCATCCTCACCACACGTGTGACAGCCTGTTTAAAATAATACCTATTTTCACAGTGAACCCTCACCTTTCAGTCCAGAGAGCTGCTTAAAGAGAAAACCAATTTTTTTTGGAGCTTCAAGTAGCGCAGAGTGGGGACTTCTGGCTGCATGTTTCACCTGAGATGTGGGGACAGACAGAGCTCCATGGTCTATAAAGGGATTTGGAGTTCTTGACCACTTGGAGGACTGTGGTGAAGGACTTTCAAACAGGTTTTGAGGAGATGACCCCAAAGTGAGGGAGGAAACAGAGCAGGGATGGCAGAAGTGAAGAGGGGAGGAGAAGAAGCCTCTCACCCCTCTGCCCAGCACAGAGAGCCTGGGGCTCACCTCCCTCACCCACACACTGACCTGAGGGCTGTGCACCAGGAAGAAGTGGGAGTCACTGCACTCTCCCAGGGTGATGAGCAGATTGAATTATTTTTTCTCTTCAGGGAAAAAAAAAAAACCCAACCAAAAACCAGGTCAAATATAGAAAACATTCCTCCAAAATATGTATTGTTCCTGTTTTCACGTGTGAAATTTGACACAAAGGCATTGTCTCTGCATGCAGTTTTCAGCTCCTGTCACGATCTCTGCATCACTCCTCAAATTTCCTGCTTGGAAACTGGATTTTTTAGAATTTTTCTCATCTGCCCAAAGGCTTTACTCTGTCCAATAAATCTACTGCTGATCTCTTCAACATGGTAAACACACTCATCTTCTCACAGGGCTGGTGGGTCTGTGTCTGCTGAAGCACAGAGGAGGTGGTGCATGTTAGAAACTTCAGCCTGGAAAATGTTGTGCTGTTCTTTAGGGGATAGATTCTTCCTTCCTCTCTCCCACAAAGCTGTGAGAGAATAAAAAGAAATTACCTTTCATTGCAAGTGGATTTGTGGGATGTAATGGCACAATTTAGGAAGGAATATTGCAGACAGTGAGACCACTTGGATTAGAAATCTTGAATCAGTTTGTGGGGCTATATATTTCCATAGTGCTGTGTTTTGTTGTGTGGGGAATTTAATAAGAGATGTAAATCTGCAAACTGCGATGGTATCACCATAAAACATAAAAGATTCATGTATTATAAATAGGTATGACAAATAAATTATTGATGTGAATGTATATCTGTGTGTGTGTGTACATGAGCTCACGTTCACTTTCCTTTTTGAAATAATTAGTGGCAAAGTCTTTTATTGAGCACTGCCCTATGACCTGTGCAAGAGCTTTAATGACATTCCACACAAAGAGCTGAAGGTGGAGCCTGCTCTGTGCTGAACTGGAGCATCTCAGACTCATTAACATGGGGATCATCACAAGGCATGTACAGAACAAAAAAAATCCCAGCCCAAGGAAGCTGAGGATCATCCTGGAAGTGTCCAGGTACCCCCAGGAGCTCCGAGCCAGCCGTGTGCAATGACATGAAGCATTGCACAGGCTCCCTACATCACTGCTGCAGGTAAATCTGAATTCCATCAGTCTGCTGCTCCTGCTGTAGCAGGTTTTGGCAGCCTCGGTGACAACCTGACTGTGATGACTCCTTTTCCCAGCTCTGACTGACAACATCCCTCCAGGAGCATGTGTATTACTCATCCCATGAAGTCACATGAACTCTACAGGAGCATTGCAGCTCTAGATCTCTCCTCAGGAACCTGTGCCATCTATAGATAGCTGGCTACACAACGGCCTATTTTTAAGCTGGGGTGGGACACTTCTAAATTAAGGCATGAGTAAAACGAAATTGTAGGAGAGCTCCAGAACATTAGAGAGAGAAGAAAAAAAAAAAAAATCCCTGTGTGACTTCAGTTATGTTATTAACTTTTCCACTTTTGCTGCAGAAGTTGTTTCTGTCAATATTTTACTTTAACGGTGCTGAACGGGAGGAAGGAGCAGGGTCCAAGCAGATGGCTGTCAGCAAACTGATGACGGCAGTTGAGAATTAGTGTCCAAATACAGTATTTAAAACTTGCTACAGTACATAGTTTCCTGCATATGCATGCCAAAATAAATCTGGTTTGGAGAACCTTTCAGGATCTTAATTTTATTTTTATTTGGAGCTTATTCTATTAAGAATGAGCAAACAGGCAGCGTACCTTAGCTTAGCAGGAGGGTTGGATCCATGGAGCAGCGAGTACGGAGCTGGGTGAGCCACAGGGACCTTTCCAACATTTATTCACTCCAACTCTTGACTTTCTGAACATCCCTGAGTACCAGAACGAATGATAACATTAATAACATAAATAGTATTAATTTGTAGCCATTTTTGCCTACTTCATGCACAAACATTATTAAAATCCTTCCCCCTCCAGATAATCTTCCTGAAGGGATGGGTGCCATCACATGGGGAATATCTGATGTCAGTTTCAAATCACTCGAGGCACCTGAACCAGATGCATTTTTAGCAGGGCAGGACAGCAGCAGGTAGTGGCTGTTCCATTCTGCACCCATTTTTGGTGTAAAAGTGTGACTAATCTGTTGGTTTGGATACCTGGCTGCAGCGGGGTCAGAGCAGGGCCAGGCTGTCTCTGCTGCCCTGAATTAGAGGCTTACATTCATTATCTCCCAATACCTCATTAAAACCACTTTAATGTGGTGAGCATTTGATGGTAGACAAAAGCTTTAATCTTGTGAATATCAAACACACCTGTGTTACATTTCCTCTTGCGAGCAGTTAGCAGAAACAGGTTAACAAGCTATTTTAACTCCTTAATCTGCTGAATTTGTGTGGAAACCAGACTTTCACCAGTCACCTGAGTTTGAACTCGAAAAAAAAAAAAAATCCTACATCCACCCCTAATTTATCAAGCTCTTTTTTCAAACTCTGCCTGCTCTAGACACTTTTAATCATCTGTTTAATTTTGCACCTTTTTTTTTTTATCCTGATATATTATATGCAGGTTATACTTAAGGCCCAGATTTGCCCTATTTTTCTTCCTCATCTGACCTAGATTCAAATTTACACACTGTGAAATAGCTAATAAATCCCCATTAAGGTTGTAAAAGGTGAAGGTTCAACCAATGTGCAAGTCATCAAGTTCTAATGTAAAACTGAATGAGCCTTGATATTAGCAGCAGTCTCAAAAAGTGAGGCTGAAAGGCTCTACAGGTTTCCAGCTTTTTTTATGGCAGTCTGTGCTTAAAGCACCTCACCTCTGACAACACTGTTCAGCCTGTACAACAACAGTGACAACAACTGGCCTTAAGGACGGTAGGAATAAAATATGTTGGCATTTCCAGGAAATAAATATAAGTAGTTTTCTTTTTGCATCAGAATTCTCCCACCAAGATATGTTTCATACTCCACACATTCCGAATATTTTGTTGCAAGAAAACACCGTTCAATAGATATTTCCCAACAAATATTACAACCTCTAAATACAAAACTTCATATAAAAGCCCTCATAACATACATTTCTTTTGTCTGTCTCACCGTGTCAGTGCTGCCCTGCTGAAATGGCAGATTTTGCTTTGCTATTGAGGTCTTGGAAAAGTGGTTTGTCAGTCCAAATGGAGAGTGCTGCTTTTTTTTTTTTTTTTTTCCCACTAGCCATAGATAGTATTACAATGATTTACAGAGACACGCTGAAAGTAAATGATGTTGTAAATGCCTGTCCCTTGGGTCGAAAAAGAATCACAGGGAAAAAATGCAAAAAGTTTGAAATTCCCAACAGCAAAGGTTGACAGGAAAATATGGTGTTGTTTTTCTATGAGTAAAAGTAACTTTTATGTTGTGTTTTCCCATGAGAAATTATAAACTTTCAAAGGAATTTTAGTCTCTTGTATGCACACATAAGAGCAATTTATCTGGTACTGCCCCAGTGAAAACACTGTTAAGACTTTAAAGCTGTTAGAACTATGGCTGAACTTCATCTAGGCTGCTACTACTTATTTGTTCTTGCTGCCTCTTCTTGTCAAAACATTTACTCAGACTTCGAAGAGTTGCAAGTTGGCAACGTGTTAATAATATTAGAATGCATTTGTGTCCGCCATGTGGCCGCAATATTTAAGTAAATTCATCACTTATTTAATGAATAATGAATTCACGAGAGTAGCTATGGAGACATGGAACCATATGTAGTAAATTAAATGGGAACTTGTCAACGTACAGTAACAGTGAATGTCACCAAAGTAGTTGGGTCTGTTTTATAGCAGTGGTGATGCACTCACACCCAGCCTGGGATGGATTCCTGACTAGGTACAGGACAGCCACATTTTTTCACACCTAAGTTGCAGCAGTGATTTCTAACAGGTGTGGTAATAAAGTGAGAATTTACATGAGTTCCTCGTTGGTGTGTGCAGGGAAGGTGGAAGAATCTCAAGTTTTTCAGGCTGTAAATTACTTAGCAGCATTTTGAAAAGAAAGGTAGAGAGCTGCAGTTTTACTTGTTGGTTTTTTTTTTTTCCAATGGGAAAATATCACCCAGGAATGGGGGGTGGGTGTTACTCTGCTCAGGTCTCATCTGCCCTAGAGCATAATGAAAACTCCAGATATCAAGGATGATTTCCAAGCTAATTAACAGGGAAAATCAGACCTGAAGAGAAGTAAAGGATATACAAGAAGCTCATTAACACGCAATCAAGAAAAGAGAGTGGTGCAAAAGTTCAGAAAGCTGAGTCCATCTTTCTGTTTGACTTCAGAGCCACAAGCAGTCTTCTGGACATCATGTCAGTACTCACCAACTTAAGAGTGGGACTGTTTTGTTCCACCCCCCTTCCAAGGGCTGGGACATTTTCTACTATCTCAGGTTGCTCCAAGCCCCATCCAACCTGGCCTTGGACACTTCCAGGGATGGGGCTTCCATCCCTGATTTGGCAATATGCAGATAAACTGTGTTCAGAGGCTCCACTGACCAAACAGTGCAAGAAACCTAATGATTATTGGGACTGATGAGCCACGTGTGGCTTTGGGTTAGCGAGGACCTGATCTTTGGTTATGCACATGACTAAAGATGTTCCACCTACATGAAAACTTCTCTGGTGTAATCCTGTCAGCTAAGAAATTCAGGCTCTTCCAGTGAAATCTTCAAAAATTGAGGGAACTTCACATTCTGTGCTTAAGTGGTGTGCTTAAATGGAAATATCCTGCTGTGGATGTAGCTGAAGGTCCTTTTTGTGTGCACATGGGAATAGTTTGCTGCAGTCCATAAAAACAGATAAGACACCATATACAACACAAACACTGGACAGGAGATAGCACAGGAAAGGAGATAATTGCTAGAAAACTCGGGCAGAACTCGTAAAGATTGCAGCCATCTTTGTTTGAAATATATTAGAAGACCACATCCAACTAAATCCTGGCTTAAAGTAATGTTTATGCTTAGGACATCCCCTGAGGTTTCAGAAATTTTTAAAGCTCTAAAACACTTAAAGACATGCAACCTTTTAGGTCAGAGACAGTTCTGGCCTTGTCACATTTCAGACATACAGCTCATCTTTCCAGGAAGTTCCTTCTTGAAGAACTCACTTTTAGGCTAACAACAGATGCCCTCCATGAACAGAGCAACTACTCACTGCCTCTCTACACTGAGTAACTCAGAGCCCACCTTCACAAAGACAGAAGTCACTCAGCTGCCCCATTTTGCACACCTGACTGCTGGGATCTTCCCAAGGCTCATTCCAGGGTAATTTTGGGGGTCCATGTCACACCTCCAGAAGTTTCCCGTTGTTTTTTCAGCTGCTGAGTTGCGTTCTGTCCCGTCACGTCACGTCGTGTTGAGTGGCATCCTTGCCTTCAGAAGTGATGGGATAGAGCGTGACTTGATGTGCTGTGAGTGATGTGACACAGTCTGACATATGTCATAAAATCATTGTCACCCATCAGAAAAAAGTGACAGATCAAATTCAAACAAAGCTCGCCATATACTTTTAGTGGCTACCCAATCAACTAAAAACAAACATTTCGAATTGTCAGCCAAAAGCGTGGGAGAGTGACTCATTTTTGGTCAGTCCTCACATGCCTAACTTGGCATTTTGCATTTCTTCCACTTTCCTTCACACTGTATTATCCAGTTGGTGGGGAGGAAACTTGTTCAGTTCATTTATATTATTCAGTCTGCATATTTGTCAGACCATTACTTCTAAATATGTTCTCCCAGTCCTTTTCACGAATTGTCCCCATTTACCTTCTCTTTCTTGATGCATTTGAGTTATTACCATGTTATGAAAGTAATAATGTACAGAAAAGGTTGAATTTGTCATCCTGCAACGTTGTACAAGCCAAACTATCAAGAACAAGGAGATAATTTTCTGTAATTCTACATCTGAAGAACACACTATCTATTCAAAAATATCATACTGCTTTATTTCCAGGCTGCATATCTGCTCATTAAACATTTCTAATAAGGAATGTAAGATAGAGGGAGAAAATAAAAAGCACTTTTGCCTTGTAAATGAATTGCTGCATCTCTGACTAAACCAATATCGGAGCGGGAATAAGCCCAAACAGCTTTTCAAGGCTGGAGTTGGGACAATTGGCAATATGCAGTAAGTGGTACCAGAGCATTACCATTGCTCTAATATTCATGGAGTCAGGGAGTGAATTTCCAAATTTCCCCGTGTCCAAAGGGGGAAGGCAGGGATGTGAAGGATGATGTGGGTGCGCTCCATCGCTGTGATCACATAAGGGAACCCCGAAATGTCATAAAATCCCACTCGGATCTGTTGTCACTACTGCTGCCTGTATGGAAAATTAACACATTTAATTAACTGCCTGACCAAGGCAGCTGTTACCTTATATAAAACCTTGAACATCGATGCCCAGCATATCCCATTAGGTGTTCCAGTGTGCCAGTGGCATAAGACTGATTATCCTTTTACACCAAATAGCACAGCAGGACTCCTCTTGCAGCACGCTCAAGTCAAGATCTTCCTTAAATTCTTCATGGGGCATAATGATGCTCCAGCCCAAATTGCTTAATAATGTTGTCTTTCAGGACAGCCAAGAAGAGACACCATGCACAGCAAAACATGTCCTGGCCAAAGCACCTCCTCTCTCTGCCTTTGTTCCTGACATCTGAAAGTATTGCTGCTGCCTCGGCTGTGGGAGCGTTTGGCATGTGATTTCCATTGGAATACTACAAGCACTATTTTATTTATATTCCGTTTCTATCATTTATGGCAGATGGTTACTTGCCTTAAATTTTTAAATAATATCTTGGCTGCAGAATTTCAAATTAAAAGTAAACTCCCCAAGTCAGAGGAAAGGGTAAGTTCAGTTATTTTTTAAAAAACTGGTTGGTGGATATTTTTTTTGGTAGTGCTCATCCTCTACATGCAAGTTTGCCTGCACTGAGCATTCAGATTTATATATTTTATTTATTTATTATTATTTATTTATTTTTCCCTGGAAATACTTTTCTCCTGTAAATTTGTTTGCATATAGACTTCAATATTTAAACACTTGAAAGGCAAACCTTTTCTTCAGAGCTGGAATATTTACAAGTTATTTCATTATAGAAGAGGATATTTTGCACACACCTGAACATTTTCTAAATGAAATTCAAGCTTTCAGTCAAGATTTGGAACAGAGCAACCTCTAGACATGGAGAATTTCCACTCTTGATATTTTTTCTCTAATTATCTTTCCAATCCCCTTTTAATGCTGCGATAGTCACAAATTAGAGAAAAAAAAATTAGAGACTTCAAACTGCACACAGAAAAGTACAGGACAAGCTGGCACAGACCCATTTGTTTCAGCAGAAAAATTCAGTTTTAATGTTTGGTCATTAAGCAATACCAAACTTGCACACAACATTTTCTACCATAGGTTTCAAATCACAGGGAGAGAAATAGACCCCAATCCTGCAAACACTTATGTGTGTGTAACTACACATATGGGAATAATCCCATTAAACTGATGGGATTACTCGTGTGTATAAAGTTAAGCATGTGTGTAAGTGCTTGCTGGAGCTGGGCCTGAGGGAGAAAACAGGATTTTTGAACCATTGGTACAGTGGGTGTGGATGTTCATAATCCAGTTGTGTGGCTTCAAGTGCTCCTCCCCAATTCAAAAGTTTTGAAGGAAGAATTTGCCCTCCTTTCCATCAAAACAGGATGTTTTAAGACCCTATGAACCATCCATTGTCATAGCACAAACACCAATTGTAAGGTGATCTCCACAAAGCCAAGCAAGCTTAGAGCACGAATAGACGAAACCACAAATAACCTGAGACTTGTGTTGTGTTCCCTGCCTGCAGTCTTCTCTTCCCTGCCCACAGACCCTTTCAGATTTGCAAATTTATGTAAACAAATTCCAATCCACAAGTTGTAAACTGCACATCGCTGTTATTCAGGTGTTTGGGGATTTTTTCCTTGGTAATCTCAGGTGAAAGGATTCCTGGAGTAGATGTTTGAAAACGAGAAGAAGCAAATGGAAACTGAGCTATGAACTCAGTTTAAAAAAGAGCTCCATACGTAAAGAAAAAACAGTTCATCTAAGGTAGAGGGTGCAAAATTTCCTTGTGTAGGAAGGAAGGAGATAGTTTAGCCAAAAATATTTTGGGAAAAGAGCAAAAATATAGACAATACAATTCTCTGCTTGGAACGTCTTATTTTGTGTACAGGGAACAGCTAAGGGATCCATCAACTTCGTGTCAGATAAGGAGACATCTTCTTGCCTAAAGCTCCTCTCCCCTGCCATGCTTCCAGTCAAATTCCTTGCACATTGGGTTAGGAAAAGTTCAATAATGGGAAAGAAAAGTCTTCAGGTGTAAAGTGTCTGACAACAATACCTTGGGGACAAAAAAGGAAGAATTTTTATAACCAAGTTCCCAACCAGAGGAATGCCTAAGAAATCCCAGATAACTATTCCCACTGAAGTTCTCTGCACCTAATCCTGGATATATATTCTCAGCCAGGATTTCAACACCTCAGCTCTCAGGGTAGCTCAGAGACACATTTTCACAAAAAAAGGAAGATCTGCATGTCAAATTCCCAGTTCTGCATTTGGGAGATGTTAAGAACATCTCCTTCATCCTCCACAGATCAAGACCTGGTAACTGAGACTGGAGAAACTCAACTTATCCTTAGACCATTTTGTTATGTTTTCACTGAATGAGCTGACAATTTATACCACAGCTTCTCAGATCCTCTAGCTCCTGTGAGTAGACTCCTGGAAATAGCTGTGTATTTGAAATAGAAGCAAAATTATTGATGCTTCATTGAATCACTTAGGTCTAAAGATCTTAAGGATCATCAGGCCCACCATTAAACCGTGTTCCTCACTGTCACATCCACACACATTTTATATTCCTCTGGGGATGGGGACTCCACCACTGCCCTGGGCAGCTGTGCCAGGGCTGGCCAACCCTTTCCATGAAGAAACTTTCCTTGATAGCCAATCTAGACTTCCCTTGATGCAACTTGAGGTCATTCCTCTTGTCCTATTGCTTGATACAGAGGAGGAGAGACAAAGACTCACCTGGCTGCACCCTCCTGTCAGGGAGTTCTGGAGAGGGAGAAGGTCCCCCCTGAGCCCCCTCTTCTCCAGGCTGAGGTCCCCCCAGCCACTTCTGGTGCTCCAGAGCCTTCTCCAGCTCCACTGCCCTTCTTTGGAGATGTTGCTGTGAAATATCAAATAGAAATGTGTCTGTGTAAGTATGAATTCAGATAGAACCACTTATATGTGGCATTTGAACCCTGATACTTCACCTTCTTGTCAGAGCTGTGGAGAGCAGCAGAGCAAAGTCTGTGACAGCAAAAAAAAAAAAAAAAAAGCCCACAAGGGCTATAACAAGCTTGACCCTTATATACTGCAGACATAAAGCTGGAAAATGGTGTGTGGTCTTCCTCTGATGCCATACTCAAGATTTTTATTGCAAACACCTTCCTTCCAACATCCATTTAACATGCATCCATCTGTCAGGCAATGTTTCCCACAGCAGTGTTAATGTGCATGTGCTCCCTTCCACTTTGGTAGTTCACACCTTTAACTAGGGCTGGAGCCAGAGTGCAATAAACAGCCTTCCACAGTTTTGAGTATAAAAGGCTCGAAATGTGAGAGACACTTCATCAAAAAAACAAAAGACCAAGACAGAGCAGTTTGGAGCTCTGGAGGGCACAGGGGGTGGTGGGGTTTAGAACCCTGCTTGAAAATACCTCTCCTAAAAAGTAAGAATTATGAATAATAGCTCAAAAAAGAGGGTAGAAAATTATATCTGATGGGAAGGACACAGCCACAAGCTAAAAAAAGAAGCCCTCGCCTGGCTCCCAACCAGGTGTTGTGTCTTAACTTGTTTAAAAATACTTCTGGTTGTGTTTAATTAGTTATGACAAAAGATCCTCAAAGAATGTATCAGTTCAAGCCTTGAGCTCGCCTGCAATATTTCACCTCTGCTCAGGGAAAAAAAGTATCACTGAGATACAAAAACTTGAAAAAATACAGTATGAAAGTTACAGCCTTAATGAAATATTAAAAATGCATCAGGAATACTGTTCTGGCATTAAAAATAAACAATAACATTTCTTCCTAGTTACGGTTCACTTCAATTCTTTAAAAATTAATTATTACCTCTTTAAATATTTGATTAAATTAGATTTGGGTGGGTTATCACTATCCACAAAATACAGGGTGTTGTGTATAAATTTGCTTTCTTCAGTCCCTGACATGTACAGGCACGTTCTACAGTTGTTTGATTATTAGGAAACTAAATCCAATGGCTCTGTTTTGGCAGTTTGCAAAGTACATACTATTGAATCCTGCCACTTGGAATGGAAATGCAGCAGTATGTTGGAAGTCTCTAATAAAAGGAGAAAAGTAAAGCAGCAAAATTACACTATGTGATATCTGGGATTTTCACATCGTACCTTATCGTGCTGCTACGTCTCACATTCTAAAAAGGACACATTATTTTTAATAATGGTTAATTAGGATTTGGGGATAACAGCTTGGAAATCATAAGGAATTTCTGGGCATATAAAGTCTATTCTGCTTTCAATGCACAAGGACTTATGAGTATAACTACTTAGATAGCAAGGGGAGAATAAACCCTCTAGCATGTCCTAAGAGAGGTAAGACAATAATTTCTCCAGCATTGTGATAAAAGTAATTTAGGATGTCCAACTGGATAAATAAGAAAAGTCTCTGAATGATCACAGGGGCTGCTGCAGTTATAAACATTAATTAAAATGAACACCTGGAAGTGTCTAAGGTCGGGTTGGATGGGGTTTGGAGCAACCTGGAAGAGGGGAAGATGTCCCTGCCCATTGCAGGGGTGGGATGGGATGGGATGGGATGGGATGGGATGGGATGGGATGGGATGGGATGGGATGGGATGGGATGGGATGGGATGGGATGGGATGGGATGGGATGGGATGGGATGGGATGGGGTTTAAGGTCCCTTCCAACCCAAATCATTCCATTCCCTACCCCTAGACCAGGTAAACCTTCCACTGGACCAGGTTATTCCAAGCCCAGTCCACACTGGTGGATGTACAATTTTTGATGCATGTGTATTTTTTAGAAACATTTACCTCAAATCAAATAGAATGAGATTCACAGTTTTGGGTTTTTCATTTCATGCTTTGTCCAGAAAAAAAATTATTGAGTTTGAAACAAACAGGCTTTGGGGATATGGCTCTCTTCTATCAACAAATTGAAAATATCCCACTTAATCCTCAAAAAGCCAACATTTAAAAAATAGTAAAATTCAACCTTCCCTTTAGATTAATATCACAATATCAACATCTGGTTCCTGATTGTGTGTGATGGTTGTTTTGAAAGGATAATTGACTTTGTGGGAAGGTGCTCTGTTCATTGTTCAGATATTGTGGATGACACTTCCTCTCCCCTTGCTCCTCAGCCCGCAGGATGCTCCCATCTCACACCCACTGGGGTAGCACAGGGAGTGCTTTCCTATGGCCTTAGACAGAGGGCTTGCTGTGCAAATCCATCATTCCTTGAGACTCTATAAAAAAATTGAGCCAAACTATATAAAGAATTTTATAAAAATTATTTGCTCGCAGAAGTTTAGGGTTTTTTCCTTACAAATTTAAAATGGAAATTTTTATGGATTTTTTTCTTTTAATAAATAGAGTTTGGGCTTTTGCTATACCCAAAATACTGCATAGAGCATTACAAATAAAGAGATAAAATTCCCAACTGAAATTCATCACTTCTACATTGCAGAAATTCTTCCCTGGGAGGGTGGGCAGACCCTGGCACAGGGTGCCCAGAGAAGCTGTGGCTGCCCCTGGATCCCTGGAAGTGTCCAAGGCCAGGTTGGACACTGGGGCTTGGAGCAACCTGGGATAGTGGAAGGTGTCCCTGCCATGGCAGGGGGTGTAACTGGATGATCTTTAAGGTCCCTTCCAACCCAACCCATTCTGGAATTCAGGATGCACACTTTTTGTCACCCAAACCTGACTCCAGGACTCAGCTCCCTGCACTGCATAGTGTAGTTTCAGTTTTCACTTTTTGGGTTTTTTTTTCCCCAGCATGAGATGCTGAACTTTAGAGAAAGATTGAGTTATTGGCAGGAATTGCTCCCACTCTCCAAGTAGCACAGGCTCCTCAAACTAAAATAGAACTAGAGTGGACTGAAGAGGCTGAACGAGGCATTTATCTCCTCTTGGCTCTGAAGCAGAGGCATCCAAATTACAACAGTGAAATCCGGAGGAATAGCAACTATCTTGTGGGGGAATGAGAAAGAAAGTGTCTGGAAAAACCATCCTGCAGATTGAACTCTCTTCCTGCTTCAGGAGCCATCCCCGGGTGCTTCAGCTCAACAGCTATAGACAGTGCTGAGGCACTCAGAGCAGTAGGGCAGGAAGCTGGGCACAGGCAGCAGTGCAGGAAAAATGTTTGCATGATTATATATGGGATAATCCAGGCTCCATTTGCATATTTTGATTTTGCTATTCACCAAAGTTGGGTCCCCGAGGCACTTTCTGAGGTCACTTGGGGGGCACAGGGAAGTGGCTCGTGAGAGGCAATGGGGAGAGCTCACCCTTGGCCAAGGAACCTGCCCAAAAGTGGAAATAAATTGTTCCTGTTTGGGAAAAAAATATAAAGGAAAGGGAAAAAAAAAAAAAAAAGCAGCTTTGGATGGGAAGACTCTTTCCACAGCCAAGAGGAATTATTTAAGTTGGCTAATATAACATGGCCAGTTGATCCTTTCCCTTTCATATTCCTGCTTGCCTGTCTGCCCCCTCCTTGGGAGCGTCTGAAGGAAGGGAAGGAGCAGACAGATGTTCCTGGCCTGTGCTGGTGGGGAATCAGGGACACATCTGAGCTTCTTGTCTCTCTTCAGAGCCACCCAGCTGGGAATGGTGACTCACAGCTGGGTCACGAGGGCCTTGCCATCAACCTGGGAAGATGATGGATTCTCAAAACATTTGCAACTGCAAAAGAAAGTAAAAAGGGAATTAAAAACATTTAAAAAAAAAAAGAAGAAGAAAAGGGAACAAATTTATGCAAAAGGAAAAGTTGTTCACCAACTTCTGCTGGTTTTTGTTGTCTTTGGAGAGACAGGCTGGTAAGGAGATGGTTACTTTGTCCTCTGAGCTCCCAGCAATGGGAAAAATTCCAGCCATTCCTTGTCCATGCCTGCTTGAAGGACTCTGGACAAGTGACAGGACAAGGGGGAATAGAATCAAACTCGCAGAGGGCAGGGCTAGATGGGACATTAGGGAGAAAATCTCAGTGGTGAGGCCCTGGCACAGGGTGCCCAGAGCAGCTGTGGCTGTCCCTGGATCCCTGGAAGTGTCCAAGGCCAGGCTGGACAGGGTGTCCCAGCATCCTGGGACAGTGGGAGGTGTCCCTGCCCATGGCAGGGGGTGGAAATGGATGAGCTTTAAGTTCCCTCCCAACCCAAATCATTCTGTGAGTCTATGAAAATTAAAGAACAGATTTTCTTTCCCTAAATTATCAGCATTTCTGAAAAGGATGCTCAGAGTTTTCAACATCACTGTGAGGATAAACCCACAATAAGTGAAATAATGCATTAGTTGTACTGCATGTATAGTTTGGATGGATAATAAGTGTCTGAAATTTTGTGGGTTTATTTAATTTTAAAATGGATTTAAAAGTCATTGAGCTGCTGGAGGCAGCAGGATCCAGCAGGTCAGTGGGGGTTCTCTCTTCTTTTTCCACTACCTTCAAATACAAAAGGAACTAGAGAAGAGCTATCAGGAAAAAATTTCCTTCAGTTCCTCACAGGACAGTAAGTGAGTGGCACTGTGGAAAAACTCACCAGGTGACCAATGTTAATGACCCAGGATACAGCAGCTCCCCATTTTTTGCCCTCCACTCTCCTCTCTGACTGTTGGTGTGTGAAGCACCAGCCCAGCCTGAACACACCATACGATTCCTCCTTGACTCTGCAGCTCTTATTTCCTTCACTGTCACACAGTAGTTAAAATCAGCACATAATTATATTTTTTTTTTTTTCCGAGAAACATATTTTCATCCCAGAGAAGGAGGAATTTTTAATGTAGTATTTTCTGACAGAGTTAATTACCATATCCTTTCCCTTTTGCAGTGACAGGCCAGCTTCCCCTGATCCATTCAGAAATAAAGCCCAAATGATATCACATCACAGTTACTAGTATTTCCTTATTGATATATTTCCTTTCTATGGTGGTTTCCCTTGGGACCTCTTCTTCAAACAGCATGTTCAACTATCAGCAGGTTAGATTCAGGAATGTAAAAACAGTCAAGACATCAGAACTTAGAGTTAGTGGCCTTTAACAGAAGTGCAGAAAAGGAACTGTGTGTCGTGATACACAAGGATTAAGACTTAAAAATATGGAAAAGACAAAAAGAGCTAAAAATGATCTTCCATAAGAGTGATAAATCTGCAGTGTTACCCCAACACAACGCTGGATTTTCTGCCTTACCTGTTTTCTCTTTTGTCCTGTTGGCCTGTCCATCCTTCCCACAGACATTCCTTCTCTTTCCTGCAACCAAAACCAACTTCAGTTACTTTATCCCACCAAAATCCAGCACAAACCCCCAAAATCTGTCTGCAACCTCCAGTCCCAAAGGCCGTGAGAGAGTGTGACCTTCTGTGTTTGAAGGATTGGGATATTTTAGCCTATTTATTTATTTCATTTTATCCATTTGAGGATGGGAGCGTTTTCAGGGCACATCACTGAGTGCTGCTTTCATCACCTGGTTTCTTGATGCAGAATTTTTAATTTTACTGGATAGTAATAATAAAGAGTTTGAAGTCAGCTCAGAGATCCAACTCTGTGTCTCCTGGAAGTGATCTAACTGTTGGATCAGTGTGTCCCTGGCACATTTGTAGAACAAATTCATATGTCAGCTTCCACAAAGCACTGGTAGTGCCTGAGCTTGCCAGCTCTGCCGTTCTACTGCAAATGAAACAAAACTCAGACTAAATCCAGCCTCTGCACCCTGCTCCAGGCCTGCAATTCAAGCGTGGGGATCAGAGGCCACCTCTGCAATGTTGGTTCTGGTTAATCCCAAGTTTCAATGGGCTCCTTTTCCAGACAAGGACTGGGTATTGTCGAAACCTTGCAAAAGAAGCACATTGCTTTGAAAAGAACCCATTCAATGTGCCAGAGACGTTTGGAGAAGTATTGATCTCGTGTGGTTTCCATAGTTTTAAACACCTCCTGGATCAGGTAATCTCAACAGACTGGCACATCCACCTGGGCCAAAATTTCATGCTTTCTGTGTATGTATGTTGCATAAAATGAAACGTGTTCACAACAGATTTGCTTAGCTGGCCCCACATTAATTGCTGCTGTGCCTACAGAAACTTCACCAGGCACAGACTTAACACCAGTTTTTATTTAATCAAGCATCTAATTTGCATCCTCTACAAACTTTCAGCTTGTGACTGGTTTGAAAAGGCTGCCCTGTCCCTGGAGGATGGATACATGATATTTTACAGGGCATGATAAATAATATTTTTGAAACTTAAATAAACAAGGTCTCTGAGTGTTTTCTCCTGAAAAGTTTTACTATGTTTATGACAATTTAAATATGCCTCTTGAGAGCCAAACCATGAAGATAAAGAATGCAACAGGGCCAGACAAGAGAGCACTGGCATTCTCAACACAGACACATTGTGAAAGAAGAAAAGCCTGACATTTGCCCCAATTTTGGATGACCAAAAAACCCAGATAAATAAATTACTAAATAGGCTCATTACGGACTCATTCTGCTTTTTCATGTACCTACAGCAAAAAATGAACCACATTTTAATGCATGAAAACCAGGTGACAACACATTTGAATCCTGTATAAAATAATGAGCTGTATTTTCATTTGAGATGTGTCAAAATAAAATACCACTGGGAGAAAGTGTGTCTTACTGAATCCTTTATAATAGGCAACATAACCAGCAATGTGTGAAACCAGAGGAATTCAAACCCACACACTCAGAATCACCTTTAAAATGTGGTGAGACTGGGTTATCCTTTCATTCTTTTTGGCTCTTCCTCCTAAAGAGAGGAGAACCCTCGAAAAGATTTTGGGCTCCACTAGGAGACAGTTGCTTCATGGCAGATATTGGAATTTTGGGTAATTTAATGCCCACCACTGTGTACAAACCCAGAGCAGAGATTTTGGTTGAGCACGGTCAGGCAGATCTTGAAACTCACTCTGATGTGACCAGCTGTATTTTGGGGTTTTGTTCTTGTTATAAACTCCACTGATTTTGCATGGGAGGAGGGAAAAAGGCTGAGTTGTGCATGAACCTGTAAAGCAAGAATGAATGAAATACACACATGAATCCCTTCTCTTGCCATGGCAGGAGTGTGACCATGGAATGCCCCACTGAAGTGGAAAATAAACAAAACCCAAACAATGAAAGAAAAAACCAAAAGAAAAAAAAAAGAGGCTTCTTTTCAAAGTTAGCAGAATGAAGCATAGTTCCATGATAAAATGAATCTAAGCAAGAAATTTGTCTTGGTTTTGTAAATCTCAAAATTAGCTAAATCTCAAACTGGTGAACAAAAACCACAACAGAACTTTATCTCCACCACCTCCCTACGAGAGGGACATTGGCAAATACACCCCATTCCTTGGGCCAGCACCACAAATTTCCTTCTCCTCTTGATCCAGGTCTGTATTTACAGCCAAAGCTCCAGCCTGTGTTGGGGATTTTGCTGTGAGTGCTCCCACATCTGCAGCAGATGTTGCCTTTAGCTCCCACCACACCTGCACTGCAGGTCGCAGCCACGCCTGAAAACTTCTGAAACCTTGAAAAGCTTTTGTCCCTGCTGAAATTCTCAGGTGAGCACACAGCAAGTCCAAGGCCATCTGAGCAATAGCAGGCTGACCCAGTGGGATTGAGAATAAATTTATGCCTCTTGGCCTTCCCATGCAAGCTGCCCTTTAAAGCCTACCTGCCCTCCAGCTCTGAGGCTCACCTCCCACTCTGAGCACAGCAATAACCCACTTGGGATCAGCAGAGAGATCAGAGCAGAAATCAGCTTCCTCCAGTGTTCAGCATCCCTTCTGTAGGGAACATAAAGGTAAGATGATTCTTTTAGAAGCTTTAGAGATATAAAGAGTTGTGGAAATCAGAGCTAGCTGTAACTGTGGAGCTTTTGCCATCTTTCAGTTGTCTCAACTACCTATTGAGGCTGATACTGCAATAAAAGCTCAAGGAATGCCCTGTTCATGGAACAAACTCCCAGCTTTCCCACCCCTGCTCATCTTTCCCCCCCTTTCCAGCAGCCAGGTGAGCTCATGGCTGTGGAGCAGACCCTCCTGGGCACAGCTGGGCTCTCACACCGCGTTCCCTCGGGACACTCCAGCCCCTCCTGCCCTTGTCCCTCTGCCATGGCCTCCCTCTGAACTCACATGGGTGACAGATGCTTTTTCTCCCCCACCCCTTTTTGTCAGCAGGATAAAAATAAGTGATTTAAATCAGTCTCTCTTTAGTACCCAACCAGCTAGCCCTGCCTAATATTTGTAGCCTAAATAATCACCATATGTGGCAGTGGAATACAAGTTTGTGGCCTTTTTTTTTTTAAATAGAAGTTAATCCAGCTTTGAGCTGGATTAATTCCCAATGAGGCTTGGGGACAGACAGCTGTTTCTCTTCTTTGGCCTGGGAATACTGCCCTCAAAAACCCACCTATACTTGTCAGCATCCCTGATGGACACGAGTTGTGCTCATTTTCAGATCCCTGCTTCACCCTGCATTCAGGGGCAGCATTGCACCAGTGTCTGATTCTCACAAAGAAAAAAAAAAAAAGGTATGACATTTGGAAATGTTTTGTTGACTATTTTGCCATGGAATAAGAAAGACTTCAAAGCTCCCATCTTCATTTGGAGAGTTGGGAAGGAAGAATATTTGCAAAGGAGACATTTGACAGGAAAATCAGTATTAGCCTGTAGGGCAGTAGTGGAGCCAGATAAATCCTGTGCTGGCTCTTAAGGCTGAAACCTCACAGAAACAGTTTTAAGGAAACAAGCCCTGAAGTGCTTATTTACCCTGTGCCACATGACAAGCAGTGGTGAAAAAAACAGCAGGGAAGAGGAGCAAAAGAAAAAAAAACTAAATAATATTCTCTTGTACTTTTCAACCTGTTCATCCTAAAAATAAAAAATAGGAGAAAGAAATGAGGAAGGAAAGGAGGAAGGAAAGGAGAAGGAAGGAAGGAAGGAAGGAAGGATGAAGGAAGGAAGGAAGAAGAAGGAAGTCAGAAGTAAGGAAGTGAAGCCTTCCGTCATTCCGGCATGCCTTCCTTAATGTCCTTAACGTCCTGACATGCCTACTTCCTTCCTGTCACTTCCGCCGCTCCTCCTTCCGTCCGACTTCCTTCCTTCCGTCCTTCCTGTCCGCATCCTTCCTTCCGTCCTTCCTACCTCCCTTCCTCCTCCTCCCTCCCCCTCCGCCCTCCCGCCCTCCCTCCTCCCTCCCACTCCCTCCCACCTCCAGAAGAAAGAAAGAACAAAGAAATGCTCATCACCTAAGAAAGAAAGATTATGCTCTACCTCGGTTTGCACATTCCCTTATTATTCTTTGGCCCCCAAAACTGTATCCACAGCCAGAAAAATTACCTGGAGACCCCTTTTTGGCTGGAGAAAACAGGAGGAGCAGAATACCCAGCATGCACATTAGAGTAGTCAGGAAGAGTGTTTCTGAAGTAAGGCTAAAATCATACCTGAGGTTTGAAGGCAAGGGCAGTTGTTTGGCAAGGTTTAAATCTCTGTCTCTGCAGTTCTGCTTTCTCACACACATTATGTAAGCAAGTCACCTCACACCTAAAATGTGTCTCCATTTGTGTTTGTTCTGCTTTTTTATTGCCACATTTGAAAATTAATAATTCAATGTCCTAATATTAGCTGTCATCTTAGCTGTGATAAAATTAATAATTCATCAAACCGAAATCAAACAAATGCCACCTTTTTATGCTGGATGAGGAATTTGCTTTGCTACATTTGCAGAGCTAAATTTGGTGAGATTCACCACTTTATTCTGAACGAAATCATATTTTACCAATTAATATATCATTTTATCATCTCCACTCTCTTTGAAATTACCTCTGAGGAAGGGTTTTGCTCAGCCACACAGGTTTTATTTTTATAACATATTTTTCCCAGATGAAAAGAACAGTGGTTTGAAAAGGCAGGGAGCATTCACTCACTTTTATCTTTTATGCCCTTTCCTCCTGGTCATGCACATCCAACTTTTCCTGGGAAAGTATCCACTGTACCTGCAGTGCTCTGGCTGAATTCCAGATTTGGGTAATTACACTCAGCTTGTCTAAATTCTTGCTGGATTTTTTTTTTTTTTTTGGTCTTTTTTGGAGAGGGAATCCCCCCTTTCCCTGAAGTGCTGGGGAGTGCAGCAAGTGCTGCTCCTCTCAGCAGGAGCTGCCTGGGCTCCAGCAGAAGGGGAAGGGATTTCCAAGTGTGGAGAGCAGCCTGTGCTAAATCTGCAAAGCGTTGGGAGATCCTTTGGGGTGAGAGGTGCCATGTAAATGTGAGGTCACTGCTGTTATCTGGGGTGCAAATGCATCCTGGGCTGTGATGGGAGCTTAGGGGGGAAAATGAAGGGAAAAAAACCAACCACAAAAAAGGAGGGGGGAAAAATGAAGGGAAAAAAAGAAAACAAAAATAAAAAATGAAGGGGTTAACAAAGTAAGGAAAAAAATAAAAAGAAGGGGGGAGAATGAGTAAAAAAAAGATAAAAGGAAAAAAGTAAGAAAAAGAAGAAAGAAAAGGGGATAAAAGAAGGAGGGAAAAGTGTAAAAAAAGGGAAGGGAAGGGAAGGGAAGGGAAGGGAAGATGAAATTTTCATGCTGTGCCGGACTGTGGATGACAAAGCTGCCCTTTTCTTGTCTTATTGTTAAGTGGGAGTGTTAAACATTAAATTACTTGGTTTCTGCTTTTTAGGCTTTTCAAATCTTTACATAGTTTACAATTCTTCTCCCTTTGCCAGGAAATATCAGCTCAGTCCACACAGAAAAGTCCCTTACTTCCACCACTGCCTGACTTCCATCCCATGTGCTGCAGCTCAGGAACTCATCCCTCCTTTTAAAACTGGTGCCTCATCCTGCTGTAAGATCACCTCCACATTCTTCCATCTTTTCTTCATATTTAGAATCAGAGAACCATGGAACTGTTTGAGCTGGAAGGGACTTTAATGACCATCTCATTCCAAACCTTGCCATGGCTGGGATCCACTAGCCCAGGTTGTCCCAAGGTCCATCCAAAGTGGCCTTGCAGGAAGAATATTGCATAAATCACATTCCATATTGCCTTAATCCCCATATACACCTCCATAACTCACCTGCCTCTTCCCAACACCTTAACCAAATTCCCATCTTTTCACTGTTTTTTCCTTATTCTGCTCCTCATCTGAATGGAGGATGTGGAATTGTGATTCCTGTCACTTAACCACCCTTAAAGGGACAGATTTTCTAATGGGAATTGAATAGGAAAGGTTGGATTCCGTGGGGAAATTTCAAATTGACAAATTTTCTGAATGGATCTCTCCTAACCTTGTTGCATATAATATATGCATGTATTGAGCTTAATTTTTGGTTAGTATCAAAATGTATTGATCTGCAAGATAAATATTGACTTGACCTCGCTTTCTCTCAGTCTATATTTACTTCTAGAGTCAATAAGTCTAGAAACTGATCTGACAGGAGTCAATAATGGCTTAAAATTCTCAAAATAGCAGCTTTGCTCTAAGGTTGCAATTTTTTATTTTAAAGTTACTGCCTCAAATACATAAAATGCTCAGGAGGACTTAACACTTTACTGCACAAAGCCATTGGGGAAACACCCAAATGCCAGAGGACCTTGATGTGACTTCAGGCCAGCTGTGCCATTTCAGCACTGGCCAAGCCATACTGTAAATATTTTAATAATGACCTACTGGAGTGCAACTTTTTTTGCCCTGTGTATCCTCAAAAATTGGAGCTTTGCTCCAGAGGGTATGCCTGAGTATCACTGATTGGATTTGTCAGGGCAAAATTGTCTCCAGCCTGGGGAAAATGCAAAGCTTGCTACTGGGTAGAGGTTGTCATCATGAGAATGCCCTCCCTGCCTTCATTTCTCTGCTTAGGGACGTGGTAATTAACCCAGCAAGATTTTTAGTGTCAAATGGGATCATGTTCTTTCCCTTTCCCCCTCAGTGGTGGACAAATCTCCAGCAAAGCCTTCATCCCTATTTTTCTCATAGTGAAGCAAAAATCTTCATTACTTGATAGCTCACCTTCTGATTTTTTGGGGTTTCTTAAGGAGAACTTTCATTAGGAAGCAGTTTAATAATTCACTTGTTTGAGCAATGTTTCTCTAACACCTGATAAAATGCTGCAATTTGATTTAAGGAAACCATTGCCACTGTCAAATATTTCCCTGTCCCCTAGAGATTGGTCACTCTTCTGAGAAGTGCAGGAAAATGACTAAAATTCAGAGAAAACAATAAAATTAAGAGAAAACAGATGAGAAAAAGACACAGGAGATTGACCTAATATCCCTTTTCAGGATGAAATTGAAAAATATTCATTTCTTCTCACTGTTAAAGGAATGTGGCAGATAGTTTTAAGCGTGGCTGAAAAAGAAGAGAAAAAAGATCTGTCCATATTTTTCCCCCAGGAAAGAGTCCAGAATTTAGAATTGATGCTTTTGTTTTAAGTTTTTTGTTCTTTTGAGGCTTTTGTCTTTTTTTTTTTTTCTAATTTTAGTAAGGCAGCCTGTAGAGAAGATGTTGTACAAGACCCTGGGCCTGCATTTAAACATTCTTCTGCTGATACTCATTTATCTGCATGTTTTAAAAGTGGGTGAAGCATGAAGCGGAGCATGTAATAGACTTAAGAACACATAGGTACAATTAAATGGGGAGGAAAACAATTACTTGTCATTCTTGCTGTGCTAATATTACAGAGAAAAACTACCAACATCTGGAAGACAGTTTTCCAAAACGAACGGGGGGAAAGGAAGATGAAAAACTCCCATTCCTAAATTCCATGGGTGCAAAACCCCACATGGGCATGGGTAAAGCAAAAAAAAATATCCTAAAATCAGAGCAAAACAGCCACGCCAGAATCCTTAAAAAGTCAGGAATCATTCCATGGATAGCATGACATATTTTTTCCAGGGAACTTGTAGGAAAGTTCCCCTCAATCATCCACCCCAAAGCTGTTCCACGGTGCCCTTTGCTTTGATTAAACACAGAGTTTCATGAAGGCATTCTTGGGCAAAACGTTCAGGATTTGGGTAAAGAGTTAAAAGAGTCAGGCATGGAATGAGCCCAGCTGGGAGGAGGGAAAGGGAAAATAAATATTGACTGGGGGTAAAAGATGGGGTTGAGATGGAATTGCCCTTCCCACCAGCCTGCCCTCCATGCTGAGCTTGGGCAATCCTCTCGCCAAGGAGAAATGAACCTCTCTGTCTTCAGCCTGAGGTGAGGAGTCCTTTCCTAGAACTGAAAAACAAAGTAAAATAAAATAAATCGTTCCTAGCCTGAGCAGGCAAATTTTTACGAAAAGAATGTCTGATTTCAGGAATCTGCAGTCTCCCAGTGCAAAAAAATGTCTTTGCTGAAAACTGTCCAGCCTCTGTGATTTTAATTAAATAGCAAAGACCGTGTGTCGAAATTCACAGTCTCCATCCCCATTTACTAGTGGGTGTTGAAAAATAACCTAAAAAAAAAAAAAAAACAAGCATTAAAAAAAAAAAAGCTTACTCTTTACTCAGCAACTTGAACAGATTTCAAGTCATTTTGTAGTTGGGAAGAATGCTCACAAAGACAGAGATTTTCTTGACTGAGATCATCAGAGCTGAGAGCTGAAGCAATTGTGCAACTGAGAAATGTACTCAGGCTTATTTCACAAGAATTATTTACTCTTTAAACTATTCATTCACACTACAAGAAAAAAATTAAAGAAGAAAAAAAGAAAAAAAGAAAAAAACAAAAAAGAATAAAGAAAAAAGGAAAAAAAAAGAAAAAAAGAAAAAGGAAAAAAGAGAAAAAAGGGAAAAAAGAAAAAAAGAGATTTTAGACAAATTATCTCCCCTGATATCTTCAAGATGATTATCAGAGCAGGGTCCTTATCTCCAGCAGCCAAAGGCAGGAAAATGCTTGGCCAAAGCCCTTTAATTCAGTCGGCTCCCGAATTGTGCCTTTGCATCCTCATAGCCTGATACTCGCAGAAGGGAGAGGCTGATTTTCATTTTCTGTGCTCTAACTTTCTAATAAACAATAAGCAGATCACAGCCTCCCTCTTTTGTGCAGGGGAAAATAAGCATTTTTTTATTATTATTTTTTTTTTAATATTACAAAAAGGGACAATATGCTAAAAATATGCAGCGAACAAATATCATCTGTACAGACTGGAAGAGAACCTTCATAAATTAACCTTATTAGTGCATTACTGTAAGCGAATGCCAAAAAAGCTCCTAATTTGCATTAAGATAGATTTTTCAGGTTGGCTGCATGATTTAATTAAAGAAAAGATTAAGAATCATTAAACAAGCTGCTCTACCTTGCAATAACAGAATTTATATCTGATTCAGGTTAACGAAAACACAGATGGTGATTCAGTAACTGTTGAGTTGCTGTAACAGAATGAAAATGATCCCATTAGTTCTCTGGAAATGTGAGGGAATTTGAAAATTAGCATGCAGATACATTGTATGGTGCTAGACAGCTTGGTCTGCTTGGATCATCACTGATTACTCTTTGTTTGGGTTGGCAACACTGAACTTAATAAATGAAAAAATGTTCCAGTATACCACAGTTGGAAACTGTTCAAGGTTGAAATAGGTGTGCAGACTTTCAAGAAGAGAGAGTTAAGTAAACAAATGTCAATCAATTTGGGGCTGGCAGCGTTTTTTTCTTCCAGAATGTCTGTTCTTGAGAAGCAAGTGTCATCAAAATTGAAATCCTTTGCTTGATACATATGTTCATGTGGTATTTATTATTACAAAGGTATTTTAAATGCGTGTCGTTCGTTTACAAAGGAGCCTCGGCAGCGTTTGGACGCTAAAAGTGGAGGAGAGCTCTTAGGAGAGAAAGTGGGTCGGATTGTGTGTGGCACTGACAAAGAAATCAAACCTGCTGCAAAGGAAGGATGTGATGGGAGGAGATGTAAAATAAAGGTAAAAGCCCTCCTAAATAATCTGGTGAATTGGATAAGGTTTGTAAGAGATCATCGTTACGCCGTGAGGGAGAGCAGAGCCTGGGCAAGGGTGGTTCTGTTCAGCAGGTGACATTTCCAGGGCTCTGGCAGAGACACCTGCATTGTCCAGGGGATGACACCTAGGCAAGGGTGGTTCTGTTCAGCAGGTGACATTTCCAGGGCTCTGGCAGAGACACCTGCATTGTCCAGGGGATGACACCTGGGCAAGGGTGGTTCTGTTCAGCAGGTGACATTTCCAGGGCTCTGGCAGAGACAGCTGCATTGTCCAGGGGATGACACCTGGATCACAGCAACCCTATGAGCAGAGCAGGAGGTCTGGATGACAGAACTTGCTCAGAGCAGTGCACAAGCTCAGATCAACACCAAATTTTCCACCGTGACTCATTCCGTGGCATTAACACTCAGGCAGCAGGACAGGAGGGTGTCTCCTCCTTCTAAGAGGTTATTTTTCCTTTTCTTTTTGACTTCTTCATTTTATTGCAGCTGACTTCAAGGCCAAAAGGTTGTGCATAGGGTGTTACAACAAAAACGAGGTTGTAACACTCGGACTTTTAGGTTAAAGTGTTCTTTGCTTATCACGTGTTAAGATCTTTCAGAAATGATGTAATGCACCAGGGACTGTGGTGCTACATTTGCAAACCACCTTTTTTTTAATCATTAATTGACATCATATAATAATGTCCAGCTCACTACTCCCAAAGTGACGGCAATTAATCTTGCAGGGGAAAAAAAATGACATTTTTAGCTTTTAGCATAGAAAGGTCATAAACAGGTTGTCTTCAGTTTGACTGGATTTTAACCATCTGATCAAACTTTTTTTCTTTTTTTTTACTTTAACATTTTTTGAACATTACCTTGTTTTTTCTAACACTTACATATTTAAAGATTACATTTAGCAGAGATAGCCTCAGCAACTTGGCAGCATTTAAAAGCACACATGTTATTGCAAACAAGTGTGTCTTAGTTACAAAGGAAACCTTTGCTGTTCTTCCATGACCAGCACTTTTCTTTTTTTACGTCTTCAGAAACTGTTTGGTGCACGATGAGTGACAGCACTGAAAAACATTGATTTTTTTTTCTTTTTTTTTTTTTTTCTTCTCTCATTTAGGAGCAGGGTTTTGTTCTCAAACAAGGTGAACCACATGGAAAAATATCATTAAATATTTTCTCAGTACTCCAGCTTGCCACAGACCAGTTAAGAATCCTGTCTTTGTAGTGCTCAGGGTGCTTGCAGTTTTCACATAATTGCAAACCCATCTCCCTCCTTGGCTCCTCGAGCAGGGATGTAAAGGACTGTGAATGGTGCAGAGTCTCCCCTGTGAAATTGTACAACCAAGGAAGGGTTATGCTGTGCATGCCAACGTCAAGTGTAAGCTGGAAAGGGCTGGATTACCGAGGAAAGAGAATAGATCAGGATATTAACTGCCAGCTATCGAATGATCACAGGATATTTTGGTAGTTGCTGCAGCAAAACTGAGCAGACCTTTTTAATATTCTGCCTTGTTTTCCGTGAAAGCTGTGAGGAGCACAAGAGGATATTTGATTTATATTTGTGCATTCTTGTTTGGACGAGGACTGTGAGAACCCAGTGGTTTTTGGTTCATGGGAGATCTGGCACATCGCTCTCTTGGTTTGGATTCAAGCGGGTTCACATCCCCCGAGTTTCGCTTTGACTTTTGATTTTGAACAAATCCAAAAAAAGGCAAAACAAAGCCCTGATGAACCAGCTAACTTTCTCATGATTTCCACCCAAAATTATAAACTTTGCCCCCTTCACAAGTGAAAGACTGTATTCAAAACTATAGGCTTTCCAAAAGCTGTTAACTGCAGCTATTTTTAGGTCAGCGAGGAAGATAACCCAAATTCTTCTGATTTTTCCAGAATGAGGGCCTCAAATATCCAAATGATCTTCTCAGAAACCCTGTTTACCAGAGAGGCAGTTCTGTGAGTAGGAAAAAACCAGAGAAAGAGCCTGAGGGCTCTCCTGGCTCCTTTCTTGAGAAAACACGAACGTGTTATTCCTACCTCCACCCTTAAATTCACTGCACTGGGCATTTCAAGAACGAGTTAAGCACAGCAGAATTTCTGGATATGACTCTGGCCAGAAGATGCCATTCCCCTACAAAGAAAGCTCTCTCACATTCCGTGGGGTCATCTAAGATGGAAGCTTCACAAGGACTTTTGGATGTTTGTCAGGACCTTCTTGTAAATGCTGTGTGTCCTTGGCCAGTTCCAGAATACCTCCCGTGTGAATCTATCACAGAGAATCATGCACACGGTTCTGGCCCTCGTTAAGAAAAACTAAAAAAAAGGATAATGAAAAGCAGGGAGATTTCTGAACATTCAGGATTGACTTTCTCAAATGTCCTCAAAGGAGAATCACAGAAGAGTTAGGGTTGGAAGGAAAGTATGGGGATCTTCTTGTCCAGTCTTCAAGAAGGTTGCATAACCCAAATCAAACAACTCTGAGACCTCCTTATCCCAGTGGGCCCCTTTTAAAAAAGTATCAATGCATGGTAAAAATGTATTATATCACAAAAGTACTTTTCAAAAACCGCTATTTGCCATTTTCAATTTCAATTTCATTCTGGTTTTATCATCGTGCTTTTCTCAGCTGATTGGACTCAAATAAGAGTTACATTTGTATTCTTTTTCTTTTTTTAACGTGGGATTTATGGATTTCCTCAAAAAAGAAATTATTTCATACTTTACACAGTGGGAGTTTGTTACTCACATCAGCTCCTTTTGGTATAAAACAATAGTGCTGCATTTGCTTTTCCTATAAGGAAACCCCACATTTTAAGCATCAAACTGCAGTGTTTGGACACTTTGCCTTCCTCACCCTCCTCATTTTCTTTACATTTCCTTTCCTTCTTATGGGAGAACTGTTTTGGTAACTTCAGGGTGTTTGGTTCTCCCAAGCAAGAAATTACAGCATCTGGCAACTCTACCCAGGTTATCTCTACACATCTCACACTGGATTTTCAGCTGACATTTCACAGGATGCTGGAATGTGCTCCATTATCTCTGTAGAAGCACTCTGAAAATTTGGATGGGATCCAGTCAGGGAGCCAAGAACAATACTGTGGAAATTACCTGACCAGTCAAGTCTATAAAAAGTGAGTTACAAACAGCATAAGCTAAAGCCAATAATTCTAACAAATATTCCTTGGGAATCCTGTAAGTTAAAATGAGAGTAATGAGGACATTGTAATCCTTTAACATGAATAAATAGCAGAAATATTAGCTCTCTTTGTCTGAAAAATTGTCAGATTCTAATAGCCACGCCAGGTTATTTGTAAAATTGTTTGGGATCTTGGATGCTGGCAAGCAGAGTGTGACTTTGAGCTGGACTCTGGAACAACCTCGTGGATTATGAGACCCCCGAGATGCACCGGGCAGCCCCGAGCAGTGCTACTGGATCAGACCTCAGTTTGTGTTCCCATGACACTCAAAGGAGGCAAAAGAGGCACATTTTCCACAAGTTTGTAAACATAACAGCTTCCAGCAAAAGTGGTGAGAAAAGTTCAGGGATTTGGTGGGTTTTTTTCCAGGCATCTACTCCGTGTCACTGGTGGGAGCTGGGAAAGTGACTGTTGCAATAAAATGGACCATAGGCTCTTTACAAAACAGGATGAAATGTTTATATTTGGCTATTGTGGTGATGGATGCTAAAAAACCAAAGATAAATAAACATATTAATTATGTGTCAAACCACAGGACATCTCTTAGGACACTGTGATGGGAAGACTCAAATGCTAGAGATAACTTTGCTTCATTTCAGTGTATTTCTTGATGAGCTTTATTAACCTTTAGGGACAAATTAATCCAAACAGTATTTGTTACTGTGACCTTCTGTATTTCCTCCTCATACTTAAAGGCAGGATGATTCCATCTAGAAAATAATTTAGATGGTGGAAATATGTACCATCCCAGTGACTTAAATACATCCCTGTGCTGAGAAATTACTGTCCCCTGGTTCTAAACTGCACTGGAAGCTATTTAGTTAAAGAAGGACAAGTATTTCCCTCCTTTCCTACTCCTACCGAGAGAATTTGAAAATCACTCAGCTCATTCCCCGTAATTTCTCTCCATAGCCCAATAAAAAGGATAATCTTCTGTTTCTCAAAACCAAAATTCAGAGAGAAACTGCAGCCACACTAGAACAGCAGAAATAACTTTCTTATTCCTCACTCCAGCGTAAAGAACAAGTCCTCTAATTAATGCAGCTCTCTGGTCAGGCCAACACTTCTTTTTATAATTCCTGACACTCTGTAATTTATTTTATTTTAATTCTTCAGGGTGTGTGAATGTTTCAGAGTGCCCCAAACGAAATGGGGGCTGTCAAGAGATGCGATGCTGCGTCATCGCGGAGCCGATGGCCACGAGCCAGCTCTGTCAACACTTGGCTTTGTACTGTCCGGGGGAGAGAAGCTGATTCTTCAGCAGTGTCTAATCAGTTTAAAACAAATCTGGAAGATGTTACTAGAAGACAAGATGAGATCCAGGCCACAGCAGCCTCTGCATACAAAGGAGTGGAGGATTTCGTTTGAAAACGAAATTAAAGAGGTGGAAACAACTCTTGACAGTTTCAAAGGGGCTTTAACTGTGGGTAAGAAGGAGTGAACTTCTGGTTTGGGAAATGGGGCTACTGGTGCCGAGGGAAAGAATCTTGTTCTGTCACCTCTGATGTAGCAACAGAGATATCAGGGAACTGATCTCCCAGTAAGCAATG
Source organism: Serinus canaria (assembly GCF_022539315.1). Lineage (NCBI taxonomy): Eukaryota > Metazoa > Chordata > Aves > Passeriformes > Fringillidae > Serinus > Serinus canaria. The sequence continues at coordinate 3,042,248 of NC_066321.1, forward strand.
GAAAAAATTCCTGTATATTCACAGCAGCATTCCAATACACAAAGGGGACACACAGAAGGTTGGAGGGTGACTTCCACACAGGTCTGTATTGATAGGAGCAGGGGAATTGGTTTTAAATTGGAGAAAGGAAGACTTTGATTAGAGATTAGGAAGAAATTCTTCCCTGTGAGGGTAGTGGGACCCTGACACAAGTTGTCCAGAGAAGCTGTGGCTGCCCCTGGGTCCCTGGAAGTGCCCAAGGCCAGGCTGGATGGGGTTTGGAGCAACCTGGGATAGGGGAAGATGTCCCTGTCCATGGCAGGGTGTGGAATGAGATGAGCTTTAAGGTCCTTTCTAACTCAAACCATCCTGTGATTCCATGATTCATCATAGCCTGGTTAGTTCTTGAAAGAAAACCAAAGTCAAATAATTTGGAGGGTCACAATGACAAGAAACAGTTACCTAATAAATCACAGGAGGTGTATATAAAAAGGTAAATACGTACTTTTGATTTATGGAACAACTTCCATCTGAGTCCATCAAAAGGTTTCAGAAACTAAATGTTTCCATATCCAGCAAAGATATCAGAGAGCTCCACATTCATCTTTCAGTGCCTCATCTGGAAACCTCCTAACAGCCCTGGATCCCACAGGTATCCCAGCAAGGCAGAAGCTCTGATGGTTTTCTCTGGGATGAATTTCTGGAAGACTCAGTTTCCTTCTGACACCGTGCAGTACAGGAATGGAGGTAGAAAGCCAAAATTTCTCTCCTGCCTGCAGGCACCTGACCTGGCCCACAGAACATGGCCAAGACACACTTTGCCCTTGTAGGATTCAACTCAAGGACAAGTGGGTCACTTCAGCACCCAGAAAGGGAATGGAAATAGTTGGGATGGAAATAGTCAATAAAGAGGTGGAGGAGCTACTGGAGCCTTCTCTTACTGCTACAGAGGTGTGGCAGGGGTAAGAGCAGGATGTGTTTCTGGGAGAGTTGAGTGCTGGATTTAAAGCAGAAAACAGAAAATACCCCCTAACATTAATTTGAAAACAATCAGCTAAGGTGTTCTATAAAACAGCTGTTACTGGGGAAGGGGAAGGGGGGCAGGGAGAGAGCTGTAGATCCACAGGAAATTCCTCCACCAAGCTGAAGGAGGCCTTCAGTATCTCTCATGATTGCAAACTAGTGGGAAGAAGTCAGGAAGGAGCAGGAATGTCCTGCCTTTCTCACAGCTGCCCAGTGGGATCTGTGAGTTCCCATCATCTGAGATAAACACTCAGGAGTCCAGGCATCTTCAACCCCAAAAGAAAATCACCCCTTTTCATTTCTCCCCTCATCCAACATTTTATGAAGTTGAGATTTCAGTTATTTTCTTATTATTAAAGGGGAGAATAACTGATAGTGAAAGGAAAAAAAATTCCTTATTGCAGGAACTCAGAGTACCAGGATGCGTTCCTCTTTTTATCATTTCAGAAAAAAAAATATAACCACCAAAAAAAACCCCACCCCTTTTTCCCTACAATGTTTTGTCCTTGCTGTTTTTCTTCTCTCAGAGATCTCTTCCCTCATTCCCTTCACTTTGATCCCCACTCATGTTTTTGGTGGCATGGTCATTGGCTCCAAGGGAGCAGAGTTTATCCCTTGCCCTCTGGGGCTGCATCTATTCAACCTCCCCAGCTTTATTCTAGTAAAGCCTGGTGAAACATTCTTTTGCCTGACGTGGGAATTACCCCAATATCTGAGTTGAGACAAATTCCTCCACCTCTCTGTAATTCATCTTTTTCACTTTACATGAGGATTTTTCTCGCGGTCTGTGAAGCAGGTCAGATTACCTTAGATACTTTGTCAGTAGCTGAATGGATAGGGTATTATAAACTCTAATTTACAGTCTCCTGTAACTTACTGTATATAAAACACTGAAAGATTACAGATCCACTTCAGCTAAACCCCTAAAGGTCTGCATCTTAGCCAGGTTTAGCCATAGAATGTTTTCTTTTAGGGCCTGAAGGAACTGTGGCCTGATGTGCCCTGAGCAGTGTGGGACAGAGTTTGAGCAGTTTGAGCTGCCCCTGTTTCCCCCAGTGAGGTCCTGGGTCACACCTGGATGCTTTGGGTTCTTGAATTTTCCTCCCTATATTTCCTGAACCCACAGAAATGTGCTGAAGTTTATTACAGCAACCTCTGCAGCCGCTGGATGCAAACCAGTGCTCAGGTTATATGTGAGCAATCAAAAAATTGGTGCTCTTGCACCATGGTGCATTTTTTAATTAACACAGTGAACTACAGCAGCTTTTAGTAATGGATTTCAGCCTCTTTTCTTTCCTAGAATCATGGAATGGTTTGGGTTAGAAGGGACCTTCAAAGGCCACCCGGTCTAACTCCCCTGTATTGAACAGGGACATCTTCAGTTTGACCAGGCTGCTCAGAGCCCTGTCCAAAGTGGCCTTGGATGTTTCCAGGGATGGGGCATCAACCACCTGAAGGAGGGAAACCTCTGTTCAGTCCTCCTTGCAAATCCACAATTTCATTTCCCTTCTCCTCCTCTACTCTCTTCCCACGCCATTGTCACATCAACAGCAATGGACAGGAAGATCTGGAAGCTCTGAAATCCTCTGCTCACTCTCAGTTTTCTCCACTCCCTTCACCCTCACCAGGATTCCTCATTGCCCACCACAGAAGACTCCCATAATAAAAACTAACATCACAACAGACACAAACCTTATTGCTAAACTTAACTAGACCACATCCCTGTCTGAGGGAACAAGGAGAGAGCAGACACACATTGAGGCAGGAAAACCTTTGGCTGCTCCAGTTCATCTCATCCCAGCTCTGTGGCTGAAGCCATTCCAGCTGCCCTGCTTACCTTGGGAAGAGGCAGAGGGGATGCTGCAAGCCTAGCTGTGCCTCTCAGTTTGACTTCCACATCTCCTTCATCTTTGGGAGATGATCCCAAGCACCTGCTGAATTCTCCATGATGAGGAGCACGGGCTGATTTATCCTGCAGTTCCCAGCATGGAAACTGGTCTGTGGGTAAAGACCTGAGTCTGCAGCATCTTCCATCAGCACAAAGCACACAACTGTGTGAGAAACCTTTTCATAATCATGAGGAAAAAGAGAGAGAGGAAAAACAAAACCCAAACAAATTCTTAAACATATTCAGACTCAGCTGGAATTCAGACCAAGAGATGGACTAGCTACTTACTTATCCCTGAGGCACATTCACCCCTCTCTATAATTAAGCTCTTGGGCTGTTTTGTTAGTGGTGAGAAGCAGCCTTTGCCAAAAGTCATCTGGCTTTCCCCCTTAGAACACTGACAGGTTTTTTCCCCCCTCCCTGCTAAAGAAAGCTTTCAATTTCCATTGCTTATGTGCTTTAGGTATAATTATTTTTTTTTTTACCTTTCACGGTGTTATTTCCTACCCATAAAATTATACAAAAATGGTCATCAGCGAGCCTGCTGAAAAGACCATCCACCATACATTACAGAGAATAACCTTAATATTTATAAAAAAAAATAAAGACCATATTTCTTTTAAAGATCTTGCTCTAAACAAACTGAATTATTCATGCATAGAATTGTACAGCATTAGAACACCTGTTTTCAATCATGCATAATGTAAAATCACTCATTACCTCACAAGAGCCTCTACATCTCCAGCAATCAAATGGCATTGAAACAGAGGAACAGGTGCTTGGCAGGTGGATCCAAACAGATGTTTTAGGCTTGGTTGTCTTTTCTTGTACAGGTGTGGTGATCTTGTTTTCAACGGCATAATTGCTATTTGAATAGGTGATATTTAATTCTTACGTGCTTTAATATTTATTTTTGCATCTTCAATTCCTTTTTTCCCCACTCTGCTAACTGCACAGGCTCAAAACAGCTTATGAGATGTGGGAAAGCTCTGGACTGATACATCAGTGATGCAATGGAAAGTACAGCTCCTCTTACTCAGACCTTCATGCCACAAATTCTCAGCCAGGAGACTTTGTCCTTTTTCTAGACAACTTGTTCAAAATCACTGCAGAGACCTCCAGACTCTCAACCAGGGTCCAGCATCCCCTTCCTGAAGGATATTTGAATGTTGGCTGTATGGAGATAGGATAAACCTTCATGAAAACAATAAAAGAGGAAATGGAGAAGATCTCTGCGTGCTTTTCCAGGGTTCAATTATGCACAATTTAAATGTGCCTAAAAACTCCAGCAGACTTAGTACACTGATGTCATGAAGGAAAAATAAGTCACTGATGGAGAGCAGGGTTAGATTAGAAATTAGGAAGAAATTCTTCCCTGTGAGGGTGGAGAGGCCCTGAAACTGATGTCCAGAGAAGCTGTGGCTGCCCCTGGATCCCTGGAAATGTCCAAGGCCAGGTTGGACAGGGCTTGGAGCAGCCTGGAACAGTAGAAGGTGTCCCTACTCAAGGGAGGGGGTGGAATGAGATCATCTTTAAGGTCACTTTAAGGTCACTTCCAACCCAAACCATTCTAGGATTTGATGGTTCCAAACCTTGACTCTGCTTCTCAAACTCTGGATTTCATGTGGGCTCCATGGGAGAGGCACATGGACTAGTGGCCTTTGCTAAACCAGATTGTGGACCTGGCGCTCTGCAAAAGCTGCAGGAGCCACTGAGTCTGCAGGGAAAGAAAAAAAAAATAAATAGCAAAAATTTGACATCTTGCCCAAAAAGTATTTTGGTGCTCATTGCCTTCGAGCACCGATTGCTGGTTGGCCAAAGCTGATGTGTTCCCACTCCTACTTCAGTTTCAACAGCAAAGTGGCAAATCATTAGAAACAGCTTTAAACTTGGCACCCTGACCAGCATCTCCAGAGAGCAGCCAAGGACTGAAAATCCAGGGTGGCAGCTTATTGCTCCACAGGTCACCTGCCCTCAGCCTGCGTTTGCTCCTCGTGATCCCACACCGCAGGTGCAGAGGAACAAGCAGGGATGCAGTGACCTGGATGGATGCTCCATCCAGGTGTGTTCAGAGCAGAACAACTCTTCTAATCAACAATGATTAGCATGTGATGCTTGCAGGGTGTGAACAACAGATTTGTTTTGTGTCCAATCATTTTGTGTTTCAAGGACCAGAGCAGTAACGTTTTGGGACCACAACGTGCCACCACTGAATTTTTCCCTGTGAGGGTGGGGAAGGCCCAGGCACAAGGTGCCCAGAGAAGCTGTGGCTGCCCCTGGATCCCTGGAAATGTCCAACGCCAGGCTTGGAGCAACCTGGCCTAGTGGAAGGTTTCCCTGCTCATGGCAAGGGATAGAATGAGGAGATCTTTGAGGTGCCTTGAGCCCAAACCATTCTATGATTCCTGGATTTTAGAACACAGAAAATAATTTGTACAAACATGTAATTCAATTATTCTGCCCCACTATACCATATTAATTCCCTGCATTTTTCAGTGTCAGAGATCTCATTTTTATTTGAGTATAAGTATTTCCCTGTATTTTTAAGCAGGAATGGCAAAAGAACCTGATTCCCTGATCAAGGGATTATTCTGGATTTACCTCACTGAAACATGTTCTCATTCGAAGGGCAGAAAGAACAGTTAATGAATCTGCCCTGAACCAAGTATGACACAACTTAGGTGACACTATCACATTAGGAAGTAGGGTATCAAGACTGATCAGGACACATAAATATGTAGATTAATTTATCTATACAGTTCACACTTACAAAGACAAAAATTACCTCTAGCATTCATTCACATGCTTATTCACGTGTAGCAATTAAAAGATACAGGGAAAACATCTGATAAAAAGTTCTACCAGTCCATGGTAACTTACCTGTCCAAAGTCAGCACAGACCTCAAAACAGAAACTTCCAGAAACAGCAGGTGCCTGTAGTGACCTCTGTCCCACCACTCCAGCATTTTGTCCTTCTCCTGGGCCCCTTCAGTGGTAAACAAATGGGCAGGAGGCTTCATTCTCAGCTGAAAAGCTCCAGAAAACCTCCCTTCAGCACAATTCCTCAGAGACTGCGAAATTCTTGTATTTCTGGGTCAGATATGTGTGACTTCTGGTAGAAGTTACTTTAAACACAAGAACAGCAAAGAGAAACAAAGGATGTATCAGCGCATCCAGGATGAAATTAAAGCTCAGCAAATGCTTCACAGATTCCATTAGGGATTATTTTCTGAACATTTTTCTTTCTTAGGAGAAAATGTAAACTCTTACCTTTGACACAACAGGTCCATCTCGCAGCTCCAGCACAGCCTCAGCATCTACTGATGTCCCCCAGTGTTCCTCCTTTGACCTCCCATCCAGCCCCAGGTACTGGAGCTCATCTTTAACCCAGGATGAGGTGGTTTGGGTTGTTTTTGAACATTTCCACAAAGAGCTGTTTGATCTGGAGTGCTGCCTGCAGGAAACAGAGCTGCTCTCGTCCTCCTCTTAAGAACTTTTGACCACTTTTTGCTGCAGGATCTTTTCCCACATCCTTGTCTCCATGACCAGGCTTCAAAGGACACCGTGCTCTTGCCTTTGACAGCCCTCACCAGCTCTACACCTCCTGGCTTGAAGTGGGTCTGTGCAGCTTTTCTCCACGATATGTTTCCATTCATTCCTCACATTTAATTTGTCTCTCAGCTGATCACAGAGGCAGCATGGATTGGCCTCTCCAGGATGCTTCGGATCAATTTTCTTCTCACATGAAGCATAAATTATTAACAACACCAGGCACTCAAACCCGACTTGCTCCCAAAGTTCCCTGCAGTTTACAAAATATCTAGATGGATTAACAGCTGCAAAAGATTGGTGAGTGTGAGCTGTGTAAATTCCAGGTGGGAGGGAAACTCCTGAGATAAAGGACTTGTAATGAAAAGCATCTTTTTCATTTATGGGCCAGTAACAGCTCTTTTGTGTCGAAGGCCTCAGAATCATTTAATTTTGCTGTGGCTCTGCATATTCACCAATAAAAAGGCCCTATTGCTCTTCTCAGAGAGGTGTTCCAAGGGGGTTATAAAGAAAGTGGAGAAATTAAAAGTTTTTTTCCCAGGTGTAATGTGTTCTTTGTGTCTTGTTTACCTGAGATGTGCACCCTGCAGTTCCTTCACTCAGCAGTGCCTCTGGAGCACGGTGGGCTGCACGCTCTTCCCTAAGGGTGAGCAAAGCAGCAGCTTACAGATCACAGAATTGTCAGGGCTGGAAAAGCCCTCTGAAATCATCAAACCCAGCTGTTAATGTCACAGTGCCAAACCCACCCCAAACCATGTCCTCCAGGGCCATATGACATAGCTCTTGCTCAAGGCCTGGATGGATGGGGCTTGGAGCAACCTGGAAGTGGAAGTGGAAGGTGTCCCTGCCCATTGCAGGGAGTAGAATGAGATGAGTTTAAGGTTCTTTCCAACCCAAAACAGTCTGTGATTCTGTGATTCTACCGGAGAACAGAATTGCAAATTGCTCAGAGGAAAGATACAGCATTGCAAAACTGAAGCAAGCCTGAGACCTTGTGGGTTTGATTAAGGCCGTTTAGTTTTAGACCCTCTGACTGCAAGAGTGACTACTTTGTTAGAATGGAGGGAACAGTACCCACATGGAGACCAAACCCAGGCGCTGCAAACAGTTATTCCAACTGCTGAGGTGTGCAAAGATAACTTTAAACACGTCTGTTAATATATATATTTATATATACACACACATAGACACATGCACACACATATATACAGAATCATGGAACCATGGAACAGGTTGGGGTGGAAAGGACATTAAAACTCATCCAATTCCAACCTCCTGCCATGGGCAGGGACATCTTTCACCAGACCATGTTGGTCCAAGCCCCATCCAAGCTGAGCCTAGAACACTTCCATGGATGGGACAGGCCCAGCTTCTCTGGGCAACTTATGCCGTCCTTGCTTCTTTGAGCAACAAATTTCTTCCTAATCTCTAACCCAAACCTGACCTCCGTGCTGAAGCCATTCCCCTTTGTCCTGCTGGCAATAGGACATTCTGTATAAAAGCCATGGAGCCCCTGTTTGTAGACAAAAGGGAGCCCAGTGCTGGACACCACAGCCGGTGCGAGCCCCGACTCCCGCAGTTCCCGCGACGGCAGCGGGGCTGTGGCTGCCCTGGCAGCTCCGCTTTCAGCCCGACAGCTGCGGATCCCAGGTGGTCTGACATTTGAGAGAGGGGCTGCGGGGGAGACTGGAGGTGTTCTAGGGGAGAAGGAGGTTGCGAATAACGCCGAGCCCTCATCCAGATGGAATCGCTCACGGAACAACCTGGGATACTCTATTACCGTCCATATGCCTCCCAGGTCTCCAAAGGCCACACTCCATTGATTTATTAGAAATCTGCTTCTTTTCCCCCAGCCTTGGTTCCTTCCCAAACAGGGCATAATGTGGGATTTACTGCCATCTGAAACGCTCCTTTTTAAAAACCAGTTCTTCGCCTAAGCTGGGCTTCAGAAATGCTCCAATAAACACCAGATTAGAGAGCATTTCGGGACGGGAGCCCCCTCTTTATGTAGCCTTTAAACAAATTTCTTCCTGCCACAATGAGTGATAAAACATTTTATAGGGCATTTCTATGATAAGTAAATGGCTGAAGGCATGGCACCAGCAGAATTAAAGCCACCAGATATAACTCTGCCACAGTCTGCCTTACACTTATTTCTTCCTTTGCATATAAGCCTGGAAGAATTATTTTATTGTTTTAGCACTGCAAACAGTTGTTATTAGTGTATCTTATTTATAGCCATTTCTTTGAGGCACTATAGTAATACAGAAAAATATCAGTTATTTCATCACACTGGTGAATTTAATGAACCTGAAGGTGTGTGTTATTTTAGCACTTGCTGCAGCTCCTGTGAAAACCCAATGGTGCTAAAATCTGTAAACCTGTCACTGCTTAAGTAATAACCTTGTTAAAAGCATCTTCATTTAACTTATTTCAGCTTTTGCAGAATGCAGGTTTTATTTTATCAGTGCAGGGAATAGGTGTTTCTAACCAAACCACTTATTGTAAATATAGTTAATTGTAGTTCATTAATTTATTCTCAGTGTTATTGCTTTTATTTTAACACTTAGTTTAAATTAAGTGTTGTCTAGAATTGAGTTCCCATTTTCGATTTTTTTTAAACAAACTCTTAATTTATATAAAATATCTTTGGTTAGAACAGTAAATTTTATCCTGCAATATGGAAAATGCTCTTTGCATTCATTAATATCCCTTTATGCTGCAAGAAATGAGCTTTCTTCCTTAACAGCAGACAGGAAAACAAAATGAAATTCTTTTTTTAATCTCACCACTGTGAAATTGGGCTTCTTCCTTTCATTTAAAAATATAGAGAAAATGAAATATTGATGGCATGTGATCCAAATTATCAATTGATCCCTGCAAATGCACATCTACAATTATCGAAATCCTGGCAATAGAAGAATGGGAACTCCCTGCTATTTAGCACCATTCAGCAGAAAGAGAAGTGTAATTTGCACCATCACTTTTTTCACAGCACCAATGATACTTCCTATACTATTACACCATGGAGTTGTTTGTGACAAACAATAAAAGTATCGGGTTCCCAGTAAATTATTACAAGGTGGGCAATTATCCACCCATTAATACTTCTTGGTTTTGAGACCTGCTGTGCTCCCTAGTGCTCCCTGGCAGACACATCCCAGGGGTACAGACCTCAAAGCTGATGCTGGGTGCCAGCAGGGCCCCGAGCTCTTGATGGCAGAGGGGCTCCAGTAAAATCCCAAACGTGTCAGCTACTTTGGAAGAATTATCAGAATTAGCCATCCAGGATGCTTCCATTAGATTGTCATTTGATTGGGGGGTGATTTTTTTTTCCTCCCATAATTTAGCTCTCCTCTCTGTGTTTCTGTTTCAGGGTTTATTGATTCGTGCTCCAGAGTAGGGCTGTGACAAATTTAAATCAGGCCATGATCATCCAAGAGGGTGCAACATCCCCAGCCAGGCACAAAGCTGACCTGGGTTATTTCACTGTCCCTCACTACAACTCTCTGCCCTAATCAGTCTTACTTCACAAACAAGCTGAAAATGCAATTAACTTCATCCTTTCTTCCAGTTTTGGTGCCAAAACCCCTCAGGGGGTGGCAGGGCAGTGCAGACCCCTGGGTGGGTCCTACACAGCAAGCAAGAGGGATGCTGCAGGAATTACTCCATTCCTGGATGATAGGAGCCAGGATGGGTGACAATGGTCAGCAGGCAGCCCAGAGGTGGGAATGAGGAACTGAAATGGGGCTGAAGGCACCAGCATCCCCCAAAGCCTTTATCAGCATCTGAAAAACCAAGGTGGGAGCACCCAGATCTGGTCTCTAGGATGGGAACAGCCAGATCTGCACTGGGTGCAGCCCAAAGAGGTGAGGGGTAGGAGGAGGAAACACACACTGCCTATGTGCTGTGTCTACAGCAGGGTCATTCCACCAAAAATTAGGTTTTGTCTCAAACCAGGAGAGTGTCAGTGTGCCCCAGGAGCTGCAGCAAATGGAGGAAGAGGAGGGAAGCCAAGCTGCCTGTGCCTCCCCACAGCTCCAGGACTCAGGGCAGAAGTTAGGATGCTTCAAATCCCAACAGCTGCAGTGTGTCTTCAGGATCTGAGAAACCAGACCAAGCAATTGAAAAGGAATCCAGTTGTTTAAGCTTAGGCTGGGATTGTGTTTGTATTTGTTTTGCTTGTAACCTTTCGTTTCCAGCCTTCCAGCTAAAAGCCTGACCTTACGTCTTGCTTAATAAACCTTTTGAAAAAGCTTTATTTTATCATCCAGCCTGGTCTGTGCTGCAGGGAAGATGGATGGGAGGGAATAGGTGAAGCTGTGGAGGTGCAGAGGCACATCCTAAGAGTTCAGGGTGGGAAGCTGGGGTGCATCCTGCCCTGAAATGCTGTTCCACAGAGCCATGGGCACTCCTGTGAAGGGTTAGACAGCCAGGAGAGATCCTCTGCTAAAGCTTCTCACAGCTTAGAATGCACTCAGTGGAAAGAATACAGATGTCTGGAAGTGTGCATAAAAGGATCTAGCTGATAATGACCAAATGCCATTCAGACACTAAAGCAATTCTGAAAATGCAAGGGTTATTTTGGAGCCTTGGGAGCTTCCCTGCTGCAGCGTTGGGGGTCTGCAAGCCCAGTTTGGTGTGGGTCAGCATCACACTTCCTCTGGAGCTGCCACCTAACTCTGCTTCACTCCTCCCTGCTGTGCCTCTGAAACTGCACCACAAACTCCTTCCTGCCCTGGACTCAGCTTCGAGTGTTGGTAAAAAAAAATTTTGAGCCTTTTCTGCTCCAACACAGAAAAAAATGTCCCATATCAAACATCCGGGCTGTTTCCAGGGGCCCTGCTCTTTCTCCTGACATCCTGTGCTGCCACAACCCACAGAGAGAAAAGACAAACCCAGCCACACAAGATAACCCCAAATTTGATGCTCAGGTGCTGAACTGAGCAGTGGGAGGGAGGAAGAAGGCAACACCAACATCACCATTCCTCCAGACTCTGCAGCACAAAGCTGGGAAAGGAGGATTCTCCTTTCTGACAACCAGCACACCCCAGCCCAGCCATGGGGTTTGTTCCCATTTACACTCTACTGACTTTGTCTGGTTTATAGCCAAATTATTTATCCCCAGTGCTGAGACACAAAATAATTCCAGGTAGGATTTTGTACTAATGATCTGTTCTTTTCAGAATCTAAAGCCAGCACAACACAGTTCTGTACCCACTGCTGGTACCAAACAGGAGTGAAGTCAACATTATGTTTATGGCTGTAGTGCTAAAAAAGTAAGATTAAATTTAAAATTATGGAGCAGAAAATTTGAATTTAAGAAGATTTTTCGTTAAGCCAGCATACATTTATCCTTCACACTGACACAACGGTAATAGCAATTTGACCCACATAACTTTTTTGTTTCTTAAGTTATACTATTACAGACCAATTACACGTTCTTTAAAGAAATGTTATTAATTATTGAAACATTAAAAAGCTGAGGTCATTGTTTTTCTGCACTTAGCATAGCTTTTAAGACAGATTATAGGGAGAGAATCTTTTGGTAGAAAGCCTTAAAATATTCACCAGTGCTAGAACAATTTAATGAAATTCACATTTATTTCAAGGATTTTTTTAATTAAATCTATTGGTTGTTGGTATCCGTAAACCCTTAAGAATAAACACCTGCAGTGTTTTATTATGTAAAAAGGTAGTTTAATTGCATCATATTTATCACAGACAAATCAAGCCCTATTCAGAAGATAATAATGACACAGTAATTGGACCAGTAATTGGTTCAGGATGATTCAATATTGTACTAATAATCATAAATACAACTGTCTCCTGCTTTGGTACAAGGCTGACACGATATTATAGATTGGATTTGGTGCAATAAATATCCATGAACTGGGTCCACTAGTGCCCAGGTCTTTAGTTCAACTGCCTTAGTAAATAACAGGTATCTAATAATGCAGCCTACATGAGGAATCATTGTTTCCTGGAGGGAAACACAGGGAATGCTGCTTCCTTCTGCATCTGGGAATGGCTGGAAGTGGCATCCCTTCAGCAAAGCTTCCTTTGGCTCCTTGTGTTAAGCACTTGCCTCAGAGATGATTCCACTGCAAGCAAACCTGGTCATGCTCAGAGCCAGTTGTAAAGTAGATCTGTGTGGTGAAAATCTGGCTTTTCTTTGGCTTTTCACTGATTTGTTTGCACTCCTGACAAGTGGAGAAACGGCACGCTCCAAAGAGGCACAATTTTCCAAAAACACTCAGCATCTGCCCTCAAACCCTCCAAGGAGAAACAGGAGGATGGGCAAGAGAACCCAGAACTGGGCACCCCAAACTCCACAGCAGGCAGGAGATGCACATGGTGTGGTTGATCCCCAGTGGGCCATAGACCTCTGGGGATGGCTACTGATGAGCCCCTGTGGGCCACCAGACTCCAGCAAGCCCCTGGAATCTCTTATGTTCTCCACAGGAATCAGTCCTGCTGGTCCTTGCTTTAACTCTACCTTCTCCCTGCATTTCCTGCACTTTCCCTGTCTGATCCAGAGCACCACCTTCCAAAGTGAGGGGTTTTCCTTGCTCCCTGCTGCCTGCCTGCCACCATGGGGGTCTTGCTGCAGCATTTTGGCAAGCCATGCTTCCTATTTCAAGTAGAAATGGTTTTCTCTTTTAAAACCCAGGATTTTATTGCTTTTTCTTAGGAAAATGCCAATTGAAAATAATAATGATAAAAAGGCTTTTTTTGGTTTCTTACTCTCACTGAATGGGACATGTGACACTCAGGTCAGAGCTCTCCCAAAAAAGTAAAAAAATAAGTGCTTGTATCCATATTTCAGCAGTTAAAAAGAGATGTCAACATTTCAAAGACTCCACAACTTCACCAGATTTCACCTGGAGCTTCGACTACAGTTTTCCAGACTGTCCTGATATGATTTGAGCACCTGGTTAGTTTCATGTTATGATTTCTTTGTAAATTAAAGCGTTATTTATGGCATGACTTCGATTTGCATATTGGTATCCAGCTTTAATCTACTTTCTTGTGCTGTGCATGAACATAGAATTTTTAGGAATATAAAAATATTCAATATAGAAATGAAGTATGGGAATAGATACAGAAATTTAGAAAATATTGAAAATTTAGGGGAGAAGGAGGCTGCAAGCCCCGGGGTACGGATCCTCCACCATCACCAGGGCCTTTCAGAGGGAGCCAAAAGGGAGTGGGGCCTCAGTCCCCAAAACAAGACACAGAAACCTACTTTCCATTGATGTGGAGCTGGAATGGAGATAACACAGCCAGGGAAAAATTTCAGGGTCCGTGCCCTTGGCTTGGGAGGATGCCCTTGGCAGATAAATTGTACGAGTTTACCTTTTTTCCTTTGATTTCTCTGCACTGGAAGGAGGAGCAGCCAGGCCCAAGTACCAGCCCAAAGTGGAAGGTGTGATTCTGACTGCACATCTCCTTGCTGCCCCATCCCACTGGATGATGCCTCCACACCAAAACACAGCACCTGGAGGAAAGGAGGAAAGGAGGAATGCAGGCAGAAGAGGAGAAAACTCACACTGCAGGAGGCACAGAGGGAAACTCTTGAAGATTCTATGGCAGAGCAGCCCTGGCATGGGCACTAAGGCTGAAACCAATCTGTGCAAATGGAATTCCATGGCAGAATGGCACCAGGGGACCAGATCCCTCCTAATGGAGTCGAAGGGATGGAGCCAAAGCACACCAGTAAGGTGACAACTGGGGGAAGGCACAAAACACCGAACCATCCCTTTCAATTTTTTTTCCCCTTGGTGCTCCATACCCAAGCCATTTTTTTTCCCTTTTGCCTGAGTCTCTCTTACCTTAGCCTTGCTCAGGGAGGAGGGAAAGGTGAGAAGACAGGAGAGCTATCGCTGTGCACAGCCAGGCAGGCAGGCAGCAGAGGTAGATGAACAGAATGTGTTGAAAGCATCATGATCCAGCGCCAGGAAATAACAGTTAGCATATCCCTGAATGACATTTACAGGAAACCTATGTTTCCTTTTCAGGGCCATAAGCTTCAACAAACTGGTGTGTTCAGTCAGCCCTTCCCCATGTACAGTATGGATGCCACAATTTTCTCAGCATATGCTCAGCTGCGTCCTTCTGATGGCATCCATGTTGGCGCCTTTCCATCTATAGGCATGGAGGGATGTCTTCATCTTCTGCAGGAGTCTGGGGCTACTGCCAAAGGCAGGGATCCAAGCACCGCAGGCAAGGAAAGTGGATCATTTTGGTTCCTGAATAAGGATTAGGCTTTGCAACACCTGAGCAGTGAAAATCCTGCAGAGCCTTGGTGGCCGGAGCCAGGAAACGCCGCGGTTCTGCGGAATATTGCTGAGCAGAGCCCTATTTAACCAAGGTGAATGCTTGCTGAAGAGCAAATTAGACGAAATTTAGGAAGCAAATGGCAAATAGGCAGCCACATGTAATGTCCGTATAAAGGCTCTGATGGGTTTGGCTCTGGTGTTTTCTCAACTGGAATAGATAACACCTTCGTTATCTTAACTCTCCTCCAGCCCTCACCTAAGGAAAAGCCACACAGCCTTCACTCCAAGAACTCCTTTACTTCTGTGAGGCAGAGATCCCTTTGATCTTTTGTTATCTATGCTGAGGAGCCCAGTTATACACCATCCTAAGCACCAACACTAGTCAAATCCCTTTATTATTTACTTTATTTTTAATCGCAAACAGAAGAAACAATCCTTCTATTTTCCTCCTGAAGCTTATCCATTTCGTGTCTTTTTAGAGTATGGGCCAAAATGTACTTTTCTGACTCGAGAAAGGAGGATTTCTCCGAAGTAAACAGGATACCCAGAATTAAGGGCAGGATTTTGTCTACACACTGTTTTATCCAATCTACATGTTTCGTCTCTAATGCACTTAGGAGAGAAGAAGGGAATTTATTTGGATATTAAATGGCCCTGGAAATCATTCTCAAGAAGGAATAAAACACTCCCTTTACATAAAATCACATTATAGAAAAAGTGTTCAAGTTAATTTAAGGAGAAATTTTTAGAAAACAAAAGCCAAGTCACAGCCACACGGACAGAAACTCTCCTCGCTCCTGCCTGGGGAAGAGAACTGAAATATTTCCTCTCCTCCTCCCTGGCCAGCTCATTTTACAGAAATGAGAAGGTAACCTTATCGATCAGCAGTGCATAAAAGCCAGGCATACACAAAGCAGGGAGAGGTGGGTGATACAGATGAGAATTTAAAGTGTTTTTATGGCCCTGCACCTGATAGGGAAAAATCCTTTTCACCTCAAACACATGAAAGTTGTCTCCTACTCCTAAGCCATTTTTCACCTCTTTCATCAAACTCTTTGCCCAAAGAAATGATGACAACACATGGCTAATTAACAACAAAGAATAATTGAACTATGGCTCTAACTATCTACCTTTAAATCAAAGGAAGAAGGCAACCAATACTAAAATTTAATCTGTCCTCTGGGGCTGGAGACAGCTTACAGGTTCAAGTCAGATAGCAAATGTAGCTAAATGGCAGTCAGAAGAGATCATGTGACTGGGGGCTAAAAACTAATTAATCTCCATAAAGCTGTAAGTGAGGTAGGTAAGATGACTTGAAATCTGATTACATTATTGCATTTAAGGAGGGAAAATGCAGCATGTATTTTTCATGTTGATTTTAACCACCTGAGCCCTTAATGACATTTTGTACCTTGAAAGAAAACTCGTATTTCATTTATATTTTAAAAGACTTACAAAGATGCTATTGTCATCTGCACAGAATCTACAAATTTAGTCTAAATAATGCTGCTATGAATCACAGAGAGTGCATTTCTAAACTTTTTTTTTCCTGGTGTCAGCCAGAAGATTCCATGTAACTATGGGAAGCCATAAAGCCAATCATTTAACAAAAGCTGAAATAAATCTAAGGGAAAGAATAATTTTACAACATACTCAAACAGAGGAGGAAAAAAAGACCCTGCATTCCAACTGACTGCTGAGGATGCACGTGCATTGCTCCTCTGATTTGTAAACAATCTCCAACACTAAATTTTGAATTAGTGGGAACACAGCATTGATTATGGTTTCTATTATTTATAAATTTCTACACAGGGAAAGAAAAAAAGAAAACATGAAAAAGCAAGCAGACAAAAAATTCTAGGTGGGTGGGAGAGCTTGATTGAATGAGTTAAGTCAAATTATACGTGGACTTTATAAACATATGTGAATTATTTTTAATTGTGTAGGACAGATTTAAGAATATAGAATAAGAAAAGGGGAAATGGTCTCAAGTTTCTCCAGAGGAGGTTCAGGTTGGATATTGGGAAAAATTTCTGCACTGAAAGGGGGGTTAAGAATGGAAAAGGCTGCTCAGTACAGTGGTGGGGTCACCAGCCCTGGAGTTGTCCAAAGCACGAGGGGATGGGGCACTCTGTGACATGGTTATGTTTGGTCAAAGGATGAAATTCCATCTTGGAGGTTTTTTCCAACCTTAATGATTCTAGGAACAGAAAGGAAGAGAGAGGGAAGGGAAAACTGCAACCACGTACCAAGCTGAAACCAAGCCTGAAGTTAATTTTGGAGGTTTTAGTCATGGCTATGGACCACTGTGCATAATCTCTGCTTCTCGTGCAGCAGCATCCATGTTAATATTACAGACTGGAAAACACCTCAGACACACCAAAAGACAAATAATAATAATAATAAAACTAACCTAGAAGCGGAGGCATTATCAGACTCAGTTACATGTTTGAAATTCAGCACCTGACAGCCTGTGCAGGGGGCTGAGGCAGGGACAGCTTTACGTGATAAAAACCTGTACTTTTAAAATGTTCGTAAAATACTTGATATACACTGCTGAACGAGTATATAGTGGCAATAAATAAACAGCATTTAACTTAACAAGCACACATTTATAGGTACCATAATGGCATTTTGCACTTCTGCAACACCTTTGATCCCAGAATTTCCGAGTTTTTTGCAAGGATTAATTAATTAAGCTTCAACACGCCCCTGCACCAGATGTCATTAAAATACTTTTTATGGCCCAGAAATTCTACGAAAGACATGCTTGTATTTCATGTCTTATTGTGCCTCCTACCCAAAGCAATTACTTTTCTCTTCACTTGGCTGTGTGGTGGATGGGAAATGATGGAGGAGTCCTCCTGCCCCATTGGGCTGGGAAATTCCCTGGGAAATCCGAGCCTCTTCTTGATGATCAGGAAATTCAGGAGGTTCATGCCCACGTGAAGTTGGGGAGTTCATGCCATGCACCCTTCCCTCAAGCAGCTTTGCCTGTCTTGCTCCTAAAGCCTCAGGTTTTCCTTCCCTGCCTCCTGTGTTGCTCTTTGCTGTGACTGATCTCCCTGAAATGCTAAAGGATTTTGCAATTTTGCTATTTAGAGTTAAGAAGACATTTTTCCCACATGGTGAAACTGCCATGTGGCTGTAAAGTGCCCCCACACTCCCCCCTTCCCCTGCTTTTTCTCTCAGGAACCAAATCATGACACTTCTTACATCTTTATTCCTGGTTTTGCCAGAACCCAACAGGAATTACAGTTCAAACCCTCCCTGAGAGTGATTTAAGGTAGAGCAACTTGGCAGTAAAACTCTCAGGGTGAGAGCACGTGTTTGTAAAGTCTGGCACAGATGGATGCACCTCCTTTCATGAGCCCTTAGCCTCCATGGGAAAAGGCAGAACATGGGAATCAGCTCCCAAACCTCATCCTCTGCTTATCACGCTTATCTAGAGCTGGCAGTGCATCTTTTCCTGGACTCTGATTAGTGAAAAACTCCCACACGGAGCAAAGTTTGGCTCTGTGACTTATTAGATTTAGGAGAAGTCACACAGGCAGCTGAACTAAACATTTTGTTGCTGCTGGGCTCTTCTTGACACCTCTTTCTCTTTCCTCCTGCCTCCAGGTACCTGATGAGATCACAGTGCTTGTGAGGCTGTTGATTCAAAAGTCTTCTCTACCTTATCTATTATTTATAGAAACAGGTTGTGTCTCCTGGCCAGCAATCCAATTTAAGCAAAATTTGGCCAAAGAGTTCAATTACTGGACATGCACATCTCCTCCTAAAAGCACACCTGACGAAATTTCAATGTCACTTATACCAGCCCACCTCCAACCTTAGGCGGATTGTCTCCAGACCTATCTATATTTTATCCTGGAAATAAAACACTTATAAGGAGCTTATAAAAAAACAGAGACTGACCTTTTAAACAGGCAGATAGGTACAGGACAAGGGGAATGTTTTTTGAATTAAAGAGGCAAGATCTAGATTAGATGTTAGGAGGAAATTCTTGACTGAAAGATGTTGGAACAGATTGCCCAAATTCCTCAAAGAACCAGGAGAAGGATCTCCTTGAGATCTACCAGCCACAAACACAAAATAACCCTCCCAGAGGGACAGGTCTGTGGCCACAGGTGGTTTGGTGACTCATTACACAGCTATCCAGGACACTTTTACCCTCTCACTGATAAATCACTGATCAGGTATGTCCTGATATTTCCTGACCTATACAATTATTTCTCAGGGTGTTGGGCACAGTCTGAGAGCTCCCTTTACCTAAACTATGTTTTTTCCTGCTGTAGGAATGGCTCACCAGAAACCAGTCCCAGCAGTCCTGTGCTACCCTCCAGGCCCTGAGCACAGCCCATGTCTCTGCTCCTTTTGGCAGACGTGCTGTCCATCAGGAGCTGCAGCTCAGCATTTCCCCTGTCACTGTGCTTGCTTTTTCAGGCCATAAAGAGCAACTCTCTGACCAGTGGACAGACACATCTCAGCTCAGAGCAGGGGTTTGTTTGGCTTTTCCACAGCCCTGAGCCACAATGTTTTGTCATTCGAGCTCTAGTGCCAAGTGCTTTTGAGAAAAGCCCTCCTGACCAGCACTGAGCAGAGCCTGTTCCTTAAAAAGGTACTTGGTGCATTCCTTTTTTGAGGAAAATTAGTTTGTTCCTTCCACAGTGGAATGAGAGGAAATCTCCAGGCCAGACTTGAGATTCCTGGCACAATTCTCCACCTACCCCACAACAGAACCAGCATGTTCCCAACAGAGCTCGAGGATGCTGCAGTTCTGTGTGCCTGCCTACAGAGAGTAAGAAAGGCAGGACTTCCCACAAAAAGGTACATTTTCCTTAAAAGAATCCTTTAACAATAAACCATGATTTTGCCTTTTTCAGGTCACTTAGATAATGTAGCTGAGTCCAGCTGGGCAGGAGAAGAATTTGTACCATACGGACGCTGATACCACAGCTCTGCCTGCTTAAATATTTAATTCCACTAAGGTACTGTACAACCAAAATACCTTGGCTTAATTTGGGTTGCATCTGGAAACATGTCATTTGAGATGCCAAGAGGTATCTCTCTAATTTTTTTGCTTCTCCCTACTCATGAATCTACTATTCCTACTCCCAGGTTTAAAGTGTGTAAAAATTCAACTTTTTTCAGGTAAAAAAATAATGTTGTAATCCAAGGGCTGGCTCTTGGTCTGAACAGCCCTTGGAGCCAAAACATGAGATACAAACCTATCTGAAGGCTCTTTAAGAAGTGGGATGGCAAGTAAATTCTGGTTTAATATAAAAGCCCATTCACCTATTAATCATGAGTGCAGATGATTCCTAATGTGGCATGATATCACTTAATTCCCAAAAACCAGAGGAAGTGGCAGCACACATTTTCCTGGACCCATGTAATGATATCATGCAAAGAAGTCCTTCCTAACCACTTCTGTGCACAGGTCATAAATTACCAACCAGACACACAGATTCCCCCTTTAATATTTTAAAGTCTCATTTTTGTGCATTCTTCCCTCTTGTTCATGCTTTGTCTTAACAAATACGCTTGGCCATAATGAAAATAAACCTGCTGAAGTCTCTGTGGCCTGAGACAAGCTATAACACATTTCTGCACCACGGGGTGGGCTCATGGGATACCTACTGAGAAAATGCATCCCCTCTGCGCATGCCCAGACTATTAAAATGAATTGACATGTTAATGCTGACAGGAAAAGAGCACAAGAGAGCTTGCTAAATTACTGCTCAGTCAGGCACTAGGAATTCCTGAGTGGCTAACTCCTGAGCAAAACCTGCAGCAAGGAGACAAGGAGGGGAAAAAAAAAAAAAAAAAAGAAAAAAAAAGAGAGGAAGGGAGAAAGAAGAAGGGGGGGGGGAAAGAAAGGAAAAAAAAAAGTGGGTGAAAAAAAGAAACTTTATTGTCAAATGGAACAAAACAAATGAACACTAAGGGTTTGTCATGTTAGTAATGCACCTACTCATAAATCATATGGATTTTAATCATACCTGCCACCTCAGCCTGCTTCTCCCCTGAGAAATTGTTTTCTTTTTGCTCCCTCCTTCACTCGCTTTCAATTATCTGGAAGCTGTTTCTCCTGTTTATTTATTTATCTAAAGTTCACATACAGTATGCATGCACAAA
This sequence comes from Serinus canaria, assembly GCF_022539315.1. NCBI lineage: Eukaryota > Metazoa > Chordata > Aves > Passeriformes > Fringillidae > Serinus > Serinus canaria. The sequence continues at coordinate 3,063,110 of NC_066321.1, forward strand.
TTTCCTCTGGGGGCCTGAGCCCAGGCAGATCATACAGGGATGCGGTGGAGCGTGGCAGCTAAACATCTCAGATGAATGTACTCAGCCTCTGAAAACCTGCTTTGGACCACGGTGACAAGAGGAGGGGAGGACAGAAAGTAATTAGTGTGTGTACAATGATGGATTATGGCTTAATATTCAGGCATTTCACCTTTGCACTGCTATAGGTAGGCCCACAAGATGACAAACCACGTCCACATTCTTGCCAGTGAGGGGAAAAAAATAGAAGAAAAGGTGTGTGGGGGGGAGAAAACCCCACAGGATTTTCACTCCTTTGGCCGTGTCCTCTGCTCAGTGAATAAATTGCTTTGGTTGTTTTAGTTACCTCTCAGACCTTTTACAGTTTGGAAAATGCCAGATATATGCACATATGCATCCATGAGAAACCTGAGGGGCAGCTGCTCAGTGAATTCCTGACAAGCTGGCACAATATTGTTTTTATGTCTCACAGCTTCTATATGTAACTTTAGTACTGCAGAGAAACTCACTCTCTCAAATTTTAAGGAGAGAGTGAACTGCCAGTGACCTTTTCTCAGCTCTGGGAGGTGAGTGTACAGCACAGATCCATCATCAGAGGAAGATCTTATAGACAACTTTGGGAAAAAAATAAAAAAGGCATCAATTTTGCAAGCTAGATTGAAGGAAATATAGATGAGGAGAGTTCAGTAAGGAGTTCCAACTACAGGCTAAATAGAGTTTTAACTCCTAAAATGAGTTTAGAGTCTAACTGAAGCTCTGGATGTGTATTAGGTCTAATGTAGCTTTTTCAGGGATGTTTGAAACTATAGTTGTTATGCAGGGTATTGCTCAATTAAAGGAACATCTAGACAGCTCTCCCATTTGGAACACTTGTAGAAATTAAATGGATCACATGCAGTTTGACATTTTGCAAAATAAAAGAATAATTGGGGCACTGTATTGTTTTTGCCTTTTAAAGAGAGGAGTCAAGCTCACCCCGTGAAGCTCAGCTGGAACCAGGATCTGGAATCTGGGTACAGATTTCTTCCCCCCACTGCTTTCTCAGAAAACCTCTGATGCTCCAGTTAACCCTTGCAGCACCACACACTTCCCACTGGACATTTACTACTCCTCCAGCCTGATATTTTTAAGTAGTCAGAACTTATTTAGTCAAATTCATGTGAGGGGAAGTAGTTTCCTGCTACGGCAGATTCAATTCAATATTTCCCTCTGAAGGCCATGACCTGGTTATAAAACAAGTCATGTGCTTCACATCCCTTGAATAAAGACTTTTTGGAGGATTTCAGCTACCTGCCAATGTGAGGAGTGGGATGAGAGTTGGCTTCTCAGAACCCCCTCCCTCCCCTGCAAGAGCCAAGCAGCTCACGGACTTTCACACGTTTTTTGTTCCTGTGCAAACTCTGCCAAAACCAGAAAACCTTGAGATCAAGGGATTTCTGGTGTCCTGTGGTACTTCAGCCCTCTCACATAAATCAAGTTCATGCTGTGGTCAGGGCAGATTGTTCACCAACTGAGGAGCCACAAACACTTCTGTGTGTGCCATCCTTTAAACATTTCAACAGCCCCGTTAAATGTTGTCGCATAAGCTAAAAATTAACCGTGAAGACACTTTTCCTCACATTCACTGCAGCTGAGCCTGAAACCAAATCCCAGATGTTCCCAACAAAAGCCATCTTGAATCACTACTTTCCAGAAAAGTGTTTCAAGGAAATCCGAGGAGGTGTCCCTTATCCTGATTTCATGGGCACTGCCAGAGGCTGCAGTGGCATTGAGGGACCTTCAGTCCAACCCACCAGGGACATTCAGCCCAACTCAAGACAGCCACTGTCATGTGTCCATACAAGGAAGGACTTTGGGGTGATCTAATTTCAGCCTTACGGTACTTGAAAGGAACCTAGAAGAAAAATGGAGACTATTTACAAGGAGCTGGAATGACAGGACAAGTAGAATATCCTCAAATGGAAAGAGAGCAGGTTTTGATTAGATATTAGGATGAAATTCTGGGTGGGCAGGCCCTGGAACAGGGTGCCCAGAGCAGCTGTGGCTGCCCCTGGATCCCTGGAAGTGTTCAAGTCCAGGCTGGACAGGGCTTGGAGCAATCTGGGACAGTGGAAGATGTCCCTGCCATGGCAGGGGGTGGAACTAGATGAGCAGAGAATTAGAGAATTCAGAGAATCTCTAAATTACCTGAGCCAGAATGTATTACAGGTGATTCCTGTGATCACAACTTCGTTTTTAAATGCCGTGAGCACTTTCTGACTGTGGCTTCTCCCACCAGAAGATCAAAGCCCTGAATGTGTGCAGTTACCCAGAAATGCCATCTTCCTTGGTAGAAACCACGTATTGCACATTTGGTACAACTTTCCTTTCATTTTGTATTTTCATCTGCAGTCTCAGATATCAAAGAAAGCCAAGCTGACAAAAGCCAGCTTGTAAACCCAGTCAAGTGGAGTTTTCCACGGTTTACAGAAATCAACCCATAATCCACTTTATTTAAACCTCTGAGTGCATAAAAGGCTGCAGGATGTCAGAATAAGGCAGAAGCACAGAATCATAGAATTGCTTAAGTTGGAAAAGATCCTTAAGATCACTGAGTCCCCATTCTCCAGCCCTGCCAAGGCCATCACTACCCACGTCCCCAAGTGCCACTTCTACACTGCTTTTAAATCCCTCCAGGGATGAGGAATCCACCACTGCCCTGGGCAGCCTGTTCCAATGTTTGACTACCTTGACAGTAAAGAAATTTTCCCTAATATCCACCTAAACCTCCCTTGGCACAACTTGAGGACATTTCTGTTCCCGTCAGCTGCTTGGTCTGGTGTCCCCCAGCAGGGATGGAGAGTGGGTCTGAGGGATTTATTTCAGCACAGCAATCCCCCACAAATGAACACCCAGAATTAATTGGGACCTACCTCCACAGGTGCTTCTTCAATCTCTTTTTTATTTTACTATGAGATCTTCCACCACCTGGTGCTCCCAATGTCACCACTTTTTGACTATTTTATCTTCATGAATCTAGAAGGAGTTGTAAGTAATCAGTCAACCAATATTTTGCAAAAGAAGCATCTCTAGCAACTAGTCCAGTATCACCTCAATAAAATTATACAGCATGGGACTTTTATGAGTTACATGAACCTAGATATAATAAAAATATCTCACCCTCATTTTTGTGCTACTCCAATGTCAGGAATTAATTTCAAAGTTTTGACAGACCCTAAATAAAAACAAACCGACAAAACAAACAAAAAATCAAACAAAATCCCCAAGCTCTTTAGTTTGCTTCAGTTTCTCCCCTTGCAGCAGTGTGAGTTTTCCTTATGGTTGGGGGGAAAAATGAATAGTTACCATGGAAATTGACACAAATCTTCTTCTTTCAGCCTCCTTCAAGCTACAGAGCACGTTTATAAAGACACACATAGAATCTACTGGTCATTAAAGAACTTAGGCAGCAATAGAACTAGGTTTTCCCAAGTTTTACAATGTATTTCACAATAATTTTCTCTGCTCTCATTCTCATTACAGAGGCAATATTAGAATGATAATGACTTACATGCTCTGTCATAGTTTACTACTCTGACCTTTTCAGTATTCTGCCTTTTGAAAGCTTGACAGGGCCACCTCTCCTGCTTGCTTTAACGTGGCAGAGAGCTGGGACCAAGGAAGGAAGGGGATAACAGCAGCAGACACTCTGCCAAATTCTCTTAAACAACCTTCCTGTAGCTCATCATTTCTGGGGTGTATTTAAACAGATTTCCTGTCTTTCTCCCAGCACTGTGTGTCCCTGGAATTGCACTGGTCATCCAGAACAATGGCTTACCCACAGTAGGTGCATTGGGAAGTGAGAGGTCTACACCCACACTTTGCTACTTGAATATCAGTTTGGCCTTTTGAATTATTCATCAGCTCAAGAACAAAGTCAGATTTTGGTCCCAGATGGCCAGATGTCTGTTTTCTCAGTGTGTAGAACTTTTTTGTTGGGTTTTTTTTTTAATGTGCCATTGCAGACCCCAGGCCTGTCCCCTTAGACATATGCAGCACTTACTTTATTTTATTTTGTAGGGTAGCAGATCTTTTCCAGCTGCATTTCTTGATGCCAATTCCCCTTCCATCAGGAGCATGAAGGAGGCTCCACAGGGTCAGTGCACAACCTGCTGCACTAGTGTGGAGTGGACATGCTTGCATCAAGTGTGTTCCTCCCACTCCTTCATTTCCAAGAGCATGGAGAGTCAGAGGAAGGCTCTAAAGAGAGTAATTGTCAACTCTCCTTTCCCTTGTGCACCTCTTTCAGTGTTACAAAGATATATCCTTCTTGAAATGAGGGCACAAAAGGGCAGGAGCCTCTTAAACCAGTGGAAAGCTTGTGATGGAGGAAACAGTAACAGGGATCAAAGAATCACAGAATTGTTTAGGTTGGGAAGGACCTCCAAGATCATCAAGTTCAACCTTTGACCAAACACCACCCTGACAACTAATCCAGAGCACTGAGGTTCCTGGAACACCTCCAGGGGCTTCACCAGCTCCCTGGGGAGCCCCTTCCAACGCCTGATGACCTTTTCAGTGCAGAAATGCTTCCTGATGTCCAGCCCTATTGTGGACAGTGAGAGGAGTTCCTGGTCTCCTGGGACAATTGCTCCCCATCCCAACCTTTTGCTGTGCAGCACTGAGGAGCAGCCAGGCTGACAGTAACCTCCGCTTTTAGAGATGCAAAGGCAGCTCTCAGCCTCCTGCTGCTCGACCTGACCTCCCTCAAACGCTCCCCTGATGCTGCTCCCTGCCTTCCTACAGCTGAGGTGGGGATCAAGACACTTTCACCCTTTCACATCTCCACCTCACATCTGTCCTCTCCAATATTGCTTGCAGGTGTTTTGAGAAGACCCACCCACACTTCAGGCTGCCTTTTTTCCCCCCTTTGCTCTGCTCTGAAATAAGCTGCCCTGTCCATTAGATCTGCTCCTCGAGTGCCCCACTCCAATGAAACCCAGGTGTTCCTGGGGGCTCCTGTCCCACTGCCAGGCATGTGCTCTGCACAGCACCCTGACGTGGTGATGGAAGAGTTAATGATCTCTGAGCCTGCTGCTGGAGGATTATTTAGCACACCAGGTGCCTGCTGCACTCTCACTGGCGAGGAGAGCCTGGGAACAGAGAGGAATCAGGGCTGCAGCTGTGTGAGAGAGGGGCCTGGGAGCTGCTGAGACAGTCAGCATCTCCCTGGGACCCTCTGCTCTTTACACAAACACAGGGCATGTGCTGAGCAAGCCCCAGAGGGCCCTGCCACCCCAGCACCCCCTTTGTGGTTGCACAGCACTGAGGGTCTCACCGGCACCCTCAGAGTCTGCTGGTGCTCAGATTTGGGCAGGTGCTCATCACTGCCTTTCACCTGTTGCTTGTAAAGCCACTCTGCTCGACTACAAACACTTTCTGTGACTGCAGGGAAATAGAAATGTTGCCATGACTTGTAGTTCTTCTTATCTTCACAAGAGTCAGACTTCAAGACACCTAAAAGCTCTTATTAGGCTCTCTTCTCCAAGTGCAGCTTCCTCTTCAAAACCAGTTTGATTTTGGAGTTTTTTGGTGGATTTTGTGGCCGTTTTTTTCCTAAACATACATAATTTGATAGCATAAGTAACTCTTGAGTTTTCATTTCACACAAGAGTACAAAAGCAGGGGACAAACCTGTCCCACACACACAGGAATGCAGGGGAGACCCTCACATGGCACCAGAAGAGTAATTGGAATTACAAAAGTCACGGGACCAGGAGTCTGTGTTAGGTACCAACCTCAGGCACAAGAAGCTCAAGAGATGAATCTCAGAACTGTCCCAGGCCAGTGGGACTTCCCACTTCTTTTAATCTGAGTCAGTGGAAATCCAACCTCTGATCCAATCCTGCATGGTTTGATTTGTGCAACTCTTAATGTAAACAACAAATAAATCTGAGGGTTTCAAACAACTTGTCAAAGAAAAGATATTTTGATAATGAAAGCATTAAAGGCAAACCAGTATGGAAACCACATTGTACCACTCCCAGGGAAGGAAGGTTTTGATCCATCTCAGCATCTTTCCTGTGCTTAACTGTATCAGAAAAATCCATAGTGATAAACTCTCTATCTCTATGAAGGTTCTGCTTGGAATGAGGTAATTCTGCTTTCTCTGGTACATCACCTCTCATCCCAGGGGGTTAAATATGATACACACAGAGAAGGCAAGGCAGATGTCCCCTGCACGAGTGGTCTCGTCATAGAGATCTCCATCTACAGCTTCCCTGCCCTGGAGGAAAGAAAAATGAGTTCATGTCAAGAAAACTACCAGACTTAGAGTCATGGACTGATTTGGATTGGATGGAACCTTAAAGCCAATCTCATTCAAACCCCCTGCCATGGGCAGGGACACCTCCCACTATCCCAGGTTGCTCCAAGCCCCATCCAACCTGGCCTTGGACACATCTAGGAATGGGATGTCACACTTCATATCCTTTCTTTTTTTTTCTTCCCTGACTTATGAATCAAATAATAATTAATATTAAGAAGAAAATTCAAATTTAAAAAAAACCACAAACATTTACTCCACTCCAGAGGATGAAAGAACAGAAAAGAGAGTGATGGCACAAGTCCCCTGGGATCTGCAGTCCATGCAGAGGACTGTGCACACACTTCCCAAGTGCAGCTAAATGAAATTGTAAACACCCTTCTTTTCCATACTGGACAGCCCAGAGCAGAGTCACTGCCTCCCCTCTGCCCCACCTGCTGTGACATCAGCTGGGTTCCCCATCCTGCAGAAGTGAGGTAGGTCCTCCCTAAAATGTGCTGGTCCAGCTACTGCTGGCACGGGGTGAAGCATTCATGGTACGTCCTAAAGTAATCCCTAAGTGACTCTTACTACCCTGTATCCCATACCCAACTCTTTTTCCTTCTCTGTTCTCTGCTTCATGAGTTTCTTTTCACTTTCCCCAGTATTTACTGTACTTTGAATAGTTCTGTGGCTACCATCCGTAGGAGAACCATGGGAACTGGCAGGCAATGAATGACTGGCATGCAAAAAGGTTTTTTGGGTTTTTTTTTTCCCCTTCTTCTTCTACTTCTCCTTCTTGAAAACAACCCTGGCGAGCCATCAGATGAAAAAATCCATTCTTCTGCCAGCTCCTGCCCGGTGCCAGTGTCAGACTATTTAAAGCTCTCTGAGAAGTGGTTTGAGGAAAGGTAGCACCACAGCAGCAAATCGAGCCGCATCTTTCCCCTCCACGTTAAAAAAAAGAGAAAAAAACCAACCCAAACCAGAGGTTGCCGAGCTCTCTTTGCTACCAGGCTTGACTTAAGTTAAACATCCAAGCCCCTGACATAAATGTGCTCTGTAGGAATCTGTAATAAGGTACTGCAGTTAAAACTAGCAACTGCATTTTCGATGCGAGAGCATAATCCCCATTGTTACTGGGGAGTCTGGATCTTGCCACAACAGAGGGGTTTTTGTTATATTACATGCCTACCAACCAAGTCCTTTTCTTTTATAGCTCCCTATGGTAGGGAAGGGGAAAAAGAGTGGATTTAAGTTTCCAGGGAGCTGTCGGCCTTTGTACTAAGGTACATGGCTCACTGCTAGTTCACAAAGGGGGTTAGCAGCAGAGCCGCGGTGAACCATTCATCCTGCCAGCGAGCTCAGGTGAACGCGGCGCTCGCAGCCAAACAGGAACGCTCAGCCCCATTCACCCGGTGGCTGAGCAATGTACCACAAGCTGGAAGCTGTTCATCGAGCCAGCGGGAAATTCAGGCGTTTAGCAAGAGCTGGAACCGGAGCTGCTGTGATGGATGGTAATATCCAGAGCTCTGGAGCTGCGCGGAGGGGCCGGGCCAGGAGAGAGCGGGAGGTCGGCAGAGAGGCTGGGAGGCACGGGAGGGTGGGATGAGGTGTTGCTCCTCTCCTCCTCCCTGGGAAACTGCAAGGAAAAGAGATGAATTTGATTTATTTCCTATTGTGAACTTCGGGGAAAAGAGCAAAACTAAGAGCAGAATATGCACAAACAAAACAAAAGACTTAACCCTCGGGGAACGAAAAAAAAAAGAAAAAAGAAAAAAGCCTATTCCCCGGGTAGAAATGTGATACTCCCCAGCCTGCCCACTATCAGCACTCTGAGACCCGCTCCCAGCTGCTCTGCATTCTTGGGTTTCATCACTCAAATCTGAATTACAGGAGAGCGTTAACGCTGCCCGTGCTGCTCCTGCTGCTCCCCTGGCGCTGCCCCTGGGAGCGATGCTCAGCCACCACCAGAGTGATGCAGCCTCGACAGGTCAGAGCCCAGCACGGCAGCAGGAGGCAGAGAATCACACACACCTGGCAGGGCTGCCGACCTAGGGGTCCCAGAGCATACAAAAAAACCCAAAAAAATTAATTTCTATCAGGATGAAATTGTGTCTAAAATTGGCCAAATTAGAAGTTGTAGCATCTATGCCTTTGAGCTGTTGGGTGCAGGTGGAGAGCAAACCCATCAGCAGCCCTCTGATCCACCCCATGAGCCCTGAAGCAACAGGGAGGAGAAATTGTCCCATAAACTGCAGCTGATCAAAACCTTTTACCTTGAGATCATAGAATGGTTGGGGTTGGAAGTAAATTTAAAGTCCAACTCTTTCCAAACCTGCTCCCCATGGGCAGAGATACCTTCCCCTAGACCAGGCTGCTCAAAGCCCTTTCCAACATGGCCTTGTTCAGTCACATCCCTCCAGTTACTCTTGACACCTCTGCTTCACCTGACAGCTCATTAAAAGTATAAAAATTATCAAAAATATAAAGTTTGATACATATTGGTGCTTTACAGAAAACATGGCACCCTGCTCTGAACTGAAATGCATCTATTATTTCAGAAAATCAAATAATATCAAATAATCAAATATTTGAGGGAACCAAGGCACCCACAGGTGCAAAAGAGAAAGGAGAAATCAGCACCTCTCCACAGGGGGAGTTTGGTAGGAGATGATATTCCTTGTTTCCACTCGAATGCATTCTTCCCCAGCTGCACACTGCCCAAAGCTGCTGTGGTACTCAGGACTGTTAGTGCAGCATGAGCTCCCAGCACCAGGGCAAGTCCTGTTGATAAAAGGACAATAAACTGCTAAAGGTCTGCCTGAACTCTCTCCCCACCTGCTGCTCTTCAGGCTTTCCCTGAGGACTGTGAAAAGCATCCCTGAAGCTTCAGCATCACCTCTTCAGTGATTTGGCATGGCCACCTCCATCTTCCCAGAGATCCCGTGCCAGCTGAGAGGGGCAGGGGTCACCCCGGCTGCTCATCCCCACCTGACCTTCCTGCCACAGCTATCACTGCCAGCCCACCACTTCATGAGCAGGGCACAGCAAGGAAATCAGTGACCCAGAGCTGGCAGGGCACAGGGGGAACACAGCTCCAACTCCTGCCCAGAGCCTTGGCTGTGGAGCGGGATTTACATAATAATTAACTCTGGTATTCTTGGACAACTCACTTTCTGTGCAACAACTGCAGATGATTCCCCCGTACACCCTTAAAAATCTGTCTAGCTAACAGATCCAAAAATCCAACACCTGTGTGTCAGCACGAACAGCTGTACACTTGCCACTGCTCCTCTCTCTGCAGAGGATGCCACATGCCAGTTGCTTTACTTAGAGCTTGTGGGGAGGCCAATCCATTAGAGAGAGAACACAGCATAATTAAGAAGCAACATGCTTTCTTGTTCCTGCTGCCCTAATTTTTTTTTTTTTAGTTTTTTTTTTTTTTTTAAGTTTTTTTTTTTCCTCCCCCTACTTACTTTGTTTAAACAACTCCATCCACTTTATTCTGCTGATCTTCAGGCTTGCAGGGGTAGTGAACTTCGGAGGCAGGGTCTGTTTTCCCAAGTTCTCACAGCACTCATCAGCTGGCGTGTCAGGGTATAGAAGCTTCCAGTTGAACTACATTTTTGTCTTTTTTTTTTTTTTTTTCCCTGAGAAATATCCTCAATAAGAAAGATCTTCTTGGAATAAATAACGGGAGACACAAAGAGTGCAGAATCTAAACACGCGCATTCCGCACGCTGTACGACGGCAACAAATGATTACATCCACCCTGAAACATCCACAGACAGTTGTGTTTGTTTTCATTGCATTCCAGATATCAGTTGCAATCACTCTATATATATTTCTTTCTCTCTCTTGCTTTGTGTGCGAGCGTCTATGTTCCCTTTACACTTGGAACAGAAGAAACATTTTGCTAAACTACGCTTTATCTTCAAAACCTGTGCTCTGGCAATGCACACTGTGTATAAAAATGTGAGCTAAAAAGGGGGTTTTAAATCCATTTGGAGCCATAATGTGAATTTATCTTCACATGAATAATTTGCACCAGTATTCCTAATTTGGCAAGCAAAGAGTGCAGCATAGCTTCACAAGGCATAGTACCTTTGTGCTCTTAATCCTCATGGGGCCACCTATACTTGTCTTTCTGTACATTGGATCGGTGCTAGTGGAGGTCTGAAAAGCATCTCCAGCAATCTTTAATTCATGTGATTAAAAATTCAAAAGAAGCCCTTGTACCAGCTGTTAAACTATGTTAGTAAGCTGTAATTCAGAGTTCAAATCCCAGCAAATTGAAGGTTAGGTTAACAGGATCATTCAGTGGAACTGCATTATATCGTAGCAACTAGAACAGTAGGTGGACTGTTTTATATATGCTCATTTGCAGAAGATAAACTAAGGATGAGCAAGCTCAGAGCACTGCAAACCTTGCCTTGGATTTATTTTCCCCCTTTCTCTTTCTGTGACATGATTTTTTTTAGAGCCTGGCAGATGAAACCAACTGTGGGTTTTGTTTAATCTTTGCACAGATAGAAGCAGAATAAAATCAGCATGAAGTGTTTTGTTTAAGATTATCTGGAATCTGAGCAATGCGTTTTTCATCTCTGAGACTAATTAGTTTAACTATTACAAAGGTGAAATGAGTTTGATGGTCTTAAATCTACTGTTCATTGTCCTTCAGCAAATACAGAGAAAGCATATGAGAAAAGCAATCCACCTTATTTAGCACAGTTTGATATGTTTATTCTTTGCTCAGACTGGTTCCAAGGTAAACTTGCACAAAGTCTGGAAGAATCAACCTTAAGTGCAAGTAAGGTGAAAGTCTTATGCATGATTACAATTATTATTTATTATTAACACCACAATAGTCATTAGTCTTCAGCTGAGACTGAAATGCTATTGTGGAGAGTGTTGCATTAAAAAGTGACATTATTTGCTCTACAGTGCTTACAGGCTCTGCAGCTTTACAGAGCTTGCAGGGAGAAGGTGAGAAACAGGATGTAATATCATCTTTAGTTTGCAGATGGGGAATTATGGCACAAAGTGTCTTTCCCAAAACCACACAGGAAGTGTGCAGAGTTAGAAGCTGAATCCTGATCTCCTGGAGGCTTTCACCAAAATACCATCCTTCCTGTCTATTGAAAGGATCACATATTATATAATAGGCTGTAAGGCAGACCTTTAAGAACCCCGGACTTTAGATGTGGTCCCATGCCAAACAATTAGCCCATTTAAAATATCCCCACAAAGTCTTGAACTCCATGATCTTAGAGGTGTATTTCAATTTTATGGTTCACTCTTGGTTCTGGTGAATTTGCTAGGGTGGGTTTTGTGTCATAGAGGGAAACTGGAAAAGGAAAACTGGAACTGGTGGGAAAGGCTGGAAGGGTTGATAACTTGGTAAGGATGGCAGGAGGGAGAGGGGCAGCAGACTTTTGTGGTTACAGGGTAATATCAGGGTTGAAAAAGCCTCCTGATAAAAGCAGTCAGGAAAACTGTGTATTTCAAATTAAGAGGAAAATATGCTAAAGGACAAAGTGCTGAGGACAAGAGTGTCAGGGATTCTGGTAGAGGCAAAGGTGACCTGAAGAAACAGGTGAGGAGAATTTAGGTAGGAAGAAAAGACAGAAGTTTTAAGACTACAGACCTCCTGCCAAAACAGAGGAATTTTTGCATAGGTTGCTAAAGAATAAAAATTTTAAAAAGATATTTGCCATTTTGCCTTCTTGCTGTTGGTAAGGTACCAGCTAGTGAAAGCCCCAACAAACTTTGTTGTCTTTCTAGGGAGGCACTGACAGGTTGGAAGAAAGAAGACATCTGCTTATGCATCTCTTGGCTGAGACACCTACGAACTTTGATTGAGCAGCTCCTTTTAATTTCCCACCTGAGACTGCATTTCTCCTGAAATAACTGAAAGTCCTGGCAATTCTTCCCAATAAAGGTCTTGAAATAAATTTATAAAAACCAAACCAAACCAAACAAACAATTAAAAACTGCTTGTGACCAGCAGGACGTGTGTGGTTGATGTGTGGTTGGTTGCTGCCATTAAAACCCTCCAGTGACAAATCCCTCCCACTGTGGGTCAGATGTCATGTCTATGCACATGGCACTCGCCAAACAATTTTAATACTACATCAAATACAGTGTTTAAAAATAACTTTGTCTAACCAAGGACTGAGTAAAACTTGTGAAGGAATTAGCCTCATAATTTGGAGTCATCATCATCAACAGGCTTTCACTTGGATAGCACCTTTCATTCAAAGATCTCAGAACACTTAATTTAATTAAGCCTTTCAACAATGCCATAATGCAGCCAAATGTTATAATAACTGCTTGTAGAGGTTTGAATCTGAGACAAAGAGAGGTTAAACGAGTCTCCCAACGTCCCAGAACGAATTAATAACATTGCCAAGAAGAGGCTGCAAAGCCTCCCTGAGAGCCATGCTGCTTCCCTGCTTTCCCACCCTGACACCGGTGGGTTTCTGTGCCTGCTGGACTGGTCTGAGGGTGCCTCTGGAATTCCCTCTGCTTCCCAGGGAGCCTGGGAGCAATCTGTGTGAGAAACAGGCAGCGATTGTTCAGCAGGCTTGGCTGCACCCTAGAAGGGAAGGTGGTGATGGGAACACAGAAACGAGATGAGAAAAGGTCTCGCAGTGCTTTCCTGCACGCCACCACTTCCTCTGGGTTACCTTGGGAAGTGGGATTGTTTGCTGTTTTCCCATGGCTGAGAGCTGTGAGATCTTTTATGGCGCATTAGTGGTCTCTCATAATCCGGGTCCAAAAAGCCACGGCTGGGAGAGTACAGTCACCTTAGCCCCGTGTGGGGAATTGCCTCAGCCCTGAGGGAGGAACATCCTGTCCTCTTACCGGCAGAAAACATTGCACTCTGACTTTTCTAGGAGGTCCCTTGCATTCAAACGCTGTCTCGTCCTGATTCCCTTAGCCTGGGAGATCTGAGCAGCATACAGGCTGCAGTGGTATGGCTCCAGGCCATACAGCACACACTAAGCATTACCATATGTCACAGAGGCAGCTAGACAAAATCTTCCCCTCAATGAGAAGAGCAGTGCTGGATCCGTGAGCAGCTCCACCAGTTAAGACCAAACAGCAAAGGTTTTGTAAAACAAAATCGGTTTGGTTTACTGCTGAGCGTCAGCAGCTGCTTTCAAATTTACAAATGCATTTACTTTCTACAGAACATAAATGAAAAGCAATTGATTTCCGAGCCACCTGCCAAGACCTGAGACAGGGATTTGCTTTTTCCCAGGCATTGCTGCAGGGTTTCAATCACCACGACCTACAGGTGGAGTGACCACAGGAACACTGGGACCTGCAGCTCCCACCCTGCTGCCCAAGGAGAGCTGGATCTCACGGATGTGAATTGCCCCAGTCCCTGCAGGATTTGCCATTTATCACACCCAGGATTTCCCTGGCATGGAGGAGCTCCAAGATTAAATGTTTGGCCCTTTTTGTTCTGGGGACTGGCACAAGGGAGGAGCCCTGCAGGGGTGCACCATGCACAGGGAAAGTGGGGTCTCACTGGAAAGGCCACATCCCATATCCTCCCAACTCTCTCATGAACACAAATATTTATTGCCATTCCCAGCCCCATATTTATGAAGAGCCATCTGTTATCTGCTTCCAGTGGCTCTAAATTAAGTCATCTCCATGGCAGGATTGATGCCACTCACTTCTGACATGATACCTTCAATTTGAGAGTAAGATAGTTATTTGGGCTAATTTCCTAGTGGAACAGCCCTCTGCAATTGAACAGTGTTGAAAACAAGTGAGGATGGGCAGAACTACAAACAAGGTCTGTGTTGCCGATGGTGCCCATTTCACCAGGCCATCTAACCAAAGCCCATGCTCCAGGAATAATATGATGCTTCAAAACATCGACTTTGGCTTTTAAAAACAAGCCCCTGGTCCTTATTATTGAGAAGTTCAAAATGTGTTTACTGCAGAAAAATCAAAAGACAAAGAACAATTCCAATTGTATTTTTGAAATCTAATTATTTGAAGCATGATCTTGGAACATTGGGAGCTGAATGCAACAGTGTAAATTACACACAAATTCCTACAAAAAGGAAATTATGTGGGTTTAAATGACAGTACAATGGCTTAAGCTTATTTATATTAATTAAGCACGTCAAAATAATATGTGACTGTTAATACATAAAACAACATTAAAATATAATGGCTGTTTTCTCTTAAAGGTTAAATGCTCTTGATTTTTTGCATGTGCAAATGACTGTCATTGTCATTAACTGCCGTCATCTTGCTTGCTCACATTTCTTGGAAATGCAAGGCTGAGCACTTTTAGCATGAAAATTTAGCTTTAAACTCTCTGCCACGAGAGACCTGGGTCTCAAGAGGACCCACACAGGTAAAGCAGAGCCTGCAGACGAGCCCTCAGCACCTTGCACTGCCTAGCTCAGCTCGCAGGCTCCACGGAAAGCTCCCAGCTCTGCAGATATTTCCATCCTGCCACGGTTCCCACTCCTTACAGCACACAACAAAACTCTCATCTTAAATTTATCTTAATGAGCTGAAATCCGCCGCCCTAATTGGCGTACGCGCGGCGTGGTTTTAGTTACGAGATAAACAATTTACTCCAGCATCAAGGAAACATCGGTTAGGATTTTACGAGGCTCCCAAAAATGTTTGATAAACCCACCCTTGTGTTTGTTGCAACAGCTACGGTAAAATAAACTCCCAGCACATCCATCCCGTGGTGGCCAGGCTGAGCTCTTTGTCTCAGCCCTGCTCCCACCCAACGCCCACCAGCTTCGCACCCAGCTCGGCCAAAACACCGCCCGGGCTCCTACAGGTGTTACATTTTTTGCTCCCCCCAGGGACCAGTTCCACCGTGACTGGACTAAAATAAAAATCTCCAAAAGCAATGTGCTGGCACGGCTGAGAACGTACATATAAGGCCACTGAGGTCCGCGCAGCGAGGATTGCACAATAACCCATTAAAATAAACATTTGCAACCACAGATAGCTGGACTGAAATCTCTGCTCTGATACAAATAACATCTGGACAACTTTTGTATGCATCTTCCAGCATAAAACACCCTTGAGAAAAAATAGAAGGCAAGCTAAAAGACAAAGGACTACTAAAGATTTTATTATGCTATGGGTGTGGTGCCATAAATTTGAGGGGATTCAGGCAAGAGTTGCCAAGCTTGAATTTAAACAGCATGTTGTTTTTAAAAGTTGTAACATTAGTGACGAACAAGTCAGTATTCTTACATAATTAATCCAGTGTGAAATAGAGTGACTGGAAGACATCCAGTGGTTTAAAAATAACTCAATCATCTTTAAGATCCACAATACTATAGGATTGAACATTAAGGCACAGGAAGTGAAGGCATCTTGGTACAGAGCATGCTGTTTTAATTCCACCAAAGCTTTACCAAATTCAGCTTAACCCAGCTCACTGTACAACAGCCCTGAGCCATGCAAAGCCAAGGAGGCTCCTCTCAAGTGGATCCCAGGTTTAAGCATCAGGATTCTTCCCTCCACCAGAAAGAATTGTGGCTGGAGATGCCATTAAAGACACAAAAATAGGAGTGTTTTGTTTGGTTGGTTTTTTTTTTTTTTTTTTTGTTTTTTTTTGTTTTTTTTGCAAAATGGTCATCCTTAACTGGGAAGACTGGGAGAAAAGACAAAGATATGTGGGGAAGGTAATGAAAGTCTTCAGAAGATGTATAATCATGGACTGGAGTTGAATGGACTTCAACATCCAGGGTTATTCCTTAGTGGTGTTTCCAGCTTGCAACGAGCACAAGGGAGTCCAAACTGGAGACACAGCCTGAGTGGGGCTCAGAGGAATGAAAAAGAAAAACAGCCAAACAAAACCCTCCATCAACCTGAAGGCACCACTTACATTTGTAAATTGAGGGTCTGAGTCTTTGAGTTATTCCCATGAGGATTTCCAGCAAAGCCACCTGTAAAAGTAGGAGATGTCAGAGTCACTTTTCCTGCAGGCTGGATAAATTCTAGGAAAGGTTCCCTGGCCATGAGCTGGATTATTTTTAAGGTCTCCTCCAACTCCAACTGTTCAGTGCCCTTATGTGTCCAAAATTGGCCCTTCTTGAAGAAGCACTTGACACACTCTTCTCACTCTGAAATCTCAGGAGGCACCAAAGAAATTTCAGATATGGAAATTCTCCAAAGTGAATTTCCATATCTAAAGCATTGCAGGCCTGTCCAAAACCCCAAGTCTGCCCAAGGATATCGTGTTCCTTGCAGCACAGAGGAAGACGTGGGGGTCCAGAAGAAGCTAAGAACTTTATTTGAAATCAGTCTCCAGAAAGCTGCTGGTCTGGATGAAGTAAGATCCAGCCAGTTTTGAACCATGTTTGATGGTGCTGAGACAGATTTTGGCCAACTCTCCCATTTCTGAGTCTAGTTACAAACAGAGAACCTGTGTCACCTGGGGCCACCGGCCTGGAACCACCACCAAGGGTCTAGCTGGACACCTCAAGGACATTTAGTTATCCACTGCATCATCCCACTGTAAAAACCTTCCAGAACCAGGATTGTTCCAAAGAATATGTGAACTCCCAATAAAGGGAAATAAAGCCTAACTTGAGGATGGAAGGTGGCTCTTCCTTAGCAAAACATTCCCACTTTCCCTGGCTTGACGTAGAGGATGAGAGCAAATACATCAAAACTGTAATCTTGAATGATCAAAATAAATCACATACAATTGATTTTGACTAATGTAAAACTAACTGAATACATTTCTGGAAACAGTAGTTATGAATTAATAATAGTGATTAAGATGAATTAAATACACAGACTAAATTCTGCCCTACAACATGCTGACTTCCATGGAAACTGTGCGTGCACTTAGGGGCTTAGTCTAGCAAGTTAATTTTGAATTATTTTTATCTGTTGATTCAAAGTAGTTTGTTAAAAAGAGTTTATGTGACTAAATAACATGCTGTACCTATCAATGTTTATTGAGCTTTGACTATCATTTTCTCAAATTAACAGTGTATTTGCTTAACTATGCAAAAAGTGGCTTTGTGAAACTCATTATTGCAGGACTGCAGCAAGTCTTGACTAAACAAGTGTGACTCAGAACAGTGTCTTCCTTTCAGGGGATAGGGTCACTTTCTAAGAATCATTAATCCCATCTCCTGTTTTGCACCTAGTTCCCATTTACCTGTCATGAAAAGTTGAATCCACAAATTTTTCCTATGCTCTGATAGTATTATGTCCCAAACCTGACCCAGAAATATGATGACAACTAAAACTTGTTCATATTTTTTGTTATATATATCTTTTTCTATAAGACTTCCCTTCTCAAAAATAGATATACTTATATGTAAACACCTATTTTTATGTGTATTTTATTTCTCTGTGTACATAGATATGCTTTTTCTCATATATATTTGTCTGTCCCTATAACAGATTAATTCATTATGACAAACTTGTTCTTGGACTAGAAACTGTGTGAAATTTGGAGAAATGGAGTAAATTGAAACGTACCACGGGGCATTTCCTATGAGGATTTACAGAGGTGCATTTGGGAAAGAGAAAAGATTGTCTCAAGTTCAAGCCCATCAGGTGGAAAAATGGTGTTTAAAACTGGGCATGAGAACAGAAAGAAGGAAAAAAAAGATCCATGGATGTGGAAGTAAATAGAAGATGAGCAGCGTTGCCATATGGGTTTCTGGAAGGTAGCATGTGTCAGGTTAACCTGGTATCAGTTCAGATTAATTCTGATGAGAACATCTGCAAAGAGGGACTTGTAGGTGAGCAGAGGGGAGCCTGCAGGTGTTGTCAGAGGAGATCAAAGGAGCTGGGCAAGCTCAGCCTGATAAATCCAAGGGTGAGACGCATTTTCTGTCTATAGACAAATCAGTAGGGTTAAAAGAAGCAGGGAGAATATTTGTAAATAACCCAAATAGGAATGGATATAATCTGGGAATTATTGAGCTTTGGGAGAAGCCTGATAAGGGGACCTGCAGTGTGAACTGTCCCACTGCTGGCCCCCAAGAGCATAGGGATGAGGGATGGAAGAAAACAGCAGCCTCAGAGGCTGCTGGAGATGGATCTTGACCACTCCACAAAAGGGATCATGAGCCGTGAGAGTGACCCAGTGCTCAGAGGACCCCTGCTGATCCCATCTCGTTAACTTTTTTAAGTATGGCTCCACAAATTTTTAACATTTACAAAAAAAAAAAAAAAAAAAATCTAGAGTTACAAAGTTTACCAAGAATGATAAAATCTAAATTTTCCCATCAAAATATTCCCCCAAACATGGAAGGCTTTGGGGTGATCTAATTTTGGCCTTCCAGGACCTGAAGGGAGCCTGCAAGAAAGGTGGGGGAAGATGATTTGCAAGGGCCTGGAGTGACAGGACAAGGGGGAATGGCTTCAAACTGACAGAGAGTGGGTTTGGACTGGAGATTAGGGAGGAATTCCTTGTGAGGGTGGTGAGGCCCTGGCACAGGGCGCCCAGAGAAACTGTGGCTATGCCATCCCTGTAAGTGTCCAAGGCCAGGCTGGACAGGGATTGGAGCAACCTGGGGCAGTGGAAGGTGCCTATGATCCTGTGGCAGGGTTTGTAATGAGATAATCTTTAAAGCCCCTTTGAACCCAAACCATTCTACTATTTTATGAGAGCAATAAAATAAAAAATAAAATAAAATAAAATAAAAAAAAAATAAAATAAAATAAAATAAAATAAAACAAAAATAATATAAATAAAATAAAAATAATATAAATAGAATATAAATAAAATAAAATAAAATAAAAATAATATAAATAAAATAAAAATAATATAAATAGAATATAAATAAAATAAATAAATATAAAATAAAATATAAATAATATAAAATAAAAATAAAATAAAATATAAATAAAATAAAATAAAATAAAATAAAATAAAATAAAATAAAATAAAATATTTTTCTTTTCAGTAGAATATTCTCTCTTACATTTGTTCCTAGAGGCTCAAGGCAGAAACCAGGATGTCTGCATTTATGTGGGCATTTATGCCTCACTGCCACTGGCTGGCCTTCTCCAGAGAGCTCAGGGCATGACAGGGTCAGGTTGGTCCCTGTGTTTCTGGTATTGAACCCCTTGGTCTCACCTCTTGCTGAATCCTGATGGCAAACACTGCGATGTCTCTCTGCTGGATGATCACAGGAAAACGTTTCCTCATCCATAGGCATGTCCCAGTCCTCTTTTTTGCCACAGACTGGACAAGAGCAAGGCCTGGCTCATGGCAAGGACATTTGGAATTATTTCTTGGAGTCTCTGATGGCTCCTCTCCCTAGGAGCTGAAAGAATGGGTTGGGCAAATGCTGCTCCATACACATAGCTGCTCTTACCTTAGGCCAGCTGGGTGCACCAGATGCTCTAATTAGCAGACCATATCAGGACTTTTCTGTCAAAATTACTTTTCTAATAGAAAATGTCCTCTCCATGAAAAGGAAAACAGTATTTGGCTTGAAGAGTTTTCTCTCAGTGTCACTGAAATAAGGCTTTCTTTATAACTGGTTGAACTTTTCAAATCAATTTCAGTTTTATCAGCAACTTAAATTGTGAATTTCTAAAAATATTATATTTTTGGAAATCCTTTCATATGAAAAATGTTGTGGTTTTCAATTTTCATCCAAGAGTTAGATTCATTTCTTTTCTAAAGCCAGAAAATATGTAATGGGCAGGGATTTCCACTTTCTAGCCAGCCATGGCTTTTAGTGGTATTATTATAATTAGTTATTTTCATTCCTTTTATGTAGAACCATTCATAAATACCCTAAATCGTAGCAAGGAGTACACACAAGTAATTTTTTAAAGCACAGGGCAATGAAAAGCAGAATCATATTCTTTGACAAACAAAAAAGAGTAAATTAAAACTTTGATTTGAGATCAGAACTTGTACACAAGTGAATTTATTGGACAGGGAAGAATGCATTAAAAGCAAAGTTTTACAGTGAAATTATGAGCCTGGAAATAACTAAATGCATTTAAATGTTCCCAGTGGTCTTAACTTTAAGAGTTGCTAACATGTAGCACAAAGAGAATTGAACTTGGCCCTTGGTCCTCAAGATGGTGAAGGTTCTCCCAAACAATTCCTAGATGGATACAAGCTGCATCTGAGACAGGAGCTTGCTGCTAATTGGGGCCAATGACAAATTAGACAAATTAAAGGCCAATTGCAAATTAGAGAGAAACATCCAACATAAAACCTGGAGTATTCAGGACTCTGATTCTGATTGCTCCTTGGAAACAAATAAGGAAAGAGTTTGCAACAGTGACCTGGTGCTTGTGAGCAGACAGCATAAAGGGACAGCTTGGAATTGAAGTTTTTAACCCTGACCTGGGATTTAGACGCCAGGGTTTGACATTCCTATGTGAACAAGTGGAAGAAATCCAGGGGGAAGTCCCCAAATGCAAAAGGCATATTCAGAATGAGGGACAGGTATGTCGTGGGTGTCTCAGATGTTAATCCAAGAACCCACCGTGGGAGCCAGTGCAAGCCAGGTGTTGATACTACATCTGGATTCCCCCTAGCAGAACATCTGTCCTACAGAGGTTTAGTGCACAATATATGAAATCAAACATGATGGTCCTGGAGCAGGTTGATAGCTGGCATTAACACATGTGTGTTTATAATTTAAGTTTCTGCAACTCTGTGAGTGCACAGGTTAGATAGACTTGGGCAAAATATGTGTGGTTTTAAACTGAGAGCACGTGGTTGAAAGGTTCACTGCTGAAATATTTCCTTTGCTCATCACAGCAGCATTAATCTGTGGTATCTCTGAATGAAGGTGGTTAACAGCACTTTGAGAAAGGACACTCCAATGCTGACACTGGTTTTGGTGTAAATTATTCACTGAACCTGATGTAAGCCAGGAGCTGGTGCCACCATGGTTTGTGCCCAGCAGAGAGGAGTCTGAGAAGCTGGTAGGAGGCAAAACATCTTTAGAGGATGAACCAAATTTCATAGAATCACAGAAGAAGCCTTAATGGTTTGGGGGTGGAAGAGATGTCAAAGATAATCTCATTCCATCCCCTTGCCAAGGGCAGGGACACCTTCCACTGTCCCAGGTTGCTCCAAGCCCCATCCAACCTGGCCTTGGACACTTCCAGGGATCCAGAGGCAGACAGTGCTGCTCTGGGCAAGCTGGGCCAGGGCCTCACAAACCTTTGAGCAAAAAAATTTCCTCCCAACATCAAACCTAAACCTCCCCTCTTTTAGTTAAAAACTCTTCCCCCTTGTCCTGTCACTGTATGCCCTTGTAAAAATTTCTGGAGTAATGAGTGAAAGGGAAAAGTAAAAATGAAAATAGTCCCCAGGATAGAGAGGGGAAAAAAAATTTCCTAGGTAGTATATTGCCTTCACCATTTGCAGTGGGAAGCCACATGAGTCACCCTGTAGCATCCCCATACACATGTTAAATGTTCTGCCCCTAACCTTTGCTGAAATCGGAATGAAGGGAAAAGTTTCAGTCCAACCATTAATGGGAAAAGTGATTATTTGCCTTTAGAGAAGATACCCACTGAAAAATGATGACATTATGTGCTCTTTGCAGGGATGCTGCAGCTTTTATAGATGCTCTTGGTACAATTCATTTCTGGAACTGCATGTGAGAAGGTTTTACCACTGTCATTACACAGAAGTGCTATGGCTGGGCTGGGAAACCTGCAGCATCTTTGGGGTTGCATCCCCTAAATGCAGCTGAAGAACAGCTGAAGTTAAGTTGAAGGCTTGGTGGTGAGAAAAATTAAAAGATTGTTTCCACCTGGCTGAAAGTGAGACTCTGAGAGCAGTGGGCACTGAAGGCACACAGGGGGAAATGAGCTTGGCTTGGGAATTGGGCCCTGGGGTTTGCAGATCAAACCAGCCACTAAGCCTGCATCAAAAATTTCAACCTACTGCTTGTGCCTGTGTAATCCACTGCTTTGCTTCTTTGAAATAATACAAACACCCTGTGTTGGTGAACTACCTAAATCCAAGCTTAAAACTGCATATATGGCTTATCCTTAAAACTGCCCAGGAGAGCCACGTAGCTCTTTCTGAAGTGACAACTTCTTTTGAAAACATAACTTCATTTGTTACTCACAGTTAATAACCAGAATAGGGCATTTTTCCCTGCTTCAACACTGACATTTTTTACACTCTCAGTTTTCACTGATTCCAAAGTCTAGACTTGCTCAGCGCAGCTGAGATGAAATATTTCATGTGATATCAGCTTTTTGGCAGCCATTGGATTTGTGTACCCATCAAAACTTCATCTTCTGAGAAGAGAAAGAATTAAGAAAAAGTCATTTACCCAGTTAATTCTGTAACTATCGATTTCAGTGTAAACCCCTTCCTCTTTATAAGATTAATTTAGTTCTTCCCATGCCCCACAGAAAAATCTTGTGCCTAGAGAAAAGCTGCTATGAAAGGGATACAAATGAATCTACTTAGATAATTGTAATTCCAGTCAGACACTGGCACCATGTAGTTCATGTTTTATCATAAGAGATCAATTTCTAAGGTTCAGCCATCAGTCTAAAGACTACAAGACAAAATTTCACCCCCAGGACTGTAAAGAAGGCAGGGTTGACTCCAGCCAACAAGATTGTACCTGGGACTTGCAAGATCTTTGAATAAGAGACAGTTTTTTGCACTGTGAGAGTAAAAACATCTCCATCAGTACTGTGGTGTTAGTGTTGAACATGTTTTACTACAAAGTGAGGATCTCTTGCCCCTGTGGTCCATCAGTGATGGGTAACCAAGCCAGCAGCCATGAAACCCTCAGCTCTGCATTACAAAAGCCTGTCCTACTTTTGAGAAGTAACATCAAACAAAAACCTCACCAGTTTCATGTTTTTTTGTAGCGGAATCACAGCACAAGGATTTCCCCCTCCTCTTTTTTTTTAATCAAAGACCGATTAATTAATTCTCATTATCTCCATCTCTGTCACAAAGATAGCATGGTGACACTGTCACAAAGCCGTTGCAGTTTGCCTCGGGCATAATTTGGTGGTGGTTGAAGTGGTTTCTCATTATTTTTGTGGGTCTCATCACCCCCATGTCCACAAAAACCACTCCCAGACAAGAACTGTGTGCACCAGGAAATAGGTGGTGAAACCAGTACGAGCCTCACTCTGCAGAACCTTCAAATGAAAAGAGCACAAGAGAACAGCTCACAGCCTCAGATGTTCCCACAACTGCACCATGGGCAGCGTCACACCAAGTCAGGAAAGAAACCAGCTCAAAAAAGAAAAAAAAAACCCTTTTGCACAGCAAAATGTATTCAGGGAAAACTTCTCTGCAGCTGCTGGGACAGAGGGAAGAGTGAATAAACCCTCTCTCCCAGCAGACTGCAGAGCAGCTCCTGCTGAAAGGGACCACATCAGGAAGCAGTGCTCACCACAGCCCCATCAGGGTGAGCTGGGACAACACCACGGCTGTGGGAGGACCTGGAGGACAGCTCGTTACTGGCAGTAGGAGCTGAAAGCATCCATGGACAATTGAAACCACATGGCACCAATTCCCCTCCAAGCCCAAGGTTAGCGCCGATCCAGCTTTCAACTCAGCCAGCTACATAAACCAGACGAGGTGCAGCGAACAATGGCTCACGCTGGTGTCCCAGTTTCCACCAACAATGTCAGCCCCACTGGTGGTGACTCAGTTTGTTTCCATCATATGTTCTTTAGTGGCCTCTGGCAGCTTTATTTTTCACGCTCCTTTACCGAGTGAACGCTGTCCAACGGCAGCGCCATGAGCTGGCACCCCGCAGAATGCACACGAAGGAAGCTCTGTGTTCGGATCCCACCTCGCAATTCCAGGTGTGAGGGCTGCTCCTCCTCTTCCCAACCCTTCTGGCTCAGTCTTGGCGCTCAGCTCAGAGCATGACATCGTCCCATGCCGCTGTTCTGTAAAGCAAAAGGAGCCAGCAATACCCATCTATAACATTAACGAAGAAATGGGCTAAAAATGAGTATTTATCCTATGTATACATGTACCTGTCTTTTATATAGAGCTGTGCTACATCATCTTTAGTGTAGAAGTAGCAAAGTACTCAGAGCAAATAAAATAAATATATATCTGACCTCAGTGAAAAAAAAAAATCATCTTTCTCAGCGTAACATACCGTAACTTGAAGTTTGCTCTCCCAGCATTATTTGTTTAATAGAAATATTTTCTGTACCACCTTGTTCTGGCAGAAAGTCAGAATTTGCATTTATATGAGGTAGTTTATCAAATATAACATACAGAAGTCTGTTAAGTACACATTGCATTTTGTTTGTGAGAAAATCTGTTTGTATTTAATGTAGTTTTTAAATTAACCTTAATGAAAGCTTCTGAAAATTGTTGTTCTAAGCATTTGAAATATGCAACAAGAACTAGGGGAAGACATAAACATGTTTTCCATTATATGTTATCAGATAGTCCAAAATTACTACAAAAAGAATGTAGGACTATGTTAAATTAGAAAGATAAGCAAGCATTTAGTTAAAAGGCAAAGGTCTTTAGAAGAGCAAAGCATCTGACAGTTAACCCCAACATCTTGTGATCTCCTACCAAGAGCAGGACAGCACTCTCAGAATACAGTGGGGTGTTTTAGCCACATCCATGGCTAAGAGAGAACAAAAAAGAAGTCGAGCTTCACAGAAATCCCGTGGTGGGTGTTTGTTCAGTCAATATTTACAGAGTGGTAGCATGGCCATGGCCGTTTTTAAAGATCTTACTCAACCACTATCAAATATGGTCTGCCCACAGTATTTATTATCTTTTGGAAAGAACCAAATGTATGAACTTTAAAAATGGCCTTTAAAAAGAAATAAAAATGTAAAATCCCTTCAATTATCAAAATAGCATTTTTTTAATTGTCTTCTGCTGTCTGCTGATTTAATTTTGTCATTTGATGGGCTGCTTTCTCTTAAGAGTCACAAGGGTGGTTCCATGAAGAACATAATGCAGGGAGCAAAAATCCCATTGGTATTACGGCTTTCTTCCCATCTTTTCCTCATATATCCAATTAAACATATAATAAAGAATAAAAGGGCATTGTGGAAAAATTGCCAAACAAGGACAGGCATCAACAAGACATTTCACATTTCATGTGAGGAGTGAGGCAAGCGGTACCTAAGTAGCTCGTGGATGAGTTGCTGTTACAATAATCATTCAAAAAGCAGCAATAAAACCATCACTGGTAACGATCAAGTAAGGGAAGGAAAATCTGACTAACAACTTTGTCTTACTATTCTGGTAACCCTTTGCATAGAGAAAAATCAGTCAAATCAGGTTTTAATCAGGACGATATTTTTCTGGAAACTCTTCCTTCCCAACACATTCTGGCACTTAACCAGTGCTCGAATACCATTCCCACAGCAAGTCTCGAGTCAAGCTTCGTTTTCATAATCAACTGCTCTGGAAAACAGGGAAATCAAAGAGCTTTTTCAGAGCACCATTAACTTCTCTGACAGATAAAAAAGGGAGTAATATCCAGTCACCAACCGAAGTTTTGAAGATTAAAAGTTCTAAGCTCCAGGTGCTGGAATTATGCACAAATCTGTCCAACAAAAGGGCCACCTCCACTGAGCATCAGAGGCTGCTCTTTGACTTCCTTTCACTTATATTTTCTCACTTACACATTGGAAAATTGGATCATTTTCCATTTTACTTTCGAGCATAATATAGGCAGGTCAATCCAGCTGTCATCTAGGTCATGGAATACTGGAGATCCTGTTTTGGATCATGTCCTCAGTGTCTCGTTTAAAGGGAATGATTTCCTATAACTGAGTTACAGATTGTTGCGCTCGTAGGGTGGTCACAGAACTCCAGCTCTGCTTTGCATTAAAAGTGGAATTTTTAATAGCCAGGGAGGAAAAAGGAGAAAGAATTGAGAAGCTGCAGTATGAATATTTTGCAGTAGAGACCAACCCTTAATGCCACGCAGGCCCATAGACTGTCATGTCCATGTTCTGGGTTTCTTTTCAGTGATATCAGACAAAGGGTGGGTTGGAAGCAGAAAGTTTGGGAGAGCCAGCCTCCAAAAGCCCTCCAGCCTTTGGCTTTCCTGAGTTTTCTTGGAGGTTGTTAACAGACATTTACAGACGTGAGAAGCGATAGAAGCTCTTGGGTCTTGCAAATTCCTCATTAAGAGGAGAGAAACCCTAAAAACTCTTACATGTTGTGCTTTTGGCTTCCTAACCGAGTCTGGAAGGTTTAAAGGGCTTGACTCAGTTTCCCACACTTGCAGGCTCCACACTGCAGAGGGGGATAAACAGAGCTGTTGTAGGAATGCTGAGAAGCCAGACTGGGCAAGGGCAGGACCTCGGAACAATAGCAAAGAGCTTGGGGACATCTTCTACAAATAAGAAAGTTCTTGGCATACTTAGGAAAGTTTTCTAAGCCTTTCCTAAATAGCTAAAGAAGATTCTTTTCAGGCTTTTTTTTTTTTTAATTATTATTATTATTTTGAGAGCTGGAATGAACAGAATTTGCATATTCTTTCGGACTCTGTGGGGAGAGAGATGGAACCAAGCTTTTGTGGATAGGCCAAAAGATAATTAAAGCAATTATATACTGTTATGCTATTCCTAAAGGAAGACTTTCGGCCAGATAGAACTGATGACAAATATTTATTTTCTTCTTTTGCCATTAATAGTCTTAGTAGGCAGTATTAGGAACACTTATCAGTATTCATATATGGTATTTAGGGTGGCATTTTTATTATGTTCAGTGCAGAATTTTTTCACACATTAATAGAACACCCATTGGTTGTAAGATATTAAAGCCTGTCTAATGACAGAAAACAGGATAAGCAGAGGTTTGGGGCAACTTTGGGAAGATCTGGGGCTGCATCCCTAGAGCCAGACCATGTAAGTTCAATACAATGGGGAGAATTACCTGTGAAAAACACTGGAGCTGCAGGCTGATGGCCCGTGGCACAGAGAGGATGCAGAGATCTTTGAGCAGGAAGCTTTTTGGCAGCCTCTGTGCCTTAGCTGGCAGGGAGCAGCCAGGAGCTGATTTAGTCAGTGGGTAGGAGAGGCAGCTCCCAGTGAGGAGTTGAGAAAGCGAAGGCGGTCCCAGTGAACTATCAAGAAACACCGATCCTGAGTTATTATGTAACATTAGGGTCAGAACTGCAGATAAGAGGCTGATGCATCACAGCCTCAGCAAACAGCCAGTGTTAATATGTTTGCATAGATAAGGCAGATTTGGCGTGGTGCACGGGCATAAAAATGAGGAGCCAACACGAGCTGAAACGGAGCTCAGAGCACCACTGCCAAGAGATGTAATTCTTGTCTTCATCTCCTTTGAATATCAAGGTTTATTTAGTTTACAAACATATGGGTTTTCAAAGCTATTACAACTGTGACATCGATTTAGAAGCTCCAGACATGCAAGAGGTTAAGATTAGAGCTGGCCAGGAATTTTCTTACAAAACAGAATTTTGCTTTTTAGCCAGGATTAGTTAAGACAACTAAGCCTTACAACATCATCCTGCCAGGTGAAAAAATGACTCACTTGACAAGCACAGTGCTGCTGGGATGAGTCCTTTTAAACTGTGTATTTACATAAACATTTATGTGCTGTTATGTTTATTAAGAAAAGATGTGATAGGCAGAATTGCACCTTTCAGTTGCTCAGGCAAGAGGAGGATGGCTTGGGAGCCACTACCTTCCTTGGATTTATTAAACTGGTGAGGAAACTCTGGCTTCTCTGTACAGCAGGGTGGGTTATGCCTTCATGCCATGCCTTATACTCACATAACCTGAGGTGTTTCAAAATGGCATCAAAACAGAAGAACTATAAATATTTTATATCTGAATTTAATTAAGAGTGACCTCTAGAAACTGAAAAAAATACAATAAACAAAAAAAAGTCTGTTTCATAAAAAATTCTCTGCTGCAACAAATGCCCAAATATTAAAATAAGAGAATCACAGAATTATTTAGTTTGGAAAAGACCTCCAAGACCAATGAGCCCAACCTTAATACTACTACTACTAATAATAATGATAATGAACAACACATCTGTCCTTTTAGCACACTAAAGCCCCTGCTACAAAATGAGAAAAGCAGCAGAGCCAAATCATCACTGCACTCTCAATCAAAGAATTTTGGACTTCAGCTCAATTCACTCAGATGCTGGGGATTATTTGGGCAGAACCTGAGATTACAAACCAAAGAGCACTGAGCAGCACATGTATATGCTCCAGTTATGAAAGCTGCTTAATGATTAAAGTCAGCTATGCTAAAAAAAAAAAAATTTAAAAAAATGCAAAACTGATGTTGAGATCTGAAAGTATGTCTGTGGATTGACAGGGCAGAGGTTAAATCCAGATGAGGGTCACTCAAGCCTGGTGTTAGTCTAAATGAGTTCAGCATTAATGTTGGAAAATCCTGGTGCTGAGCTCACCACCTGTCTGCTGCAGAAATCCGAGGTTCAGCTCAAACTTGAGGGTTTCTTGCATTTTCAACACTTATGTGCTGCTAACCAGGGAGGAGGAAGAGGGTAAATCTGGCTGTTCTTTCAATTGCTGCTACCATCCTTAAATTACTTTTGTCTGCTGCCTTTTTAAAAAGGCAACACTTCTCACTTCTAGTGCAGCAGGATGCTTGTACTGTGCAAATACGACAGAGAGCAGGGCTTTAAATAGTGAATCCTGTCAGGAAAACACAGCACAACCCTTCCACTTTTGTTACTTTTCTTTTCTTACACATATTTCCTTTATATTCCTATTTCCACTTTTCTTGCAAAGTAGGTCTGAAAAAGCTAAAGGAGAACTGCCAAATTTCAATCCCAGCAGTGACGACAGAGCAAACATTCAGGTCCTGATCTCAACATGAAAAATGCCTTACAGGCTCAGAACTGAGCCTCGTGTAACATCAAAGGGTTAAAATAACCAACACTTAAAGGAAAGAGGAATGGATCACTTACAACACATATCCCATTATTTGTTGAAAACTCGTGGGGTGGATGTAAGCTCGTTATCATTCAGCAGAAGATAAAATTTGCTGCAGAAGGTAGACACTTTGCAAGTGCAGAACAGCTAATCTCAGACCACTAATAGATTTAACCTTGTATATTCACAGATATTTAAAAGTGTTATGGTTTGAAGGTCAACTCCACTGTCTCCGAGTACAAGGAAAGAAAAGAAAGGAATAAAAATTAGAAAGAATTAATTCTTCAAAAAGTTTTTACAAATCAAAACCCTGCAGTTTCACACTGAGAACAAAAGAAGCATATTAAACACCAAAGTTTATCAAGACAAATTAGGTCCCAGTTTCAAATTTTCTTTAATCTTTTGCATCTGAACGTTTTTTTGCCTCATGCTGTTTTCCCTAGTTAAATGTTAAAATGAATTCTAGCCAATACCATTGACTTCCTCCCTTAAAAATATTGAGACACATAATAAAAAATTAATTACTTCCCCTAATTTCCGTGTGATTCTTTAAAAAGATGTAAAATTCATTTAAAGTAAGTGGTGACTTTGTCTTTGAAGATCACGACAATTAACATGGATCAAAGCTTAGGTTCTGTAACGATGATAGCTTATTAGCATAATGAAATTAACTTAGAGACAAGAATCTTTAATAGGTACAACAAAAACGCTTTAATAATACTTGAAGAAAATTATGTATTTGCTAGAAGTACAACAGTTTCAGACTTTCTATCCAATTAATAACTTGTTAATTAACTCCTTTTCCAAACAATGTGCACTTTAAGTTAACATCTGCCCATTGGATAACACTTTCCAATGGTATTTTTTTTTAATGTACTGCAGAACTGCGACGCTGTTTTACTGGGAATTCCTTGTAGGACTGTTCTTATACAGGGAAACAGGACCCAAATATAGCAATATGCTTTCTACAGCCAACCAATTAAATAAAAAGAGGAGGCTTATTTCAAAGATGGGGAGGAGGAATGGGTAATTCCTTAATTCTGGCTGCATTGTTTGTGTGCAGTCTCAGATTTCTTTGCATTTTCAATGGGAATTATTTTGTGCAGTTTATATTCCCCTGCAAAATGGCTCTCTGCTGATTAGTGCCTAATATAGACCTGATTTGGGAGCAATTTTCATATCTTTTAAAAATATCTATTTATAGTTCCAGGGTACAAGATTTTACAGTCCCGTTTTATAAGATTGTAAATCAATAACTATTGGTTTTGAAGACACAGAGAAGGAAGGTTCTCCACAAAAAAAGTTAAAATAGAACCTTTTGTGTAGAAAGAGCATTTTCACAGACTTTGCTTTGTAGTGCAGAATAGTGAGGGCTTTCAGCACTTGAATTTTTAATTAAAATGACATATTTTTGTTTTAGGGGCTTCTGCCTATAGAGTGGTGTGGGGATCAAAGATTTCACAGGGCATTTTGCAAGTGGATTTGGAGAGCACACATGACTCTGCACTGCATGGGCTGCTCAGGCCAATGATGGAACAATTAAAGAGGCCTTATTTGAAACAAATGAGTTATTATATTCTATTGGGTCAAGGATTCATGTTTTAATAAATCCCTAATTACAGTAACTTTTCATTTAATCTGGTGAATTCTAAGCAAGTTAAGAATTTATGAGAGTTGGAATCAGCAATAAAAAATATGCCTGTCTGCCATTCTGCTCAGGGCCACACAGGTTGAACTCATTTTGAGGAGCTTGGAAGCCAGGAATGTATCTCCTGAACAGGGCACTTTGACATGATTGCATCTATGTACATATGAAATAGTAATATGCATGTATAAAATAATATTGTGCATGTATAAAACAATATTGTGCATGTATTAAATATGCTGTATATTAAATTATGCATAAAACTGCATATAGAATTATTATATTATAATT
Organism: Serinus canaria; assembly: GCF_022539315.1. Classification (NCBI taxonomy): domain Eukaryota; kingdom Metazoa; phylum Chordata; class Aves; order Passeriformes; family Fringillidae; genus Serinus; species Serinus canaria. The sequence continues at coordinate 3,094,233 of NC_066321.1, forward strand.
GTTGTTAATAATAGCCTGGAAAGGCTTCAATCCTTTTTTTGTTCAGAAATAAAAAAGAAACAGCAAAAAGCAACAAAATCCCCAACATGACCATGAGAGCAATTTTGAGAGGGATTATTTTTTTGCTTTGGCAAAGTTTCCCACCACCAACCTGTGACTGCACAAAGCTTTTTGTGCACCATCCAGCCAAAACTCTTCCATCACTGCTGGCTGAGCTCAGGATTTCTATTTCTGATCATGTGTGGTGCTGGCCAGGCTCCTCTCAGCTCCTGGGATATGGCTCAATACAGACACCTTTGGAAAAAAAAAAACCAAAATTGAGTAATAATGAACATTTTCAAATGAAATTTTCAGATTTAGAACTTTAGCATTAGGATTTGCTCGTTCGACACCACCTTGGCAAACTTTGTCTCCTCTAAAACAACATCCTTATGAGAATTAACCCATTAATACCCAGTAAACAAACACAGCACAGGCTTCACCATCCACTGAAACACCTGAAACAAGGTGCCACCAGTAACTCACATGGAAACTGCATCACAATGGAAAGGAGTCAATGAAACTGCTGATTTTTGCACACAAACACCTCTACCTTTACAAAGTTTGTAGTCTCTTTACTGAACAGGAAATATGCAAAGTCCTGTGAATTACATCTGTAGCTGGCTGCATTTTTTTTTTTTTTTTGGTGTGGTTGTTTCAAGTTGAAAGTTGCTAGGGTGGGTTTGAGGGGCTTTTTTAATTGCAAATCAAAATTTAGAATTTTTCAAACCTTGTCCCAAAATAAGTCTGAAAATCCTTGTTCAGAAACAAAATAGAGCAAGAGCTGAGCACTGCAAGCTCATTTTTGGGGCTGAGCTGTTCAAGAGCAATGGGGACAGCACAAGGGACATTGGCTGTGTCCCAAATTATTCAAGAGCTTCCAGGTCTACCTTGTTGCTGGGGCCTGGGACAATTCTGCCACCAAGATTGCCGCAGGGATTAGTAAAAGGAGGAGCCCTGGAGGCAGAAGGTTCACACAGAGGAGGCTGCCCCAGTCCTGGCAGGATGTGGGGCCATTCCCTGGGGACCTGAGCAGAGCTCTCCACAGGCTGAGTTCACCCACTTCCAGCAGAATCTTTCTGAAAACAAAGACACTTCCTTTAAACTCCTGGCTCTTGGCACACCAGGGTTCTTTGAGGTAAAACGTTTCCAAGCTGTAAATCCATCAGAAAACTGCCCAGTTCCAAGTTCCTTGGAATCCAAGAAATATGATACAACCTTGGCTGGGAAGTGCAGTCTAAAGAACATCATCACCTATTGCCTTTCCTGCATGCTTCCATCCCATACCTATTTCCCCCTGGATGACTCCCAAGCTAAGAAAAGTCTCTTTCCTTGCTTAACAAAATCCAGTGTTTCAGCTGTACAGGACACTAAGAGCAGGCCAGAAACATTGCAGGTTCTTCTAAGTAAGACATTATTATTCTTTACAGGAGGAAAAAGAGATCAGGCTCATCTCTAAGCTGAGAAATGCACTCACTGTTCCAAATTTTGAGTCAATATTCAGAGTTAGTTTATACATAAGGCTCTAGTGGAGATTGATACAGTGCCAGAAGATACTAAATTCTCATTTTTAGTGAATGACCACCACAAAGAGTTGCCAGCCATGAGTTTCCTTTATGATAACAAAGAGCTTGCCAGGAAAACCCTTGGTAAAAAAATAGTGCTGATAAATACATTGATTTAAAGATAACCAGTACAGCATTTCCTTTGTTCACACATGGTTTCATTTTTTGGTCAGCAGAACATATTTCCCTTGCCCAACTTCTCCTTCCAACAAGGTATTTCAGCCTTTTTCCTGCTTTGGAAACAGAAAACTCTATGACTAAATCAGGAGTAGATGATTTAGGTTGGCCTGACTGGAGACACACAAGAGCAGGATTTGGCTGTTGAGAAATGGTGATGTAGCAGGTTTTTGGAATTTTATAACAGCTTTCTTCACCCACCCTCTTCCAAATTATCTCCATAGAATTAAAAAAAATATAAAGGTCTATTTTTCATTGATTATTCCCTTTAAAATATCCCCTTTGCCCATCAATGTGGTGGTGTCAGTCCCAGCTTTCTGTGATTTCTCTCCGCTGTGCCCTGGATTTGGGATTCTCTTGATGGCCCTGTTCTTTCAGTGATGCTGCTCCTGTCTGCTTTCAGAATAATTTCTCTTTCACACTTCATTTGCATGTTTTTCTCACTGCATGGGAAAAAAACCCAAACAAGCACAAGTTTCCTTGTCTCCAGCTTCGCAGCTGAGCAAAGCAGACATTCCCCTTCCCTCCCATTCCCCCTGCCCTGCTGCAGAGTTGGAAATGTTGCTTCAGACGTTCATGTGCAGCATTGTGGAAAACCATGAGCAAAAATCCTGGCTGTGAACTGGGAAAGTCTGAGCTGAATCTCTTTGGATAATGACCTGAAGGTCACGCTGCCCTAAAAGGAGAGAACCTACCCCAGCTTCAGGTGAAGGCATAATTTAATCTTTTTCAGTTCATCTCCGTTTAAAACCTTTCAGTTTTACTTTCAGATTTGGATAAATTCCACCTTTGAAATAGGATATTTTCTCCACTACTTTTGTTTTTATTGACCTAAATTTCAAGTGCAACACAACAGACAAACTGAGTCAAAGGAAGAGCTCCATGGTGGGGTCAGCCCAATTTCAGTGATTTTAGTCACCACTTGCAATTTAACTCTTTCTTCCTGCAAAAATTGAAAAATTGAAACTCACTGAAAAATCAGGGCATAAATCCCTTTAGAAAACCTACATCACCTATTTAAGAAAAACAAACAATCTATAACCTAAGTTATGATGGAGGTGCTCCTGCCTATACCCAGAATTTAGCTGTTACCTGCCCCTCCTGAAGTTGTAGTCCAGGATAAGTCTCCTCTTCTCCAGCTGAACAGACCAAGTGACCTCAGCCACTCCTCGTGCATCTTCCCCTTCTTCTTTTAATACTTTTTAGCCTGAATTTTACAACTCAGGGGTTTCAGGGTCCTGCCCAGCAGTTTACATTTGTTATTTATTTGTTATTTGTGTTATACCAGCACGAAAAAGGCACCAAGAGCCTGCTCCATGTGCACCCCTGAGTCTGAGTCCCAGCCCAGCCACAACCCACAGCATTGCCCTGCTCCTCTCAGCCCTCATTACTGAGCGCTCAGCATTCTCACCCTGCTTGTCTGCTCTTTAATAGGAAATAAAGTTGTTTGTTTATTTTATACCTATTTAACTTGTCGTTTAAGATTTGCAGAATGCCATCAATCTCTGCCTCGGCACGTTGACCTCGCTTTAATTGGTGGGGCTCTAAATTCTGCACAGATGTTATTACTGTGAATTTCACTTTATATAGCAAGAAATTTGGGGGCTGCCATATGCTGTCTTTTATGAGCTTGCAGTTTGCAATGAATATCCATGACTAATGCTCGTGACCCAGGTAAGCCTGTGATTAGGGAAGGTAAAAAGTTTACCAAACTTTATTGCAGCACTTTCAGTAATTTCACCAACAACTAATGAATACATCTCCCCTGCCTCTGCCTTGGTGCAAAAAAAATTGCTTAGCTCTTCTTAATATATCTGTCAACATCTAGTGCCATTCTGGGACTCTCATGAGTCAGCCAAAATATCTTGCATTCATAGATTGCATATCAGAGGGGATAAGATGATTTCCTCTGATATCCAACATAAATCAGAGCTTTTTATGTTTTTCTGATGGTTTCTAGTTGTGCTTGGGGGGATTGGCCTTTTTTCGTTGAATAAAGTAGAGTGAAATTTTCTGAAGGTTAGTAGGATTTAGCCAGGTGCTAAACCCAGAATTCAAATAGATCTACTTAGTCTAGACAGAAGTAAAGAAACCAGTAATCTATGGAAATTAGGAAAAACATTTACGAATTGTAATTTATGATCAATGTTTTAAATTTCATTCCACCCAACACAACAGCTTCAGTTTAGCTGAAGCTCCAGGAAAACCTGTTCACTGTGAGTGAACCTGTTGGTCTCAAGGCCTGGGAGAAGCAAACATTATTTCAGAGAAAGGGAAAACTAGAGAGGAAGAAAGTAGGAAAAAGGCAGTGGGTTTGAATTAGTCACACATATATTTGCAATGCAAAGTAGGAGAAAGTCTTCCATCAGCAGAGACCTGAGGTTGTGGTGCCTCCTCACTGCAGGAATGGAGTCAGGAAACTTCACTTATCCCATGATAGAACTTTCCAGGCTTTCAGAAGTGAGTACATGGAGTGCAGCAGCAGATAGAGGCACCCACAGATCAGAACTCCTTGCCCAGTCTTATTTCCATGTCTCAGCCTTACCCTTGCTGAATATTTTGCCCAGCCATCAGCAAAAAATAACAAATTCCTGCTCACTGTCAATAAAATTTATCACAACCAGAAGCATAGGAAAAAACCCTGAAAATCTGAATAAATCTGAAGGACTACAAATTTGCTGGTTAATAAGCAGGAATATGTTTGCAGCAGGTCCTGTGTTCCCAGCAGCTCTGTTCACATCTACAGAGTCAGCTCACGAAACAGGAATTGGAGTGCTGCTCTCATGAGTCACTCTGCTTGGAAACCTTTATATATTAAGAAAAAAAAAATCCCCAATCAAAAAAAACCCCACATGTTAAAAGTGTCTTAGCCAAGCATGTTATTTCTCTTAAATATATATCAAAACACAACTGTCCTCAAGGTAAATATCCTCTGTTTTATTACTTCAGATCACTTTTCAGTGCTGTAATCATGTCATTAGGATTGCAGTTCCTGGCTCCAGAAGAAATAACCACCTAACTATAAAATTCTGGTTTCCCAGTCTATTTTGAGGGGACAACCAGAGGTCAGTGGGTCTGAGCCCCTGCCACTGAAACCAATGGCAGGAGGTTCAAGTTCTCCTGCTCCATGGTGTCTCCCAAGGAGATTTTTTATTTTTTTTTTTTCTCAGCTGCAGTTTCTGACAGATGTTCAGGCAGCTCATGTCATTCTTCTGCACTGAATTAGAGAGCTGCGTCAGGAAAAAAGTGTGGATGGTCTGTGTCACCCACAGATGCACCAGCAACCCTCCTGCTGGTGCCACCAGGGGCTTCTGTGTTTCTGGTGTTATCTAAAAAAAAAAGGGGAAAAAGCAAAGCTTCTTCCTTTGCCTTGTAGGTGGAAATGAATTTGAACAATAAATCATTGAAATCAGTCTTCTGCAGGGTATGTGTGAGGCCACCACAGTGACTCCAAGGATCTTTGCTTTTCCTCTGAGACATTTTTACCTTACTGTGAAATATCCTCAAGGATAAGAGCTCAAAACCTTTGTTTTCAGCCTCTTATAGCCAGAACAGGCTTACATTGTGGGAATTCCACAGTCCATAACATATTGCAATGCTTTATGCTTTATTTTCACTACCTCTGGAGCCAGGAAAGTTGCACCTGCCATTAACTTCTGCAAAAATAGGATAGTGGAGACCAAAGGATAACAAAAAATGATGAGAGGCCTCTCCCTGCAACACCAGCATTCATCAGTAATGGTAATGGCAAGTGGCAGCAGGACACAACTGCCCTTAAACTGCCTTTGTGCATCTCTGCACTGTTTTCTTGTCCCATCCTGCAGTCAAGATTTGGATCTGCCTTGTGGGAAGGTGCCCTCCCAGGTGGTCCAGATATGGGCAAAATCTGCATCAACAGGTGTTAAATAACACATCCATAGACCAAATCAACTCAGCACAACCCCAAGAGATGCTGAAAGCTACTTTTAATCCCAGGCACCTCAGCTCCTGCTGGGCCTGACCTACCATGGATGTGCAGACAAGGACTCCAATGGCCCTTAAATAATGAATTTATTTATTATTTTTAAGAGCAAGATTGTGGGTATACTTCAATCCCCTTTCAAGGTGATTTTTTAGTGCTCCAGTGTATATTTGCTGTGTTTCCTGAGGTCAAATCAGTGGCAGCTTTAATTGCACTTACAAGGAATGCTGCTAAAATGGGCACAGAGTCCTAAACTCAATGTTTTCTTCATTATTTTGCAACTTTGGGAGCCTGCCAACATCATTGCGAGATTTGGCATGCACTTACCTGGAAAGAATGAGGCTTAATATTTCATTTCAGCCTTGCAAGGTTTTCTCCTCCCTCCAAAAACAGAGCAAGCAGAGGGATCAGAAGCACAGGCAAAAGGGCAAGGCTGGTCCCTCTGATGTTGGCATAGACCAGCATGGCTCTGCAAGGTTCTGGGGAGCTCTCCTGGAGATCAAGAGCAGCTCCACCTCAAGTGGCTGCACCTTTAGCAGCTGCATCTCTGCTTTGCAAATTCGTGTGCACGGGGAATACTTTTACCTCCTGATTCCTGGAGGATTGGTGGGTCACAGAATCATCAAGGTTGGAAAAGACCTCCAAGATCATCAAGTCCAAAAATTAAGAGGTGAGAGGTTTGTCACGCTTGGAGGTGTGAACTGCAAAGGGCAAGCTGAGAACCTCACCTGCAGCCCCTAAAGCCAGATCTGTGTTTAACTCCTGCTTTAGATCTTTAACACAGAAAATAATCCTCTGACAGCTGTTACTTGGTCTTTGGAACCCATAGACTGTTTCTTGCTGATTATTTTAATGTAAAATGTTTTGACAGCCTCTAAAAGGGGGTGGAAATAAAGGTTACCATCACCCATATCCCACAAGAGCTGCTGCCCACCAACACCTCAGCGAGTTAAGGCCAGGCTGGACAGGGCTTGGAGAAACCTGTTTTAGAGGAAGGTGTCCCAGCCATGGCAGGCAGGATGGGACAAGATGAGATTTAAGGTTCCCTTTAGTAGGGGAGGGGTAAAAGGTTTCTCTTTTATTGATTTAAAACAAGGGCTCCATAGGGCCCCTCTGGAAAATCAAGACATTGGAGCTGGGATTTTGTGGTTGGGATGGTACTTACACAGCCAAGGTGGTGCTTGGAACCAGGGTAGTTCCTGAGGAGAGCACCAGGAAAGGGGGACCCACTGCAGTGCCAAGGAGTGGGTGCTTCTTCCTCTGGGATGCTCCAGCTGTTGAACAAAAATATTTCCCTGGTTAGATTCCCAGAGCTGTGCTTTCCCCATCCACAATGTCCAACTTTCTCCACGCAGGCTGCAAAGACTAACCCCTGACTCAAGTTAAATAACCTACCAGGCCTACAATTTAAGTACAGCTTATGTTGAAACCTTTCTGTGGATCTGGTCTTCCCTCTGCAGCCGTCCCACTGGAAGGATTCAGGTATTTGGGAAATGAAACACTGCTCAGCGGGAATAAGGATGTCAGACACCGCTTCCAAGGGAGCCATGCCTCAGTATATTTTGGTTTAATATTCCTATGTCAATGACACTGGTAGGAAATGGGGAAAGGTAAAAGCTCTGTGAGGCATGTAAATCAGGAATGGGAGTGTGACAGCAGAGGCTGGCATTGCTGTCACCAGGTCTGGCAGAAAACATTCCCTAAGGACCTGAATCCCCACCAGCACTCCCGACCCGAGGAGTTAAATTTTGCTGTTTGCCTCAGCGGCATAAATCCGAAGCATTTTGACTGAATCCCATAAAAGTAAATCAGTGTAAGTGAAGCCAGACTGTGGCCCCAGAATCCTGCAGGACCAGCGCTGGGAACGCAGGCTGGCGATCGCAGCTCCCGCCCTGCTGGTGGCAGAGCACGGAGTCAGCCAGGGAGCAGCTGGGAGGCAGCCAGATGGGCAATGAAAGGGGCACAGCCAGAGCCTCAAAAAAATAGGTTTTTAATTGTAGGAAATTTTTGCAAGGCATAAAGTTGAATTATTTTCATTTTTTGCTCCAGCAGCAGAAATGTAAATGCTGCTGTTTGCACGGGGAGGGGGGTTTTAGGTTGTTGTTGAGAGGTTGTGCTTAAAAAGGGGCTGGTATTAATCATCTCTACGTCAGGCAAGTTTAAAGGAGCACATCAGGCAGCTCCTTGGAGGAGCTGATGGACAGGGGTCTGTTGTGCTGGCTGGTGTTTTTTTCAGAGCGGGTATCAAATGGGTCCACGTGGCATGAACAGAACATAGCTCCAGATGGGAGAGCAGTTCCCATCTCTTGCAGAGTAAATCTGCTGTTTGAGACTATATTCTATGACTGAAATTTTATACATATGACTTTGTTGGAGCTGGGATCTCTTCCTTTGAAAATGTGCTACAATAATAATTGCATTTACCAGTTGCCAGTCCTTCTCACAAAACGCGGTGATTTTTTTTTTTTTTTTGTTCGGATTGTGAAATTAATTGTCTCTAGCTAATATAATTAAAAACAAACACTTCGGATTTCAGCAGAGGGAAGGGAGAAGGGAGAAAGAGAGGGGGAAAAAAAAAAAAAAAAGTGAAGCAAACTGCAGCCTTGCTTTTCTACTGACAACAAGAAAGCTCTGCCATCCCTGAACTGTTTAATTATTGAAATGAACTGTAACAGTACACTGGATTGTTGCCGAGGTCACCGAGGAGCGCTGGATGTCAAGAGGAAAGCAGCAGCTCCAAGAGCCCTGCAACGCCCCAGGCTCTGGGTGAAATCCCACACACTTTTTCTCAAGCATTCAGGCTCTGATAGGTAGCCTGATAGCAGGGCTGCTTTGCTGCTCTCGCAGAGGTCCAACGGTGCTTGCTTGTTTTAAGAGGAGCCAAGCTATGCTCTGGTGACCACCGTGACGCTGTGATTCCCATGCCCTATCGCATTCCTCTTTCTCAGATCCCAGGCATTTTTTTTTCCCCTACGTGCAGTCCAGGATGTAGACAAATGAATTCCAAGTGACCTATGTGGGGGTGGACTCTTTGGAAACAAACAACAAAAATAAGATATCTCCTGTCCTCACTTTTTCATTTGCTCGTTCCCTGGATACAGTTTATTCGTGGCAATGAAATACACATTGTGTCTCTGGAGTTAGATCCAGCAGCAACATCTTTACCACCCCCTAACCTTGGCTTTTTTTTATTCCTTTTTTCTTTTTTTTTTTTTTTTCCCTTTTCTTTTCCTGATTTCCTATTTAAGCCTTTACAAAAGACATCTTGTTTAACATTATCTGCTCCTTTGGAAGTCAGGCTGCCCTCTAAAGCCTATCATATCAAGGCTTGCTATTGATTTAAACAATGTTTTTTTACTGGAAAAAGTTTAGGAAACTGGAAGTTTTGTAAAAAATTCTGTATCTGCACTGACAAGAGGATCTGTTGGACAAATAATCTGTTGGCTTGCAGAGAAAAGGAAAAACTTTTAAATCTTTCATAGTGAAGAAAATCCTGTAGCTACAAAAACTGCTAAAAAAGAAATAAAACTGCAGTTGAGGAACAGACAATAAACATTTCAGATTGCTTTATGGTGCACTATTACAGGCAACTATCTTGCTTAAGTAGGCATAACATTTTTCACAGTATATATGTAAGGTTTTTTTATGGGGTAGATTAACAGCAGGGATACATAGCTCTTAAAGGGAGGGCAGAAATAATTTCTGCCACTCCAGTGGCCTGATAGGTCACAAAAAATATTTGTAAATGGCCAGAAAAATGCACTGCATGGTCAAGCAGGAGCAGCCTCCAGCCCACCCTGATGCTCATGGGCTGCACACAGAGCCCATGGACAGCAAAAGCCAGGAGTGACCCCTGGGAGCAGTTCTGGCCCTGCAGGCTCTGGGGAGGCTGCACTGGGCTCCCAGAGTGTTTCTGGCACCTCTGTGGAGGATGGAGCTCTGCAAATTGGAGAGAGCAGCACTGGGAAGAGGTTGCTGCTGGGAGACATCTCTCCTCTCCCAGCACCAGCACTCCTGGTGCATCCCAAGCCCACTGGGAGCAACCCCTGGCTCCTGCTGTCAGAGTCAGCCTGCCCTCCTCACCACAGCCCAGATATCACTGTCTGGGCCACCCCAGCCCCTCGTGGGCCTCAGCTGTGCTCCAGAGTGGCTCTGGAGGACAGGGAGCTCTGCAGTGACATCCCCTTGCAGGCTGCCAGCCCTGCTCGATGGAACAATGGAAGGAAGAATAATGGGGAAAGAGCAGCATTGTGCTGGATTGCCCTTGGCTTCATCAAAATCAGTGATGTCCCTCAGTTCTGGGTGCTCCAGAGCTCCCCTGGCTCTGCACAAAGCAGAGCTCAGAGTGGCAGGGTCTGGCCTGGCAGAGGGCTCTCAGCACTCCTCCCCTGCCTCCATGGGCTGATGGGGAGGGTTTGCCCGTTCACAGAACCCCAGAAAGGCATGGAAAGGACCTAAAGTCCATCTCATTCCACCCCCGTCCATGACAGGGACACCTTCTACCACCCCAGGCTGCTCCAAGCCCTGTCCAGCCTGGCCTTGGGCACTGCCAGGGATCCAGGAGCACCCACAGCTGCTCTGGGCACCTGTGCCAGGGCCTCAGCACCCAAAAATTTATTTCTAACATCTAATCTTACCCTGCTCTCTGTTAGTTTAAAGCCATTCCCATTTGTCCTATCACTCCATGCCCAAGTGAAAAGGGGCTCTCCAAATATTTAGCTAATTTTTTAACAGTCCAAAGGAAATGAGAGAAAACTGATTTTTACTATTCCCCACGGAGTAACAACTTGCTCTGTTCCCCAGTTTACTTTCACCTCCTTGGAAACACACACTATTTACTCCAGATGCTCCCACCAGTGCCTGGGTCCTCATGGGACCTCCTTCACCTTCCCTGGAATATGCAGAGTTTCCACAGAGGAGCTGATCTTTTTGTAAATTATGTGCACTGAACTAAGCAATTTAACAGCTCATTCCCCCAGGTAGCCACTGACCACTGAATGTCTCTCTACTTAATTTGACAATTAATCTTTGGAAGGCTGGTAGTCATTTTAAATTAACTTTTTTATCTTAAAAAATTAGTAAGCAACTTCCTTCCGGTGAATTTTTCTTTTTATTTTTTAGTATTTTGACATATTTCCAGTGGTCATCTTGTCTGCTAAATTTGTTAATCCTTTTCCATGCATCACTTTGGGAATCAGAGGTGGGGGGAGGAAGGAGACTTGCTAAGAAATTGGAAAACATTTTACATTTTTTAAGTAGGTAAGATTAAGTGTTTGTGCCATAGTTTACAATTATAATAAAATAAATCTAGAAACTATTTCATGTATGAGAGCATGTGCATTAGAAAACATATTTCTGTAACAGATAACCATCTTCTGAACACTAGAATGTTGGTAATTTGTCAGTTTTTCTTTTAATTAAAACTGTGTATATAGTTCATGCTCTGTTTGATTCAGTGTCAACATTTTGGATGGGGGCTAAAACTGATTTCCTCTTAAATCTTTGCATTTCTCAGGACAACTGATGAAGTGTGCCTCAACATTAAGCTCATGGACCCATGAGGTTTTGCTGTTTCAAGATCAGTAAATCAAGAGATATTAGAGCAACAGCCCTGATAAGACTCAAGACTTCTAACACTCCTGTAAATGCTCTCTTTACCAAAACTGCATCCATTTTTCCTCTCAGACAACCTGTTTTAATTCACTGCATCATAACCAAGCTGGTCCACTGTAAAATGAATTAAAATTATGCTAGTTAGGAATTCAATTCTGAATATGTTTCCTAATGCAACCCATGAAATGTTTTAGTGTTTAATTTAATTTTTTTTGTAACAACAGAAAAAACTGTCTGGTATTTCTCTAAATAATTAAAAACAATATTTTTGGTTTTTTTTTTTTTAATTTTCTGTCTTCCTTTATGAAAATATGAAAACTTGCTTGGTCTGGATTGGAATGGACCTCAAAAATCATCCAGTTCCACATCCTGCCATGGGCAGGGACACTTTCCAGTGGACCAGTTTGCTCCAAGCCCCATCCAGCCTGGCCTTGGACACTTCCAGGGATGCAGGGGCAGCCCCAGCTTCCCTGGTCACCCTGTGCCAGGGCCTCTCCACCCTCACAGGGGAGGATTTTTTCCATATATCCAACCTAAATTTCTCCTCTTTCAGTTTGAACCCAGCACTCCTTGTCCTGTCACTAGATTCCTGATGAAAAGTCCCAGATCTGGGTGAGTTTGGAGCCCAGCCCTCCTGACTGTCACACAGAGAGTGGAAAGAACCACCACATTTCTTACAAGCACACACATCTCACCACATTTAGCTCCGAGCCCAGCTCCTTCTACCTTGCCTTTTTAAATAAATACTCGTGGCACTCAATAAAATGGAAACATCAGTGAACAAAACAGATCCATATGAATTTTCCCCTAGGGATTAGGAATGGAGAGGAAGCACATCTGGTACAGGAGAGTTGTGTTGCTAGCTGTGCTCTCTGATAGGTGAGTACAGTGATAATCTCATTTATCTGCAGTGTACCTGAATGCTTCTTGGATCAAAACCTGGGGGAGGCAAAGACTGAAAAGGGGGAAAGCCCACTCAGAAAAGATGGCAACTTCCAGATGTGATCACCAGGGCAGTGAGGCGCTGGGTTCCCTGGGAATTACCTCAAGACAAACACGGTGAGAATTACTTTGGAGAGGATGAGAGCAAAAGCACACCATGAGAAAGAGGAGCAGATGCATCTTTCAAGCTCAGGATTCCTCATGCCTCTAACTCTTCACATGCCCTTTTACTAATTTTTCTACACTGATAATCTATAGAACCCAATTACACAAAGCCTAAAAAAGCTCCTTCCACGAAAGGCATAATGCTGATATCTGAGTCACGAGCACAGCTAATGTAATCTAACACATATTGCAGGAACCTACTGCACACAGATATTACCAATTAGCACATGATTTTAACAATCAACATTCATGCAATTAATAGAACACTTCATATTCCTTCTAATTTTGAGCTCTGCATGAGCATATGTTATCATGACGGAATGTGGGATCATTTATTTATACTGGAAGCAAGGCATAGAAATCAGAGAGGCTGAAAGTTAGCCTGAAAGTGAAATAGGCTCAGCTTTGCATTGAGGAGAGAATATTATTAGTCTCACTTCTAAAAGCTGAACCCTTACCTTACCTTCTTGGTAATCCTTGCTGTTGGTGAACTTCTGGAGAGGAAACTGTGTCTTGATTTTCCATTTTCTCTGAAATTGAAAACTATAGCATAACCATCACTCAAAAAAAAAGGTAAAATAATAAAGTAAAAAAGTAAATAAATACGTAAATAAATATGTCTTGCTTAGATATAAATATATATTATATGTATAATATATATTATATATATATTTTTTTAATATATATACATTCAAAGATAGCAATAGACACCTTGTTTTCTACAACTATGTATTATTTTTCTTTACTGTGAACAGGAAAGAATCACTATACTTCTAGGACAGATGAGGCATACAGAGATTAAGCCCACATCCCCACAGCATTTAGCCACTCACTTACTTTGAATTCCATAGGATTTAGGCATTTGACGCCTTCAGGATCCAGTCCTATTTTATTTTTTTCCTATTTTCTGGCAGCAGAGGAAGCAGGGCACCAAATGCCTGTTTCCCAGAGAGGTTGCCAGTCTACCTTACCTGTCTCTCTCCTTGCTCCTTGGTGCTGACATCAGTAAGAAGCAGTGGCACTGCTTTAATTACTCAAGAGCTCAAAGTGTTACTGGCTCATTAGGGAGACGAGATGCTCAGTAAAGAAGGTGATTTTTGCATGTAGGCTGCAAGGACTGACACTGCACTGCTGCAGTGGCTGGAGCTGCTGCATTCCCTGTCTGGCTCTGAGAAGGAGAACATCAAAACACAGGGACTGTGAGAGCCTTTGCTCCAGAGCTCCTTCACATCTCCAGCTGCCTGGTTACAGGGATGTCCTGGTTACAGGGATGTCCTGGTTACAGGGATGTCCCTCATGTTGCTGCAGCTGACATTCCAGCAGGGCTCCCCAGCCAAGCACATCCTTCAGGAGCTCCTCCTGGCAGCTTGGACACACACCTGTGCCATACCAGCACCCCACCATACCGACCTTCAGGTCAGGAGGATCTCTCCTCTGATCCTGCTCTCAAGAGCTGCTGTCACCAGAGAGTCCCTTTCCCCCTGCAATGGAAGGTGGTGGCTGTCCCCTCTTTGCCTTTGCAGTGGATTAGGAACAGCGTTAGATCCTCTTGGGTTTCTGCTTTGGGAAGAGCTCTAAGCCCTTGGGAAGCCCATGGAAGCTGGTGGAGCAGGGGATTCTCTCCAGCAGCAGGCACCAAAGCAGCTCAGGCTGCAGATGTAGACTCCAAATTGTTGTCTTTCCCTCTTTCAGGACAAGCTCCTGGGAGAACTTGGTTTACCAAACATCTGATGTGTATTTATCAACAGGAGAAATGCAGCCTTTCTCTGGGTATAACTGTATTTCTAAAAAATGTCACATTTATGTCTCCCATTGCTGTCTCCCCCCACTGAGGAAGCCTTCACAGAAACATCACTTTTTGGGCTGCTGCTGTTTGAAACAAGAACAGATTAGAGCAATCCACAGGTTGATAAGGAAGAGAGAGATTTCACCTGTGACTACACCTCTCATGTTTATCTCAAGGGCTCTCCGACCCAGGATTGGTAAAATAGGTGGTGAAGCCTCTCAGAAAATCAGTGTTTGGCTGTGCAATATCCACACTTGGAAATAAGGATGCAGCTCAGTGCATATTTCCATGATGATCAGGGTGGATGTACATCTATAGACAAATGAGAGGAGGGAAAAAGGAAGGTCTCAAACTCAGTTTTTCTGAGGTAACTTCAGTGAAGGTAATAGAGCAATGTGAGCGTCACTGACAGGGAGCTAAATTAAGCATAATACTTTTTACACTGAGTAAACACTTTAACAATGTCCTTCTTGCCAACAAGAAATCAAGAGGTACTTTATTCCACCAATACCTTCAGTAAGCTTCCATTTTTTCTAAACCATTATTTTTATTGAAGGCTTTACTGCACAAAGAATCCAGGGGGAACAGGAAACCACATAATGGTGCAGGTTGGGGAATTCTCTAAAAATACGTAACCATGGCACCCTTGTCATTACCAATCAAGTGTTCTTGATAAAAAGTAGAGTAATTAGCCTTTGAGAGGAGCATAAAGCTAATTAAAAATGACAACTTAGTCATCTCAACAAACAACAGCACGGAACCAGCCCAGAGTTCTAACTATAGCACAATGTGATAACCTGACCTGCCACAACCACTTGCCTTCAACCCCTTAAAAGAAACCACAGTTTGTGAGATTGAAACTTTGATAACCTCTTCCTTCATTGTAAAATTTAGGTTCATCTCACCTGCCATCCAATATTTCTGCTTGTTCTCTGAGTTTCTTCGTCTTTTTCCAAGAAAGTTTTGCCCAACTATCAGAAATTTTCCCAAGTGAAATGATGGAAGTTCATGTAGTCTCCTAAAGGGAGATGACAAAATGTGAAGCACGAACATATGCATTGTCAAAAAAATTCACAAGCTGCAAATGAGTTGAGTCTCATAACAAAATTGCTTGCTCAGAATTTATAAATAATAACCAGAAACAGAAAGAAACCACTGGTCTCTCACTTACAGAGCAACTGGGGTTCAGCCCTCTCACAGGTGGTAATGACAAGGTTTTAATTCAGTTCTATGGAGCAAGAATGAATATTTCTTCATTTCTTGCCCTACCAAAATCCTTGTGCAGGACACATTATCAGAAAATTATTACAATTACCAACATTTTATGTTAGCAGGTGTATTTACTCATCTTGCAGGTACTGAAGGAAACAAATAATGGAATTTTCATGGCATCACAGAATGACTTGGGTTGGAAGAGACCACGAAGGTCATCAGGTCCCCCCCCTGCCATGGGCAGGGACAATTTCCACTACCCCAGGGTGCTCCAAGCCCTGTCCAACCTGGCCTTGGACACTTCCAGGGATCCAGGGGCAGCCACAGCTGCTCTGGGCCTCCCCACCCTCACAGGGAAGGATTTTTCCCAATCTCCCACCCATCCCTGCCCTCTGGCAGTGGGAGCCATTCCCTGTGTCCTGTCCCTCCATCCCATGTCCCAAGTCTCTCTCCAGCTCTTCTGGAGCCCCTTCAGGCCCTGTTTTTAAATCTTTTCCTTTTCAAATCACCAGATTCAACTAAATATTTTCCAGCATAAACATATATATATATACACACATATATAATTAAATACATAAACTACAGCCAGCAACCTGTGGCACTACATTCCTTAGAGCTGAGGGCTCATTCTCTTTAAGAATTTGAGTTCTGGAATCACAAAATCATTAAGGTTAGAAGCAACCTCTGAGTTCATCAAGTCCCACCATTGCCATAAAAATGCTGAAGTGCCCTAGCCTAAAGTGTGTCCATGCAACAGAGTCTCCACAAGGTTTGGCACAGCTCCTCAGCTCATACTCACAAAATTAGAATTAAAAAGCAAAAACCAGCCCTGTGATGGGCCAAGCCCAAACACTGGCTCCTCAACAGGTCCTGCTGAGTGATGCTGATATCTCATCCTGCTGACAGACTTCCCTCAAGCCTGCAGGAAATACAAATTTGATCCTCAAAACAAGGATTGACTGCAATAGGAAAAGAGGTAGAAGAGACTGTGGTTAGGTTTTGAGTATCCCACACTATTCTTTCACTCTAGTTTCAGTTCCTGCTTGCTGGGAAGGTCAGAACAGTGACTTAGAGAAGGCCTGAGGCTGCTGAGATGCAGCACATCAAAAGCACCCATGAAACACTGATTGCAAGGCAATGCAAGCAGTGAAAACTTAAGCTCCTTTGACTTACAGTATATATGAATATATGAGAGGGGAAAACACTTACAGATGTGTATCCAGACCAAATAAAAAGGCCTTGTAGAGACAGGGAAATATGTATCTCGTGCCACGCTGCTTGCAGTCCTAGGAAAGCTGGAAGCAGAAATAAAATGTTTGCTTATACTCTGAATAAACTTTGGATGAAAAGAAATTCTGAGCAGCCGTGAAGCAGATAAAGACTTTGATCCTGCTCTGTAATGCTTGGTAAGACACAGCTCAGGAAGGCCAGGAAGGCTTAGGAAGGAGAGTCTCCCTAAGCCTCCTCCACAGCCGGTGGAGAGAGGGATCATCCATCCCCGGCTGGAGTAAAGGAAGCATTGCTCCATTCCAATCCATGGATGCAGACCAACACATACAGGCTGAACATCTTAGGCTGGGATCCCTAATCTACAGATCTGCCCCTCTCCATAATTATTCACATGCCAAATGGAACAACCTTCCTGAGCCCTGCTTTACAAGCTTTTCACTGAAAACATTTTCGGGGTGAAATTCTTCCTCCAGCTGAATTCTCTGTGGTGAATTCGGTGGAATTTTGGGTTATTCCAGTTTGCTTTTTCAAGTCTTTAAAGTGTTTTCTCAAAGATTTTTGTAAAGGCCCGTGTCTAAAAAAATTTTAAAGGCCCTAAAGGAAATGCAGTTTCTTTTCATACGCCTACAGGACAAGCAGGTGTTCTGTTCTCAGACTCTTAGATGTTATAAGACATAAGGGAAGATAAGAGAAGTGTTGCTTTTCTCTTCCTTTTCTGCTTTCCCCAAGCAAAAATTAAAGTTTTACAGGGATGAGGTAGTAATCTGCAACACCTGCAAGGAGCAGGAATCTACTTGATCTTTTGACATGCCATTTCCTTGTGCAGGGATGGCAGAGATGAAAATGAGGAAAAATGAGGTATTTTTCTTGTTAGGAAAGGGGAAGAGAGTGAAATCTACATTCACATTTATACCTATCCTTAGACCCTACAGGCTCTAAACTTAATTTCAAGTTTAACCTGGAGAAATAAATGGAAAAAATACTCTGTAATAAAGAGGACTGTGTTGGCAGCAGAGTGGATTCAGTGATAGTTCTTCACCCAGCTCTGATTTCTTTGATGCTATTTATAAAAATGGAAGAAAAGTGATGGACCACTCCAAACAAATTGTTACCATAAACCAACAGCAAACAGCAGAATTGGCCCTTTAAGAGTTGTGTGGAGAGAGGGAGAGGACTAATAACATACCTTTCCTGGTCCTGGGCTATGTTTATCTCCCATATTTATTTAAAAGCAAATCAAAATACTTTTAAACAAGTCGGCTGGTTCCAAATTTAGGAACAATTGAACAAAGAGGAATCTGCTAATTCCAGATGGAGTGCATATAGTCCCTTGGCACTTATTACTTACCAAATGTTTCAGAAAGCAAACACATGACCTAAAAGATTTCGTGAGTGTGGGGTCCTCAGAAAGCTTTTAACAAGTCATGTATTTCCACCCGTATTTACTTTACCCACACACAAAACCCCTACTTCGTTTTCCTTTCCATTCTTTTTTTTCTTTTTTTTTTTTTTTTTTTTTTTGAGGCAGACAATGCTCCCTTTAAAGACTATTTATGGATGATTCAGTTATCCCATCAGGGCAGGAGCTCTAAAGGTGTCTCCTTTGAAAGGCTTCAGCTGTGGAGCATCTGCTGCCTGCCAGGGCCACCTTCCCCAGCGGGTGCAGGTGTTTTGCTAAAGTGGGATCCTCCTGCCCAGCCCTGCAGGAAATGGGCACCCACAGATGGTTTCTTATCTCAAAGAGACACCAAATATTTCTCTGTTGTGGGATTTTTTTTTTCTTTTAAACCTGTACCTTTGCACACCAAAGTTGTCCTACAACATCCTGCCAGGCAGTGCCAATCCACTGTCATGATGCACCTCCAGGCAGATTGAGATTTCTTTTTGTATGCATTTCATATTCCTTGCTGAGGTGTTTTAAATTAATTTAATGGGAAAATTAGTCTAATGAATGCAACTTGGAATTTTTTAGGGAGTATTATATTCCGCTATTCTAATTGTTTCCTCCCCAAATTAAATACTTCAGGGAAAGAATAAAGTAGAAATTCTTGATTTTTGAGGCAGTTTGATGAAAGTCAGTGATTTTTCAGCAGCACCCTCACCCCAGGAGAGCAGAGGTGGCAGTGACAGTGACATCTGTCTGTCCCAAGCCTCTGGAGCCAGCAGCATGTGCAGGTCCTTGTAGGCAAAAATCCCACCTGGCTGCTTCAGGAGATCTTCACTAAACCCCTTCAGTCTGAGAGGGTAAAAGCTTTCACTTCTGTTCTAGGGGACAATTTTCATGACACAGACTACAAAAACTTCAATGTTTCTGCTGTTCATACATTTCTGCTGGAGGGATGAGCCCAGTCCTGCAAGAGGGGCAAAATCAAAAGCAGCAGAGAAAAATACTTAATAAATGTTTAATTCTCTATTGAGGTGATTTTTTTTTTTTTCTATTCTTGCTTTCGACATTCTAACATTCCTTTTCTTAGAAACCAAGCCCCTTCCATGATTCTCAAAGGGGAAAAATCTAGAGGCAGTGAGTTGTTCCTAAGAGACTGAGAAGAGAAATAACTTTTCATGATAGTATGAACAGGTAGATGCAATTTAGTCTGGAGTTTTAGATGAGTTATACCTCTTCTCTTCAAGCTTTTTAATTTTTGTCTTATTTTAATAACCTTCCTTCCAGTTATGCTGCAACCCTTTCCTTTGGGCTTCTATGGTTGTCATTTTTTCATAGCCACAGACAGCCCAGAAAGAAACTGAGGGCAAACATTGTTATTCCAATCTGAGTAACTACAAGGTGAAATTTATCTGCTGACAAAGACTCTTTGTTCAGAAACTCTTCTCTGACTGTGGGCAGGGTGATAGTCCCTAAAGTTTTCCTGCTGCAAATCCTTAAGCTGCACCAGCAAACTCAGGCAAACACGTTATTTTACATTTTTAACTGAAATGCTTTTTGTTTTTATTTTAATGAATCCCCTAACTCCAAGTTTAATTAAACTCATGTTTTTTAATTAATTACCAACAAATGCAAATAAGGCAAACTGCACAAACATGTATTCACCCTTCCCTGATAGATACGTGGGTGGGTTTTTTTAATCCTGGAGTGCCAGGATTTAAAAATCTCAAAGTCTTGAGGGTTACAACCCAAAAATTCTTTATATTTGGGGCTTTATGAGAATATTTTAGTAGTGTATGACAGGGAGCTCTTCTGCTTAAGGGAGGATAAAACAAACTGCAGGTTCTTTAGGTGTTACCCACGTTATTCTTGCTAAACAGCAGTGACACTCAGCAGATTTAGACTTGTGCATATATTATAATAAGGAAGAGAAAAGAATGTAAATAGAAGAATTTCATAGAATCACAGTTCTGTTCAACTTCCCCAAACACTGAGAAATGTGGATTCATGAAATGCTCTCTCTGGTTATTATATAAGGGCAGCTACACCAGAAATCCTAAATGAAGCACATAAGGGTTCAAGCATCAAACTTAAATGCTCAAAGCCCAGGAACCCCAAATTTGAGATATGTCATGTAATCATGCTTATATATCAAAAATTCCTGTAAGGACAATACACAGTTTAATTATTTTTTAAACTACATAAATATTATTCACAGGAGGAAATATTTCAAGATCTCATGAAACATTACTCTGAAGAGCTGCTTAGAAATTTCTTAGCTTCTCTGATCACTTTTTTCAGTCCAAACCCTGCAAAAGCAGCCTGTCCCTACTACGTGGGACTATTTAAATCATTAAAGCCAGCAGGAATATTTGTTCCTGCTCCCTTCCATGGATGAATTTGGCTGTGTCCACAAGTCTAGTTCAGCTCAATCTCACAGTCCCAGGATGACCTGAATCCACGCACAGAGATCTCGAGTTTGCTTAAAGCCTGAGCTCAGTTCTTGAGCTCTGGCCCTCCTGGATCCCAGCCCAGAGTCCTGGCCCTCTACACCCTGGACACGAAGTAAAGCCAGCACTGGAGTGCTCAGCAAGTTCCCTGGACAATGCATTTTCCCATCAGTCAGCAGGTAAGAGCTGTTTTTCCTACTTGGCAAAGGGTTTTCTTATTTGCAGCAGCACTACACACCTTTGGGAAACATATTCTGCAAGTGTTTGCAAGCACTCATGTTTCCACTTCTATTTAGAGTCATTTTTAGGTTGTATTTTGAGTTTTATGCATCTCTATATTTATATATTTTCATAAATTCTGTATTTTTTATGCACATACACAGCTCTCTATGAACACATCCAAAGAACCTCTTCTACTTCCCCCCATCCAAAACAAAGGCAGATTTCTTCATCAATAACCATGGGCTGGAAAGAAGAGATTAAAGGACTGACACTAAAGCACCTTTACCTTTTTCCTGCCCCCTAAGATGCTAACTGTGAATCAACAAGTTTGTGATGCTTCTTTTCCCACCAAAAAGGCAAATAAACAACTTAAAAGGGAAATTAACAGTTTGGAGATCTGCCTATATAGATAACTTTTGGGCTTGTAGGAGCTTTTCCAGCTCCCTGTCCCTCCGTTTGCCCAGATGAAAAATGGGAATAAGCTGCCCCTAATGATCTTATGTAAAAATTTAATTATGTTTAACTTATCTAATTGAAGTATTTTGAGGAGCTTGGCTAAAAGATGTCATATTTGCAAAGCTATTTGTTGTATTTAAAGATATTTGTGCTCCTATCCTTGGGAAAATTCCTCACGTTCCCTGTCCTGCTGCACTTAGCAATGATCCTATCTTGATTGTGTTCCAGCTACCCAGTGTCAAAAATAATCAGGAATAGGCAAGATAAAGCACAAGAGTGTTCTGTAGAAGGCTGTGAATCCAGTGGCTCCTCCTTCCCCTCCTTTTCCAGTCTAAACACATGCTACCCTTTGGAAATAACAAATAAATAATTAAACCAGCAGGGCAATGTCCACTCGTCTCCTGAACAGCTCCTGAAACACGATAGTCCTTAGGCAGCCATGCAAGATTTATCATCAGAATTTCAAGGCTTGAGAAAAACCTTAAAGCATCCCACATCCCCCCAGACAGCTCTTCCAAAAAGATGAGGAAATAAAGATATTCCCTCTTTTGCTTTTTCCCGGTTTCCTTCCAGCCCACAGGTTGGCGAGAGGCACGGGGACCATCAAAACCAGCTTTGGTAGAAAGGGGTTTTCCTTCCTTAAGAAATATTGCAAACAGAAGATTCCCATGTTTGAAAGGTCAGAGGAAAAAAACATAATGCACTCATGAAGAGACAACCTCATTAATCCTGTTGTTCTTGGCCCAGTCAATAGAAGAAACATAAATGCTGTCAACACTGCACTGCTAGATAAAGGATAAAAAGTGGGAATGAAATGTTTTACTGCAAGGACTGCTCTTATGGTTTGAGAACATTTCTGGAAATAACCTGAGCTGAGAAAATGTTCCCTAGGAGGAATACATTCTGTGGGAAACTGTGTGGAAGATAAAGTTTGGTCAGTGACCTTCTCACTATCCTCTAATCACACAGCACACACTGCTCCAAAGAGAAAAAAGGGATACTGTGCAGCTAGAGACACTTTACCTTCCCCACATTACATGAATTGAAGTGGAAAACTCAAGAGTATCATAAATCTCTATTTCATGCTTTCAGACACTGTAGTGAAATAATAATCTACTGTAACTCCTGGGAAAAAAAAAAAAAAAAAAGAAAAAAAAAAGTGACTTTTGGTTTAGGGCACTGCAATAACACCAACCGTGATACACCTTGGGTGAGCATAAAAACAAATGACTGGAAGTTGCTAAAAGGGGAACTTGCCTTTTCATCTGTGCAACGTTAGAAGCAGAGAAAGAGCCTCACATTTCTCATCCAAGAGCAGGAATAACAGAGAGGGGGAAGGCACGAGACGAGACCTCTCCCGTGCAGGCAGCTCCCAGGGATGAGACAGAAAAGCTCAGTTTAAATAGTTGCACATTAATGCAGCAGCAGCAGCAGAATTCAGACACTGTATCTGTACAGACAGAGAGAGTAAATATTGGCTTATGTAGTTACTCCTGGGAAGATTAGGGAGACATCAAATATGGATGTGCCCAGCGCTCCACACGCAGGGAGGGTATTGGAAAACTCCCACTTTTAGATATTTGTAGGGAATATCATTTTCCCTTTCTTTTTTTTTTAATATATTTTTTATTTGTCCTTTGAAAGCAGAATTACTGTAATTACTGTCTCTGAAAGGTGGTTGTTTGAAGACTGGTGTTACACGCACGGAAATGTCAAAGCTTTTTTGGTTTCTGCAGCACGAATCTCGGGAATGCAGTGTGATCTTCCTGAAATGGCATTGCTGGGGTAATGCCACAGCACGGGAGTTGAGTAAATATTTTCCTTGTGCTCATCAGCTCCTGGCTGTTGACAAATACACTACCTAGAGCAGTAATGCAGGGTAATGATGTCATTACTGGGGGATAAACATCGCAGATGCCGTGCGTGCCTATAGCTCTTGCAAAACAGAGCTGAGGGTGAATTAGTTTGTGTACTCCACATCTTTCAAATATTTCACTAATCACCATAGAAATAATGAACTAATTCAGACACAGGCAAATCTGAAGTGCTGCAGTTCAAAATTACCCTTTTTTTGGGAAGGCTCCTTAAAGATAAAGAGAGTGGAGTGGACAGAATGAAATAGCTTTGTGTCGCTGTCCCTTGCTGGTTTGGGACGTGAAACAGAGAGGGTGCAATGACATATTCTGATTTTACTTCCATCCATCTGGAACCAAGAACTACCAGAAGTCTGACAAGACAGCCTGATTTCCAGCCAGATTTCTAGAAATGTTAATAAGAGTTCCTTATTCAAAAAGCACCTTCAAAACTTCTTAACTAGCAGGAAGAGAATCTCAGATGTCTCATCAGCCACCACAATCACTCCTGGAAAAAGACCAAGAAGTGTCCTGCAGAATTCTCCTGCTACCAAACCTGTGAATACCTGTACATAATCAAACCTAAATACATCAAGTCATAGAGATAAATCATCCATACACAAGATAATGCAGGTAACTAGAGGTGAGGAACAAAACCTTTTGGAAAACCTTCAAGGAATGGACAGAGAGGAGCAGCATTTTAACAGATGTTCTCTTGAGAACTTCATTCAAAATAAATTTCTATATTTAAGTGTATTAATTTATCTATTAAGGAGTTCTTTCCCTTTGCTAAAAGCTTTCCAAGTGTAAATCAGGAACAACTCAGAGACTCACAGAGGATGGAGCACCATTTCCAGTGCTTTGGTCAGGTACATAGCAGCTGCAAAATGAGCTCAGGACCACACAGGACCTGCAGAGGCTTGGGGGGTGGTTTATGGCAATAGCAGAAAGTCACCAGCAGAATTTTCTCTCTCCATTTTGTGCAGTGCAACTTAATGGCATTATCGACATCTTCTGTGATATACATCCTGTGATCAGTGCAATTACTGCATGTCATCACCACTGTAAATTTACCCAGCCTGAAACCATTTTAAACTTAAACTGCATACTTAAGAACTACTATCCACCTCCTCTTTGTAAATTAGCTGTATGATTTATCTGTGGGAACCATTTCAAAAAGTATACATTCAGAAATACATATACCACATGATGTCTTTTCCATATGGCATCTCATAATTATTTTGCTGTGTGTGAACATGATGAAAACAGTTTCATAATTCTCTAAGGGTTAGGGTAAATTATTTCAATTAGACATATTTCAGAGCAAACATTACCTTAGGGTTTATTAATAACAGTACCTGAGAAGGAACAGCTGCCTTTTAAGCAGTGAGAGCTGTCAACTTCTCTCTGCCCCCCTGTAGCACCCCTTTTGTGGCTCTAAAAAAATGGTAGATTTTCTCATGCTTTACCTAAACAGAGAACTTGGCAGCAGAGACCTGGTTGTAATCCTCAGCAAGGGAGCTGGTGGGTGGATTTTTTTTCTCTATAAAGTCTTGTATAAACCACACCAGTCTCCTGGTATTTATTTTGTGTAATGTTGGAAATCATACACAGATCCAACAGGCCATGTAAAGGAGTTTTGTAACTTCCTGAAACTCTTTTAGGCAAAATCTTTCCTCCAACAGCAGTCCCATGCTGTCAGGATAATATCATCATTTTTTAAGGGCAAGGTTCCTCAACTATTTGTAACAGGAGAGTTTTGAAAAGACAAAATGCAAATCTAAATTAAATCAGCTAATTATTAGGAATTGCTGCCGGAATTATTAAGAAGAAAATTAGCTCCATCGTCAGAGTATATGGACTGTTTTTCAAGCTTGCCTTGCAGTTTTCTGTGTTGTGTTCCTTATTTAGTTGTTTTTATATATCAAAACTCTAAAATTCTGCACCTTGATTCTGAATGACCAGTTGTGTGGGAACACCCTCTGCTCAGATCAGCCCACCTGCTTTGATGCTCCACAAAGGTTCACCTCCCTCTTTGCAAGGAATACTTTGATTTAACTCACAAATGCCTAAGGATCCATGTAAACCCCCAAATCTGAAAGGGAAGTGAGCTGAGAGCCAGCCAAGGAACAGGCATGGAAAATCCCTGCCTCTCCCCACCCTCACAGCATGCAGGGTGAATTGACCCTGAATGCACAGTCACTAAATCTGGGTTGAGAAAAGGGACAGAGTTACATCTGTGGGCTAATAAATAATGCAGGTACAATCTCACAGAGGGCTGGTGTGACTGAACACTTGCTACAACCTGTGGGCTGCAGGAAAACTGCTGTGGAGCTGCAGCTCTCAGTCAAAGAGTGGGAGGTGAGCCTCCCCAAAATCCTGCTTATCCCAGCCTCATGCATGGAAGAGGGATGAAAGCACCCAGCATGGGAAAAGCAGAAATTTAAACTGAACTACCTCTAGTAAGAGTTAAACTTACTGAGTTTTAAAATCAGTGTGTTGAGAAATCAATTCTCACCTTGGCTGCCAGTCTTTGATCCAGCAATGCTTGTGTGCCTGTGGGGAGTGGGATTCTCATTTATCAATTCCACCACAAATACTTACACACACACAAAAATAGCACAAAAAGTGAGAAAGGACGTGTACTTATGTGCAGAACTGTAGGTGTTGCACACAGAATCACAGAATGGTTTGGGTTGGAGGGGACATTAAAAACCATGCTGGCCCACCCCCTGCCATGGCAGGGACACCTTCCACTGTCCCAGGTTGCCCCATCCAGCCTGGCCTTGGAAGCTCCCAGGGATGTGTAAACCCATGAAAGCCAATACCAGGCCATCCAAAATGCTCAGTTATCACCTGGCCAAACATGATTCTTCCACGACATCGTGATCATACTTTCATCTTTTCATCTCAACCGCAAGAGGAAAAAAGCATTTCCAAACAGAAAAGAAAAATTGATATGTAAAGGGATTCAAGCTATGAAATATTTCCTTTTGATTCAGGTCCTAGTATTTTTGCTTGGCTCAAGTTCAGGAAGGTCTATAACTTTGTTGAGTAATTTCCAAAGGCCTCTTGCCTGTGTCTGCTCAGGAACACCTTTAGCTTTGAAATTGCCACTTTAAATATGAGAGAAGCCATTTGCTCCTCTGCCATCTCTGGTGCAGTGAAGCCTGTTGATTTCTACAGTGGTTTTTCACCTGTCCCTTCTCCAGGAGGAGCCCAGGCAGGTCCCAGCCCCAGAAGAACCTTCAGCACAGGGTGCTCCATACTCAAAAGTTCTGGGGCAGACTCTCTGTGCCCTGCTGCAGTGTGTAGAAACCCATAAGAAGTGAAGGAATGGGAACCTTAACGCTGAGATTTTTTAATAAATTGAATAAACAAGCTTTTGTCTAATGTTTGGACTTTGAAACCGGTTTTTAATCTGGGGAAGAATAGATTCCCAATCATCAATATATTCCCAATCATAATCTCTTTCCCCAGGTCATCCAAGGAGGGGACTGACATTTGACCTTTGCTTTCCTCTCTACTTAATTCCTTTATTTGTTCTCCTTCCCTCACTCACTCCTTTACCAGACAATCTGTGTTACAGTTCACATGCTGCTATACTTTTCAGAATCCCACCCTTTTCTGGGTTCAATTCTTTTTGGGCAACTCTCCTGAAGCAACGAAGCCTTCACACTGGCCCTGTCTGCCAGATCTTTTCTTCCTTAACCACTTGCCAATTCATTGGCTTATTTCAATCCAATTTAATAGAGAGGTAGAAGCCCTGAAGATAATTAAATTCCTGTAACTTCTGCAAACATTGGCAGCTGGAGACAGGTAGGGGAATGAAGAGAAGGCCTCTGCTGCAGCAAAAACTGTAATCATAGGTTTAGCTTGGATATTAGGAAAAATTTCTTCACCAAAAGGTTTGTCCAGGGCAGTGGGGGAGTCCCCAGCCCCCCAAGGGACTTAATAGCCATGTGGACGTGGCACCTGGGCACATGGCCTTGTGGTGGCAGGGCTGGGGAATGGTTGGGTTCAATCATCTCAAAGAGATTTTCCAACCTAAGCATTTCTGGGAGGCTCTACAGGAACATTTCCGCTGGCCTGGGTTCAGCCAAGAGGTGAATGTGAGATCCAGCACCTGGGGGAAACTGAGGCACTCTGGCAAAGGATGGCCATGTTCAGATCCTTCATACCAAAAGATGAATCTGCAGTGGCAATGAGACTTCTGGAATTCTGCATCTCAGGGATGCAGAACTGATGTTAACTGTGCTCCTCCTTCCCACAGGTGCTGACTCTCAAGTCCCAGTTTCACCTAGATTCTGCAGAAATGTACAAGAGCTGATGTGGTACCTGGTACCCAGGGAGGAGAATCTAGTTCCAGATTCAGCATCTGTGCATAAAGTACTGTCCTCAGCCTGTAGTTTTTGAATCTGAAAGCTAATGACATCAACACAGTGAGTATTTGTTTTGTTATTTGTCTTTACAACCACTTCTGGCTTGTGCTGCTCTCATACCTGTTCCCAACATCATTGCATGAGTGGCTTGGGTACAAACTTGTGCTCAACAGTTGCACAATATCCTTTATTGGCAAAGGGACTCAGCTGGGAGTCAGGAGACAAACTTCCATCTGTTAGCAAAAGTGGTGAGACTGTGAAAAGTTATCTTTTTTTTTTTTTTTTTCCTTCTCTGTCCTTTTTTTCTCTCCCACACTTTGCCTTTTTCATTAGT
This sequence comes from Serinus canaria, assembly GCF_022539315.1. NCBI lineage: Eukaryota > Metazoa > Chordata > Aves > Passeriformes > Fringillidae > Serinus > Serinus canaria. The sequence continues at coordinate 3,122,004 of NC_066321.1, forward strand.
TGGAGCTAAAAGTCCTTGAGCAGAAAGGCCTCTTTTTGTACCAGATGTTTGCATGAGCCTAGCACATGGGGAGCATTTCTTAGTTCAGGTCCAGATGGGCTATTGCAAAGAAGATAATATCAAGACTAGCAAATACTGATGTTCTTATGTCTATATGACAACATCACCTTTGAAATGGGAACACTTGTCTGGATATGTTATGAGAAAACATTTTTACTTGCATATTTAGCTGTAACAGCCCTGCTGAAGTGCAAACATAAGATCTTAAAAGTACCTCCATCAAAATTAATGGACAGCCTGACAGAGATCAAACCTGTTTTCTGCAAAGAGGTTAATAATCTCACGGCATCTAAGATTTTGCCATGCCTGTCTTGTTTCTGTTTCTCTTGCTCTGAGAGAAAGGCTGGACCTCTCCTGAATGTTGTCTACCACCCACGAGCTTGGCTCAAGACCCATCTATAAATTTCATTTGCCTTTTGAAGAGATGAAATTTTCCTTGACGAAGGTGATTACCAGGTATTAAAGGCTAATCTTATAATAAATTTGTGAATTAGTAAGCTTATTTCTTAACTAGTCAAAAGCAAATCCCTCTTGCTCATACCTTGTTACGCCGGCATCGGCTGCTATCGTACCTCTGGAATTTAATCATTTGTCAGGGTAAAAAAAATCCCAAGCAGAGATATTTGCTCACTGAAATGAGCCAGGGTGGCTGGGTTACTCCCCATAACATGGGGTTCTTTTAAGATTTTTTTTTTAATTTAGTCCCAAAGGGCTTTTATTTTGTGTCAATTCGTACAATAAAGTTCTCTTTTACGAGGCTGACTTCGCTCGTGTGTTGTTAGCGCACTTAATTAAACTCTGAAATGCTTAATTCTTTCTGGGGCCCCAATTCTGTTCTGTACAAACATTGCTGTGTGCCCACAATGAGGGAAAGTCAATGTAATTCCACACAAATTTCAAAGACCTCCCCAAAGCGTTTGTTTGTGAGTTGGGCAAAGGAGAGGGGAAGCAAAGAGTTGGATCCTGGCTCTGGAATTGCCCCCGTTTTGAAGGTGAGGGCCATCTGAAATGCTTGGACCCGCTTCTAAATCCCCCTGCAGCCTGGAAGCACGGCTTGACTCCCGTCCAGCTGTACCCAAAAGCAGGGATAAATTATGCATGTGAGGGGCTGCAACAGCCTTCACATGAAATATTGATCTGCTGGTGCTGTGCCACGCTGCGAGCCCGAGCATCTCCAGATCCACCTGTCTGCTCCGTGGTGACGGCCGCTCCCGCAGGACCGGCTCTGGCGGGGCACACAAAGCCTCCTGTCTCAAATAGGTGGGTCCAGAGCAAATCTCCTCAGCTTAATTTATTCCACACCCTTGCTAGCATAACAAGTGTTCCTCAGCCTCTGTGGATATGTATTCGAGAGGGAGCTGTCTGTCTACATTTGATTTTACATTTCCTTCGGCTGGTTCAGAGATCCATAAGCAAAACCTGGCACCCGGGGACGTCCAGGAGGATTGTGAATTCATGAACAATAAATGGGTTACAGTCAGACATACCTTAACATTTTAATCTCTGGCAGAGAGGGTTTGGATAAATGGTTTTGGGTAGCTCTGTGTAATAGATTTATTCACCTGTATGCATATTTTACTTGACCTTTTCTGAGCAGAAGGATTTCACTGGGGTGAAGAAACAAAAAGTCTCCTCCAAGGGTGGCCACCTGCACTCTCCCATTGCTGGCCTGGCAGGCAGAGCTACCTTTCAGCCAGCTGGAGCAGTGGAGCACATGCAACACCATTTTCAAAGGAGGGACTGGGCACATCATCCAAGAAGAGTAAGGAAAAACCTCTTTCCAATCCCACCAGAGCCCTTTTTGATCTCAGCCTCCTGCAGTGGGGGCCATGTCTTGGAAATGCCCTGTAGCCTAGGGGACAGATCACACCCTTACAAGCCTTCCCCCCCACATCTTTCCCCCAGCCTCTGACATAAAATGGCCATTTTTTGATCTGGACAAATTTCTGCAGCCACAAAACACCTCTGACCTCAAAGGGTACTCCTGCCCCAAGAGATGGGCAAATTGCACCCAACATGACCTGAGTTTCACCCACAAAAAAAAACCAAAAAAAAAAAAAAAAAAAACCACCAAAAAAAAAAACCAAACATCTTCTGAGCTCTCTCTCCCCTCCTGCAGCAGTTCTCCTACCAGACACAGGTCCTTGAGGTCCATCAGGAGTTTGGAGGCAGATGTCTTCTCCAGCCCCTGCTTGTCTCATCCACTTGTGAATGTGCTCCTTGTTAAGGTGCTGACCTTTATTTGAGACATCAAAACTGTAAGACTGAATCAGACCTGTGAAGAATACCAATAACTGTGAGTGTTAAGTAATTTTCTTAACATGAAATAACTGTAAGCAGTTTTCCCAGCATTCGTGCATTGCATCCAAATTTCTAAGTTATAGTGAGTCATCAAAACCATTTCCAATTATTTTATTAGATGCTCCAAACAAGAATCTGAGCAGCCTGACTGTATAAGAAAGGCTGGAAGGGTTAAAGTAGGGAGCTTAATAACCCTCTTTAGTTAAACATTTCCAGTTAAGTCACATATTGAAGTTTTTCCACACCTGAAAACCAAGAATCTTTCTGAAAATTACTTAGTAAAAAATTAGTGTGGCATGCCCATTGACTAGGTATTCCAACCAGATGGAAAACTCTTACATGCTCAGCCTTTACTAGATTTCCTTTCTTTCTTTTTTTTCCTAATTGCAACAAAGCCAAGAAGGCACAAAATTGGAGAAAACAACTCAATAAAGAAAAAATAGGACAATCATACTTTCTCATTATTTTCACAGGAAGACTTGGGTTTAACTCTTGGGAAGAGGCTCAGCTCAAATGACATTTTCACACAACCAGTACATCCTCTCCTATCTGCTGCACTGAGCTGGGTTCAAAATAGCTGAATAGCAATAACTACCAGGCCAGTTGTGGATCTGACATTCAGAATTAAGCAGATGGCAAGCACAAAAATACAGTCTGGGTTAAACACTGACCACATTTGCCAGAAGCACAGACAGAGAAACCCCAGCCACATCCAGATCACAGGCAGAGCACATCCAGATCTACCAAAACAGTGAGAGCAGAATTCAGTATAAATTATTCTGTGCTAATAGTACATGGACATCTGACAGTATTTTTCTTTTCATGCCCTGCTTTTTTTTTCTTTTTCTTTTTTTTTCCCTTCAAAAGGATGGAATTTCACTCCGTACCGGACAGTTTGGCCAAGAGCTTTTTCCCAAATGGATGCAATCCCCTTTCTGATGTGAGAGCCTAACACCAGTCTCCTGCCACTCCATCCAGCCACGCTGCTGGGTAGGAGGTGATATTTAAAGCCATGCCAATGGAACACAACAGGGGATAGGCAGAGCACAGGCAACAGAAGGAGGATTTTGCAAGAGCTCGCTGGGTCACGATAAACTCCTTCTCTGGCCACATCCAGTGTCCAGCCCGTATGGCTGAAGATCTTTGCTGGAAAGCCTTTGTTATTTATTTGGAAATTCACTGTGGCTGTGGTTTAACTCTGTGTTTTGGAGCTGTTCTTTAATTGATGTGGGGCACTTCATCCTCCCTAAACAACAGTCAAAGGAGGACAGCGAGGCAGGTGATCAATACCAGTGGGTGACCCAGTCTCTGCAGGAATGTTACTTATACATCAAAAATTTCTGCACAAGAGCTGTATTTATGAGGTTAAGAGAATCCTACCTTTGGCTAAGCATCAGTAAAAGCCTCGCAGAGAAACTTCTTTGTTTCTGGCACAAATAAATATTTATTATTGCACTGGGGAAAAAAGTACTCTCACAAAGCCTAACTATTTTAATAAAAAATTTAATATGTTTATTTCTTCCAGACAGGAGATAAAAAGCTGTCAGAGAAATAATGGTTTAAATTACAGTGAGATCCTTGCTTAATCTTTCTCTTTCTTCTTTCCCAAAAATCCACGTGGCATGCTCAGAAATTTTATTTTTAGTGAGAAATGTCAAGGAAACACTTTATGGTAAGTGGCTGCTCTCTATTAATTCTTTTGTTATTAAACGTGGGAACATTAATTACCATTAATCATTTTGGCTCTAGTATAGATTTGCCACAATAAATTCTTTAAACACATATACAAACCCTATAATCTAATCAAGTAATTTTCTTCTACCTACTTGGAAGGGAGAAAACAGCAAGACTGCTATTGTTACTTCTATTTTTTTTTTTTAATTCTGAGGAGGCGGAGGAGAAACTGGCAATGGGACCTCTATAGGAACAGAGAAAAAACCCAATAACTATTCCTACAGACAGTGTATGTTCTTCTTAATAATAATCATGCCTTAGAAGAGGTAAAGTGCCTTAATAAAATGTAAAGAAATTCAGAAAGGAAGAGATGTATGCAGCTCTAAGTCGTCAAGGAAATGCATTTCTCTGCAAAAGCAAAGATAATAATGAAACTTTGTTTTTCCTAGAGAAAATAAAAAGTAGTACCTGAATTAATTGTGCAGCAATTAGCCAGGTGCCTCCTAATGTGGGCCTTGTGATAGGGCCCACATTTCCAGTGCTGACAATAAAGTTCACATTTAGTGGTATGGCCATAAGCCTGCTGAGATAAAGAGGAAATGCAAAGTTACAAATACAGGTTGCTGTTGTCAAGGTAGTCACGGGAGCTTGTGCTCTGTTGCTTTTCACAGGGTAACACTGAACTCTTTTTCAACCTGCCATCACCAGATTCCCAGATTTTCATACTGGCAGGTGCATTTTTTAAACCACAGCGGGTAATTCTGCACAATAACGTTGTCATTACTCCTCAGAAGCCCTGATTTGAATAAACATGATGAATGAATACACTGAATTCTCAGAACAAACAAGCTGCAACCTCCATCTTAAGCACGGAAGTCGCGGTGTGACTGATTAAGTATGGATGCTGCTTGCCAAATCTCACTTTCACTTTTAAACTTGCAGTTGTTCTCAGAATGAAGTTTCCATAATGAACAGTTAAAGCCATTTACCTCAAACATTGATCTACAGCTGGAGGCTTTGCATTAAAACTTGTCTTAGCCACTTTGGGCCTTTACCACCAGTCAAGGTCTGTGCAGGCAGAGGAGAATAGCTCTGTGAGGATTCCCTTCACTGGGATGTGATCCACACTTTGCACTCCAAAGTCCACAGCCATTCATCCAAAATCCAGCAGCTAAATAATTCAGCCACCTCCCAGCAGCTCCTCAAGTCCTCTCACCTCACGTTAAACTCTTTAGTGAATCCTTGCACAAGTGTAACAAACAGGTTTTAGTCTCTCCACTCATGCCTTTCCCCACTCCAGACAGCTCACACTGTTTCTGCCTCTTAGCTTCAACTTCTTTGGAACATCTGATCTCCTCCACAAATTTCTTTTTGATTCCTAGGATTCAAATTTCCTTTGATTCCTAGGTCCTTTCAGTCTTCTTTCAAGGCGCTCTAGACACCCAAGATTTAACATAAAACTGAACCTTCTAAGAAGAGATAGTCAAAAATTACTATAACCCTTCACAGCTGGGTCAGTTTCCATATCATATCCTATTTCCTTTCCTAAATCTGTTGCCTTCACAGTCTGCAAACCATTTCTTCTAGCAGGCAGCTCAAAAGTGTTTTCAGGTAACCTGCAGCTGCTGAGCTGCTCCAGGGGGTGTAGACCATCTCTGTGAGATGATACAAGGATGTTCCCACTCTTTCCTTAATAAAATCCTCTAGAGGGGAAATAATGAGGGTCGTCAAAGGTTATACAAATTCCTTACTGATGGAAATAAGTTCAAAAAGAATAGTTCCCAGGGATGCAGAGAATTTTTGTGGAGAACAGAGGTGCAAATCCTTCTGGACATTGGAGCAGCCTCCTCAAGGCTCTGGTGGAGATCCCTGGAGGGATCAAAGATGTGTGGGTGTGGCCCCCGGGCACATGGGTTAGTGGTGGCCTTGGCAGTGCCAAGGGGAATGGTTGGAATCTATGACCTTAGAGGGCTTTTCCAACCTTGTTATAACAATAAACCCCACGATTTACCAAGGCATTGCTGGGAAAACCTGACTTCCATCTGCTCGGAGAGAAATCACACCAAGGCCCCTCCAGCAACGTGCCAGAGAGTGGCTCTAAAAAGGCAGGAATGTGAAAAACCCCCTTTTCACCCCTTCCATCCACCAGCAGAGCTGAGGGTAACCTACTTTCCCCCTGTGCTTGCGAGGAGCAGAGGCACAAAGGCAGGGAGCACACGGTGCCACCTCACACACATTGTTTGATAACGATTTAGCACCCAAGTACCCGGCATCCCACGGCTTTCCCTCCTCCCAGGGTGTCATGGAGTTATTGACATTGACAGAACCAGGTTAACAGAGACTAAGCAACACTACAAATTCCTGCCCCTAGCAGGAGGGATCGAATAATTGCTTTTTTCCCCCTTTTTTACTTGTTTTTTTTTGCCTTTTTTTTTTTTTTTTCCTGTGATGTAAAAGTTCTCAAACTGTGGACAGCAACAGGTTGCAATACAGGTTGTTTCCCACCATGCTGAAAATATGCTTTGCATTTTGCACCCTCATAGCCTGGACTCCTCTCAAAATGACTCAGTAAAGAGGTCCATTCTGAGGTATCATTTTCTTCAGATGTATAAACCCCAGCATTTTTAAAAAATATAGTCTGAGATCACATATCATGTGTGTGTTATAAGAAAAAGAATTTTAAAAATCCAAATTTTGAAAAGAAATACAGAGTTTTCTTAATTTATCCATTTATCACAAATTATGCCACAGCTATCATCTTGTCTCAATATTAGTCAGACAGATCCAGAAAACAAAAAAAAAAAATCTATAATATTCACCAGTACTGCATTTTTTGTGAATTTAGTCATCTTATTCAAATCTTTTTCACTAGATTATCATCACTTTCTGAGAAAAAAGAAAATAAAAGAGAAAATAAAAGTGAAAATCCAAACATTTCCAGTTTCTGCTGTAGAAAAGACAAAATGCCTGTGACTTAGAGAACCTGTCACAAGTTATAAGTGTTAATAGCACGGCTTTATATCTTCGGGAATAACTTCAAACACACAGAACAGCCCCCTGGTTTTAATCTTATTTTTTCCCTTAATAATTGACCTACATAAGCAACCAAACCCTTGGTACATTATAGTGGCATAATTTAAATTTCTCTTAGGTGAACAGTAGAGTTGTCACTGAGGTCCCTAACCAATCATAATGGAAGACTGAGGGCTGGAGTGATGCTTTGGTTGCTGCAGTGTTTGAGGGGGGAAAAAAAAGTGGGAAAGCAGTAAAAAAAAAAAAAAAAAAAAAAAATACAAACCCTCTAGAAATGAACAACCTGGTGGAGGTTTCAATCCATTAGCAGCATTGAGCTTGCCAGTTCTGTACTGCAGCATTTGACAAGGCTCTGAGCCAGAGATTAAGGCACGTCTCCTGAGGAAGGAAAAGAACAGGAGCTTCCACACTTCATTAAGGATATGTTTTATTTGCAAACTGCCAGCCCACAGAGTGGCACTGACTTTTGGGTCATGGAAAAGGTTGCAGTTGTGCACTTGAGCCGTGCCAAGCTGAGTTGGATAATGCTCCTAAAAAAGCAAATCAAAGAAAAATGATAAGGAAAATAGGGAAATCCACTAGTACAAACCACCTAAAATAGGATTTGAAATGTGACTTGTGCTCCAGTCAGGATTTTCCTCCTCAAAAATTGCTCTAAAGCAGGACAAGAGCCCAAAACAACAGGGAGCAGTTAACTACAGAATGCATATTCAGGCTGTGTGTTTTTCTTATAATTTAAATATACATTCTCAGATTTATTTCACAGTGATTGCTTTAAAAAATGTTGACATCCCTATAGAATCGAGCCTTATCTCTATTTGATGCTTTGCCAATGACTGTACTAACATTCCACCACTGTACACATTTTTTTTCCTAAGCTATTGTTGTTTTTTTCCTGGCTTGTTTTTCAAAATCCAAATAGAAATACGTAGGTTATATGGTTTAGAGCATAAATCATAAATCACTCATCATAAAGGGCCAATTCTTGGAGTCTTTATTTGTTGTTTGCACTGGCAATTTCCCAATCATTTTCACAAGGAGCAGCATTTGAATAAAGACCTGGTTGCCAGTAAAGGTAAATTTTCTCTATTCCAGGAAAAAAAAAGCTTTACCAATAATATTCTGGGTTGGGTTCCAGCTTCTCTGCACTGACATCAATAGGATAGTTTGAAATGAAAGGTGCTCAGTGGCTAAAGGTAAGAAAAAAAGAGTGCCCATGGGACCATCACTGGGAAGCTTGCCCAAGAAGACATAAATTATATTTCTGGAATGTCCATGACCTATTTCCTTGGATTTGAAAAGCTCCAACAGTGATCACCAACAAAGCTGTGCACCCATCTGGTCCAGCTGCAAACACCACTGCAGCCACTGCAGAACTGGCAGTGGGGAAGGTGCAGCTCTACCAATACCAAAGATTATGGCTCTGTATCATCTTCAGTGCCTGAAAAAAACAAAGCAGTTACTTTTATTTTTAATCTGTAGCTGAAAGACCATTTATGGATAAAAAATGTTTCTGCTGTATGTCCTTCAATACTTGAGAAAATATGAATTTGACAATCTATTGCTGCACAGAACAGCAGCAATTTTTAAAGTACTTTAATTGCCTTGGTAGAATGTATCCTTTTTTTCTAATTTTTTTTTTGATTAAATGCAAGCAGATCTCAGGGTATTTTCATTTAACATGTCCACACATGTGTTTACCAACCACAGTTGACTGGTGGTTCTTCCCTGTTGAACTTCCTGATTTTTCCCTATTTCACCACCTTTGATGACATTTTCAGCTAGAACTGGTGATTTCTGTGCAGCCCAAAATTACAAGATGTCATGGGAGCCATAACTGGCAGGAAAAGTAGCACCCTGGCTCAGCCCAGGCAAAGGCTCTGGGAAGCATCTTTAATGAGATCAATGGAACATTTGCTTTTCCTCTCCTCTCTGTTAAAGTCATGCAGAGCAAGAAAGTCAACAGCTGCAAAGATATTGGTCTTTTTTGGTCTTCTCCATTCAGGATAACCAAATTTGTGACCTTGGAAGGAACAGTTAAACTGTTTGTAGGGCTGAAGTGGACAAAATCATCAGCCAAAATAAAATGTTCACCCAGAGCAGAATCGTGGCATCTCCTCAGTCTTAGGAGTTGAGAGAGAATCAGTGATTAGGAAAAATATCAAAAGCTTACAAGAGAGAACTTTTGAACTGTTGGCCAATTTTGCTTTGCTCCTATAAATTTTCCTCACTTGCCATGTTCCGCTTGCATTAAAAAAAAAGAAAAAAAAGATAAAACAACTAACAACAAAAACACCAAACCTATAACCATCAGTTAGCTCTGTGGTGAGGTGATTGTCTGCCAACCTGAGGTCAGAAGCAGAGCTGGGATCCCAAAAACGAGGCTTTGTTTTATAGCATTGTATTTTTGATGCGGTATTTGAGAGTCAATTACTGTTTCCATTATAAACCCTGTTTTCCAAGGGTTTATACCTCAACCGTTTTCATTTTCATCATGCTGAACTTGGCATATGAGCATTATGGGTTCACAATTTTTAAATAGACCAAATGAGGTTGGCCCATTTTTAGACACAGAGTAGTCAGAAACTGTTTGTCAGTTGGTTTTGATTTTTTTATTCTTTGAATTTCACAAAACTGAACTGTAGTTTCACTTTTAGAACTACTTTACTTCAGAGAATTAGTCTCTGTGGCTGTGTCTGATACATCTCAGCACTTCTAAGAAAAATTTAATTGCATTTTTTTGTAAATAAAAAAGCCTGTTGACAAAATTCTCCCTTTAAGAGCTGATTTTCTTTGTGTAATTTCAGATGCCAAGTCTCCCAAGCCATACGTCCCTCCAGAGGCTGGTGCACATCAAGCCACTTTTACAGCTGAGAGGTGGATTTTAGCCCAGTAACTTACCTCATTTTGGAAAGCTGGGGGCAATGCATCAATTCAGAGGTCAGCATCTCCAGTCATAATCTTTCCGGTGACTTCAGAAAGCTCTGGACCTGAGAGACCTGGAGGAATTGTCTCACTGTTTCCCCCACCAATGACTCAAGGTTGACTGCGCAATGTGGGGCAGAGGGAGGGCTGTCTCCTGGGCCAGGTGAAGCCCAGAACAGAGTGTACCCTTGGTAGAGACCAAAATCCAGATGGCCACTGGCTGCTGAGCCCTCCATCTGGGGCTGCGTGTCACTCAGTAATTGCACACAGCAGATGCTAATTGCTTAAAAGCTCCTTCAGCTTAGAAAACTCACTTTGCCAAGGCCACGACGAATATTTTTCTTTGACTTCAATTTCCATGCATTCCTTCCACCTGAATTTCCTGCATTTTTTGCTATTAATTGAAGATAGCTGGAATCACAGGGCAATGACACAAAAGTTTCACAATTTGGCTGTAGAACTGTTGGACTGACTCATATTCAGTTCATCCCTGTGAACGCCTGTTTCTGGAGAAAAGGTTTGTTTCGTCTGAAGTACAAAGAATTCAAAGTTCATTCTTACTAGAAAGGTTTCTGGTATTTTTCCCCAACAGAGCTGCTCTGTAGTCTAAAATCAGAGCAGAGTTTGCTCTCTATGAGCCAGATCTCTATGTTAAGGTGACGAATAAAACTTTAATTTAACTTCTAAAACACAATTCCACTTAAATTTTTTTTTTACAAATCATTCTTAGAGTACACTGGTAAGATCTGCAAGTTGGATCATACTAATGTGCTTCATTGTGAAACTGAATCACAGCAAAGCTGTGACTCACCCAGAGCCACACAGAGGACCAGGGTCAGAGACAGGAGGAGAACAAACATTCCAATTCCCACTGCCACGGGTTGCTTTCCCAACACACAAACTGAGCAGAAAGAAATTAGATTCCAGTCCAAACTTTGCCATTGGCAATCGATTTCAATAAGTTCTAGGACAAACCACTACTCCTCACTCATTCTGGGGGAAGTCACACAATTTTGTCACCTCTCCTTACGTCTCCCATTGCGGGAAGGTGAGGCTCCATGCCAGTAGGCAATACCAAGCTTCATCACTGCTGCAGCTTGCATCATCCTGTCAGGTGGATCCCATTTTTCCCACATGTGACTGACAGGATGCATTTCAGGGGTGGGATGCAGAGCTTTGGGCTGCCATCTTCCCTTTCACCCTCTGTGTAGGATCACCATGGGCTGTATGAGCAGAGAGTGCTTGCCCAGATCATGTTTTTGTGAACACTGATGAGAACAACTTTCTTGAAAGCTATCAAAGGCATCCTCATTATCCTTTATGGGCTGTGCAGAAAATGCCTCCACTATTAGACATTTAACTGGAGTGCAGCAGAATGATTTTGCTGGCCCCCTCCAGTTCTTAGGGTAAAAGCTCTGTTCATAATCAGTTTCTGCTTTTTTTAATGACCCTCAAGAGGTCCCTTCTGGTACACTTCAGTTCCCTTTCTAGCGTCCCATTGATTTTACAGACTTTAGGAACTTGCTCTTAACCTTCTGCTTTTTCCCTGGATCACTGCTGAATGATTAGGCACTGCACAGCCCTTTGTTACCCAGAACACCGAGAGTGATATCTGGAGAATTAAAGCACCAGTTACAATAACATTTGCTGGGGAAAGAGACTGTTCTTCTCTCAGGGCTATTGACCCCATTTATGTGCATGATTTTCTAAGAGGACAAGAATGACTTCAGACTCAGGGAAAAAATACAGGATGGTCTGCTTGAGCACAAGATTGAAATCCACTCAAGAGCTTATGCTTGTACTGTGAATTTCAGCAGCAGAAGTGGAAGCATTTAGTGTTGGGAAGGGTAGGCCAGAGCCTGGAATACGGTGGGCAGTGTGCAAGAATAAAAAGTAGAGATTAAAGAAAAGGATTTTAAAGGATTTTCCAACTAAAGTGTTTCCAGTTATCTGATTTGATTCACATGGAGCCACAGCAGTGCCAAAAATGCATGCTTGTTGGGTTTTTTTGAAGTTGGAGAAGTTTGAGAATTACTTCTTAAGACATGCCAGGTAAATTCAAAGAGAGGGATGCTTGATGCAAGGACATCCTCCTAACCACAGAATAGCAGTGCCACAGGCTGTGATTAAATGTGCTGTTCCTCCCAGAGACTCTGATCCTTCTCAGATGCTCTCATTCCTCCCGAATCCTGGTGCAGGAATCATAGAATGGTTTGGGTTGGAAGGGACCTTAAAATCATCTGATTCCAACCCCCCCTCACCACGGGCAGTGACTTTCCCATGCAATTTTAGGAGTTTTTTTCTTTGCCATGCCCTCCCCAAGTACCACATCAAAGTTTTTCAAGGTAGATCAGTTCATTGAAAAAGATAAAGGGCCTAGCTCTGATATCATCCTGCAAACTTCCTCATCCCCCACCCCGAGATTTTCCCAGGAGGGTGAAGTTCAGGAAACTCCATTTGCATCAACAGGTTTGAGCCAGAGTGCAGAGATGGCTGCAGCCCAATTACTGCCAGCCCTCAGCTGCTGCTGCCTGGCTGAAAGACGCTGGGAGGGGGGCAAAAATAAAAAAAAACACAGCCAAGCTTAAAACCAGGGAAAGAAATCTCATCGTTGTTGTGGTTGTTGAGATGCCAGCTGAAAAGGAATCATTATAAAGAGGCTGATACTTTCGGGGGAAACAGAGGACTCACCCGAATGATCCCAGTTAAGGGCCTGAACAGAGAGGAGGCTTTAACAGCTCTTTGGAACTGGTGAGTCTCCCTGCTTGGCTGGGTTTGAATTGTGTGTTACTGCAGTAACATCTCACAAACAGGGACACCCCTCCTCTTAAAAACTGTTTGCTCCCGAAATAGCAACGCAATTTAGCAATATTTTGTATCAAGACAATTACATTGTAGTATTATTGTAGTCTTAGTACCTCATTAAAACAAAAAAATGTTAAATCCTTGTTTTGTTGAACACAAGAGATGAATAGTAAATATTGATTTAGAATGAATGCAAACATTTCCCTAGGAGTGGATAATTACAGCCTTTCTATGCAAAACACTTATATTTGAAGAAGCACTTCACTTACTTTGCCATGTGGTATACATTCTTTAGTACATTTTAAATTATACGTTGTCCTGGACAGTGTCTGCTCTATAATTTCTTGTGTCTCTACACCAGAGTCAGTATGTAATTTTAAACTGCAAACTTTCTGCCAACGAGAAGGGGAGAACAAGCTTAACTCTTTCCCTTAGCTGGGCTCAGAAATCAAATCAGACTGCACACAGAGTCCTACGAGCAGCGAGCTCAGGGCTCGAGCAGCAAGGAACAAGTTCGGGGTAGCTGGAATTTAACAAAGATGCTGCTCCCAGCAGTCCTCGTTTTCACACGGCATTTTCTGGTTACATCCCAGGCTCCATGTGCTTGCTCCAGTTTCCAGCCAGATCACAAGGAGTCCAAAAGTTTGAACAAAAAAACCTCGACTTCCAGAGAATTCATAAATGAATTGAACACGTGAAAAAGAGCGCTGAGGTTAAGCACATTCGAATGTGTATCTTAAGGAAATAATTTATTCTACTTACTTTGGCATTCAGATGGGCAGTTTCTGTGCAGACTGACATGGGAGAGGCTCGGCCCCTCCTAAGGAAGGTCAGGCTTCCATATGGAGCTTCATGAAAGTAGAGGACAGAGTTTATACTCCAAGCCCTATAGCCCTTGTCAGGCATTTTAAACCATGTATGTCTATTAGGTTGAAAAACTGCAATATAAATTCATAATCAGGCAACGTGAATGTGAACACAACATGGCCCTAGTAACTTGAGAGATTAATCCAAATGAGCTATGAATTTTGTTATCTTATATAACCACAAGCACCCTCACTGCATATATTTCATGGACCAAGTTTTCCAAACCTGGGACCCTGCACCTAAATGACTTTTTTTTTCATAAATATTCAAGCCCTCATCTCCTCATCCCAAAACAGAGACAAGCTTAAATAGATATTTAAGCTCATCCTAGTTTAAGCAGCATTTAAGGATGCATTTAGAGCCCCCTGACACATCATGCAAGGAGAGGGTTCCAGTGTCTTGCTGGATGCAGAAAGTTCAGGCCTCACAGAAGATTAGAGGCTGTGGTTAATTCGTTGCAGTAATGAGCAGAGCAATGGTACTCAAAGGAAGAGCAAACAAGCGTTGAATGTGATTCCAGACATTGACCACAAATTGCATTGAGTAACCCAGCACAGCCCTGGCAGGAGGCTCCTACATGTGCCATATACTCTGGCTAACTCCAACTTTTTCTGTAAAACTTACAAAGCTGCCTGCAACTACAGAACAAGTGGAAACTGACTCAGGCTGTGCCCGGGGAGGTTCAGCTTGGACATTGGGAAGAATTTCTTCTCTGAAAAGGTGATCAAGCTGCCCAGGAGGTGGTGGAGTCACCATCCCTGAAGGTGTCTGAGGAATGACTGGGTGTGGCACTCAGTGCTCTGGTTTAATTGGAGAGGTGGAGATCAGTCAGATGTTGGATTCAGGGATGCTGGAGGTCTTTTCCAACCTTAATGACTTTATATTCTATGGTTCTACACATCTTACATCCGCACATGCACACTCATGTTTGCTCACAAAGCCCATCCAGTGTTACTCCTGTTGGATTTTTAGCTAGGGAACCCATGGAGTATCTACTACGGTACAAAAGAGTTAAGTACAGGTTCAAGGAAATATTGTTGTATTAGGGCAGAGGTGGAGGGAGGGGAAAGAAACTAGATACATTTGAAATAAAATAGATTTTAGTATTTCAAAATAATTCCCTAGAGGGAGGGAGAAGGAGAGAAGGAGAATAAAACAAAACAAAACCAAAAAAAATTAGCAGCATATCAAAATTGAAACAGCAAAAGATTGTTGGGAAAAGCTATGAAATGCTGATGCCCCTTATTTTCTCCAAAATCTTTCTCATGAGCCTCACACTTCACCCACCACCAAACCCTTTCCACACCGAGGTTTTCTCCGGCAGCTGATCATAAGGAGACACATTTCCCTAACGTGTGCTTCCTTGGGCACAGCTTTGTACTTCCTGAGAAGCTTAGCAGAGCATTAAGGCAAGAGACTTCAATCCTGTGGGCAAAGTTATGTGTCTACAAGGAAAATATTCAACCTCGCCACTTGGCACCTACCCCTGTGCTATTTGGAGGCAGCCCCATCTCCACAGCAGCACCCAGGATATTCCTGCTCAGAGCAACTGGAGAAACCTTCCACTGGAATTTGCTGGCTTTAAAATTGCCTCTTCCCTTTGCCCCCTATTCCACGGATTTGCAGAACCATAGGGGAAAAGACGACACGAGATAAAAATAAATGCGGCCCCTGCGGATCCAAAATCAAGGGGAAAGTGTCAGGGCAGTGTTTTGCTTTGGGTTTTAGTGGAGACAAAATAACTGAAACTACTAGGAAAGATAACGTATGACTAAGAAAATTCCCTGAGCAATCAGAGGATGTGTTTTCAGCTTTTTTACATTCTAGTTTTATTTTCTCACAGCAATGAAATAGGATGAGATTGGAGTCCCATGACCAAGCTGGCGCAATCCACGCACCCTACCTGGATAATCACGGACTGTAAATCATCATTTTATAAGAATTTAACTTTTCAGCTTCCAACATAACCAAACGTGGTGGTGAGGGGGGCCACTAATCATGACAAAAAATATACTTCAGCTTCTTTCTTGAAGTGCCAACTCCAATAAGTTCTCCGAGTGAAATTAAATGCATGCTCTTATTCCAAACCACAGTTTCCCCCTGGGATGGCCCGATCTCAAGTGGGGGCTGAAAGGCCAGTTGAACCACAGCCCAGGGTTACACCCATTTTTGCAGTTTTTTTTAACTACTGCATGTAGTATAAATTGTATCCCAGCCCACTCAGTGACTGTGCTTTCCAGCATTGGTAATAAAAAAAGATGTCTTCATAGTTTCCACATTCCAGCACTAACGAGTGGGCCAGTCCATATCTTCCCTCGGTTTCTCACAGTTTTGTGTTTGTTTGTTTTAAAGGCTTCTCTGCAAAGCTAAGGGCAGAGAAGAAAGAAAGATCTGGTGTGTGGCGTGACGGTTGGCGCCGAGTCTGAGAACAGTAACAAAGAGTCATTTTAGAGTAGAAATTAAAGTGGAAAAGACCCATTAGTCCATGTGCTGCGTGTCCCTGCCAGCGCGAGGCTGCTCCGTGGAGCGATGCTTTTCCGCAGGCTCAGCACCCAGCTCCCTGCCCCTGCCACCAACATTCGCCACATTTTGGTGCAAAATCCAGCCCTCCTCATCCCAAACCCTCCGAGAGGGTGTTCCACCTCCTGAAGCCTCCCAGAGACCAAGCATCTCCTCTCCAATGCTGCAGAGGGCTGGGAGGACCCTGGCCTGGCCTGTCCTCAGCAAAGGAGCCGGTCGTGGTGTCAGCGTGCCAGCGGCTGCCCTGCCACCACACCGGCCAAAGCAAACATCACACCATGC
This sequence comes from Serinus canaria, assembly GCF_022539315.1. NCBI lineage: Eukaryota > Metazoa > Chordata > Aves > Passeriformes > Fringillidae > Serinus > Serinus canaria. The sequence continues at coordinate 3,138,471 of NC_066321.1, forward strand.
AAATTTATAACAAAAAGTGGAGCAGAGGCCAAGCACAATGCCCTCCTGGTGGGAGGAAGTGTGGAGACAAGACTTTTTCCTTTTTTTTTCCTCCCCCTTCGTCTTGGAAGGGAGGAGAAATGTTTCTTGGCTTCGTGTTGTGAAATACAGCAGTGGCAGGGGAAAGGGAGCAAATCCAGGCACTGGCTTCTGCAGATATCGATCACTATGCACTCTGAAGTGAATTGTGGCCTTTGGCAACCTCACCCCCAGCCAGAGAGTGGGGTCAGGGAAGTCTATCTGAGATGGAAATAGCCATTTTAGTCACTTTTTAACCTTGCAGTCCCTCAGCAGGGTATGAAATCCTGGAGATCATGCAGGTTCTGCAACACAAGGCAAGTGCTGCAGCAGGGTGGGTAAATTGGAAGGAAAGGGTGGAGTGGGGTCAAGTTTTTCCATCCCAGTTCCCAGATCATCTCCAGAAAGCTGATGGCATAGAGGGGAGTTAGGATGAAGTCCTTTGCCTGTGGCGTGAGTCAGATGTAGAGGCAAGAGAGAACAGTGGAAGCACGAATGGGTTCACACCATTGCAAAAAAAAAAAAAAAAAAAGGGAAAAAAAAAAGGAGTAATTTTATGCTTTAACAATACTGGCACTCAGGAAAGATGCAGTTCTTGAAAGCTGTCATGTGTTTGGGACTCCAGTATTCCCCTCCAGACACATCCATCCTCCATTCACAGGACTGATGGCCAACGCATTCAGGGCTAATTCGGCGCATTCCTGATCCCTGGGACCCGCTCTGCGTGTGCAGAAGAACTTCTCACAATGCAGGCAGTTGATCTGCACACACTGCGGGCTTTGTCCAGGACTTCTCCATGTCAGGCATCCAAAATGGAGCTGCAGAAGTCCGGAAACAGCCCAGACAAATAGCGAAAACACTATTTCTCTGTATGCAGAATATTTTTAAGCAGAATAAGGTCACTTGGATTATGCCGGCTGTGTAGAGGAACAACCTTAAAAGTCCAGGATGGGAATGTAAGCACTAAGCAGACAGGCCAGCCAGGGAACAAGCCTGTGTATCAAATGATAATCGAGGCTAGGAGAAGCAAATCCGAATTTCCTAAGCAGGGAGAGGGCTCGCAGGACTGGTGGAGACGGTACTTACCATACGAAAGTGTTAACAAGCAGTGAAAGAACTGAAGCGCATCTAATTAAAAATGCATACCAAGGCATAAAGACAGAGTATAAGAGTAAACAAATGGCAGAGACCAGATTTGTTTGCAATAAATGAAGAGGAAAACACCACACAATGCAAACTCATCCAGCACAGAGGATACGGAGGGAGGCGGGCAGGGAAAGGCACCACTCTGCAAAAACCTCCCAAAGCGAAGTACAAGGCAAGAGAAAAGCAAGTGGTGCACTCAAGCATGGATGGGGGGGACAAAGGGACTTGGAACTAGTTCCAAGACACCATCCCTGGTAGGAATATTTGCCGTTTCCAAACAGGTACCACACTGCAATATGGTTAGACCACAAAAGATGCTGCCAAGCAGAGCTCCAGCTCAGCATATGAACAGGCCACCACGGGACACAAAGCAAAACAAGGCCTTATAGGAAAGAGTACATTTTAATATTTCTGCTGTAAAATATCTAGAAATAGGCAGGAAGATACTGATTTTGTCTAGGAGGGTGGGGATGTCGTGAAAGAGTCACTTCTGTTCTACTGGATGGATGCACAGAGTTTGTGGCTATTTACCTGAGTGGCACTGCCCCTCAATGCATTGGATTTTCAGAAATAAAAAGATCTTCAGATCTAAGAATTATTTGAGTTGGAAGGGGCCTTAAAGCTCATCTGTTCCCACCCCTGTCATGGGCAGAGACACTCTCCATTAGACCAGGGTGCTGCAAGCCCTTGCCAACCTGGCCTTCGACACTTCCAGGGATCCAGGGGCAGCCACAGCTCCTCTGGGAACCCTGTGCCAGGGCCTGCCCATCTTCACAGGGAAGATGTGCCATTAGAAGAGCTCTTGCATCCAGGAAATACTGACACCCTCCACTGCTGGTGCGTTCATCATTCCTGGTTCTGAACAACCCTGGAAAACAAAGCCCAGACACTCTGCCAAGACTTGCTGTGTCACACCTTAACCACAAGGAAAACATGGGCTTTCCAGGGCCAGCAGGAACTCAAGCCCATTGGCAGCAGCTTGGCCTGTCTTCCCTCACCCCAGTCACAAGGCCACCTTCCTTTTTTCAATAATTTTCTTTCTTTTGGGTGCTGCAGCACTGAACAATGGTGATCACACCATTTCCCAGAAGCAGCGTTTGCTTGATTGCTGCAGAGCACTGTCATCTGTTTGTTTTTTCAACACATGATAGGCCACTGCCTTCCTCCCCTTGGGATTCCCAGCCAAGCACAGTTCCCATCCAAATGGGGATAAAAGTTCAATTTTATTTCACGGTTTTGTCTTCCTTACAACAAATCTTTCCTGACAGTGTTTTCTGACTGCTAAACTGTTTCGTTTTGAGCGATTGATCTAAAACATCTGTCTTTGAGATTAAAAGCAATGTTGAAGGGATATTGCAATGCTACTCCAAAGGTGTGGAAGCTTTTGGACACCAAACTACTAAGCAACAGGAGGGAACCTTTAGGAAAGCTCATGCACCTCACCACTTGGGCTTGCAGCGTGCATCTTTCCCCGGAAAGTTTTGCCAACTGCCACATAATACAGGAAGTCGTGCTTCAAAATATTTAAGGTTGCATTTCTCACTATTTCCTCCTTATCGTTTATAAGACCCACATTTTAAATTGTCAGCCTGCATATGGGAATGTTTAATCTCAAGGATGCTGATCCTTTGGGAAACTTTTTTAATCTTCTCCTAAAGTTGGGGGATTTGTTGGGGTTTTTTTTTTCCCCCCTTTGCTTCTCTCTTCTCTTAATGTTTCGCTTCTGTTTAGGCTGTACCTTGTTTCTTAGCTGCTTTTAAATCCCCCCAGCCTCAAGCTGTTCTTCCCTTAAAGAGGACTTGCATACACCTTTTGTAACGCAATTGAAGGCAGGAATACTGCATTCCCCTGATATTTTATTTCTCCAAGAAATACAACAAAATGGTAAACCAGCAAATTTAACTCAGAATATTTAAACTGCGAAAGTTTGTGTGCAATGGATGCGCAGTTTTAGGTCTGCAAGGGGCCTGAATACCAGTCCCAATGTTTGGCATTACATTTTTGTTTAAATTCCATTACTTCCTCTTGCCCATACTACTGCATTTATTTTTAGAGCGTGTGTTCTTTACTGCCAATTTAAATTCATTTAATGTTAGGCACACAACAGTTTTTCAATACCTTTCTGCTATTTGGCTGTATAATTAGCTCTCCAAAATATGATTTATTTTATTTTAGTTAAGTTTTGGCAAGAAAGCAGGGGGCATGGGGGGTTCTTCAAGCACAAATTTACTACTGGCAGCACTGCTATGAAGGGCATGGAGACCAGCATCAGAAATCCATCTTACTCATAGAAAGGGCAAATCCTCTGGGGATTAAGTGTAGCCCCTCTCCACCCTCCCCTTCCCTGTCCCCCTTGGCTACCCTCCATTTACCAGCTCAGACATGGAATTGGGACTTATTCCTGCATTCAGAAAAAGGAGCTATTAGAAGGCAACACCAGTTCCGAGTGTGCTGGACCCCGTCCAGGCAAAATTTGTTCATTTCTTAATAATAACAACATCACATCCTTCTAGGTCATTAATAAATAAAGGGTTTGGAGGGGCAATAAAAGGATTTTTCTTTTTTCATTTACTAAATGAAACTATTGCTTTAAAGGCCCTACATAATTCGCAGTAACCTGTGGTATCATAATAAACTGTGTTCTTTGGCCCCAAGCTCATACAGTGCTTAAGAATATGTTTAACTGAGGGAATGAATATGACTCCCATTTAGAAAAATAAAGAGAGATATTTCCCTGCCTTTCAGGAGAACATATGAGCCAATATTTAGATATTTGGGCACCTGTGCACCTTGACTCCTGGAAACAACCACAGTGAGGTCAGCGACAACCAAAAGTAGCAGATTATGCTTATTGAAGAAGATATTTTATGCAAAGCTTTCTTCACAAGTTCCTAATCCCATCAGGAATGGCCTTGAGATATCTTCCCCCAAAAATACCAGTGGACCAAACAGAGCAGCCATTTTTGACAAGTGTTTTAGACTTTCTGCTTCAGGCTAAAGGATCTGTCTGTGTGGATGGGACCAGTCCTGGACCACAAGCAAAAAGCCAGTATCACAAAAAAAAAACCCAAAAAACCAAACCATCAGCATCTCCAAAAGCTATAATGAAATAAATTCTATTTGCTATAATGAAACCGAAAAATTACATAATGAAAAGTATGTGTGTGTGTATATATAAATATACATATATATAGGCTGGGCATCAACAGACACCCATCCCACACACCAATGCTGTTGTCTCTAGAACAGATCCTTTTAGAGTAGATTGTTTTCTGGGAAGAGTTTTCTATATCTTCAGATAGGGACCTTTAAAGGCCATCTAGTCCAAACTCCTTCCAACAGACAGGGACGTTTTCAACTAGACCATGTAGCTCAGAGTCCCATCCAGCCTGACCAGGAGCAGGGCAGCCACCATTTCTCAGGACAACCTTTCTCACTGTCTTACCTCCCTTATTAAAACTTCCTTATCTCCAAGATAAACCAAAACCCTTTCAGTTTATCCCTCATCCCATCACTGCAGGCCCTGCTAAAAATTTGCCCCCATCTTTCTGTTGGGGGAAAATATGGAGAATCTTGGCCTTTTAAAGTCTGGTATCCTGAGGATATGTTGGATACCATGTAGATCCTGAGGTGCCTGCTCTTCCCTCTGTTTCCTCCTCTGATGGAGCACTAATGAGTGCAATCATGGGTTTTTTGGATTATTAATCGACATGCAAGAATGCAGTCCTGAACCTTCAGAAAAAGCCATCCCACTCATACTTTTAAGATACAACACGACCCTGATGAATCCTGCCCTGCGTCCAGCTCATCAGACCCCCCAGGAAGAGGAGAGGTTTCAGGGTGACACTGTGGCTGTGGAATGGGGTCAGCTGCTGCCTCTCCCAGTCTCACCTTTCCTGTGTGGAAAACAGGATGTCACTCAGCGATGTCTCATGCCTTTCCCCCAGTCTGACTGAGAAATGGGGACACTGCACATCCTCTTGCACCACTCAGCTGCAGAACTGGTGTGGGGCTTTGAATAATTAACAGCAACGACCAGCCGTGGCTGCTTACAGGAGTCATCAAAAGAGATTAGCTGGAAGCAAGTGCTGATGCTCTTAAACTTCTTATGTCTACAGCTGGCCTTGTTTTTTTTTTCTCTCCTGTTTCATTTAGCACCAAATTCTCCAGGTGCTTACAGGGCAGAGCTGTACCAGGGCTGGTCCCTGCGGCCCCCCCAGAGCTCAGTCCTGCTCAGGGGCTGCCCCACTGCAGCTCTGCTCCCCACTTTGGCACTACTACCCCAGCTCGGTGCCATCAAGTTCAAATTCCCTGGATTTTGCTTGCTGTGCCATAAAAAGAACATGGTATCTGCAGTCCATCATGCTAAATCATTTTAGCACCTCCTTTACCCTACACAGACTTACAGTGCTGAGAGCACATTTGTATTTTTCTCCTGCTACTTTGGATTTATACAAAAAATGCCCCAATTTCCATTTATTTGTGACAGAATATTGCCTGTCTTCTTGTTTTATCTTTTCAGCTTAAGAAAAATAACATAGGACATGATCACCACTAACAAGACAGCACGTTCTATATAACTTCTCCCGCTGTGTTGTTTTATTTACCAGCTTTCAAATCCCTAACCTTCCTCTCTCCAACTTCCTTTTAAATGAAAGGTTCCTCTTGTCTCTGTGAAGTTCTTATCATCTGAACTGGTTTGCGTGTTAAAGTTTCAGCATCCATTTAATCAGTGATGGTTATACTGCCTAATGACTCCTATACCCCTGTTAATACTCTTTTATCTGGCTCTAATATTTTAAGATCTTGTCTAATATTAATGCTAAATGCTAATATTAAAGATTTGCTACTAATATTTTAAGCTCTTGCTGGTAGTGTACTAATGTTTGGGGAGGTTCTTGGGAGTTCATTGTATTGGAAGGACAGCTGGATAAATTTTAACAGCCTTTATGAGTGTTGCATAGAAATCTAGGCAAAAAAACTGGAATAGAGGGACAGGTTTTAGCAATTTATTTATGGAGTATCCTGCCAGCAATGAGCTCAGAATCAGGTTGAAAATGTATGTGTGTGTGTGGGCATGCGAGTGTGTGCCTCGCTGCATCTCTCCAATAAGTCAGGATAGAGAAAAATAACCCAAATAGACCAGGATAGAGAAAAAAAATAACCCCATGGTGAGGCAGGGATGGGGGACACCTGCAGCCTCTCCCCCATCAGGCTCCAGCCAGTGCTGCCACTCCAGGTGATGCCACAGGGAAGGAGGAGGCTGCTGTCCCACAGGAATCCCAGCCCTGTATTGCCATCCCTTCAGTATTGCTACTTCACCAATTTTTTCTGTATACCTACAGACAGCCACGTTTATCTCATGGCAATAGTACGTCCTAAAGGTTTATAGAGGACTTGGGAAAAAAAAATATTTAAAAGAAAAAATTAAATTAAAACCTCCCGTAATTCAATATCAGTTTATAAACACAAACCTCTGCCACATGCAAAGGGAGAACAGAATCCACTCTGCCACTGAAGAACAAGCTCCTCCACTAAAAATAAAATACAGTGCAGCACTTATTTCACCATGGTTTAAGAGTTAATGAAAGATTTGCACCTGTACAGCTGTTGCAGACTGAAACGAGCTTGTGGAGAGAATGTGTTTTCTGGTTGAGACAGTTGTAAATGCCTTGAGTAAAAACACTGAGGACTGCTAATGGATAGGTTTATTTTAAAGCATGCCATCTGCTATCAATCATAGAGAAGTATAGGAAGCAAGTTTGGCTGTGCTCCCTCCTTGTGAGCCTGATAAAGATAGGGCTGTGGTACTCTGGAACATTTAGTACTCAAGAGAATAAAACATCAAACCTACTCAGCAGCTCCACTAACAATAATAAAAATGCCTCTGCCTAAAGGTGACATTCTGAATTTACGATTATTTGTGTCTATAAAGTGTATTCTTTGGCTCCTGACTCATTCTGACTGTCTCACTACAAGAACAATACATTAAGCCTGCCTGAAGTAAATGGAAATCCTATCCTTTTATTAAACCAGCAGCCAGTACCTGAGATGTTCTTATGCCCTGTAGGACCCAAAGAAGGTTTTCTGCTCTGAGTGCTAATTCTTTTGCTAGGATTAAAGTCAACTGCAGAGAAAATGCTTATTTTGTGCACTCAGAACTAAGCCCTTCTCCAGGTAAATGTTCTTTTGAAAGAATAAGAATAAAAATGAGAAAAACCCAAGGCAGATTCTGAATATGCAAATACACCAAGAAAAGGCTGCAAAAACTGCAATTTACCCCAATAGCTCATATTTTATGCTACTTAGCATTTGAGACAGGAAAAGCTTACACTGTAAGAACCTGCCCAGGAAAACTATGCACAAAACTCCCAAAAGGTGCGAGCCAATCTTCCTTCCTAGCTCTGAACTTCACATCTGCTGGAATTCTCCAGAATTGAATCCAGGGATTTTTTTTTTTTTTCTTATATATATTTTTTTTTCTCCTTTATTTTCCCCTACACTGCATTTTCCCCAGAAAAGGCAATTGGAAGCTGCAGAGCTGCCTCCTCGAGATACACGAGCATTTGGTTAACTTCAGAGGTATGAATCATTCCCCTGGCTAACACCACATCCCTCTTCTCTCACTCACCCTCTGGTAACCCTACTGATCAGGGGCTTTCAAGCCCACCTGCTTAAAAATAATTAAATATAAAATCCTTCTTGGCAAATGCACCAGATATAAAAACCACTTAGCAATGGAGCACACCGGTCACGCTGGGCTCCCATCTCCTATCTGCAGCTTAACAAAATTCCCTTGCAAGTCTGCTGCTGATTGGAAAGCATTGCTGTGGAAGCTTGGGGAAAACCCACCTGGTGATCAAGCTCATGAGCCTAATTAAAGTTTGAAGCAGGAAAAAAAAAAGTGGGAAAAATTAAAAGTGGGAAAAAAAATTAGAACAGCAGCATGGGAAAAAAAAAAGGAGTAAGCACTAGGAATAGGAAAAAGATAAAAAGCAATGGGAAAAGTGAGCTTTCCTTTGAAGTCTGCTCTGGAAAGTGATGGTGATTTCTTTCAGTGCCCCCCACACCCAGAATTCTTCACGCAGTGGGCCAAAGGTCCAAGCAGAGAAACAGAAAGTAGAGGTTTAGACTTATAAAGTTTAAAAATAATAAATCAAGGCTGATTTTGGGCTGTATTCACCATTTTGGTCCTCAAGAGCTTCACTGCCTTTAAAGTCCATGGTCAAATGACCACTGGTTTAAAAGAATATCTTTAATCCCTTTGTCTGAGGAGCAAAGGAACTGAGAAATAAGTTTCTAGGGGAGGATCAAAACTAGTACATACTTGGAATGAGTAAGATGAAAGATTATGAAAAAGAAATTATGAGAGTATAGAGACAGAGGAAAACCACAAAGATAGAGGAGATTGTTCTACGGGGAAGTGGATAAGCTCTGAGCATTTTGGGAGCAGCCTGCATGGTCACTTGGCTGCAGAAACACAGAAATACTGGAAACAATGAAGGAATATAGGAAGGCAAAGTTCAAGTAACAGGAAAAACTGGAAAAACAGGCAATATAAGCAATACAAAATAAAATACAAGCAATACCTGGTGAATAACCCCCTGGAAGTACTTCTCACCTCTAGGTGAGGATTTCCAAATTGCTCCCTTTCAAGAGCAGCACCCCAGTTTATAAGGAAATAAATATCAATGACCCTCTCTCGTTACTGAGCTCTGTACCAAAACCAGTCTGTTCCATGCTCCAAGGAGAGGGACAGCGAGTCACACAAGGGCACATCATAACACTGAGGTCACAGACCAGGCACAACCATTAAAACCTCCAGCAAAAAGAGTTCTCCAAAACTCCAGCTGATCAAAAAATTATTATAGCACTGAAACTTTCACAGAAATGTAGCTTTTTCTCAAGTGTCATTGCCAGGATTTTAAGTCTGGGATGAGGGGCTTGGATAGCCAGAGGAATGACAGAAGAAGCCAATCCAGACTCACCCATAGCCTGATGTACACGCCCAAGGGGTGGCGGGGGGTCCAGGTCCAAATCCCAACTCCGAAGACATTCCCAACATTGCTGAGAGCATCCAGAAGGAAAGACGTGCTCCATAGCCTTGTTCCACGACATTTTGCCGAAGAGAATATAATTCCCAAGGTTTTCTTTTTTCTGTCTCATGAGAATGGAAACGAATTAAAAGGTTTGAGCATTTTTCACGGCACAGACTCCTGTCCGTGGCCAGCCCTAACCCCACGCTGCCCAGGGGTTCACACGCACTCTGCTCCTTCCAGAGCTCATATGGTGAACTCCCCATCTTTTGCACAAACTTAACAGGATCATTTTAGACTCTCACAGAACATTTTCCTGTGAAAGCTCGCAGGCTCGGAGCAGCTTGTCACCAGAGTTCAAGTCCCTGGCACACAGTTCACTGCAGCTCTAATGAAAAAGCACAATGATGGAGCCTGCGTTGCTAAGATTAGACATTAGTGGCCATATCAAGAAGAGAAATACCTGCAGATTAGCAGAGCAATTTGCTGCTCTAAATCTGAACCTTCTAATCTCTCTTTTTTTTCAAAGTAAGTAGCAGCCCGTGAATATGGGAGCAGAATTAAAACTGCATTTACTAAGTGATTTCTAAAATACTTCAGCATGTGTTTTAGAAAACTGACAAGTCATTAAAATACAGTTAATAAACATTATTCAGAACTCGTTGCTTTAGATTAACACTGCTTCAGAATCACAGGCATTGATTGGTTCAGTGCACTGCTGCAAGAGGAACTCCGGCTGGTGTCCACGTCCTGTGGAAGGAAACACGACGGGCAACTCGCAGTTTACCTTTTCTAACTGCAAAAATATTTCAGAAATACTCTCAAAAGACTTTAAAACTTGGCATCCTGGCCACTGAGGGCATGCACAGAGACTGTAATCACAGATAAAAACCATGGAAAAACTGAAGGGGGGCAACAGACTGAGATAGTTGGAGTTGCTCAGCCTGGAGAAGGTTTTGGGAAGACCTTAGAGACACTTCAAGTGCCTAAAGGGGTTCCAGGAGAAATGGAAAGGGACTTTGGGCAAGGGTGGATGCCTTTAGGCTGAAGAAGAGTAGATTTAGGATAGATTTTAGGAGGAAATTGTTCCCTGTGAGGATTGTGAGGGTGCCCAGAGAAGCTGTGGCTGCCCCTGGATCCCTGAGAGTGTCCAAGGCCAGGTTGGATGGGGCTTGGAGCAACCTGGGATAGTGGGAGGTGTCCCTGGCAGGGAGGCTGGAATAAGATGAACTTTAAGGTCCCTTCCAACCCAAAGCATTCTATGATTCTAAGAGAACCAAAATAGGAGCAGAGATAGCAGCACCATTTTCAGTGACCAATTCAAAGGAACCTGAAATCATGAGCCTTTTTTGATCAAACGTAGGTGAGAACCATCATGCGCAGCTTTCACTGATGACAACTTTTTAAAATTTATTGTGTGACTGTCAAGAAATTTTCTCTTTTAGAAGCTCTGCCCTGAGCCAACTGGAGCTGACTGCTTTTCTTATTTCATGCAACCATGATCAGCTCAGATACTGTGGGAGAAACAAACTCAGGCACAACCCTCGACTCTGGACCATTTTGGGTGACCTGAAGCCACCAGGTGAGCCCCACCATCAGGGGCCCACCCTTCTGCAGAGGACAGCAAGCTGGTTTTGATGTTGTTTGTTGATATTTTGAAGGAAGAGGAAAGGTTTAGTAAGGTATTGGTATTTTGAGAAGGGGTTGATCAAACTCTCTAGGATATCCCCTCACCTGTTTGATTTTTTTTTTCCAAGTACTGCAGGTCAAATTCCAACAGGAGAGAGCTGAAACTGAGAAGAGAGAATGTTTCTTAAAAAATGAAAACATTGCTATTCATAGCTGGCTTAGTAATGCAGCTAAAAGGGGGAAAAAATCATGTCTCAGTCAGAATTGTGCCCATCTAACTTAAGCTAAGATAAATATTTGCAAATGCTCTTAATGACCATTTTTAATCACTTGCAGGATTTAGTGGCAGCTTTCTTTTGTTTTGTTTTTTTTTTTTCTAATAATAAACTACTTCATATTCAGAAATGTCTGTAACCTGGTGAATGCTTTTGATTTATTACATCTCTCAGACATCAGAATTCTGGATTTGAAAGCTAAAACATGAGGGAGATCCAGATCCTCCAAATGATTTTATTTTTCATTCTTTTAAAATGACTTGGAATGCAAAGCCTTTCAGCATTTCATATTGCTACTTATATTGAAAAAAGAATAAAACCTTGCACCCAACTAAGATCATTTCAGTGATGCCAGCAAATTTATGCTTTGAAGGTTCTTATGAAATGGATGTGATTAAACCCCATTTGACCTTCCCTGATCCAGGGTGCCGTTTTTTAGGGCCACGAATCTCCATGAAACTCTACAAACTTGTTCATTTCCTCCCTTCACCATTGTGGCTTGGGCATGTTTGTTCCACTGGGCTGAGCAGAGCAAATGGTGGAGTCATGGAGCATCCCAAATTGGAAAGGACTCTCCAGGATCATCGGGTCCAGCACCAGGAGGCTTCAGCAGAAAGAGAATCTGAGAGAGACGTCACACACACGAGGGGGCTGGGATTGGAGCAAGGGTGAAGGGTGACTCCACCAGTGACACATCTCGAAGCAGCAGGGACATTTTGAGGCTGTGAGAAGCTGCTCTGAAGAATGCAAGGAAAACAGCCTGTTTGAAAAGAAAAAATAGAAAAAAAAAGAAAGAAAGGAGAAAAACAAATCTTTAAGAAACTCAGAAGTGCAGCTCAAGGTCTTGTTTTCCTTAGCCCAGTGGTGAAGGAAAATTGCTGTCAGAAACACAAGTATTTAAACAGCCTGTGACAGCAAGGAAGCAAAGGACTGCTTCTGCCAGTGACTGAGGAGAGCTCAGCTGCTCCCTGCGAGCCAGAGGGATTCACATCCAACCCGGATCTGGGAGCAAAAACCCCTCTCCTCAGCCTCTACAGCACCTATCTCATCAGCCACGGACCAAACCTCAAAGCTCCTGATCACATGAGATTGTTCCCACTTGGATCTGGGCTGGCTGGTCCCCATGTGGAGGGTGGCAGGAGGCCCCGCTCGCCGCGGGGCTGAGTCACCGTCCTCCGTCGTCCTCTGCTGCTTCCAGCCCTTCCAAACAAGCCAGCAGTGCACAAATATGTGAAAATATTCCTCGCCCACTCCCAGCCATGTTGAAAAGAAACCTGTTGTGGTTAAATGACTCGGTCAGTTCTTCAGGGATTTTCCAAGGTTTCCTATAAAAAGAAATCTGTGGGAAATGAGTGATTGCATAATCGCTAACACATGCCAATTCATCTAAGCCTATTATCTTTTATGGCATTTTCTACTCTATTGTCCTTACTCTGGTGAGTTTCTGTCTTACAATTCTTTTTATTAAATTATTTGCACATTTTGCTCTCTCCGACCCTTTTGCATCAGTGGGATACTTAGCATCTCCATGAGGAAAGAAGTCAAAGACAAATGATTCCACCGCCTTTTCTCACATAATATTTTTTCCACCTTCACAGGAATAGCTCAACAACAATCTCTGTGAAACTATGAGGGACCTGTTCAAGTGAGAAGCTGTGTTAGCTGGGTGTTGGTACCACAAAAAATAAGTTTTTTGTTAAGGAATATGCATTTTTACAGAGGTTTTCTAAGGTCCCTGACAGAAATGACCAGTATTCATAGTTTTAAAATTACATAGTCCCTTGAAAATGCTGCAAGTTGCCTACAGGTCATAATTTCTTAGAAACAAACCTCAAGTGCCTTGGAAGTCTTAATTACACTGCATTTCAATTGGATTTAGGCTGCTAAACCACAGATTTTAATAGGAATTTCAGATCTTTAAAAACCTTTTGATTTTCAACTGTAGGAACCTGACATTGCCTGAAAGCCAACCAGGCATTCACCTTTAGAATTAATATTTAATCATGTTTTGAGTGGGTTTTTTTCACTTTTGAGTGGGGTTTTTTTTCAGTTTTGAACTCTTCCCAAGAACAACAGGTTCATAAACATATGAATCATGGCTAAGCACTCACCTCTCCACAAGGTGTGGCCTCTGGCACCTCTTCATTTTTAAATAAAGGAAAAGTGCAGAAGACCCATGTGACCTAGATACAAAGCTTTTTTTCCTAAAATCCCAGATATTGAGAGGAATTATCACTGATGACTACTAACCACAGAGCTCTAAGACCTGGGAAGAGCCCAAATCAGTGGCAATAATCTTTAATTAAAATAAGAGGTAGGTCCCCATAATTTTAATGTGAGAGAGGAGACTGCAGAGCAATAATGGGCTCTAGGAACATTCAGGCAGAGAATAAATGAGCTACAGGTTCACTGAACAAGGCCCCTAACCCTAAAAATGAGGTGGGATAGCCAAGCCTTGGTTTTACCACTCATCTCTGCATTGGAAATCCAGTTCTTCAGAGCAGATCTGTGTGAATTTTCCCCCTAAATGTGACAGGAAACAAAGGAGGGTTGGGGAGAGACCTCATGTCCAGGACATCTCAAGTCTCCATCTCCCACTGCAGGGCAGCTCCACCTTAGGAAAAGAATCAGAACTGGAAGGGTGGCCTGGACGTGAGACAGGAGGTTAATGGGAATCAGAGCTGGTGGTGCTGAAGACAGGGAAGAGGAGGAGCAACGACCAAACATTGAATAACAGTGTAAACAAAAAAAGCTCTGTTGTTACACAACGTCCTCCCAACCATGCAAACCCTCAGTGCTCCTGCAGCAACTCAAACAACTGCAACAAAATGCAGCTCTGTCCTCTCTTTTGCCACTCTTGGGGTAGAAATGTCTTAGACTCCATTTCCCATTGAAGAGGGAAGCAGCAGCCTGCAAGTCCCAAATTTACTGACAAGTTTTACCAACTCCAGCAAGCCAACAGGACCTACTCTTAATTTACCTCTGAGTCCCAGCAAGCAAGAGCAGAAACGTGTCAGGCCAACAAAGTCTCTACAAATCAGATCAGCTTTCCAGAAAAAAATATTATTTCTGTTGCCCACATGAGCAGGTTTTCACAGACAGAAATACCCATTTTGGTTCTCCTATACTATTTTAGGTGTCCCTTTGACACGTACATTTCTGAAACCAAATTGAATTTTCTTTTAATCAGAAATAATTTGCAAGACTATTTGGCAACATTCACACTCTGCAAGTGTTTTCTTGTTGTCAAGGGCTCCTGAGGATCTCCAGCACCTGTCATCCTCTGCCAGCATCAACCTTTCCATATGGGCAGGCCTCCAGAAAATATTATGGGCAGTGTAAAATCCACCCATCTTAAATCACCATTTCTCTGATGTACATCAGGGGTTCAGAGAGGAGAGTCCATTCAAGTTTGCTGCTTCTTCCTTAATTTTCCCTTCAAAAACAGATTTACTCATGTTTCTATTGGTCTTGTAAGATCTGCTCTGGTTTTTGCTATTAGCTAACAATTCAGTCCATTGGTAACATTTTAAGGCACTTTATCAGCCTATATAATTTTATAATCATTTTGTTGTTTTCACTAAAAAAAAGAAATGGAACTAGTCAGACACCTAATGCTACTTAAGTGCAAATAGATTTTTTTGTGGTTGAATAATAACATCTGTTTTGATTTTCCAGACACAAAAGTGCGTTTTATCTGGCCTTCCTTTATTTGAACTTTTCACATCTGCTCAGGCCTGCTTCCCATAAACTAAATACCAGATCTTTTCACAATGTAGGAAATTTACCTGCACCAGTTGTTGCCCCAGCTCCAAAGACTTCTTTATAAAAATGTCAGAAGTCTAATAAATACAATCTTAGTGCACTGTGTGTTTATTAAATATTGCTATTTATTTTCCCCATCCCAAATAGTTGATAGTCACAGACCTAATCCTGAAAAATTTATTTTAATGAATGAACTAATTTACATTTATAGAATAAAGTACATTGTGGGCTGGTGCCCCCTGTTCCACGCAAAATTTAGAGATAAACTTGTCACAATGCTCTTTGTCATCAGCCACAAATTCAGTCAGAAATTATAGGGATGGTCAGATGCATTGGTCATATGGTCATATTGACCATCAGATGGTCATATTTGCTTTCAGCAAATAAAAGAAGTCATGACCCATTTTTTCATAAGCCATTTTCAGGGTAATCTACAAAGATTTGTTAGTGAATTTTGAATTTTGACTTATTCTGATCTCTTCAGAGGTGAGAAAAGTCAGGAAAAATAAAATGCTTATCAAAAAACCACTTTTACTTTTTTCTTTTAAGCAGCTTTTTAGTTTCTGATTGTAGTTCACATCCCAAAACTTTAACATGTTCAGCTAAAGGAAAAAAAAAAAAAAAAGGGAATGGTATGAACCTTCAACTGAAACAAAACAGGCTGAGGAAAATATAAGCAAAATAGAAGTAAAACAAGCTGTTGGAAAATATATCCTGGGCATCAGATGAACGTTAAGGATCATTCTTTGAACTCAGAGCTAAGGAGAATATTTCTCTACTGATGTGACCAGGAAGATATGCAAAAAAAGCACCCCCTCATCAGCCTCTTCATAATATCTGCATCTACTCAGCATTTCTTGCCACTGATAGAGAGATATATCTGGAGAACTCCTACGTCCCTGGGCCCCGTGCAGCTGTGTCTGCAGCAAAACTGCAATACTGGGCCACCTTCCACAGACAGAAAACTCAGCAAATGGCTCTGCAGAGCAGAGCACTGATGGCAAAGCTGAGAATCCAGGTTTTCCTTCTCTCAGCACACCAGGAGCATCTCTTCTCTTCAAAGTCTCCTACCTCTGTCCTAAGGAAGAGACAGAGTTTCATTCTTTTATGTTGTTTTGTGTCTTTAGCAAATTTTGGGGTCTGTGATTTGGCAATCTCATCAAATACAGCTTTATCCACCCAAAACACTGACCAGCAGCAGTGTCTTAAATAGACAGGAGATAGAAAAGCACAAGGAGGACCACAGTGGTTTTGGGAAATGTTGGAGGGGAAAGCAATATGCGTGCACTGCCCTTGATTTACACCTTGATTTTTTCCATCTGCACAAAGGATTGAAACTGCGTCACGATGGAACAGTTGTGAGAATCACAAAGAATTTAACAAGTCAAAAATGGATTAAAAAGCACTTTATGGCTTGTTAAAGAAATCCCCCTGTTCCTCAGAAGCATTTTTAGCATCTTATTAATGGTATTTGATCTGACTAACATATTGACTCGTCATTTGAATAAGAGATGAATCCTTTTTGATGGACCACAAAGGGAGTATAAATTCAAATGAGGCACTTCTCCAAATTTTTATTTAAGCATAACCCCAAAGAGCCTATAACATCTGTAAAGGTTTTTTCTGTGCCCCACAAAAGACTATCCTAATGATCTTTTAAATCATGGGGTTTTTTTATTTTCTTTAGAAGTAATAATTGCATATGTGTTTAAATCAAATAATAATGAGTTGAAAGTTCTCTTTTACCTGTTTTCTGGAATGCCATGTATTAATTCCACTTAAGAAAATACTCTAAGCCAATATAACTTTTTTTTTAAAACAATCTGTCATGGAACTCATACTTTAACATGAGTTGAATTCATCATCAGTCTCATACAAAGTAGTTCAGAACTTGACAAATGGAAAGCACAAAACATATCAAAGAAATATGCAAAAAGCCTCATGCCTTTCAATCAATCTCAGAATGATCTGAAATTATTTTGATCTATCCAATTTATACTGTTTAGGACAATTTCAGTGTCACCAAGACAGACACTGCTATAGAGCTAGTAGGTAGACCCATAATTGGCTTCTCTTTGGCAAAAGCCAGAAAACTTGCTCCTAGTCATCTTTTGGAGCAATTTTATACCATCTAAGAATTTGCACTTAGGAATAAGTTGGAGACCTCCAGCTCATTTTGAAAACAGTAATTTATAGCTACACAGACATTATGATTTTACAGTGTTTTGATAGTTACGCCTTCACTATCCACATGGAACATTTAAAAACGGATTAGAAGCCATTAATCTTGGTAATATGAGGGATTTGTAGCCTGAAGAGGAACTCGAAGCATTTGCACCTATGTCTCTTTCTGCACCTAGGTGTATGGTGTTATTAAGGTGTTTTATCCTCTTCTAGAACAAGTCAAGAATTACACTGAGACAACCCTTTTGTGGTGAAAGTACTGGATAATAAATCAGGGATCTCAATACTTTCTCACAGATACTCCTATTGACCTTGGACAAGTATTTAAGCTTGAAACCATTTTAGGCAGTTCCTGTCTCTTGTTACAATCTCCAACAGCACTCAGTCAATCGGATCCCCATATGCAATTTCATCCTTCAGGCACAACAATAATCACAGCCTCCCACTTCACTAAAAGTCTTTCATTTTAAAATTGAAATACCTTAGAGACAGGTCAAACCAAGTCCTTGTATTTTCCACACCTATGCCTTGAAATGTGGGGCAGTTCCACTCCATCCAGGTCTTTGCAGCAGGCTGTTAATTCCTCCAGAGCCTGACCTCAGATGCTGGGTTCAGCTGTTCCCAAACTCTGATAAACGTCAGGTCCAAATCCAAATCTGGATCCCAAACTTGTGGTATGGGCCCATCTGTACTTGAAAGCAACATTAAAAAAAAAAAAAAGAGGAAAGCTAAGATCATGAATATTTCTATTTGAATACTGCATACAACAGATTTATGAACCTAAGCAGTTACTTTTTTTCTTTGTGAAATCAAAACTACCACAGGATTTCCCGTCCATATATACCATATGCTTTTCCCAACTTTGTTTAAAATTCTTAGCGTCCCAATATGCTGAAGCTTCTGAGCACTACTGAGGTGTTGCAGGATTTTTTTGCAAGCTTTACCAACTTTGCAAACTACACTATAGTCAAGAATTAATTTTTGTAAAGGAAAAATGAATTTTATCTATTTATTTCTGCAATATGGTAATGAATGGTGAAAGCATCATATGCAACGGAGGCCTTGGGGAACAGCCTGAAATAGGATTAATTCTCCTAAATGACAAGAGTGTTTATTTCAGTGTAACTGATTGTGTACATTGGGTCAAGAGATGCAAAACCAAATCCTGTCAGCACAAGCCTTGCAGGATCTTCTGAGTACAATCTTCATTTAGAGCCCAGGCAGAAGCATGACAAGTGAGACACCAACAACACCAAAGGAAACTTATAAATGTTTGCAAATTCATTTTATGGATTAATGACCCTGCACATAAGAATTGACATTTCCAGGACAAATCACTTCTTTACCCTACTGGTGTTCAGCAGTTTTTGCTTATGCCAAAGCAGAGGCGAATTTTTCCTTCTTCAGATCAAACGAGATCTAAAATCTGGGAAGATTTAACAGTAAAATAAAAACAATGGGGATGTAAATGTTAACCATCTGCATTTGTCACTGCTATTTCTTATGATGTGATATCTCCATCAATGGCATTATATTTTTGCTTTTGTTATCTCTCATAACTTTTCATTCTATTATGGTTAATCATTGATAAACAAACACTTTGACTTATAAAGTGGCAATCATCTTGTCTAAATTTAACTGTGTAAAAGTCAAACACCTACTCCAAGCTACTCGTGAAGGCTCCTTCTATAGATAGTGGTGACAGATTGGCATTTTCAGAGAGAGACTTATCCTACCTGTCTTACACACTTGTTTTAAGATGGGATTAATCACTCTGTGGAAGTACTTTCTTCTTTTTCTTTCCTTGGACTGACTTTAGTTAAAAAGCAGCACACAAGTTTTGTTAACAAAAAAAAAAAAAAAAAAAAAAAAAAAAAAAAAAGTGGGGGGGAAACCTCAAGAGATTATTTCAGGCCTTGAATTTGAATCCACAGAGGTATTTAGCCTCAAAAAGCACAGTTTCTCTAGGATGCTGAAAGTTTCTTCCTAAAGGCAGATGGGAAGAAGGAAGGTGGAGAGAGACAGGAGCACAGCCTTTACAATTATATTTATCACCTGCCCTGACTCCCTGCCTTTAGGGCTGATGAGAAGCAATGCTAAGGAGAACCAAGACACGAGGGAATAGCAGACTTTACTCTTCATTGTTTTGCCCAAAGAAACCATGGGGATTGTCATAGTTTCCCTCTGGATGGAATTCCAGTGACAGAAAGGTTTTCCAGGCTTTGGCAAGAGAAAAGGGCTGGCCAACAGCTATTCTGCTTCAGCAGAAGCAAAGCAAAACCAGCATCTCCCTTTTTCACATGAGATCAGCTCCAGCTCAACACAGGGAGGGACCACACACCAACCATGGCTTCAGGACACGAGCCTTAGGAGGCAATTCAACGGAAACTTCTAATACCCTTCACATCATTCAAATGAAAAGATGCTGATGCTGAAGAGGGGAGAAACATTCTTCCTGGCGTCTCTCCATTTGAAATTCTGCTACAGTGACAGTATCTGGATTAGACTCCAGGACAGTATTTCTGAAACAGCAGGAACCCTGCTTACTGCATCAGTTTTAAATTATAAGGCTTCCAAAGATGTCAACACCACTTTCCTGGAGACTTTCCTGAAATTAAAACACTGAGCTTTTCCCCTGAGCCTTCGCAGAATCCTATGGATCGGTCGCCCGGTGTCACCGTTCGTATCGTGATTTGCCTATGCTGGGTCACTGCTACTACTTCATTTCTGCTCTATAGTCAGCCTGGCTCTTTGATGTTACTCAGTCACTATTTCCTTTCCCTTTACTTTTATCTCTGTCCTGGCATTCTTCCTTTAAGCATCCTCTCTACCAGATGGTCTCCATCTCTCCTTCAGAAGTGCCCAAAATATTCCTACTGCCTCCTCTTGATCTTCCCCCAGCAGCAAACCTCTTCATCCTACAGAGCTCAAATACCAATGGATTTCTCCTCCTTGCTGCTTCTTTCTTGCACTTTGAAAAGGAATTCACTGGAAGCAGCTAACCTCCAATCCTCATTATGCACGATGCACTCATTTATAAGAGTTTACCCAGGAGAAAAATTCAGACGGGATATAGGCTGCTACAATTGCGTTTTTTCAAGTGGAAGCACATCTGATGTCTGCGTGCCGAACCGGAGCTCCAGTTTTTAAAACAGGAGCTCCAACTTTTGCATTTGGAAATCCATATGGATCCTTTAATCTGAAGGTCAAAACAGCTTTTATGAAAGATACTGAAAACAATGATACTTTATATAATAATATAAAGATGATTCAATATCGTAGTATCATCAGAGGATTCGGAAAATCTCTGTGTTATGTATTTTTAAGATGGGGTTTAGACAGTGTAAGACGAGGCTTCAGAAGTTTACAGAGAGGAAAAAAAAATCTTGTCACAATTTATATCTTCCTAATAGGTCACTGAAACTCTGAGGATAACAATTGCTTTTACTTGCAGTTGGCAGTGCACTATAATCAAGAATGAAGCTCTAGATATTTTTGTGGAAGTACAAGCACTTACTAAAATGCAGCAGCATAATAATGTATTATATATTATACAAATACAGCGAGGTGGGATTTGTGTTTGTCTCTTTGCAAGAGAAGAAAGAACTCTGAAATGACCTTCTGTTCATAAGTTTCTTTGAAAAAGGCTTGGCCTGAAACCACTTCACTACTATTGATATAGTCTGTTTCTGTACGTAAATCTTAAATGTAAGCACGGCTTCAAAAAATAACTAAGCAATCACAAAGCTTTACTTTTCAGATTCAATTGCCTTCAAATCCTTTACTGAAGTCCCCTAGGCACTGTCACTTCAAAATCAGGATAATGCTGCATAGTGTTTCTCAGCTTCAGTAAAACAAAGCCTTATTGAATAAATATGTGTGAAAATGTTGCAAACAGAACCATCTCAGCAGCCACCACCTGACCAGGCTGTGGTGACCCTCCCTGGTGACCCGCGTGGGCTTGGCGCTCGACTTCTTGGCTTATCCCAGCACTGCTAAATTCCAGTGTCTTTGTCCTTAAAACTGTAGCAAAACACACGTTTTCCTCCCAGAAACCTAAGAGCAGGCTTTAGACATCAAGGAACAGCAAGGTGACCTAGGATTTCCATATGCAGGAAGCTGCTGATCAAATGGTATATCCTTTTTTTAATCTGCTTCTTGGATTGTGAATATAGAGGAAACCTTGTGGTTCTGCTAATCCCTTAACTCTGGGTTTGTAAGGAGAGCTTGCAACGTTACCCCGTCTTGGAAACGTAAAGGCAGAGTAAAATATCCACTATTTACTATTTCATGTCTCGTTCTGCTCGAAAAAAGGATGACTCAGGAAGGTTTTTCTTTTTTCCACACATCATCTTCTGCTTATCCAATGTCTCCCTGTAGTTAAAATATTAGCTCAGGCCCACAGAACCCATTATTGCAGCAAGACAGCCCCACATGCCAGTGTCCCCGTGATCAGGTTTCAGGGCTGTGAGCTCAGGTATCCAAATCCCTGAAACCAGAGTCACCCAGCAGTTACTGGGTGATTCTGCTTTTTGGGCACTCCTTGTTGGCAGGAGGCACACAAGTAGTGGTAGTTCACAGCTGACTTTACCAAACAGCCACAAATCAGGACAAGGTCCACTGAATTAGATTTAATTGTCCTTTCAAAAAGACTCTCTTATTAGTTTGCTGCAACTTGTATTTCACTTTGTTATCAAAGATCCTCAATAGTCCTCTGAAGCACAAACAATCTCACAAGAAAATGTAGCAGGTGAGGTAACGGGGATTTTCTTTTCCTCTTGTGGAAGGGTCATTTCAACATGTTTGCTCTAAAAAGCAAGAATTATTGTCAGTTCTATTTCTGACTCATTAAGGATAGTTAAAAAATAATTACAAAGCAATTACTGAAAAGCAACTTCTAAAGCTGCAGAATAGGAAACAACAAACAGGCTGTTTATATCAAGTACAAAGAACTGTTGTAAGGTTAAACCTGTTGAGTTTCAAGTAACAAAAATTGAGAGAGTCACCAAGTATTCAGAAAATATCTAGGTTGTCACTGAAGACCAGAAATAACCAGCAGGAGTGACAGCACAAACTGGTAGCTGGGTTGAGGTGTTGGTAATTTTATCTCACCTGAATGTGAGGTGCTCACAGCTCTGCCCAACCCCCTGGCAGTCCTGTGTCTGTGAAGCCAGTGCTGGCTTTCCTCTCAATCCTTCCATTGCTAAACCTCTCATTTCCACAATCCCAGCCAGCAAAGAGCAGTGCCCAGATCAGGTGTGCAGAGCCCAGGGAAGTGGCCTTGACACGGGCCAGGGTGAGGAGGGCAGCCTTCACTTAATAGTGGGACAGCTACAAAAACCTGATGCTTCACACTTCACACCCTGATGGGAAGCAGATGTCCGAGTCCTCGCTGTTAGAAAGGGCAGATTAAAAAAAAAAAAAGAAGAAAAAAAAAAGAGCAGTGAATAAATGCTACAAATTGAAGTAGGGTCAGCTCTGCAATGTAGGAGATCAGGCTAGACAGAGGCAGAAATAATTTTCTTGCAGATTAGAAGCAGATAAATGGGAGAGAGAAAGAAGGAAAACATGCAGTACAGAAAGGAAGATAAGAAAGAAGCCGTTCATCTTATGTATGGGAACCAACTGCTGCATATGTATTTCCTATGCAGTTTTAGTGACTATCCCCAAGATGTTAATCTGAAACACTTTGCAGGAAGTGGACCATCTATTTAATTTAAAATGCTGCTTGGAACACTGCAGGATTTTCAAATAATTCAGTTAAAGCACTGGACACTCAAATCTGCTCAGCAAAAAGGCTCTGGCCAAGATTTTGAATTTCACACATAGATGTCTCACTTAGGAAAAAAATGCATTTAAGCATTCAAGTTGAGTTGTTTATACTTGCATTTAAGCATTTTTCTAAGACAACTGTTTACTGACAACATCAAATATAAACTACACATGCATAACTGAGGGCATACAGTCATCTACCACAATTAGTGAGGGTGGGCACATACTAAGCCCAAAAATAAGGGGTATTTCCAGTGGAATTAATAGAAAAATAAACAACCTGTAAACCAAGGTGAATTCTTGTTCATAAATTAACACAGAACAGCCCAGTGGGAAATGTGACGTGCAGTTTTCACACATGGCAGAAGTTTGCTGGTGGTTGTGCCCGTTAAAGGTGAAGGCTGTGTTACCAACAAGCACGTTTTCATCTGGCCTTAGACTTAGAAATAACAGCAAAAGTCAAACACAAACAGTTATTTTCTTCCTTTTGGGATTTGGCACATGTGCTATAACAGACATAGATGGAAACTTCTAAAATAAATTAAGGAATGTACTTGTCAGTTTATTAATCAAAGTTTACCTGCTTCACATTACACGGAGACAAATTAAACAAGCTACCACGGTACTCGGAAAACATCTGCTAACAAAGTCAGAAGTAATGATAAACAAACTTGAGTTCCCTTTGTGGTTGATTTCCATCCAGCTGCATTTAATTATAAAAGAGCTATCAAAGAAAGCTCCCCATTAGCAGCTAATTCAGAATGACTTCAGAAGAAAATCCCAGAGCCTCCAGGTGATATCTCTCCAACAACTTTCTCATCTCTGCAAGTGATTGAGAAGAGCTGAATTAGACCAGTTTAGTGATCAGTCCTCCTGCTAACTGCCAGAGTAGAATGAAGATGATATATCTTTTCAGTGACTGCCTGTTTTCAAAGTAGGACCTATAAGATGTAGCAGACTCTTCCTTGCAAGTAATCTCTGCCAAAAGTGTCGGTGCCAGCCAGAAATACAGAGATAACCCTGAAAATTGCTGTATGCATTTTCTGAAGCAGAGCAGCTGCTGATATCAGGCAGAAAGGGAGAAAATTTGTCGCTGCAAGTTTTTTAATAAAGTTTCTTTGACTTGGGTGTTTTCCACAAAGAAATCGAAGATACGGGCATTTATAAATATCTAATTCTGGTTTAGAGCAATCAGGAATTTTTGTGTTAATGTAGTGTATAGTCCCAGACTCATGCTCTGAACCAGATGGCAACAGCCTTTTTATAGTTTTTATTCTTTTTAAAATTAATTATAAATTAATAAAGTTATTAAAATATAGCAGCCACTCTTAAAAAACTTTAAAAATAATGAAAAAAGCAAATACACCAGGCTTCCCCTGTAACTCCTTAAATTGAGAAATTTTGGTCATTTTATAGATAGGCAACCAAAGCCAAAAAAAGTGAGAGATTTTCAATGCACCCACATTTATCAGGAATTTCTATAAAATTCCTGGGAGACCGACATTAATCACACACCCCAAAAGAGCTCTGTGTTCACATCTGAGTAATGCACAAGCTACTTGTAGCAAATTCCAGCCTGGAGCTTTGGACAACAACGCTTGATAAACCCTAGAAAGATTTTTCCTTTTTTTCCCCCCCTGCCTTATTCTTTCTGTACAAGACAGTAATGGGTAATTCTTCCCTGAAAGCTCACTGCTGCCTGGCCAGGGAGCAAATATGAAATCAAAAACCCCGTGTGCCAGATCTGCACAGCTGTATTTGTGCTCCCGCGGCTCCCGCAGGAGCGCACACCACATGTCGGTTCCTTGACTTGGGCTGGGTTGGTGAGGTGTAAGTTAAAAGGGCAGCTGTACACTCCGGGAAATTTTCCAGATTCATTTTCTACCAATTGCTTTAACAACGCCACAAGCCACGCCAGGTTGGGATGCTGGGTAGCACAGGTAGGAAATAGGAAAACTTTTGCTACAGCTTATTCTTGATCCGGTCCCCCAGCTCTCTTGAAAAACTTCTAGGATCCTCATAGAGGAGGTTTTTTCCCTGCAAGAATAAAGGGGTTGGCTCTGATTGCTGCTATTCTAAGAGGTTAAGGGAAGAAAAGAAATTATTATATATCCACATGGTAATCAACCAAGGCTTCGTGCAACTGTTGCTCTTGATGTGGTTCTTCCAGACTCTTCCAGAAAAGAGTTTATTGATGTACCTGGCCTAGAAGTTGGAGAGCCAAAGGAAGAAAATGATAACACAGTTTAGCAAACCCTTTGTTTACGTAAACATCCATCCACAATCTGTGTCTGGTGGGGTGAACATACGGCTTTAATTTTACCCTTGGCACACGGATCAAACAATGTTGCCAATATCTATTGTTCTCCTCATAACAATATGCCTGGTGGTTTCAACATATCCTCTCCATTAGCTGGCTTCAGATCAAGCGTTGCTGTGTATGTGCTTGTGTCTCCATAAAACTGGAATATGGATCTCTTTTTTTGCCTTCTTTGTACCAAATGTGTAAGAAGGAGCACAGTTGAGAATGGTGGTCAGCCGTCCCCGTGAGTCATGAGAACAGCTCGCCTCGGAACGCGCGGCGGAGCAGGCGCCGGGTGGGAAGGAAGGGTTGGATTGGATTTGGAAAGCCATGGCCATGTAGCTAAGGCTTTTCAAAATACCAGAGGAAGTGGTGAGTCAGATCCTTATCCCTTTTTATTTGGGCTTTAGCAAACCTTTCTGGATTTGGTCCATCTCTGATCTACATGAGCCCTGCTCTGGAGCATGGACACACCACAGGTGGCTAGGAAAAGGATGATTGGAGCTGCTTTTCCTTGGATTTTCCCTCTCATTTCTATTTTTCAGTTTCCCTTCCTTTATATTTGCTGCAGAAAGCCACAATAAAGCTTTTTTTTCTATTAGGAATTTCCAGGTTCTATAGAGACAGCATAACAGAGGAGATTGGGATCTGAAGAATTCCACAAGAAGAAACTTCCAATGGACCCCCCAAGCCAGGGTAGCTTGTCAACTCCATGCTAATCTTCTCAGCTCCTGCCTCAGCCTCTGGAGCAGCAGCACTGCTTTCTTATGCTTCCAGCAGCAATCAAACTTGACATTTCTCCTCTATATTGTGCTGTGTTTCAGCCCATACTTCCAAATGTTTGATCCAAAATTCACTCCAGTCAGTGGAAAGAATCTCATTGCCTGGCATACACTCTGGGTCTGGCACCTTCTTTCCACCTGATCACTAATGCCTGATTTATATTTGATAAATCAGTGAGAAAATAGAGCTTTCTGATTTCTCTGGTGCCATTTTCGCAGTAATGGAGAAAATCTCACTGAAGAAACATTCTCACTGGTAAGGACAGCAATTCTATCTGGGCCATTCAGAGAACTTACTTTGGTGGTTTCTTTCATTCATGACATCTTGTTTTCTGAGGCTGGAAGATGATGTTAGAGAGGAAGTGGCTGAGAAGGGTTGATGGTGCTTCAACCATTTGTGCTGCCTGGAGCAGAAGCTGCTGCTGGGGGTGGCAGTGCCCCAACACCCTTGGCTGCTCTGGGCCCTACATGTGGCATAAAAAGATGAGTGAAATCTTGTGGGAGCTCTGCAAGGAGACAGCTCTGGGAGATAACACAGTGGTGATCAGCACCACCAAAAATAGGGCTCTGCAGGCCTTTTTTTTCCCCATGTTCTCATGATACTCCTCCTCACTGGAAGTAGTAATTCTGAAAAGCTTCAGGGTTTATTCAGTATTTCTGTTCTTCCTGCTGCACCGTTTCTCCCTGGCCTGTTTCTCCCCAGTTTTGATGTTTTACCTTCTGAATATGCTGAATCCAAGCCCAGTGTTTGAATGATTTCACTGACCCTGCCGTTCTGCATGCCAGCACAGATACATATCTTTTAGGTTTACTTTTATCTATGCTAATTTCACTTCCCCCTCACGTTTTGGAAGCAGAGAGCAACTGCAAGGCTTCCTGTGCATCCCAGGCTACGATTTAAGGAGTTTAAGAAGAATTAAGCTTGATGCTGCTCGTGCTCTCATGTATATTCAAGCACAGCTTCTGGTCTCCTCACCACACATGTGCTCCAGCCTGTTCTCGACTGTCACAGTGATAACATTTCTATATAAACTCATTCATTAAGACTATCAGACTGTAATTATCTCTGCTGAGCAGAACGAATGCAGGTTTCCCCTGTAATGGCATGGCAAGAGAAGGAGAAGAGGGGGTAGAAGAGAACTCCTTTTTTTTTTTTTCTTGGAATGACTGTTATGCTCCGAAAGCCATGGTAGTTCTGGCATTACTGGAAAGCCTAAAAGTAACATCCAAGTCCTAACCCTTAGTGGCTGATCCCATCAAGATGCAGAATCCTTCCTTGAATGAATCAGGGGGTCTCAATAATTTTGATACATATTTTTGGGACAAACTAAAACTGGGGAGTTATTTCCCCTAAAAACACCTGTGGGAGGTGGAGACACTGAGAGTCAGCAGGAGAACAGACTCCTCTATAATTCAGGCCTTATGTGGAGAAAAAAGCACTGCATTAACTTTGAAATTGTCTAATACCACAGATTTATTTACTATAGAATTAATTACCTTGCTTGAAGCAATTAATTACCTTACTTGAAGTGGCACTCATTGACACATGATATTTTGTCTAATTCTCCACTGTGCATAAAAATGCAATATATTGTTATATAAATAGTAGCTGTTATTGCTTTAAACACCAATTTAATCAAGGGGTTTGACAAATGTACCCATAGACTGATTACCTTTTTTGTCAGTATTTTATGTTAGGACTTTGTCAATTTTACTATCAGTTTGATTTCATTCTGAAACAGCAAATCATCATCATAAAAATACTCTTGTCCTAATCCATGCAGTTTAAAAAATGTTTAATCCATTGCCACATTAGGCATAGAATATAATTTGAGTTTAGATGCAGTGAAAATTGCACAGCTCAACACAAACACATGGGTCAGGCGCCAGGGTTACTACAGGGTTATGTTGGATTTGGTTCTCCCATCTGTGTCCAGCAGTTGCTGGAGCTCTACTTGGGATAGATTTGAGGAGTGGAAAGAGCTTTCTGACCAAACATCCCTGGTGAACTCCAAAAAGGCCTGCAAGTCAGGGAATAAAATCAGTATTAAGCCAAACTGAAGCAAATGTTGGCATATAATTAACAGAGCATTGTCAAAGAGAGCTCATGGTTTAATTTTAGTGGGGAAAATGTGGTATCTCAGATACCATGATATGGGTGTTTGTTCACAGCCACTGTACCTGTCAACTATTATTATCCTGATGCTGCCGTGTTCCCTGAACTGTTTTGATTTCTTAACAAGAAGAGAATTTTCTCTGATGTGCCATCTGTAAGGCACAGTTTACCAAAGGAAAACTTTATCTCAAATTTTTAATAATTTTCTGTCAATTCCAATAAAATCAGATATATTTTTATAATACTTACAAAATAATAGCAAATGTGACTCACCACATGTGCCACTACTCCATTTGATATCCTTCTTCTCCCACTGACTTTTCTTTCCAGCACAAAATGCAATTTAAATGTCAACTTGAACTAAAAAAAGTTACATTCCTGGGGAGATTACTGGTATCTCATACAATCTGAAATAATTCTGCTGCTTTCCACCACTTTACCTGTTTTCTTCTATTTTAGTCTCTCATTGTCAAGGTTCTAAAATTAACAAATGGTGGAAGGGATGAAATAATGCACTTTTTATTTACATATAAGTGACAGGACAAGTCATAGAATTGGTTTGGGTCGGAAATGACCTTAAATCTCATCCAGTTCCACCCCCTGCCATGGTCAGGGACACCTTCCACTGTCCCAGGTCTCTCCAAGCTCTATCCAACCTGGCCTTGGACACTTCCAGAGATGGGAAGCAGCCACAGCTTCTCTGGAAAATTTTTGCCAGAGCCTCACCACCTAATTTCTTCTTAATATCTAATCTAAATGGACAAAAAATTCTCCAAATCAAATGTGGACAGAGTATGTCCACACACGAGGTGCAGATCTGCTTTGCTCTCTCCAGAGATGTTGTGCTTGGGAAATTCATTCAGCATTGTGAGAGCTTTCACATTTTTATATTTTGGATTTACCTGGAGACTTTCAGGTTCTCCTAGGAAAGTATCATTCCTGCACAAAGATGTTTGCACTCTCCACGAGGTTGTTTTTCACTGGGGCAGCACCTCAGGCATTGGATACAGGACCCACTAGGATTTTCCCTTCAGGGACATGGCACAAGAAACTTCTCCAGCTCAAGCTCACTGTCACATAGTCAGGAAACAATGATGGCAACCAACTGCCCTGCCTAAATGCCAGAGTCCAAATCCCTTCCCTCACTGCTGAATTCATATGCATTTTTACTTCCATGAAAACATCTTAATCCACAAAGCCAGAGAGTTGTCCCGATCTTTCTTTCCTAATGATCACTCTTCCTCTGAAATTCCTGAGAAGACTGCTGAATGTCATCCTCAGCTCCCTGTAACGTTGCACAACAGGCATGGGAAAGCTGGGAAAAAGTTTTGCTGACATCAGTTAGACGTCAAAAAGTTCAGTGCTGAGATTTAGCCCTAATCTCCATGTCTTAGTTCCTTAATTCCAACACTCCTGGTGCTCCCCAGTTTGTGAGAATACACAATAAGGACTGAGAAAACCAGCTCCTCCATTTTTTTTGATCATAAGAATAACTTGGACTGTTCCACTTCAGGAGAAATGAGGATTATGATATCAAGCAAACTGAGGACTCACTACTGCCTGACTTAGAAAAGATGGAGATGGCTCAGCCTAAATGAAAATTAGAGGTTCAATATGTCAAAGACACCAAAAGCAAAGACAACAAAACTGTGAAATGTAGGAGGCAGGCTCAGGTTCAAAACTCACCTGGAATTGCCATGGGAAACAGTTGCTGGAAAGGCCATCTGGAAAAACTCCTCCAAGAGAAGAGTTCTTGGTCAGCCTGCTTGGGCCCTTCTTCCAGGCTGAACGCACAGTTTGCTTACAGAACCCAAAAGATTCCGCTGTGCCGCAGATTTTCAGAATCTTGATGGTATCTGCAGGAATGGACAAGACCTGCATCAAGAAAAGTTCACCAGGAGATTTATACCATTATTTTATAAAGAAATTATTGAAAACTGGGGCTAGAGTCAAGTTCTGTATGCTCACACTTCAAGGGCCATTTGCACACCTGAAAGCACATGCTTCTTTTCTTTTTCTGGAATTCTCTGCATCATTCGCCATTGTCACCTGACTTTTGAAGCAAACAGGTGATGACATTTTTAGCTCCCAGCTTTGATTCTACCCTGCTATAAAACCCCATCCTTTGCAGAGAATGGAGGATGATCTTTCAGGGAAAAAAAAAAAAAAAAAAACCAGTCTTTAGGATGCATTTCATTACTCATTTTCTGACTGAGTTTAATGAAGATAGATATATCTAAGGTATAGATAGATAGATATATCTTCCCAAGAGGAAAGGTCTCCTGCAGCCCCTGTATCTTCCAGAGATTTGTAGGGTTGCTCTGTTCCACAGACAGATGAAGAGCACCTCATACTGCCTGTATTTACCTCTCAGAGGTGTTGGAGGCTGTAATTAATTACTGTTTGTAGAACCCATTGAGATTGTTAGAGAAAGGCACTAGAGAGCGAGTGGTTTTATAAATTATTACACTTGAAAACGTTCAAACTCTTCAGCCTTCCACCGCTCGCCTTCGCACAAACGAAGCATTTCCCTTTCTCCTCCTGGAATAAAATCTGCCCTCTTGACATGCACAAACCATTAGAGAGGCTGTGCTTACAAGCACCTAACAGTATTTTCTCAAGTTTATTTTGACATTGACTTTTAATCAACATGACGATGATTGAAAAAGCCAGTCCAACGTTTCACTAAAAGGAATATTAAAAGTGCATTGATTGTGTCTGCAAAGATATGCAATTAAAAAGTATAAGTGCTGTTATTTAACACTTGACTTTACTTATTTTGAACTCTTGTGGCACTGTTGTGTACATGGTTAAATGTGCAATGCTGTGTGTTTCAAGTAACTTGGCTGTAAGCAATTTTATATTTTAATGAAAATAATTACAGTTTGAGTAATATGAAGTGTATCTGAAGTATAACCCCTGATGCTACTTCCCCAGAATTAGCTGTGATATAAATTATCATGATTTATTACAGTGACTGTGTGCTTTATGTGTTTATAGGGGATCCTGGCTAGCAATGATGATTCTTAACTAACAAAGAATTGCATTTCAAAAGCAATTTTTTCTTGGATCTCATCTGTAATTCTTCCCCAAAAGTGATATGATTTAACTGTGCTGCAGTATGTGCTGTTGCAAAGATGGCATTATTGTGCTGTCATTTTGACAGCTTACTTTAATTTACACCATTTAATGGGTGAATACATTTTTTAAAAATCTGGTGTTATTCTTTCTTAATATACCATATGCCATCGATCCCACATGCACTTCTTTGCATAAGCACACCGAGTTAGAGAGTGGTATAAAGCAACCTATGTGTCATGTACAGCCTCTCCTTTGAGTGACACATCAGAAGCTCAGGTCCTCTCTGTTCTTCAAGGATTCTGTGGATCCTGCGACATTTCCGAGCCTCCAGCTGAAATCTGTTACACGGTACGTGATGTCCCCACTGGCATCTGTCCACCTCAGAGATGGGCACTTCTCAGATACACTGCACAAAAATAAATTCCTGAATGTCATTTGCCTTGCTAAAAGCAGCGATATAGAAAGTGTAAAGACTGTTGTAATTGCATTACTGCAAAGGCCAGTATCTGCAGCAGCTGGTTTCAATTCCAACCACTATTTTAAACTATTTGGTCAAACAAAATCTCTTCCAGCTCCTGACACATTTTGCCAGCTAATGGTAACTACTCATCAGCACGGGCAAAGGTTGGACAATCATCCCCTTTGTCTTCTTTTGGGGAGGGCAGCCTGATCATTCCTGTCTGGGGAATTTCAGGGTCACCTCCAAAGGAAGCAGAGAATACAGGGGTTTGATCCAGGCCTGTCCACACCTTTCCCATGAATGTACACCTCAGCTCAGCAAACACCAGCTTCAGGAGGGCTTTCCCATCCAGACTCCTTTGCTTAGGCTGTTCCTAAAGGATTCAGATGCTCAGACTACCAAGGCCAGGTTGGACAGGGCTTGGAGCAGCCTGGCCTGGTGGAAGGCGTCCCTGCCCACACAGGGATTGGAACAAGATGAGTTTTATGTTCCCTTCCAACCCAAACCATTCTATGATTATGTGATTCTACCCACATTACTGCTCAGAGGATGCCCCTGAGAGCAATCCCTCCTCCTCAGGAGGATCTGTCTCCCTGGGTTCACGTTCTGTGTGAAAGCATCTCCACAGCTCCCAGGTCACACCTGGCTTTTCTCTGCCTTGCTTAGTCCTGTCCACAAAGAAACCCTCTGCTGGTTCACTCAGCAAAGCCTGCAATGCTGGCCCAGCAATAATCTCTGAGGGCTTCAGAAAATCTGCTGTGGGACGTTATCTCAGTGCAGGAAAATTTCGTTTGGGAAGCAGCCCAATTTAAGACAACAATTTCATGACAGTGTGGAAAGCAAGCTGATGAGCTCCAAGAACTTAACTTTATTTGGTAGACTTTTGTCTGCCTTCCAAGGACACCTAAGAGTTAAATAATTTAAGACTGTAACAAAAACAACAAAAAAAAAAAAAAAAAAAGGAAGATATCCTAGTCATTCCATTTTCCTGTTACAAATATTATTTTTGGACAGATATGCTGCAAATAAAAGTGCAAGACCAGCTAAAGATTTTAAGCAAGAGGTATCCAAGGTTAAAAAGGATTTTGTTGACATGAACTGAAGAAATACAACATACCTTTATACTCACTTAGCTCTTTGATGTTATACATGATACCCAGTATGGCATTACAACCAACTGTACATGTCATAAAAGTACAGAGATTCCATGTGGAGAGAACCTGCAGTGAATTAATGCCTCTGTCAAGGTGTATCCTGAAATGCATTATACCATCCTTGCTTCAAATTCCAGTTTACATATTCCCTGCAACTCACGTGACCAGGAACAATAAATCACCCCAGCAAAAACAGGAAACAGATTATTTTGAATTCCATGAGAAATCACGTGAAATATTTAGAAAATTCTGTGCTTTTTAATAAGAGATAGCTATTGTGGAAAAGTATATAATTCCCTTTTTTACATGTTAATTTAAGACAGTGGGGTTTGGGTCTGGGACACAAGTCTGATGAGGAGTGGCTGGGGGAGCTGGGGTTATTTAGGCTGCAGAAAAGGAAGCTCAGGGGACATTTATAGCTCTCTACAATCCTATGAAATAAGATTTTGGTGAGGTGGGCTCAGTTTCCTCTCCAAGGTAGCAAGGGACGGGACAAAACAGCCTCAAATTGCACCAGGTGAGGTTTAGGTTAGGTATTAGGAAAATGTTTTTCATGGGAATGGTTGAAAAGTATTGGATCAGGCTTCCCAGGGAAGTGTGGATGGAATCACCATCCTTGGAGTTTTCAAAAATAACGTGGATATTGCACATGGGGAAATGGTTTAGTGGATCACATG
Organism: Serinus canaria; assembly: GCF_022539315.1. Classification (NCBI taxonomy): domain Eukaryota; kingdom Metazoa; phylum Chordata; class Aves; order Passeriformes; family Fringillidae; genus Serinus; species Serinus canaria. The sequence goes on from NC_066321.1 coordinate 3,171,907, forward strand.
GTGGTGGTGCTGGGTTGATGACTGGACTTAAGGGTCTTAAAGGTCTTTTCCAGTCTTAATGATTTCACAATTACACCTGTGTCTCACCTAAAAAAAAACTGCTGGGAATTTTCTATGCCCAGAAATGAGGCATTTGTACCTAACAGAGCGACAGATGCTGACAACTGACCCACACTTCCTGCACCTACTGAAAAGGACCAACATCTTAAATTATCTCCAGGTGCTATGGAAAAGCTGCAGACCTCTGAACAGCAAGTCAGAAAACTGACACAAATGTGATTTTGGGGGTTTTTATGCATTAGCTTGAGTGGCCATTTCAGACAGAAATATCAAAGTGAAACAGTAAAGAGAATGCAGCCACTGCTATGTGTTAGGAAGGGACTTTCATTTATAGCAGGATTTTTTACTCGTTATTTTTTGCAGAAGACATCTCTGAGATAAGATTTGCACTGGGCTTTGCTGTAGGAGTAGAGAAGTTGCATATTTTAAATCTCTAGCAGAAATCTTACAGATAGAAGGGGCAATGAACACCAAGTCCCTCTCCCTCCAGAGCAAAAGGAGCAGATGAGAAATTTTACAAGTTGGACACACGGCCCCTTGACCTGGGTGATACTGGGTTGTTTTGCAGTGTCAAGCAATGGATCATCTTACCTGCTGCTGCAAAACAGACTTCCTCATGTGCTTGGAAAGGACATTTCCCATGGCTGAGACAGAATTCCTGTCCTGTTTCACCTATGGAAGAAAATCATAACAAGACAGAACCCACAAACAAACAAACCCCACAAGCAGAAAGACAGATAAACAAATAAAACAGAAACAAAAACAGAACAAAGAGAAAATTTACAGAAAATTGAACTCAACCCCCAAAATATTTCCCAAACCAGCCTTGACAAAATGTATTTCTTGTTACATCCACCCCTTTTTCAGGGTGGAAATGTGTTAGAGTCACACATGCTAAATTTTAGACTTTCTTTACTAACAAACTCCAATCCCCAAGAAAACACTACATTTAACCTAAAGCCTTAAAAAAACTTTCCAAAATTAATTTATAAAACTAAAATTATAGGTATATAATTAAATAAAAGTATATAATGAAAAATATATAATATCTTGTAGTAAAAAAACGAAAGTTTAAAATTTTAGAATATAGTGATATATATGTATAAAACAAAATAAAATTTTTAAAACAGAAACAGAGCTCTGGAAAATGCAGCAGAACTGAGAGGCCCTGATGGAAAGGAGAGGTTTTGGACACTGAGAAAAGCATTGCAGCAGATTGGTGCTGTATCATATTTGTTTCTGATGGATTTAGTCGGTCAGCCCTCTTCCTCCTTCCACATAACACATGCACACTGATCTATAGCACACACATATGGTCACCAGCATAGAGGCAGCAAATGCCAGATCAGATAGAGAAAGGGTGAATTTAAGAGATTATAAATGTCTTTTCATAATAGTATATATTCAATTCTGTCACTAAAGTAAGAGTGTCCAAAGACAATATGAACACTTTTCTCCTCTTTTATACACCATAAGAAAATAATTTCAGTTCAACTTAGCAATGGCTTTGCTGCATTGTTAAAAGGTGATTAAAAAGGCAAAACTATTTTCATTTTGAATCTCTAAGGAGAACCATTGCCTTAGTGAATATTAGTCAGAAAGGTTCTTTCCTGCCATGAGGTCAGAAAAAGGTGAAACCTTTTCTGTGGGAAGGAGGACAGGGATGTTGTTGGTGCAACACATCCTGGCTGTCACACGGAGGGGGAGATGGAGGCCTTGTGAAATCACTTCTGTGCCACCTCTACAGCTGTGTCCAGCCCCCTCTCTGTGGTTTCAAACACAAGTCCAGCTTTATGTATCTGCAAAAACCCTCTCACAGAAGCATTTTCTTCAAAGAGATGCTGAGATTTGTTTTATCAGATAACGCTGCAACCCTGTCTAATGCGACACATGAAGAAAGAGGAAACGTCCCTAAAAACATTCCAAGCTCCTCTTTGTGCCACCCACACGTGCAGTCATGACTGCAGGACAGAGCTGCATGTGGCTGGAGCCTGGGGAGGGATCACCCCAGCAGCCACTGCCACGCTGCCCAAGGCAGAGCAGGATTTCCCCAGGGCCTCCCTTCCCTCCCCAGCACAGAGCTCAGCACTCCCAGAGCTCCTTGGGTGTTCAGCACAATAAAAACCTGGCCACAAGATTTAAAATCAAAGGCACTGAGTTACAAACCCTGCTGGAAATCTGGCACTTTGCTGAAGTGTCGAAATACTTCTGGTCAAAGTATGGCCATGATCACTAAAATACACAATTGCTTTTCATAATCAGCAGTATTTACTCACATAAATAATTTTATTGACTCCGGTCACAGGAAATGCTGATTTTGTGTGACACCGGGAAGAACTTCTAAGACCTAGGAGACAACCATGGCATAGATATTGCAAAGACAGAGCTATGTAGGACTGTATCACTACAGCTTCAGTGAATGCAAACCAGAGTCAGTGCTAGTTCTGCAAATACGGCATCACCTCATCAGTGTGTGGGAGCAAGAGACTTGTATCCCTCTGGAAATATGCAGAAGCAAAGAGATGGCAGAGAGAAAGAGGGAGATTTTAGTTTAGATGATCTTTTAGGTCCTTTCCAACCCAAAACTTTCTCTGTTAGGAACATATTTATGAAGAACAAAACAGTGACACAGTGCCTGAGAAAGGATAAACAAAATATTGCTCTATGAGTTTTGCTTTTGTTCAGCTTCAAAGAAAGAGTCACCCAGTTGAGACACTCAACATTTGAGTTTTTAAAGGTTGCTCTGGGATGATGGACCCTCATTCAGGGATCAGCCCTATAATTAATCAGCTAATTGGCCATCAGCTGATGGCAGATATACTTCAAGTCAAACCTCTGCTCTAGCTTATTTGTAAAGCTTTTTCAAGCAGGGTCCTGGTTCAGACCAGACATTGCAGCCTTACAGTATTTTCTTTAAGTATTGCCCAGCCTTGGAAATGCAGCTGAGCGTCTTGGATTCTTCTCAAAGTGAAAAGGGCCTTGTGTCTTGTAAAGACAAGCCCCGAGGGAACTGAGGTAAAGTATTTTTGTAGCCTTAACACAAATTTTCCTTGTGTTTATGACTTCATTATTTTAGTGGGTGTGTTATTTCAGTGGGTTTTTCAGCTACTTATTTTCTATCTTCTTTATGGTTCTCTTTTTTTTTTCCCTGTCTACTTTAAATAAGGAAAATGGACTCAACAGATGATGCAGAAGTCTTTATAGCAGAGCTACTGGTTTTCATTCCTGTTTCCTGAACCTCGAAGAATCATGTGCTTAAGATGCTCAAAGAATATTTTTGTAACATAATATGAAAGTTACTGTTGGTGTCTGGTCAGTGTAAGAGCTCCCCATATGAGCAGAGGTGAAAATTTTAGGCACCTATCTTCTGTTAAGTGTAGTGAAAGAGTTAAGACAAAATGAATTAAGTGAACACGACCGACAAGAGAAAAATTGTTTCTGATTAGCAGGAAAACCCTGGATTAGGATGTGGTTACTCTGCAATTGCAAAATCTGATCTTCAGTAATATCTGGCAGGGTTTTAGAGAAAAAAGAAGTGAAAGGACTGAAAACTAATACTAAGCTCATTTAGGGTGAATTAATCCAAAATACTGGTCTCCATACCTATGGAGCTGGCCCTACCTCTGCAAAAAGCTTGGAATTGGTAGGACAGATGTGGTGTAGCACCTCTGTCTGGCCTGGGCAGAGTGGTTTTCACAAAAGGGCCCCTTTTTCTTGGTGCAGCTTCAGCCAAAATGCACAGAGACAGCAGCCATTGATCGAGCAGAGCTGGCCCAATGACCCATCCAAATTGTTGGGTTATTAATTATCACTTCTGCTTTACCTGATGTCAACTCACATGCCATATCTGCTTTACTGGTAGCTTGCTTGCCTAATTTAAAGTAATTTGGATTTTAACTGAGCCTGTAAGTTCCCTGTAAAGTCTGTGCTTGGGGACTCCAGTGATCACCAAGTTGCTGGTCAAAGTTTTGATAAGAAGTAATGCTTGAGTAAATCCTGCAAGCCATCACCCCAAGGCAAAGTAATCTCATGGTAGGCATGGCTGAGTAAAATAATAGGAAGCATGGAGATTTTCTCAAACGTAGAGCCAAATCTTTTACAAGACATGAAGTTCTCATTTTTCTTCTATTTTTTTTTCTGTTTTAATTTGCCATAGACTTTTTTGTCTGTGTCAGGAAAAAAAAAATAGGAATACCAAAATATCAAGACAAAAGTCTGTTTTTGGATTTATGATATGAGAAAATCCAGAAGGAAAAGAGACCTCATAAGAAAGCCGTTTTCACTACATTTTTACATGACTTTCAAACCATACTCAGTGGCAAAAAAATAAAGGTACAGAAGCTAAAAATCAATAAAACATGAGGAATTTATTTCCCTACCAAATCAAAAGAGGTGGCACCATGCATTAGAACCTGGCAGAGTCCTGACATTCCAGTCCATGACATGCAGTGTGCATCTTCAGCAAGAACCTGTGGACATGGAGTTGTCCAGTGCTCAGCTCTTCCAGCTGGAGTTATCTCAAACCCTCTCTTAATTTCATTCATATATTAAAAACATGGTGGAGAGGTAAAAGTACCTACTGCAGGCATAGGAAATGTTCAAGGCAACAGGCAGAAGTGAGTTCAAAGGAGAGCAGATAAGTAAACTGCTCTAGTTTATGTTTTCCTGTTTCTCAAAAAAAGAAAAATTGCAAGAAAAAGATAAATTTAATAGATTTAATACATAAAAGAGTTTGGTAGGAAACACAAATGCATGGCTGACTCAACACAGACTAGAGTGGGGAATACTGCCTTATGGATTTTCTTAAGGGGAAACAAAAAAAAATGCACTTCCCTACTCAAAAAAATGCAACATAATTGAATTTCACACAGACAGGACTGGACTCAACATCAACCAAGTAAAGGTGCACAGAGCAGGTCATTAAAATTAAATAAGAATGTAAAGTCTATCACTCACCTCTCCTCTGTAGTTGGATTTCTCCTTTTGTTTCCTTCTGGTTTCAGAGTTTCAGAGAACATTTGAATTTTAAATTCTCCTGTTGTACAGGAGAATTTACAGGATTACAGGACTATCCACTGCATCCTATCTATGTCACATTTCTGCTGAAGGACCTCAGCCTTCACGAAACAACCCAATTCTGCTTGCAGGCCCTTTTGATTAGGCAGTCCTTGTTGACTGAGATCCAACCAGTGGGGGGGAAAAAAAAAAGAAGGATCTGTAAAAAGACATTGGTCACTAAAAAAAATCAAAACAGCAGCCAAAGGTTCCTACTCTGCAAATGCTGTGGTTAGAAAATCTGAATCTCATGGAAACTAGCCTTGGGTTAGGGCAGGAGAGCTCAGACCTGGCTATAAATGATTTGTGCTGATGGTCAGGATCTGGCCATTGAGCTGGGCAGAGTTTCTCACCCCTTCCTTTACCAAGAGAATTTCTGATCCTCTTTTCATACGTGGTGCATTGCCCAGGGACCTGCTGCAACAGCAATAGGGTCATGTGGGACAGCAGCCCCATAAAAGGGGATATTGGTGCCCTATTCACACATAAATGTGATTTTCCTAGAAAAGCACCAATGAGGGAAGGTGCTGCTCACTGTGCTCCAACAACCTACCCAAGGGTTAAAATATTGATCCTTACCTACAATATAATGTAGCTTGACATGTTTCATCAAGCATGTCGTTCTCACTCCAGTGCCAGAGCACTTCTCTGAAAAGTGAAAACAGTAAAAAAAACCAAAACAAAACAAAAAAACCCCTAAGATTGCTACTAACATATAAAGTATATTTAAATAAACCAAAATAGCAGAGAGAAAAAAAAATTATCATGGCACAATAGATAATTTAACACCAAACTTTAAACAAATAGCGCCATTTGCTTTTGAGGCAGCAAAAAGAGTTTATTATTTCACTATTTCATCTCACCTTGTGTCATTAAAATATAGGACACAAGTAGTAAAACACAAAGTAAATATGTACATATCTTTACACCATGTAGGGCAGCTATAAATCTTACTCTTTGATAACAGCTGTACTATAGCAATCATTTGAGTAGTGCAGCTGCCACAACAATATCAAATTTTATAGTTAAAAGGCAGTCAAAACTTTAATGGTACAGTGGAGGTAGATATATATTGTGCTATAAATAAACATTATCTAATGAAGAAATGAAACATGTTTATTTTTCCTTGACATATCGTTCAAAATCATATATCTTTGCTGCTGCAAGCTGCTATAATAGCAGCCATTATACTTCAGCATGTATAACAACAAGGTCTGCAGTCGGGCTAATTACACTGGATTTAAATGAGGGATGGGAGAACTTCAGACAGCGTGGCCTTGCAAGCAAGGCTTTCATTTCAGCAGAGCAGTATCTTAAAATGTTATCAGAGCTAGCATGTGCTGGCAGAGGTTCTGAAGGGGCTGGGAATGCAGTGAGAAACGAGTGGGTTTTCCCCTCAGACGATGACTTCTGCTGCGCTGGTGTGACAGGGTGTAATCGATCTGGGGAGCAGGGGACCATGAGAACTGATGTGCTGCTTCAGTCACTGCCACATTACTCACATATGAAAAACCTCTGAAAGGATTCAAGAAAGCACATGTTCAGTGCAGGCAGGCTCATGTCCCTCCTGAGGTAATAATGGGCCTAAAATGTGGTTTCCATGAATTTACTGAGGTTTCTGCTGTGCTCACATTCAGCCTAGGGATGCACTGATGGCACCTATGGAGAAATTCACCTCCTGCACAAAGACTGAGTGAAGGCATGGGAATGATTTTCAGCAAGCTAGAAACACCTCATATTGAAGAGTTTTGAGGGCACAGCTCATCATGCTATGTAAGGGAAGGCCACAAAACATTGTCTAATGTTCAGGTGTGTGTTTGTGCAGGAATTTTCTCCGGAGTCAAGAGCGAACTTCTGAAAGACATCTCCCAGTCCCTGCTGCCCATCTGACTGCAGAGAGGTGTCTGGAAACCACTTGCTGAGTGCCCTTGCAATGGCACTAAAATGCTGCTGCACAGCAAGGGCAAACCCAAAGCAGTCCATCAGTGCCAGGGGTGACACTCAGTCCAAGGCTAGCCCCAAAAGACAAATGTGGTTGATTTGAGGCCCTCAGCATCAGCTCCATCTCCACTGCTCACTAGGATCATTAAGGTTGGGAAAGACCTCTGAGGTCATTGAGTCCAACCATGAACGCAGGCTCTGCAGGTGCACCACAAAGAAAGATGTTTCCTCAGACTACCAAATAAAGGACAAAAGCCCACAACTACAGTATGTCACAAGATAAGAAAGAGAGCTGGGGATGACAAAAAAAAATATCCTGGGTTCCTGCAGCACCAGGGAAACTGGCAAGTAAAATTCATGAGCTCCATTCCCTTAAAAATCCTCCCTAGGAAGCTCTGATTCCCTTCTTCACATCATAAAATTCTCCCTGCCAGAAGGGAGATTACCATCTTGCCTGGAGTTTGCCTCCTGTTCAGTGTGGATTTCTCTGAAGGTGACACATGGACACCCTGGTGGGAATTGCTGCGACCCGGGGGAGCAGATCCATTGGAGAGCAAATCCCTGGCAAACAGCTTATTACAGTTAAACTTTGTGTGTGCCCACCATTGGAGATCCTCAGGGTGCTTTTGCTTGCCATCAGCAGAGCATTTATCCAAAAAACCCCATGAGATGCTATAAAATGAAGCCAACAGCTGTTAGCAGAAGATGACAAATCCTAGATACCTTTTTGTCACATTGCAACCTATACAATTTAGTCCGTGTTTACAAACAAATTACTGCAGAAAAATAATAAGTCCTGGCATTTAGAGAAGCTCTAGAAATTACTCACTCCCCTGGAATTCTGCATGACAAATTAAGACTACTCTTCTACTCCTAATAAATGTAGCTAGAGCAAAGTTTCATAAACATTCTTGAGATTTCTTCTGTAACAGCTTTATTTTGGCTCCCCACTTTTCCTGCTTAAACAAATGGTAAGGTTGGCTGATATTGTCAAAATACAGCACTTCTCATGAACCAGGATCCATTTATTAATGTAATTTATTGAGCTGGCATTGTAAAACAGAAAATCATATTTTTACTGTGGGACTCACACACACTAAACAAACAAAAAACAGCAAAGAAACCTGTCATTACCCCCAAGCTAAGACTATTTTCTTTTAAAAGTCAAATTATTGCAACTGTGGATCTGTAAGTAAGATTATGTGCTTCCAGAACTGGCCTTTCAGAGGCCAACAGGGTAAGTGTTAATGAACCGTGCAATGTTGGGTAAGAACAGAACAGATGTTTGCACAGCCATCAGGTAGACCTTTGTTTATATAAATGCACCACAGTAGATAATACCTAATACCTTTCTCATGGCTTAAAATAACCTTCCCACTAAAAATACAAACAGGCTTTTCCCCAGTTGTGAACATGCTTAAAATCTAATTAATACACAGCCGAGTGCAAACCCACCCAACTGCTCAGGCAGGGTCGGACCTGTCACCCAGCGTCACCTCTTTCATGACACAGTCTTAATCTCCTCCTTTGTCCTTATATTGCAGTTTTTGCTCTAAAGGTTTCTGCACTAAAAAAGTGGGGAGGTGAAGCCATAGTTCAATTCAATTTATTTTTATATTGCCTCTCATACAAAGTCTTTCAAAACTCTTTATAGCGAGAGATAAAATAATCATATAATGGTTGTCCGAATTCAGCGCTGTGACTTTTACACTCAGAGTAAAAGCTACATACAACAAAAGTAAAATTAAGAATATTTAGAAACAGAGAGAGGATTAATAAATACATATTGTTCCTGCACTGTGGGAGAAGAGGGAAGCACATCCCTGTCCTGGTGCATTTGTAACCCTTCCTCTAGTTTGGAGGGTCCCAACATAAAGGGCTTGTTGGAGAGGGTGAGAAGGGCATCACTCAAAGGAGCCCCTTCCAGCTGTGCTGGGCACAGAAACATCAGTCAGTTGTTGAAACCCAGTTTCCATTCAGAAAACAAGACAACTTCAGCTTGTCCTGAGAAAGGAATGGAAAAATGCACCAAGTCACCCACACATATCATCTGACAAACACAATGCAGGAATAGCCCCAAAACCAGGGAGGGAAAGCTTTTTGCAAAAGATGATCAGAAAAAGCAAAAAATTTTTATAGCAACACCAGTATTTTAATTAATTTAAACTAAAATTAATTATAAACACTCATTGCTCAAAAACATAACCCTTTAATAATTAATGCAATTATTCATGAAGATAACCCTGGGACCAGGTACACGTCATAACCTTGCAGAACGACACAATCAGCTGTCATTGAGTAGACTTTGTTTACCCTGCTATACCCACCAGATCTAGGACATAAGCACCAAAAAACTGCTGGGCTCCCAAAAAAAAACCTTCTTGGGCTCCCAAAGTAACTCTACCCCGTAGCTAAACAAAATCTGAATATCAGCACGCTCACCCAGTTTAACCCAGCATATACTCAAACAGCACAGGAGAAAAATGCTCCTGAAAAGACACTGATAATTAAAGAAAGGGTGTTATAAATTCTGTGATGCAGTCTTAAATTGTCATGGTAAAAGTTTACTACATCTTTGAGGTCCATCGATTCAGAAGCCCACACATAAAGAAGCCTGGTAAAAGAGCATCTAAGAAAATATTTGGGCAACAGCTAATATTTCTTCCCACCTGTCTTCATGCCCAAACCATTCAACACAAGCCACATCTTTATAACACACAGTAAGAAAACACAATATATAGTAACTCATTTTCTGACCTTTTAATACTTCTGCCATTGATTGTCAGAAGTGAGGACGGCTCTCTATCCTAAGGTGATGGATTATTTAATTAACTATTGACCTTTTCAGTATCAGATGTTGACAATGAATGCGCTCCTGTGTAAGCTGCCTCCTCTGGATGCTGTTCAGTTCTCCAATGCACGTGGATTTGTCTCACATTTTGGTTTTAAGCATAACATTTCTGTTATTTCAATCGAAAAACAAGTCAAAGTCTTGTATTTAATGATGAATACTTTTGTGATCTACTGCTTTGAGTTTTCTTTTGAACTGTACTTCTAGTGGAATTTATGTGAATATTAACAGAACTGCATCTTTCATAGATAAAATAATTTCTACTGCTTACCTATGACTTAGGTTCCTGGCATGCTTTCAGGACAACTTCTGCACCAAGAGGCAAAGAAGCCAACCCAGAAAGGAGAAATTGTTCATCATCTGTGCACACGGGTCAAGAGACGTTCCAGACTGAAAATTGTAGCAAACATTTGATATTAGGCTTTGCCTTTGGGCCCAGGAAAGACTCCAGCCAGGAACATGACATTTACACCGAGCACCTTTAAAAAGAAAGAATTTCACTACTTTCCCACAAGACATGAAACGTGAAGCTTTGTTTACACACAGGAAAACTGATTGAAGCCTTTTTCTCCTGCAAAATAAAGGATCCAGATCCTCATCCTGGAAACCTGGGATCCCAGTGCTCTGTTCTCAGCAATTACGTATTCAGCTACAATCTTTTTCTAAGCAAACAAGGTATTTTCCTCCACGAGCTTGTTGTTGGAACCAAACGCTGAACAAATGATCCGTGCCTCCAGGTTGTCAGAGAGATTTACATGTGACTACACAGCAGTTTGGGTATTCCACTGTGATTTCTCTCCAGGACTGAGAGAGCTGATTAATCCAACATATTCCTGGTAAAAACCATACAGCGTTTCTCCAGGAAAAAAAGTTCCTAGCCTGGAACACCTTTGTAATAAATACTCTCTTCTGATTTCATCTGTTCACTTAGAAAATACATACTTGCGAAAACAGCCAGGAACCAGAGAGAAATTTGGGGCCTTTTTTTTTCTAAACAGACAATAATATTTTTTCAAGGTGTTCTATTTCCTTAATTATTTTGGTAACTATATAACCATAAAACCACTTCATAGGAATAATTCCACGACATATCCCTGCACCAGCAAATAACAATTAACACATTTCTAGAAGGTCTATTTAGAACAAATCACGTTCTCGTTATTTTATTTATTTTTTAATCATATTTTTGTCTGTGAAACCAGCAGCACACACAGCAGTAAATATTCCTGTGGCTGATGGATTTGGTAAGTGGTTTTAATCAGGAGCTTTCCTTTTGCATCAATCAGCCTTCCCCGCAATCCAGGAGAAACCCCTACATATGTCATGGATACACCCAGATAGCGGAGCTATAAGTCTGATTTTTTGTGATGTTAATACAATATTATGATAGATATCTATTAGTGGGGAGAGCAGAGCAGCAGACAGACTCCAGCTCCTCTGACAGCGGCTGCTCTTTCTTTGTCAGTGTCAATCCGCGCCGGAATCGCGGGGAATGAGCGAATGTGACAGGAGAGGACCGCTCCAATTATGGATGAAGGGATACTATCTACTCCCACTGGTTGATGTGATTTATTCGACGGTCCTTCTGCATTTATAGAGCAGCAGATTGTAGCTGCTTATGAAGTGACAAATAGTGCTCAATGACATTGACTGACTTGTCTGATCAATTTAGCTCGGCTGAAAAGCGGCCACGAATCGCTGTCCTCGGTGAATGGTGGCACCGACGGTCCCGGCTCAACTTCACCCACCTGAAATCTCAAATGCCATTAGAAAAACTATTAAAGAGGAACTCCTTTTTAATCAAATAGCACGACTGTTCCATACAAAGGATGAAAAATAGAAACCTTTCCCACAGCTTTGCTTTGAAACGCACCTCACTTAAAGATTGTTTTGCCTTCGAGACGTGTCAGGAGGATATTTTTATTATTTTATATGTTCCTAAATATTTGATATATTTTGGTGGAGGAGTAATGTATCTGATAGAGGGAAAACAAGTGAAGTTTGCTTGCAAGAACCAACAAAGCAACTTCTCATGTTTTCTAGAAAAGTTGCCAACTGTCCCAGTTTTATTGAGCCTTAAGTCATTAGACTAATTTTAAAATTCAGAGCTCCTGAAATCTGGTGATGATGTAATCCAACTTTTAAATTAAAATCAAGAAGAAAAAGTAAGAAACTAAATTCCTGGTCTTGTGGCCAGAAAGCAACTTAAAAATGTGGTTTTTGTGAGTGCAGTACAACCAAAATCCAAAAAAAAAATTGGAAGCCAAGTTACAAATGCTGAAGGGTGTTTGTGGATTCTGAGAAGTAACCTTAGGACTACTGGAGCCTGGCAGGACTTTTTCACACTTGGGTTTGACGGCACAGGAATTTCTTAGAAGTCTGGCTCATTTTGATAGAGCTGTTGCGTTAATACCCTAATATTGAAAACTGTCAAACTCTCAGTGATTGGAAGCCCTCCTGGCAGAGAGAGTTGTTAAATGGGTAGAGGTGGCAGAGCCAGGTTCTTGGGTGCCACAGAATTCCCACCGCTTTCCTGAGCCTCAGCACAGCCCTTCTAGTAACGCTGGAGTTACATGGTAAGGTAATTTAGCATTTGCAAAAGCCTCAAAATAATTCCTTTAAACAAACACAGAATTACAAACCATTGAGAAACCGTTAACAATTGTATTTTATCTAGCATTAGATTAGTATTTTTATAAAGTCATAATGTCACATCACACCTTATAAATAATGCTTGTGATATTTCTTATATGAAGCAGGCACAGGAGTTGCCTGCGAATGGTAATTCCGTGTATAAATATATACAAACTTGTGAGGGAGTCTACACACACATATCAATATATATATGGCCATAGCACGAATAAATCAATGTCTGCATGTGGGGGGTGCCTGTGGGCCGTTCATTATATATTACAATATTAAACTGTTATCCATGCACAAGTATATTTATGTATATATTTCAATTTATTAGAGCTAGGCAGGCCTTTACAGACTTAATAAAGAGCACCAGCATTATAAGCCAAGAACCATTTTTCCCTTTCCCTGTATTATTCAAATTTATTAAACAATATTTCACATTTGTTTGACACAATGTCAAACTCGGGACTCCTAAAGAACTGCTGCAGCTTTGGAACTGTTATGCTTTCTTGGACTTTAATCATTTTTGGCAAGGCTCCATTTCCTGTCAGAAAGTGAAACAGCTTAGGAATGTCATTTTCACGAAAGAAAACAGAGAGAATCCGAGAGGAAGTTCTCCTCCACTCCAGAGCCCCTAAGATACTCAAACACACTCACAGGAGGGCTGGAATACATCAAACATTAGCAGAGGGAAAAGGACACACTTTTCCCACATTAAAATACATGGATAAAGTTGAACTTTTGCTAAAAATAGTTCCCATGACTAATCCTATTAAGTTTTTAAAAAATTGGGCTGTATCTCCCTTGAAGTCAAATTGTTTTTTAACTTTAGAATGACATTAGAAAAAGACTCTAAAGTGCCTTTGCTTAAGTCAAAGTCCCTGGAAGATTATTTTTTCTTTTCTGTTTTTTTTTTTTTTTTTTTTTTTTTTTTTTAAAGTGAGATATGAAAAATGAGGACAGGAGCATGGATCACTCTTCTAAAAAGGCAATTTACCTATTGAAGAGGTGAGGAGGATCAGTCTCTCCCAGATCATCGCTGGTGATTTACTTTTTAAAAGAGGCTCCCTACAGAGGGAAGAGGTTCAAGGGAGCAGACACAGACTAACCCTTCCCTGAGCCAGCTCAGTGCCTGCAGGAGCTGAGCTCAGCCAAAGAGGCAGGGATGGAGGAAGCCCTGCAACAGTTTTGGGCAAGAATCACCTCTTTTCTTCGATCAGAAGGCTGGTTATGTAAAAACCACCTTGACTGCTTGTTGTGACAGGGAAACAAGTAATGGCCAGATGGATTTTGAGAACACATCCCACACCCCAGCAGGAAAAACACTGCACCAGGAAAGTTAGCAGTTCCCACTGCATTGTGGCCACGTTGGCAGTAAATAGAACTAAGGAGTTCTGACAACCACCAGATCCCTGAACAATTTATGAATCCTATTTGGAGCTCATCTGATGCTTTTCTAGCAGACCAAACACTTCCCAAAGTTTATGCCATCCTTGTTTGTCCTAACATCCCAGACAGAAATCCCAAGCTATGGTAATACCAAGGTTGTTTCAGTGGGAAAGCAGAAGGAAGTTGGCTGCAGAGGAGGGTGAGAATCCATTCCTAAAGGAAAAGCCATTTGCAACAGGACGCCGAGATAAAAAGGATGTTTATCTCATTCAAGGAATTTGACCTAAATCCAAACAACACTCATACACAACTAGGAAAGGCAGGTAGGTTTATCTATCACATTTTCCCTAGAATTGAGTTAAACAACAAGAGGTGGGATTTAAGGAGGCTTGCAAATGTCTTAGCCCTGATTTGGTTGCAATATGTGTTTAAACCTGTGTGTTACAAACCCCAGTGGGGCACAGGCTGCCCTGGAGGCCAGATCAGTGAAGCCAAGCTGGGAGGACATGCCAGAACTCTGATCCACAGCATCCAAACACAGGAAGAGAGCACCCAGCTGGCAAAAGCTGAGCAGAGTGTGACTTGGTCAAAGAAAAGACAAAATCCTAAAGGGAAAAAATATGACCTACACATGTGCTTTAAAAAGTGTACGTAGTTCTAGCTCTGTCACAAGAAAGATCAGGAATTGCTGTTAATGAAATTAGAAGGATGTTGGAGAAGGAACAATAAAATTAAAATAATCACTCCCTTAGCAATAAATTTGCACTTTCTGAGGTTTGCTGGGCTTTTTTTTTCCTATGGATAGACGACTACAGAGCACAAGGGGAAGAGGAATGGAGGGGTCACAGGAGATGTCTGCTTCCATAAACCTTCACATCTCCCTGCTTGAATTCATTCTCCATCTACCTTCAGCTCAGCACTGAACAAGGAACAGACAAAACAGCGTAAACCTCACTCAGGTTTGTACAGGTAGGGGCACAAAGGCATTCCCTTTGGGAAGGGAAAGAGCAGAGCAGGTTGTGGTGGGAAAACCACCCCCCCTTGCCTGTGCTTTTTCTCTCCATCCCTCAGGCAGCTGGGTCAGGTACGATGGGGTGGTCCCAGCATGTCCCCCACACACCAGGGGACTGTAAAAACTCTCAGCATCAGCCTACATCTGCTGGCCTTGAAGTCGTGCCCCCCACCCACACTTCCATAGCAGCTGAGTGAGGTCAATCCCCAAACACTTGTGAACACGTCGCTCCTTCCCACCCCCCCGAAGCCCCTCTGGCAGCATTGTTTTCTTTTCTTGCCCCAGCTGAGCTTTCATGGTGCTCTCTGATGTTTCTGCAAGGAATAACTCATTCCCCCAGCCCAAACCTGTGCAATAGGTACCTTTGCAATTTTCCTGTAGCACCACTGCCAGTGACCCTGACATTCCTTCTTTTTCCTCAGACCAGCCTGACTGCTGAATCTCTAATTCCAGCCTAGCACATGACATTTGTTTGTTGTCAAAAGTATAATTTGGTGCTTGCACTTACAATAATGTCTTGCAGCAAGTTAGTGACTGAGGAACATTCCCAGTCACTTATTTTCCAGCACAGACTACAGGTTTCCATGACTATATTCCACAGGAAAAAAGAAAAGAAAGAAAGAAAAAAAAATTCCAATTTCATGTGTAGATTAAATACTTCAAAGTCTCAAACACTCAAGCCATCACTAACACATGTAATAATATAAACTGGAATGAATTTCCAGGATGTAGTAGACTGAAACTCAGCTTTTGGAGCAGCAGGGTTGAAGTGCACTTTGACACCAGCCCTCCCCATCCCCTCTCCCCACACCAACTAAATCCTCCTTACCTCACCTTCTTCCCATGGCTGGCCCAGTCTCACAGCAGCTGGCAAGCACCAATTAACACCAGGGCCCATGAACTTGTCCAGGCTGCAGCTCTGCCTGCACTTCCGACCCATCACCATAGTATCAGTTTATACTGCAAACCTATGAAGTCAACTCATTACATGTTCCTCCAAAAATCTCCCCATTCCTCAGCAGCATTCTTCATTCAAACTCATCTTTACCTTCATTATATCTTGTATATTTCCCTACATGTTAAAGCAAATACAAAATCATTTAGGTTGGGAAAGCCCTCTGAGATCAAGTCGAACTGTTAGCTCATCACTGCCAAGGCCAACACTAACCCATGTCCCCAAGTGCCACATCTACAAGTCTTAAATCCCTCCAGTAATGGGGACTTGGAATCTATGAAGGATTACCTGAAAAATCATTGTCAAAAGTTTTGTTTGTATTATTGGAGTAGTCTTCAATTTCAATTCTGGAGAGCGAAATCTATATCTGGAGCTATACTTCTATTTTTCTGCACAGTTAAATACATGTAAGGACTAACTGAACTTCTTGAATTTAATAAGAATTAAAAAAAAACAAAGAAAGAAAAAAAAGAACCGTACTGTCAATTAGCTGTTAGGCAATGATCACCAGGCCAATTCTTCTTGATAAACTGTGTCACTTAAATCCGAGCCTTTTCCCACTCCCGTTGCTATAGGTGCCTCTCAAACAGCAGTTCACACATTACACTCGGCCCTCCTCCCTTCTGTCCCAGCCTGGTACCTCCTTGAGGGTGTCACATGCAGCCATCCATTTATCTTCCCTTTTTATCAGCCTGCTGAGCCATTCAAAGATGGGCAGAACTTCTTGAGGCCTCCCCCGTTTTCTTCCCCCCTACCCAAATTTCCATTTATATCTAAATTTTTCCAAGCCCAACACAACCTAATGGGCAGGAGAAGGCCTGAGCCCATATTGTTTAACAATGCCTTGAGGGGCTTATTCACCAAAGTTCGACGCTCTGATGAACAGCTTGCTGCAGCTCTAATGGTAAGGCATATAAAATGCATCATACATTAAATTTAATGTTGCCTCATTAGTCTTAATTAGATTCCTACATTACACCAGGATTATAGTTTCTTCGTGTTTATGTTTGCTCCTAAAATAAAGTCTACACTAGACAACAGTTTGGTGCACTTTCTAACCATTGAATAAGTATGCCCTGGATGGATACCTAGGGATACTCTTAACCTAGAAAACAGTAGGAAGAAGTTAGGTGGTGTTACAAATGCCTTTCAGACAGAGAGACTGCTTAGAGTCAGTTACAAATGAATAAATTTAAAGAAAAAACATTGTGTGCAAATATTAGAAATTACCTTCTGTTTTGAAGGATAAACAGTGAAGGGAAAGGAAGGGACTCTCTGCTTCAAACAAGTGGTAGCTTTTCTATTTTTATGGATGCTTTGATAGATTGCTCTCATACTAATTAATTTTGTCTTCAGGATTAGATTTTTTGCAATTTATTCACTTCCAGTTGTAAAATCTGTTTCCAAGTGATGCCTCTAATTCATCTTTGGAACTTGGTTCGAAACATCAGCAGAGCTCATCCCATGATTAGTCAAAATGACCTACACCAGGACCACATATGTCAGAGGTGAACAGTTTTTTTAATGGAGCCTCCCACTTTTCTTCCTGCAATTACTTTAACAAGCAATTTTAAATTTTAAAAAGTTTGGAAAAATACGAGTTATTTTGTAATGTCAAACTGAAGTTCGATTGTAATAGGCATTGAAAAAGTGAAAGCTATTTTACCAAATGTTGCCTTTCTTAATATTTTGGCTCAGATCTTGCCATGAAATAGTTCAACCTCTTGAAGCTATTTCTCACCCAGCACAGAGTGCAATTCTTGTGAGTCCATCTCTTTATTTCTGACTGATTTGTCCAAGCCCCCACAGTAGTACAGAGCAAAGAGAAGTCAATTAGGATTATTACTAATGAGTGTTCTGCCGATATTTTTAAGATTATTTCCTTTCATGTCCCATACCATTAATTTGATAAAATTTAATAAAATTTTATTTGAATTTGCATGTGGCCTGGTTTACTTGTTAATTAGAATTTGAAGAATATTATTGAAAAGACAGTGCAAATCTGTAAATTACATTTGCTTAAGAGTTTAAAAAAAATTATTTTGTCCTGTTTGGATTTACCCTTTGTACAAAAGTGAGCATTTGAGGTTTCTTAATATTTCAGTTGGCCCTACCAGGTACACTAAAATAACATTATTTCCTCTGAGATAAAACAAGCTGACTTAGGCTTTGAAAAATCATTTCCTTGGCTCAGGAAATGGGAAAATGCTTAGGAAAATTTTCAAGAACTATCTGGTTTTCAAAGTAGATCAAAGTCTAAATATTTGCTTCACAGATGATACTGAAACAATTATTTAAATGACGAAGAGTGCACATGTAGTGACTTTGTTCAAACTCAAATTTAAACTTTTCATCCATCTACACTACAGTAGCACACTTTCCTTTGGAATGACGTCTTGGAAAGACCTGTACAACACAAAAAGGAAAAGGTTTACATTTTCTGAAATCCCCTAATCCTGCCTTTTTGCAGTCTCTCCAAAAATTGTTACCTTTTTCCTGAGGGGATAAAAAGCTCAGTGATTTCTTCAGTTCCTGGGGTAAGCTGCAGCTACGGAACAACTTAAATCCCAAACAAACCAACCAAAACCCCAGAAACACAGAAAACTACCATTCTTCATCATGAATAACAAAAGAATACCAAAATCTATCTGTAAACATGGATGAGGACCTATCAGTGGGTTGTGGATGAATTCACAGGAGGAAGGAGGACTGAATGTACTATGGACATATCTTTAGCAGCTGATATCGTGCATAATTACAGCACAGTGCTGAGCACCTGAAAGAAATTTTGGAGAGGAGAGGTGAAAAAAGCAGTAACTGAATGATGGTCTGTTATTTAGAAGCTGATGCCTAGGAACATACGCTCACTTTTGTCTTGAAACCACACAAAGTGCTTCAGAATGGGTAAGACTTAACAGAATTGTTTCTTCTGCCAAAAGGCCCAAGAAAAGTCAACTCTGTCTCTTGCGTGGGTTGTCTGCAAGGCAGGATGCAGCCAGGCAGGACACATTCACCTCCCTCCACTCTGGCTCATACAACCTCCAGCAAAAAATAATAGATGTTGAAGGCAGTGACTTTTTGTCTTTTTATTGCCTTGCTGCCGTGGCCTGCTGGCAGCAAGGACAGCCAGCCATGCTGGGCTTCACTGGGGAAGGCTCTCAGCACGGCTGGAACTAGATCCATGGAGAAGGGGAGCGTGTGAACCCCAGGCACCCCATGCTGCAGACCAGACCTCCAGATGTTGGAAGAGCAGCGTCTCCCGCTTGGCGAGCGATGGAGGAGGCGACGAGGGTGGTGATCCTGCCGTCGGGAACTGCTCTGCTCTGCAGAGCTGGCAGGAGATGAGAGGTATGTTCTGTTCTGCAAAGAGCTGCAGCAACTTCCTCCAGAGCAACAGGGAGCTGAGCAAAGGGCGGCTGCACTGTAAATCACAGCTCCAAGGCTTCCACAGGTGAGGCACAGCTGGGCAGGGCTCGGCACACCGCGATGGAGCAGGCCAGATCTGGTCCAGCCCATTGCCGGACTGGTTGGATCCAGACCTTTCCTTTTTCTGGCTCTGTGTGAGGGGGATCTATCACCTTCCTGCTGGATTTCTTTTGAGACATAAAAAAAGCTCTGGGACAACACCCAGAAGGGGATTAATTATTTTTTTCTGCCTTCCCAAACAAGGTTCGAGCGTTTCCGGGATCAGTCGCGCTCCTTGCACGCACATGAGCTGTTCTGGCAGGGGCGCCTCAGCCCAATTTAGTTTGAGTGACAAAAGTTAATTTTATTGATGCACAGCCTTCTGTGATGCTAGGTAGGAGGTCCGACAATGCAAATCAAACTGCTTCTCCCAAAATATCCCAGTGATTGATAATGAGGCAGTGATGCAGATTTCTGACACTTTTGATCCTACCATAAGTAAATGCTAAATTTAGCCCCAAGAATTTAAAAAGCTAATGCCACGTTGCTTTAAAAGCGATCAGCGAAAGATATACATAGTTTAACAAAGTCCAATGTTATTCAATGAAGATTTCTTTTTTATCAATGCCAAAACAAAGCTGTAATAAGCAAGATTTCAGAAACGGGGGGAAAATTAACTTGAAACAAACCTAGGCATTGAAACCTGTCAAATATGCCATTCAAACTTATTTTCACTTCTAAGTGAAAGGTTATATATTGTATCTTGATTTCACTACAGTTTACCTATAGATATATACGTGTCAACTGTTCTGCAAGGTGCATAAGGGACATATCCAGAAGCATTTGAACAAGGAAGATGACTGACATTTACAAAAAACCTTTATTATATGTCTATATTTTGTTTCATTAATCATGCATGTTCATTAACCAATCATGGTAATTCATTATGCGCTGTTTGAAGACATGTTGCATTACAATGGTGTCATTGTCACTTTGATCATCTAAAGATCTCACAGGATGACATTTCCAAGCACAGGACCTGGCTCCTCTGTACGTGCTGCATGAATATGTACTAGAGACTCAGAAGTGTTCAAAAAGAAAAGGAAAAAAAAATCAACAACAAACCTGCAGTGCAACAGTGTTTGCAAGATACAGAAATTAATTATGTAGCTCAAAGATAACAACCCACAAATTAGGTAGAAATATTCAGGTGAAGTGATTTGCACATGATTTTAATAGTGGATAAGCACCAAAAGGAGACGGTATTCATTTTGTCATGTAATATTTGATCATTAAGTGTTTTGCTAGGTTGTATCATGCTTGATCTACACAACAATCTGAAAAACATGCTCTTTACAAAACAACCTGAAAATGTTCTCAAAAGACTGGGCTTTTATCACTACCAGATATTGCATTTTTATAGCAAGGAACTAAATATATGTTTACCAAAAGACAGTTAGAGGCACCACTACCATAATGCAGCCTTTCCTTTCTCCTCAGTCTGAGGTCACTGCAAGAAATGTTCTAAACCTGAGCAATACATAGAGTCTGATTTTATGGAACCAAGGTTTACAACTTCTCCACTGCTCATTTTTGCCTTCTATTGCACCTTTCATAAACCTACTGATTAATATCAAACAGTGAACAACTCTGACAAGCAGGATTACTAATCCAACATAACTGTTTATAGTGTGAATGAAAAAAGTGCTCCATTTCCAGCCACTGCACTTAATAATAAATTCCTGTTGTACTTAAATGTTGAAGGGATTACATAACTGTCAAAGTTCCTTTAAATGTTAAGGGTAGTAATCATATTAAAGACATACTATACAGAAGTGAAAGCAAATGTCAGTTTAGCTATTATTACCATATTTGCATGGAGTTTGGAAATATAGGGCCAGATTCCTAAACACGTCACATTTGGGCTCGTTGTGGCTGAGCAGAGAGGAAAAGGAGCCGCAAACCCACCCCGCCAGTCGTGCTGCTATCCTGTGCCATATAAGGGTCAGAAAAAGGAGCTTCACGTGCCCTAGCACAGCCACAGGGCTGTTCTGGATTCCACCAGCTGAAACAGGACCACCAGGACAATTGTGCCAGAGAGACGGAGGGGAATGCCACGCATTCCTCCTCCCTTGCTCCCTCTTCCGCTGTGCATACTTCACGCGAGGAAGCTGCTGGATTGGCTCAATACCATCCCAGGACAATTCTGAAGCACCCACTTAAGACATGCTTATGACAACTGTGACCCTCTTGGGTATCCCTAAGACAGCGAGAGCCAGGAATCTGGTGCAAACAAGATCAAGTATGCAGATGCTCTCCATGCGGTCTTTAGATACCCTTCCTCTGACCTCTGCCATTGGCTTAAACGTATCAAACACCCTGGAGTCAATTAGTAACAAGCAACACTATTAATTGTCCAGAGAAAATTAGGATAAATTAATTAAACTCCTAAAAAATGAAATTTAAAAAAACCCTCAAGAGCACAGCAATAAAACCCCCAGTACATAGACCTCCAAACCCAACGAAGACCAAGATCTCAGATTGCACTCTATATTTACCTCCTTCCCTGCATTGGAATCATTTGCAGGATTAAAACCTGAGCCTGGCGCCTCCCCACACTACGGTTATTGGCAAAGAAACAATTCTTTGACTGTCTTCCAGTACTCTTTTAAAGGACTGGGGTTATTCACGCAGAGCCACACCCCACATCCAGCAAGACAAGAGGAATGCTTGCCCGTGGAAGTTATGTGCACGCAATGAAACCTTTGTTCCCAAGTTAGAAATGGGACCCCATTATTAGCATTCCTGATATTCATAGCACTGCTGGCGTTCCACAGCACCCAGCAGGGCTCAGCCAGCAGCCTCAAGGAAAAAAAGCTCTAAACTTGAGTTTTATATCATGACAAAATCAGAACATTTTAGAAGCACTCACCTGCAGGGTCCTGCTGCAGTGTTTGATTTGAGAGAGAGAGGATTCCAGCCATAGTCTCACCCAAAAGATGAATGCCAGTGATGCCAGTTGGTGCTGATGTCTTGGAAGAGCATCAGTGCTGAAATCCTTCCTCCAGCACTCCTTTAGAGGGGTTCCTTGGAAATGCCCCACTGACACGCTGCCTCGCCAGCAAGATTTGCCTTTCATTAAACAGAATAATGAAAAGGCAAAGAGAAGAAACATAATTAACTCACTGAATATTCAGGGATAGTTACAAAATATTTGATACCTAAACATTAAGTATTGTCTGGTAACCTACTCAGTGGTGGGTGGAAAGCAGTCTCCCATGGCTCAAGAATCCCTGAGATGTTAAACATTTTCCTCTACAAACTCAAAAATTCAAAACATTTGCCAATAATACACGTGTAAGAATAGAGATGTCTCTGGATAGGGTCTAGAGAAGGTCAAATTGCTTTGAAACATCGTCTCTTTTTTTAGGATAGATATCACTATGGCAGTGATAAATATTTTGTGAAAAATCTAAATAAAGCAGGCTGGATGTTGCATACTTAGAACGGGTGTCACTAAAGTTGTTTTGTTGTTTTTTTTTATTCCCCCAACTGCAATTTCTAGGAAGGATTTTGGCAACTTTGTTAGTGTGGAAATCACCATGGGAAGTGCTTTGGCCCCGAGGCATTTGACGACCTACGACGTGTTCCCTGTCACCATGTCTGGCCCCTCTTCATGTCAGCCTCTTCCCTTACAGGAATTTTGAGGTGGCAGAGGAATTGGTCATGCTCCTATTTCTCAGCATTCTTTTCTGAGAAAAGCTATCAAAACAAACTGCTTTTTAATTTTTTCATTTTTCAGTTAGTGCCTCTTATTTTAATCTCTGGTTTGGTGCTTGCCCACAAACGGAGAAGGAGACCTTGTGGCTCAGCAGATGGTCACCTTAGATGTTTTCCTGAGGGTTGGAAAGGTTGAAAGAGAGAACCCCAGGCTCCTTCATTGGATCCTGAGATCCCCCTGGCCCGTTGACATCTACCATCTAATGCCTGATGACAGGGCAATGGAGGCTGCATGTTTCAGCTGCATTTCTAACACTATCAAAGCCCCTTTCCCTTGTAACTGAACTGTTCTAATTATGCACATTTCCCTTTGCTGTATTCCTCAAGGTCTTGTCTCACCAAATGATGTAACTCTTGATTACAGCTCTTGTATTCAGCTTGTACGACGAGGCTGAAATACTCCTGAACACCTTGATGACAAGTACATGGATTTGCCTGGCAAAACAATAACCACGCTGAAGCTCTTTTAACATCCTGGTTCCTTTGCTGAAAGCATCTGCCTATACTGTCAATTCATCCTGTGCCTCCTGGGTGCCTGACTTCAGCACGAGCATGCGAGTCCTATAAATGAGTACATGCCGCTGGGGGTAGCACTTACAGTAGAAGAGGATTGTCTCATGAGTGATAAGGGTGACAGAAGTGCAAAGCAGAGCTGAGTGGATCTGGCACTCACATTGCGAACAACACAGCATCCGTACGGGGAGATTTTCCCACAGAATGACATGCAATAATTTATTCTAAGCCCTTCCAACTTGTGTGTGGTGGGTTGGTTGGTGTTTTTTTTTTTTTTTTATTTGGATTTTTTTTTCTTCCCCTCCTCTGTGAAGTTTCTGTCTCCTGCAGCTCTTCTTCTCTAAATAACTATTTAAGATGCCACTGCTAAAACAAAATGCATGGTTTGAGGGTAAACTAACCAGTCTGACCAAGTAAATAATTACTAGTCAACACTATCCCCACATAACTACGTTCTGCAAAAGAGTATCACAGACAAACAAAGGGTGGGTTTTATACTAAAATACAATGGTCTGAGGTAATAGTTAAAAATACCCAATTTTTAACAAGTGGTTATAAGTACACAATTAAAATAAAAATATGCCTCACAAAGTTTTAAGCAGGAAGTGCTGTTTTTTCAGTGACAGCCCTGCACCAAGAATTTCAACTTCCAAAAGGTCAGAGCATGAAGGACTTCCAGATCCCCCAATGCTGTGCAGCACAGAGGAGCAGAAAAACTCTCATCCTGAGCCAGATGGGTTTCCCAACACGTCCACTGTAATGTCTCCAACACCAGCCACCACCAGATGTGTCAGCAGATGCCAGAGTGGATGACATTAAGGTGGCAGTGGGATGCTCCTTGTCTTCTGAAGGAGATCAAACATGTTCTGACCACATATGAACTGGAACCAGATAGGTACAGGCACTGTGCCATCACTACTGGGAATCATAAATTGCAATGGGACATCCTCCCATATACAGCTGCCCTGACCAAAACTGCTGCTGGAATAGGTAGAACTCACTGATGCCAGGGTTTGAAGTCACAGTGCAAAAGTCTGAAGACTCCCTGGACACCTACACACATCCTTTTGTCTTTCCCCCAATTTTTCTTATCTCCGCCTCCCACCTAAGCCCTCCCCCTGTTGCTGCTTAGCTGCATTGTTCAGAAATTTCATAAAAATAGCCATAAACTAAAAAAAACCCCACATATTGCCACACTTACCTGAAATAGAAAGTCCACCGACTGCAACTTACATATTTTGCAAAGATCTGTAGAAGTTCTATTATATTTAAGTACAATCAAGCAAAGGTAACAAAACTCCTGTACCTTTCCCTGGAAACTTTGCTAAGCCTCAAGCCTTTGCTCACATGTCCATGAGATGTGGTCCTCCTGCCTCTTGCAGCCTGTTCTCCAGCTGTTGGTGGTTAGTGCAGAAGAGACAGGGAGTACCATCCTGCTCTTCAAAACATTTTTGTTTCACTCTCAGGCATCTTCTGCCTTCAGCAGCCTGGGCAGAGACTGGTTCTTAAACATGTTCCTTTAGACTAAAACTCCCCATCCCAAAAAAGCATTGAAAGGAGGTAAGCACTCAGAATTAGTCAGTTCAGTTAGTCTTGATTTTCCTAGGCAGCAGCCTGAAAATATAAGCACAGCCATCAAAACATGAGCTTGGAATGTCAACTAAAGGTCACAATTTTATTATTTTTAAAGCAGCTAAGTAAGTGTCTTAAAATGCCCAAATGGAAAAGAAAGAGTAATGAAGTAGCAGTTTGAACTATTTAACAAGTCTTAAATATGAAAATCGTTCAGAAGAAAGAAATCCATGTGGTGAATGACCAGCTCTCAGCTTAGTGTAGAGTAGTGGGAAAGGAGAGGAAGAACTTTTAAGAAAAGTACGACAATATCAGCAGTAATTGGTGGATTTAAAGAGTGAGATTATCAGAGATAACAGTCCACCACAGATATCTGGTGTGGATCTGGTGTGGATTTAGCAGACAGAATCTTCAAGTGGTAATTTTTATATATATATACACACACACACACATCAAACAGATTCTTAAAATTATCATAATTAACAAACACAACAAAAGTGGTTTGAGGAAAACCCTGTGAGGTGCTGAGCAGGTCTATTCCATCAGATATCTGTGATGCTCCCAGGGCATAGCTGCAGGAGCACGTGCATCATTGCTCTGAGCATATGCAGATCTTTGTGAGACTGTCTTAACAGATTTCTGTAATACATAACGTGATTTAAAAACACACTTTCATTTAAAAGTTCAGGTTTTGTAAGCACATCAAAGCTTTGCAAATGCAGATTTCTTTTAATAGTGCATATTAATAATATTGATATAATTATCACTATTCATATTTGAAGACTCAAGAATTCAAATTTTTCAAAGATTACTTGAAATTCAAAATGGGGAGTAAAGAGATCCATAATTTAGTGGGAGAAGTGGGAGTCAAGTTTTCTGGAGCCTAATTTTCCCGGTGTTTAAATATTGCAGAGAATCAATGCAAAGCTCTGAAATGAACTTTGGAAAAACTGTTCATTCCCTTTACTACACTTACCCAATACATAAACTCAATAGGCTAAAATTCATCTACTTTACAAAGATTTGGTGCAGCTTAATAGAGTGCTTTGAGATCTTGTGATGAAAGAGTGAACCCAAGTACAAAGTAATATAATAAAGATAGCACCATTAATTAGAATTATTAAAATTCATACACTAAAATCTATAATCTAAGCAGTAGGGACCAAGTTATTCATGGGTGTTTAAAATAAGGAAGAACATTAAGAATACTAATTTTGACAATTGAACCCGGCATACCAAAACTGTCCCTTTTGTTCTGTTTAGTCTTTGGGGAACAGATAAGTTCATACAGAAAAGAACAATAAGCTGCTGCGTCTATAATCTTTGATTTGTTTTTGAAGATGGTCAGTACAGCAAGTGCTAAAGAAAACTCCTCTTTTCTGGAGCAACCAGTGGTGTAATGGGGTAAGAGATAATGTTTTGTTTAATTTAAAAGGTGGAGAGCAACGCTCTAGCTGTCACAGGAGGTGGCTGATGAGGAGATGAAGCTGAGGGTTGGATGGGGCTCTGAGCATCCTGGTCTAGTGGAAGATGTCCCTGCCCGTGGCAAGGGAGATCATCTTTAACCCAAATCATTCTGTGGATATACAGATGCCAGTGAGGGCTTCTGCCAGCTCCTTGGGCCTCAGTTTTCATTCAACCCTTCTTGCTAATGCCCTCAAGAGAAAAAACACCGGGATCCCTCACATGCAGTTTGCCTAAGCCACACCTTGGCTGGAGAGATGAAGAACTGCCCTGACTGTGCCCTTCTCTGTCCCATCCTGCCATCTCCATCCAGCCAAACCTTGCTCAGGCAGACAAACTCACACAAGCTTGGAGGACTGTCCACCAACACTGGTGTCCAAAATGAGCTACAACAATGGCCACATCAGAGCTGCTGCCAGCCTGGGGACTGTGACTAACTTGTGCATACATTTGCATAAGTTATATAAAAATGAATGTATAAAGTTATATTTATCTGTACTTGTATCTGCTTTGATATGAGTGGATGTTGCTTGTCCACCCACAGCAAAAACTTACAATATTGTAGGCTTATAAATACAGAGAGCAGGAGAGCAAATTACAACAGATTTCTCCTAGGTTACGTTTCAGATGTTCTTCAGAGGGCTGGAATTGTGGACAGCAGTGAGGGCTTGCAGCACATCCACAAATTGGCCACCAATGTGGCACCATTTCCAGGGCTCGTGTTCCCATGAATAATGGAATTGGTGTGATAAACTCCTTTATCTCCTCACCTTCCTTGCCCACTGCACTGGTCCTTGCACCAACCCCTTCAGTTACAGCGCTCTGCCTGCACCATCCCAGCCCAAACTGGGCACAAATGTGGGAAATCAGGGTCTGGGCCAAATCCCACTGGAAGTTGGTGGGAGTTTCCTTGCTGACTTCAAAGAGAGCTGGAGCAGGTCCTCACTGCATAGCAAGGAAGATGTTCATGGAGATTTATAAACATGATTTTTTGCTCTTTTTTTAGTGCCTAACTTTATATTCTCAGTTTCCTGGATTGATGCCATGGATTGCTGTTCTGTAGCTGATTTACAATAAACAGAAGAAAAACTCTGCAAACATATATTTTACTGCCAGTTACAAACACTTCGAATTCCTTCTGTATTTTCAATGAAAAAAAAAATAACTAAAAAGATCTAGAGAAAATACAGTATCTAGCTTAATCCCTAATTGAAGAAGAGTAGATTGTTATGGAGACACAAATTATATTGTACATAATGAATTTCATCAGAATACAAATATAACAATATTGCTTTTTTGCCTTTCAACTAGGGAACATCCTATTTTAAACTTGGGAACCATTTAGCTTTCAGATTTCTCAAAGTATTTGCAAGGAGACTTGGAATTTCAAAGTAATTGCAAGGGTATGTGAAGCTCAAATCCAGCTTAATGACAAAGGGGGAGAGAAACCAAGAAATCTTAATTAGCCTAACCAGCGATAACTAGCTTCAGTTTCTGGGTGAACAGTGTCAGATTGGTACAAGGAAACAAAATATTCATTTAGGAAGTATCAAGGTTCTGTGGGAAGGAGGAAAAAACAGGTCAGGAGAGCTCAAATTCAAGTTGCCATTACCCCACTGAAACATCAGTGCTCAAATTGTCTGAGATAACAAAGTGACTGAACTTGCCTCTCTGAGATCAGTTTGATTTGTCATCAAATTTTTGCTTCAAAAGATGCACAGTGGATAAAATTTAATATATTTAGCTTTGGGAAGAGAATTAGAAGAAAAATTCCAACTAAAGATATGATTCATCCCTACCTGTGTTGTGTATCCATCTATATTTACAAACACAATTATCCAGGGAACACCATCTCGTGGGTAACTGCCTCAGCACACAGAGATATGTTTGTAGCTGTTGTTATTCCATGGCCATGCTCTGATCTCTGTAAACACAGGATTAATGAGTTCTCTTGAAACTTTCATTGTGTATCCAGTTGAACAAGAACATCTTCTTTGGATAACACAATATAAATTACCTAATTAAGACACATGATCTGTGTAATAAACCCACATATATAAAACATATGCAGAAAAGGGTTTTTTGGTCCAAATGTGTCAATGGGCTTTTTTTTTTTTTTTTCAATTCAAGGGAAAAGACGTATGCCACATGTAGACTAACAGTCTCCCAAATTTCCTTTTTCTTTTTTTCTTTCAATTACAAGAGCATTGTCGTTACAGAAGTCTAAAACAGAGCTCCTCATGCTGGGATATTTGTGATTTATTTTCAGATTTTAATCAAAAAATGCATTATATGTTCCACTTTTGGAGTTTATACATATCTACAATGTTTTAAATTTGTACAGCAGTACTATACATCATTCTGTATCACCATTGCAACTATTGTTAAATAAAAAATTAGCATGATATAGACTAAGTATAGCACATAAAATGCCAACATCTTGAAGTTCCAAAGGAAGAATGTGATCCTTGAGTACATAAAATGGAGGATAACAACAGCAGAGTGTTGCTGTCTCCCCAGTATACAGCACCGGGGAAACTATTAAAAAACAAAAAAAAATCCTCACCAAACTAAACCCAAAAATACTTCGTTCTGAAAATAACACAATAAAATGCCTAGAAAACTGGTTGGAATTAACTCGGGGAGAAAAAAAAACAAAATAAAAATTGACAATTTTTAAGAGCCATTACAGATTTAAACTCCACCTGTTTTATTTATGAAAGAGAAGGATTTTGATAAAAGTTAATTTTGTTCAGGCATAAATAATAAGAATCAAATTCTGAAGGTCAGAAGACTAAAGAAATTTAAGTGAGAAATATTTTCTATAATGAAAAAAATTTACAATAGGAAAACTTATTAGTTATTTTTCCCAAGGAAGAATATATCTCAAGCTGAGACTTTAGGAACTATTTGAGCTGAAGCATAAATTGGAAATATCATGGTGATATTAGTGAAAAAAGCACTATGGCAAATAGATCAAGGGGTCAGACCAGTCCCTTCTGACCTTTAAATATAAGAGCAGCATTTTATTTAGGGCTTCTACTCTTTGTATTCTGTTAGTCCTGAGAATTCCCATCACAAACTCTGCATCATGGAAGATCCCGAGCAAACAGACACATTCCATGAGCTGTCCCCAAGAGTTTACAGCCTTTAAGCTCAGTTTTGCAACTTGCAGTGAATGAAGTTCCACACAAACAGGGTCATTTTCTCAAATTCAATGATAACACAATGCTGACTTTCATTGTAATGGTATTTCTTTCATTTTGCCATCACAATATTTGGGAGCTCAACTGCATTCCTTGCTAAGTGGCCTATTCTGTTTGGCTCATACAAGACTCCAAATTGCCATTCAAAATTCCCAAGTTTATTAGCTTTACCCTCCTGGTGCCAGCTCTTTGAGATGACAAGCCAGAAGGCAGGAAGGGCGCTGTGATGGAACACGACACGTACACGTTCCTGGAGAATGCACTGAAGACTCCTCTCTTTCATCTGACCTCTCCAACTCAGAAATGCTCATTACATTGGCCAGACAGATTATCTTCACATTTTAAGTCCTCAAAAGTTTCCAAGTTACCCAGGGAAGATTTACTAATGCTCGTTTTGGCCTATCTGAGCTAAGGGGGGGTCTCAATTTCAGTTATTGAATCATTGAATGGTTTGGTTGGAAGGGAGCATTGAGGCTCATCTTGTTCCAACTCTCCTGTCACAGGCAGGGACATCATCACTGTCCCATGCTGCTCCAAGCTCCATCCAACCTGGCCTTGGATGCTTCCAGGGATCCAAGGACAGCCACAGCTTCTCTGGGCACCACCCCAGGCCCTCACAGGGAAGAATTTCTTCCTAATCTCTAATCTAAATCTACTCACTGTCAGTGTGAAGCCATTCCCTGGGTCCTGTCCCTCCATCCCTTATCCCCAGTCCCTCTCCAGCTCTCCTGGAGCCCCTTTAGGCCCTGGAAAGGGCACTGAGCTCTCCCTGGAGCCTTCCCTTCTCCAGGGGAACATTCCCAGCTCTCCCAGCCTGGCTCCAGAGGGGCTCCAACCCTGTAGCAGCTCCTGGCTCCTCTGGGCTCTCTCCAGCAGCTCCAGGTCCTCTGACATTGGGGACCCCATGGCTGGTCCCAGTCCCCATCTGTTGGAACAGCCACACTTCCAAGGTCCCTGCTGACCCTTGGAGGTCTCATGGTGATGAATTTCAGGCTACTGGCCAGAAATTGCTCACAGCAATGTGTTCAAGCAGCACAGTTCACGTCCCCAGGATTGTTGTATTTCTGCTCACCACAATAGTTACTAAAACTTGTGCTCCAGACTGGTGGGATTCAGCTTCAATTTTTAGCACACTATTTTCACTGCATCCTACACCCAGCCACAGCTTATCTATCATTTGATTCTGACAGATACATATTTTATATTTTGACAAGCTGCCCACTTGACTGCTTTCCTGTGACATCATCTTATCTCTGAATGTACCAACCTGTTAATAACTTCATTTTCTGGTTGAATTTTTCCAAATTAAATTAAGCAGGCGAAACATGTTAAGCTCACCAAGTCCTCTTAACACTTCAGCTGAAGGGCATCCTCTGATAGCTTGATTTTGAAAAGGGCAGCATACAACCTGTTCAGACAGGGATCTGGTCCAAAATATCAGGTTTCTTGAAGGTAGAAAATTTCCCCCTCAGCTAAGAAATACAAAGAGGACAAAACACACAACATAAAACCAAAAATTAAACTTTTACCACCTGATAACTGATATTCTGAAAATTGTAACATTATTTAATGGTACTTGAAGAAAATGCTTATGAGATAAAAAGAAGCAATAAAACCCAACAAACTAATTTTCAAGTTTTCTGTTGAAGATAGAAAGACAGAAGTTAAATTTATTTCAATGGCAGTAAATATAGTTCATGAAATAATTTTCTTTCTATCTTGTGACAAATAAAAATCAGCAGAAACTTTTCCTTCATATTGACTAAAAAAATTTTAGGGAAAAAAATATCTTCCTCTTGAATTACTACTATACTGTATAGTCATAATTAAACATAGGCACTTTCATACTTATTTAGTAATTAGCTTTTCTGTGGAAGCAATACTGCACTGGACACAAAATCACAGGACAGTGACAAAATTTAATTGGATAACACGGACACAAAATCAGAAGACCAGGCTCTTTTCCCAGTTGCAGAGCTCAGAACATTCCTTCCCATTCTGTGCCTCAGTCTGCTGCCATTTAAAATGAAAATGCTGCACTGAGAGAAGGAAAATCAATATGAAAACATAGCACAAGCTATTTTTTTTTCTCCAGTTGTGTTACAATGTAAAACAGAGCACCCTTGGTTCCTGGAGGTTTTCAGTGCACTTGGGTTGTTTCAGAAATAAAGTTTGGCATCCACAGAGCCACGATCACAATTCCTGACCCACTTGGCTGCTGGCAGTAAGGGAGGAGTCCAAAGGAGCAGAGCCACGCTGTGCCCAGAGGTGAATCAGCATCTCTGGCCATCATCCCATCCTGGGGACAGTCCCAGGGATGGACCTCTGCACTCCAGACTCATCCTGCCTTGGAGAAAGGGTTTTGGCATGTATCCACACAAAGCCACCAGCACCTTGGCAAGGAGAAAGCCCAAAAGCCCATCAGCACCAGAAAGGAGCCCAAAGTCTCCAATCCTTTCATTTTCACTGTGTGCCTACAACCTGCTCTGCCCTGAGGGGAGGGCTGATGAACTGAGAGGAAGGCTGGTGATATTCCCCTGGACTCACACCTCTGAAAGCCTGCTCAGAGCCCTGAACTGCACAAAATGCCCCCAGAGAGATTACCACCACAGTGGGACCTCGTTAGCATTTATAGATTGCCTTGCTTGACATACCTGAAAATTTCCATCTAGTGCCAAAATCCTCACTCCAGAAAGTCCAAGGAGAGTACAGCTTATATATCTAACAGGGTGTCAGACTCCAGCAGGGGGTTCTGAGAACACCGTGGCTCTCACTGGGTTTTAGACCAGCAGCCTTCAAAGATGCTGAGTGTGAGTAATGCCACCCACCACTGGAGAAAGCAGCAAGAGTGTGCCACAACCTGCCAGGGCTCCTCAAGCTCAGGCCTTCCCTACCCCACTTCTCTCCACCAGGAACTTCTGAACCAACCTTATGTTTCTTGGAAAACACATTAAGACTCAAAGACCTGAGTTATAATAAATATTTTTCCTTACCAATGCTAAAGCAAAATTTTTTATGGTGCTCACAGTGGCCTGATTCCATCCATCATGCTCCTGTAAAAATCCAAATTTAAATCATTGAGGGTTTTGCCTAGAAAGAAAGTTCAGTCCTGAGGCAGAAGAAACATGGGATGAGAGACCAGCTAAGAAAAGGCTTTTAAGCAGATATCTACTACAGGGTAGCCATGTGCAGCATTTGAAATACATGTTTATTGTATTGGGGAGTGGAAAAACCAATCCAAAACTCCAACTTGTCTAAAAGAGATTTAATTAGAACTAATACAAATGCATCTTTCCTACATGGTTGATCTAATCAACAGTGGCAGGTTTAATTACAACCCTATTTAAGGTGAACATATTGCATTACCGTGGAAAAGATGCATTATTTTACATTGTAGGTGTACCTCCTACTTCTCTATCTGTCCCACAGGCAGTGCCTTTAATAGCTGTTAATGTAATGTCTCTTTTTCCAGGCTTTAGTTTGTTTTTTGTTTTTTTGAAGTTTTTAAGCAGAATCCAATGGAATCCAACACAAATCTAATAATTGCAATCTATTCTATTTTTTTTTTCCTTGCTATTTAGCTTTCACCCCAAAGAAAATGACAGGTCTAACATGAGGCTCCTGAAATGTAGTTACATCTGAGCTTCAGCGCTCCAGAGCACATAAAATAAATATATGATCAATGAAATGAAACATGACAAAATGTTTCATATTGATGTTATTTTTCTTTTCAAAACGTCTTTTATGGTTAATGCCCTCAGTCACTTTTTCCATACATTTTCTTTTTTTGTAATATATAGCTTTCCTAGTTCTGATTTCCAGTTCAGGGTGCCTGGGGAGAATTGGAAGATTTCTTCAAACCAAGACTGTTCCTTCAGCCTTTCACATGAGAAAATTGTTAGGCGCATTAAAGTATTCCTGACTATGTTGCATTCCTTTGTTCAGAGTGAGTTTTGGGAACACATCCTTTTCTCATTATATTTCCATAAAATATATTTGATCTATTCTATTCTTAGAATACCTCTGATGTGGTCTGTGAATGGAGCACAGTATAAAAATATTTCTTTCTCTTTTTTTTTTTTTAATACGAGACAAAATGTTTCCATTTCTTAGACACATAAAAAATCACTGTATAGCACTCCACGAAAGTAAAACTTTACAGAGAGTGTTGGTGCAACTCGGCACAGATCTCAACAGCATCCAGTTGTAACTTGGAGCCTCATCAAATCCACAGTGACAGAGGGAGAAAGAGGGAGAGGAACAGAAAAAAAAAAAAAAATGAAGAGAAATAGAGGAGGAATGAGACCTGGATAATACTACTGGGAAGAGAGTTTATATTTAGAAGCACAGAAAGATGTTAACCATGTGCCTGCTAGAAAAAAGTAAATCTACCCTAATAGTGGTTGACAATAAAACCACCTTTGGAAAACCTCTAAAACTTTCAGAGCACAACCCAGGACATTCCCAAATGCAGGCAGATATTTGAAATGGTCCCACAGGCAGAGCATTGCAGGAATTCAGGAGGTTTTTTCCCCTTTCACTTCCCTATCTGCTGTTTGTTTTTTCCTTCAGGACTTTGAGAAACACAGAGTAGCTTTTCTGCAGCTCGGGCTTGGCTTGGCTGTTTATTGCTACACCCATAAAATTATGGTTTTGATCAATCCCTTCCAGCACCCTTTTATTCTCTGAAGTTTTCCATTCATCCAAGGAGCTCTGCTCCAATCTGACACGTCGGGAACACGAGGACAGGAGCAGGTCTGGATTCACCCTGTTCTGGTGGGGAGTGAAATGCCCCTGATTCTCCCTGCAGGAATGTCATCTGATGGGAGCTGGGAGCCTGCAGCAGCCCAGCTGCGTTGGGTACTGACCACAAATGACTTAATCCCCAGCATAAACAAGGCCTAACCTTCAAACTCATCTGCTGATTCCCTCGCAGCTTCCTACTCACAGTTCACAGGAGATGACTTCTCCTGGTTCCCACGACTGGAGAGTCAGGATCAAAGGCTTGAAGAAAAAAGAATATAGGGCTTTTTCTTTATTTTTTTCTTTTTTTTTTTTTTTTTTCTTTAAACTCAAGTTGCAAAAGTCTTTGCTTCAATCTGCTGAGGTGTTTAAAAAGAAATAACCATATAAAATTTTAAGCAGTAACAGGCTCGTGTAGGTACAGGCAGCAGTGACTGCATGGGGTGCAGTTTGTGCCTCTCATTATCCTCAAAAATTCATACATTTATTTTTGGTTGTTCAAGAGGCAAGCTTGCATTCTCTCTATTTGAGTAGCCATGGAAAGCAAGTAAGGTAGGGGGGTTTGATATATTGTTTAATTTTTAAAATTCTCATCAGAACCAAAAAGTATTAGAGAAAAATTATGTGAACAGAAATGTAAATCAGCAAACCTTTTTTTTTAATTGCTGTATTTCACTTTAGAAGAGTGAAATATAGTTTATGGTTGCAAAATCAGACTGGTGGTGTCTGCCTGAGAGCCTTCTGCGCATCAGAAGCACAAAACATCTGCCTGGTCCTGCACAAACGGCTGAGCCTGGAAATGTGGGAATTATTCACGTAGGTGTGTTGGCAGGGTTGTGTCATCTACCCCATAATGCACCTGGTTGCTATCACTTTTACTTTAAAGAGCACTAAAACTCAGCTAATAAAATTTAAAAAGAAAATCATATAAAGTGACATATAAGCAGGTTTCACATGAGAATAAAAAAAGCTGTAGCGTGTTCTCCAACACGTGAAGTGTACATTTGCTTTTATCAGGCTTTTCCCAATTAAAATAATGGAAAACATTCACTACCTAAAAAAAAAAAAAAAATATTTTAAAAACCCCTCAAACCAAACTCACCCATGTTAATAAGTAATGCATGTGTAGCAGGATCATTCTGGCACAGGAAGATTTTGCTCCCCTCTATGAAATTTTCTTGGGTAACATTCGACATCACAGATTTCCTCACATAAAGGGACTTATATGATGGAAAGTTTTTTTCAGCTAGGAACTCTCCATTTCCAGCAGTCATTTTAACTGCCATGTGGCACTTCCCTGCCCTCAGCACCCTTGGCTCTGCTGTTGCCATCCCAAAGGAGGTCCCAGCACAGCAGGAGGATCCACGTTCCAGGAGGGTGGGCTGTGTCATACTGGGTGGGGACACTATTTCTTGTCCCTGAGAGTAGTTCTGTGAGCACTGCTGATGCTGGCAGGAGCCAAGAGTACCCAGCACAAACCTTCTGGCTGAACTACTCCAGGAGAGTGACGTGATGCAACCTGAATAATTTTAATTGATTAATTAATTAATTAAAGGCGTGATAAGTGATCACACCAAGCTGTTTGTACGAACTGCCCTTGTCACTACGAGGCTGAATTTTCAGCACAGAGAATCAAGCATATCTTGAGTTGGAAGAAGCCCCACCAAAGTCTACTTTCCCCACTAAAGAGGCTTGTGAGCTCCTTACTACGAGGAGCTTGTCCTCACTAGGAGGAGCTGGAGAATCTGTGTGGGATGGACACCATCTCCCTGCTGTCTCTCAGCTTCACAGCCATGCCCCCCAGCCACCTTTGCTCACCACCAGCCCTTCCCAAAGCTCTCCATTCCCCAGGTGCCCCTTCACAATGTCTGCCCACACACACTGAGTACCAGAGCTTGCAAAGCCAACACCTCAAGTGAGAACATCCCAACGCATCCTTAGGGGTGAGGCTTCCTCCACTTCAAAGCAAAAGCAACTCTCAACCAGAGTTCATCCAGAATTAAAACAAAAGAAAGAATCATATGCTTGTAAAGTCCCTCTAAAGTACAGGGACTTTGGAATGGCTGGGATCAGGACAGCTCTAGCATCTCAGCTTCCCCCAGTATGTGCTGCACATCTACTGATGTGCAAGGTACAGGCCAGTGACAGAGCGAGCACTTTGCTTATTGACATTTCTTCCTATCAGCTCAGAGATCTACAGGATCAATCCCTTAATTTGCAACATCTTTTAAGCGTGTCAGAGATCAGAAATGAGCCATATCTTGGTTGTTAATAAGTTTCTATATAAATCACTGCCTGATTAAAAACAAAACATAGTATCCTCCAGTAATGATCAAATCCTACAGTATAGCAATGTTAATGACCCTTTACTGTGGAACACTGGAATATTTTTATAATAAAGGTTATGACTTGCATTGTATTTATTGTAAGCAGGGGTTTTATATTCTAAAAAAATCAATATTTTAATATGTAACACCTAAATATATGACCTTGCTATGGCTACATTTCAAAGGCAATGTGTGTGTTCCATTTAACTTTTATTCTTACTAAAAAAAAAAAAAAAGACAAAAAAAAGGCCTTCTCTCCAGAAAGTTGTAAATATCCTAGAAAGCCTGTTAATCATGAAATCCTGCAAACTGAAATTTGTTTGGGGTGAGGGGAATCTGATTTGCAGCAAACTGCCTTTGTTTCTGGGGCGCCCGTGCCAGCAGGGCAGCGTGTCATGCCTGGTTACATGTGTCTTGTCGGGTTAAAATGATGTTCCTGACATACCCAGGCTCGCTGCCCCATCTCCATTATGAGTCAGGCTGCCCATTTGAGGAGCATTAGATTTTAATTTCCTCACTCTTGGCATTGCATGGGTGTGCCAAGCAGCGAGCACAACTGATGCCCTGTTCTGTCACTGGTCCCAGTAGAGACGGCCCAGCAAGGCTCCTGCACCCACCAGGAGTGCAAACACACTTAAATCATCCGTGGCAATAGTCCCAGCAGGGAGGAGAGGTTGTACAATAAACAGCTGTGTCAGCTGAACATGACAGTGTGGCTTGGTTGCTCCTTTCCCAGAGCCCTCCCTGAAAGCTCTGCTCTTCAAATTAGGGATAGAACCAGTATTGGATTGGTGGGGAGATGGTGTGCAAAACTTCGTGGTTAACTAGAAAGTGTAGATTAATTGACCAAATGTGAGCTTTGGTCCCACTGAAAACAACCTAGGTATCATTGTTCTAGGATTATTGTTCTGCAGCACAGCTCTCAGAATCTCAGACACAGGTCTGTCTGCTCTACTAAAATTTGCTACTGTTAAATTAATGTAAATTCATCCAAATACTCTGCCTCTTTTCCTCTGAAATCCTGTTACTATCAGCCCAGTTCACAGGGCTGACTGGGACAGCCAAGCATCGTTAGTAAACAGATGCTTCCTTACAAGGACATTTTGGATTTCTTTTCCTGCTTACGTACTAGTGTGGAAATGTCTCAACTCTCACCAAAAGGCTGAAGGCTTGAATGTCTATTTTGGCAAAATGGTAGCTTCTTCCTCTTTATCCTGGATATAAAATCGATAAATACCACAGCATCAAGTTTTTCTGGGGCTACCCAGATAATATGACAAAAGTGTCAAACAAACATTTATGCATTAGAGGCAGAATGTTTTAGTTTCCCCTTAAGCCAGAGGCCTGTAGAAAAAGGCTTTGTGATAGGTATGGGTATAACTCCCACAAACACCCAAGCCTTGCCTTATTATATATGTGCCTTCTCCATACATGTGGCAGCCAAAAATGTAAGTTTCCTTGAGTAAGGTGTTCCAGAGAACATCTCACATAAAGCTGCAGAGCCCTCAGCAGAAGCAGCAATGATTTAACTTTCTCTATTCCTGCACCAGAACTACCTCCCCTCTGGGAAAAGGACCCTAGACCTTGGAAATTTACATTATTCATTATTTATAGAAGCACAAAAGTAAAGCAAACACGTTCATTAAGTGAAGACTTTTGTACAGCTGACTTTGCAAGTATGATCCATGTTTGGATCTTGAGCTGACATACTTCAAACCTGACAGAAACCAATTTTATAAAAGCAAAAAGTAACAAAGCAATGAATAATTGAGCTATCAAGCATAGCTACACCACAAGTCAATGTTTCTCCAGCAGCAGCAGTTGATGTACACTCTATTATCTCCAACACTTGAAAAAAGTAACAGATATTACTTGTTGCTGCAAAATCCTAACTGCAAACCCTGATTTTTCAAGCTGACATTAGTGACACACATATGACAGGTGATCATAAAGGTACTTGAGCAGTTAAGAAATGAGTGAGCCTGAAAATGTCACCCAGTGATAAGAGTCACAGTGGGCTACAGTTTATATTTCAGAATTTAAATTCTAACTTTTTCTTATTGCAAGTCTCCATTTTCTGACATTTTAAGACCCTGAGATAACCTTGGGTTTTTTGAACTGTAGCAAAAGCTTCCTGAAGAAAATCTGAAAGGCAAATTTGTTATTCTGATTCTAAACATTTTATTTTAATTGAAATTGACTGATTTACATCTTGCAGAGTTCCAAAAAACAATAAACATCTGAGACTTGCTGCCTCTTTAGCTGGACAGGTTTCCCACAGCTGAATCCTTTGATGATACTCTTTGGGCTTTCTATTTTAGGAAGTCATCCCTTTCTGCTTCTCTCTGGAGGAAAACTCTTTGGCTGTCCTGCCAATCTTCCTCTTGACCTCTCTGTCCTGTGTACTTGGCCTTTCCATCTCTTTTCCAAAGTCCTCCCTCTCCTTCCACACTGCTAGACCTTCATAATTTCCAGTAATTGCCCCTAAATTGCTGGAAAACCTCTTCCTCTGCCCTGACTACCAAACTGTTTAGTGTCCTAGCCCTCCTCCTTCATTTTTCCTGGAATATTTCCCCAATTTTCAGAGCAAGTTTACTTCCAAGACTACCCCACATATTTGCACCAGAGTAACAGCCAATATTAATACAACTGGATGTATTAACTGCAGGAACCACACAGAGCAGCAGAAATCTATTATTCTGACACTGAAGTTATGCTTAAACACCAAACTTAATTGCACATCAAGAGGAAATTATTTTCCAAGTGCCACAATTTTAAATCAATCTCTAATTTCCAAACCAAAATATTATGATAAAGAACACACAGAGGTGTTGGACACTGCCTTTTTTTGTGTAGAGGTCTGCTTAGTAAACACCTCTCTACCATGAGCTCCATAAAAATGGAAATATGGATAGACCAGCTGCTTTGCCATGTTTTGTGTGAACTCCATTATTTGTAGCAATGGTTGTAAGAAAGCAAACAAAACCCTCTCCTCAGCACACACATTGACATTTTCTCCATGAAAACTACAACTCTGACTAAAGATTTTTATTTATCAGACCCCTCCAAGCCTTCTGTCAGACCAGGAAGAACTTTCCATGCCTAAGGATGAGGGGAGAGTGCTCATTCTGGCCTTGGTCAAAGACCTTATTTATAGACACACATTGTTCTCTCCCAGCAATATATCTCTATCTGCTCCACTCAGATTAATATTTAAACATGACAACATTGTCATTCAAATGCTTCAGGCTTGATTACCATAGTTCTCACAGTCACAGTAGGAAGCCACTGACTTTAAAAGAATTACAAATCTTTCAGTGCACAGCAAAACCAGAAGCAGAGGCAGCCTCCAAGCCCATCATCCTCACCCACAGCCCTCCTCCCATTAAATATCACTCCAGATACTTCATTTCATTTGGAGTTTTCAAAATCCTCAGAGGGATTGAGCAGCTCTGCGAGCTCCCTCACCCAGCATGAACACACTTGCACTTGAGAATTGCCTTCAAATAGGAACACAACCAGGAATCAAACTCATGGAGACAGATTGAGAGGCGCAGGCAACAAAGAGACTCACTCCTAAAAATACAGCAATGATTAGAATACCAGCATTTCTATAAGCCACCAATAAATCTTGCTTTATTGACCTACAGCAGGCTCACAAAAATAACACCATGAAATAGACAGCTCCAGAAGCCCCTCTTCATAGACTGGGGCAAAAAAGAAAAAATGCACTCTTTGCAAAATTTTGAAACAAGTAAATTGATAAAAACAATTGTGAAGTTAG
This sequence comes from Serinus canaria, assembly GCF_022539315.1. Taxonomy (NCBI): domain Eukaryota; kingdom Metazoa; phylum Chordata; class Aves; order Passeriformes; family Fringillidae; genus Serinus; species Serinus canaria. The sequence continues at coordinate 3,212,601 of NC_066321.1, forward strand.
AAAAAACTCTAAAAAAAAAAAAATATTCTGCTTGCCTGATGTACACTCTCCTTAATATCAGGATGTTGTGTTGGGCTTAGAACATTTCAGCTTAGAACAAGTCAGCCTTCAAACTCAGATGTGTTTAAAGTCTTAAAAACTTCTGGTTTTGAGGGCCTTCAAGCTGTCCCTGTCCCAATTCCTACCTGGCAAAGGTACTGATCCTAACACTCATGTTCACATTTTATGCAGTGAAGTAGAACAGCTTTTCAATTTAGGAACTAAAACACCCTCCAGCTGAAGAAAATTCTCACATTACAGTATGTTAAGAAGAATCTACTTCAATTGTGGTCAGTTGTCATGGAGAAAGAAGGAGGGGGGAAAAAAAAAGTATATTCCCATGTGAAAACCTTTCTCAGTTAGGAAAAAGAAAAAAAGTCAAAGAAAAGCACAAACAAAACCTCAACTCCCCTCATCCTGTGCTTGACGTTTTATGCAAAGTAGGTGAATCTGGAACGAGAGATCATTTAAAAAATACTCATTATGCTATTTATGTACAGAAATGTGGTTGTGTAAAAGTATAACAGGAATGCATTCACAATTGGTTTAAGTAATTTTCTCTTGGCAAACCACCATAAAAAACGGGCGTCATGGCGCCACCAGAATCCTAAATTGTGGTGGAGAATCATCAGTACACATGGCATTAATCTCTGTCTCCTTGCAGGAGACACCCTTGCCTGCATTGCTGGCCCGTCTCTTAAATCTAAGACGTTGTAACTTGAGTTTAAAATGACACTATAAATAAGATACACTCTCCCTCCCCACCAAAAAAAAAATACCCACTTTATTAAAAAGACACATATTTTAGACAGTTTATTCCTGTTGGAGCTTTTTGTTGCCAAAGAACACCGAAAGCACAATACTAATGGGTTAATAATAGAGCATGTACTCCTCAGCATTCACCCTGGACACGATTCAGACTACTGAGAGACTTTTTAAATATATACAAATAATTAGTTAACCCATTGGTATTACATTCTTGCTACTTTGGATTGATCACAAGACTGTAGGGATCTCATTATACCATCCCAGTTTATTTTCCCCAGTGACTGAGAACGCTTAGCTGTCTTTTAATATCTTACTATTAATCGCTTACTAAGTTCTCAAATCTTTTTCCCCTCTTCCAAATTTAGGCAGAGTTTTGTTAATAGAGCAATTTAAAATATCACCATTCTCCCTGCAAATTTCTCCGTGGCATGTAAACATTGTTAAAATGTTCTACCAGATGAAATTCATGTCTTTTAAAGGAAACTGTGTCTCTATTTTGGTGGAGGGAAAAAAAAAAAAAAAAAAAAAAAAAAAAGAAAAAGACTGATAGTTTGGGAACACCCACTCAAGATAAAATAAGGATTCTGGAAGATTTCCTGTGGGGGTTAATGGAGGCCAGGCCAATGGTATCTGACCTTGAAGTCCCTAGATGAAGCTTCGTGTTTCTCCTCAAATTATTTCTGCTGAGGTTTTTTTTAAGGTTTCTTCATTATGTAAATCTTAGTTTGTCAACCCTGATATGGTGAGAGTCCAAAAAATGTCACCGATAAGTGCCACCTTTCCCTGCTCTCACTAAAAACACCCAAGGAACTCAACGCAGAAATATTTTTAGTTGATTTTCTTATATTCTTAGCGCAGCATTGCCAGAAACATGCTAACACAAATCAGAGATAGTACAGCAGCACAGCATTAGCATTTTGAATAATTAGCAGAAATAGGTATTTTAAATGAAACTTACCCCCAATGACACACGTTTAATTCAGATTGTGAGCCACAGTGTGCTTTTCCCCACAAGTTACACGGCTTTATTACTGTCTTAAAAAGCCATTATTCTAGGTACCTCGGAAAAAAAAAGGGGGGAAAAGTGTTAAAGATCCATACACAGGGTTTCTGCAAATGAATATGATGTATTCCAGAAACAACATGCACTCACACAGACACTCAATAAGAAAGGGACTGTTTACTCAGTTTATAGCTTGAAAACCACTGGGGACTGTGTTCCAGTATGGGAAATTTTAGTACAGTGCATTGTTAATACAAAATAAAAAGCAAGCCTGGGAAGTTAGGATTATAATTTTTTTTTGAAAATGCTTGTTTGGAGCATTAAAAAAAATATTGCCTTCTAATGTCAAAGTACGAACAAATACTTTTTCAGATGAATAAAATCTGTAATCAGTTAGATAAGTGCAATATGCCTTTTTTTTTGGCATTTAATCAAACAATGAAATCACATACACATTTCCTGACACAAAAGACAAATGATGTAATAATCTGAAGGAGTTTCTCTATCTCCTTGGAACTTTGCATACTTGACTTGTTTTCCATATTTTGTGACTTTAAATGGTGGGAAAATTATATTAAAATGCTTGTAGCAGTTCCTCTAAACTAGCATCCTTTTTGTTTTATTGTATTTAATATAAAAGCAGCAATTATTTGATTTCAAAGTTATGAAAATATGTACCTTATGAGAAAACAAGCAATTTAAGCTTTAATTGGTGTCATTTTTCACAGAACTGGCAAGATTCTTGCATCCCTGGCATGTTGTTTTCTATAAAACTGCAGAGCTGCTTTCAATGAATGTTTTACGAATGTATAAGTTGTTACATGAAGGTATGTAAGTGGATGCCTGGAAATATAAGATTTCTGGGGGGATTTATTCACAAAAGATGCATTTCATTTCATAGTGTATATACTGTAATTTTTCCTTAATATTCCTAATGTGCTTTGGTTCCCATTAAGCATTTCTTCCATTCTTGCATGGGAAGGAAAGGGGAGGTATGCAAGAGGGATATTTTGCACAGGAGAAATAGAAATAAAGATAGGGGAAACAATGGTGGGGGGAAAAAAAAAACCTGCTTGTAAAAATTATTTTACATACATTTTTTGTGTAAAATTAGGCAGCAAGACCAGTTGGGTTTTGGTCTGCTTGGGTGGAGGGTTTTTTCTCTTTAATGAAAGACTCAATCCCTATTTTAAATTTATAATACTCATGCCCTTACCCATGTGAATAGTCATGATTTTAGTTCTTAATTTATTTAAAATTGTACCAATATGATACAAACTAGAGCCCTCTGACACCCATTCCAGAAGAGATAATCCCAATTAAAGACCTTGGACTGTGTGCAGCATCCAAACACTGTAAGGGGCTCCCCAGAGAGATGGTGGAGGATTCCCCATCCCTGAAGGTGTCCAAGGAACAACTGGACGTGGTACTCAGTGCTCTGGTCTGGGTGACAAGTCGGGGATTGGTCATAGGCTGGGTCAATGGTTTTGGAAATCTTTTCCAGCCTAAATGATTCTGTAACTCTCTACACAAATATCCAACCCCTCACCAATCATGGACTGCAAAACCCAACACACCCAAAGTGCTGCAATGGCCCTGCCTCAAGATGGAAACTCCTAAAATTGAAATAGAACCACAAACCTGAGACATGGCCATAACTTTTGTCAGATTCAGAGCCTTGCAGAGGAGCAGGAGCCTTGTGGAACCTCTGTCCTGCTGTGCCACACACTTTCAACACTCTCTGAGGAACTCACAGGACCAAGGCAGGAAGGAGCCTCACCTCCAGCAATTCAGCATCCCACAGAATCATTTGGACTGGAAAAGACCTCTTAGGTCATCGAGACCAACCTGGCACTGCCAGTTTTACACTGGTGGGTTGGTCCAGGACTTGGAGTTAGAGGAAGAGCAAGGTGGTGTCAGTCAGGGTGTGGAGGAATGGAATGGTGGTGGGCCCATCTCCAGCCTGTCCCAGTGTCCTGGTGTGTCTGTCCTTCCCTTCACTCCGAGGCCACCACTCCACACACACACACACGTGACACCAGGACTTTGGTGCTTTGCAGACTCTTAGACGTGACATCACCCAAAAGGATTTCAAGAGCAGATCTTTCACCCTGCGCTTGCCCAAACTGGTGCATTAATTCACTCACATACCCAGGAATTTGCTTCTCCCAGAATAACTGCATTCCACTAAAAACCCACCATTGCCCCTGGTTTTGGATCTCGATGTCTCAGAGAGGGAGAGCACAGCACTTCTCTCTGTCTAGAAAATCAGGAACACCTTGAGCTCCCCACAAGCTCCTGTGTGGGGACAATCAGCAGGGCTCAGCCCCAGCAGGAGGGCACGTTGGTGCTGAACACTTAATTAAAGGTTCGCAGCCATTTAATCCCTCATTTCTCAGTTTGAGATTTTACGAGGCAGACACGGATGCCTTTGGCTCACAAATGTTTCCATTCAGCCTTGTGTTTACTGGAACCAGTAGTGGGTACCTGTAAAATACCCAAAAACCGTGACAGGCTCTGCAGCCTCTCCTCTCCCCATCTCCCTTCTCACACATCTAAACACTTACTGCTGTGCCTTTCTATCTGCCTGTGACCATTCCTTCTTTACACTTCAACATTTTAATTAAAAAGCAATAAAACACTTTAATTTGAGGTTTGTACATAAAAATACAAGTAAAAATGGCCTGAACACTGGGCAAATACTATTGAAATCTGAGCTAAAAGGCAGTTAGAGTAACTTTAACCACCTGAGAAATGCAATAATCACCCTGAAATGCACAGCCTGGCGTGTTTTATTGCCATTATAAACTGCAATTTATACATTAAAATAAGGAAAACAGTCAGACCCATCCATTTATGAGCTATAATAAATATGGTTATGACATCACTGACAACCAGTCACAACCTTCCAAACACATCCAGAGCTCTGAAGCAATTTCACGATTACCTTTTAAATCTGTTTTCTATCAGCACATGTGAATTTCTTGAGTGTGCACGTAGCCACGGGCCTGACTCAGCAGCTGTGTCCTCGTGGATGCAGAGGTCTCCTGTATCCTTCAAGCTCTTCACTCAACTTTCTCTTTCATATCCCCTGCACCCCTCCAATCCCCTGCTACGTTGACATCCTCTGTGTTCCCCATGGAGAAGATGCAAACCAGAGCGACCTGAATAGTTAGAATCATTCCTCATTTTCTTTTTTGTAGTTCTCAAAACACCACCTTAACAGCAATTGGGTGAAAACCTCTAAAATGGCCATTACAACTCTTATGAAGCCATCCTCTTTGAGAAACAAGTGCTTCTCAACTATTTACACTGAGTGCCTGCACCCAGAAGAGTTTTCCTTTTCATGCAGCCTTGAATCCAGCTGCTCAATCACTTTTCTTAGATTCCTCCTTCAAACACCGTCCCAACTTTTGTTCTTTCCACTGTTGCAACTCTCCTTGGGGGAGGAGAGTTTCTAAAAAGGATAAATTGTACCTCAGGGAACAGCTCTTCTCTAAGAACAAGTTAACAGGATAAGCCCATAATAGAAATATAAATCAACTGCAGAACTTTGGTTTTTTGTCTTTTGGAGAGTTTTTTTCTCTCTCAGAACCAGCAGTGCAACAATCCTCTTCTCTATTTCTCAACTCCTTTGCTGGTGAAACCTCTCCTGGTCCCTCTGCCCTCCAGCTGCCCATGCATGTGTCATGTGCCCTGCTCCTCCATGGGGATCAAAGACCTTGCACTCCAAACCCCAGACTGATAATCTGGAGCTAAACTGAAGATGGTCAGCATTTCCACGGGCCTGATCCAGCAGTGGCTGGGTCCCCTGTGTGGAGGACAGCAGCTGAAGACATTGAGATCAGAGTGAACTCACCAAGCCAGGAGGAGCTGGGGGACACAGGGTGAGGAGCAGCCACTGGTTTGGTGACACACTGTGTGTGACAGCTGGAGCAGTGCATGCACCATCACAGGGAAAGGCTAAACACCAGGTGAGGGAAGGGAGAGGCACACATCACGCTAGAGAAGACACAGCCTTTGATATGCCTGGCTAAACACAATCTCTTGTGAGATATCATGGTTCTGACCCAGTTATTTCATGTTTTATCCCTCCTGCTCATTGCCCTTCTGTTCCTCTCTCTGCAGCCCGCAGGTGGTCACTTCTCATCCCCCCAAATTTTCCCTTAAATCAGCCCAAATTTCTTGCAGAATTATTCCTGATTTTCACTCTGCTCACAGGGAAATCATCTCAGCAGAGATTCTCCAAATCCTCCACCTTACCTTGCCAAGCACCAAATTCAGCCCTTGGTGGGGAGTCTTCCTGCAGAAAATACAAACAAATGAAGACTGGTCAGGCAATGATTTAAAAAAAAAAAAAACCAAAACATTTCAAGCACCTTGTGGCCAGCAAAGGCAGGACAGGATGTGTAGGATATGATAGGAGAGCAGTGGTCAAGAGAGATAAAGCCTTTTCACAGAAATTCTCTCGGAAGACACACTGGTTATTTGCTTAAGGATCTTAATATCCAGCAAGACTCAAGATATTTGTCTTTTCAAATATCTTGATGAAAAGGGTACTTATTTTCACCACTTTGAGGAATTAAACACTAAAAAAATTATATTCTATGTTTTTTGGGGTTTTTTTCATGGTTGTAGAAACCATAGAAAACCGCCAACCAAGGCAAACTATTTTCAGCCAACTTATTCTATATTGCCCACAGAACACTGATTAATGAAGTGTAAGAATCCAGTCTAAAAGTTTGATTTGAAACCTTGATTTTGGTTTAAAATCTTGTTGGAGACTTTGAAGAAAAGCACAGATGTCTTCAGCTTAACTCAGTATTTTAATATAAACCAATGGAGAGTGAAGTACAGATCTAACGTGCTTACAGTATATTATTCTAACCACAAAGGAAATTTTAGAAAGTATAAGAGATGATGTCACACTTTAGATGAAGTTACCTAAAAAAGAAATTTCCTTTCCAACCTACCAGTAACCAGAGAAGGTAAGAAAGGTTTGTCTTCAGCACTGGAGTAAGTTTCACCTCTTCCTTTTCACCAGGTTCACTGAAACATCTTAACCAAAGGTGATGACACAACTCTTGTCTCTGTGACTTCACCTGCCAGCCCAGGCAGGACAGGGTCTCTCTTGTCAATATTTATAATTTTGCCTTACCTCCACCATCACTGGCAGATGTGCATTTAATTCCAGTTATGTTTTGCTTTCTATTGATGAAGACACCCTCCATTTCTTCGCCTGCTTTTCCTTCTTTCAGCTGCAGGAGTTTCTGCAGCACATCCACATTTCTTCTCCAGCACCACCACAGGCTGCATTGGGTCAGGAAAATCCCATGAAAAAGCAAGGAAGCCTCCAGATGTTGGCAATAAGTGCAGTGGCAGGACTGCAGTTTTGTAAGGAAATATTTTCCTCACCACAAAGGAGATTTGGGGCAGGTCCATCAGGAGGGTAATTTCAAATATGAAATGGTGTTCATGATTGAAAGGGTTTATTCTGAAGAACGCCTGTAGATTTGGTTGATGTGGTGCTGTTGGGAGGAAAAGAGAGAGAAGGAAGTTAAAAATATTCAACATTAGTGGTTGATGGTAAAATAGCACTGGGAAGATGCTCAGAGGAAAATAAATAAAATAAAGCTTTTTTTTCCAGCCTTCATCATGCAGCAAAACAAGAATATACAGGCATTTTTTAATGTAAGGGAGTTAATATTTCTCCTTATGTTCACAGCAGAACAAAGGCAGATAGAACACCAGGCAGGGAAAAAGTCTATTTTTAGTCTGGCATAACTCATAATGAATTATCCCCAGAGACACAACCCCACCCAAAGCTTCTCAACCTGGGTGTGCAATCCTAGTGAAAGGAGTCACTTTGATAGTCTGAATTTCAAGAAAAATTGTAATAGAAATTTGAAAGTTTCAGAGAGATGATGGGAACAGGTGTCTCTCAAATATATATATATATACATATATATATATATAAATATATGTTCTTCCAGGACAACAAGTTTTATCACTTGGAAATTTACTTAATTTCATGGGCTTTTTAGCATCAGCATGTAGAAATTTTTCACTGACACAGAATAATTTTTCTCCCTTTCATCAGAAAATCATTTCTTAGTTGGAAAAATAAGTGCTCCTTATTAATATCTTTAATAATTTAAGATGTTTACCAGTTTACTGTATCCTAGATATCTAATTATTTGCAGACTTTCACTTACACATTGCTAATGGGACAAACATCTTCTGGCCTCATTTGTTTTTTAATTTGGGAGAAGTATTGAGTTACAGCAAAGGCAGCGTGCAATCAAAAATTCAGAATATTTGACCTTTTCACTGTAACCAACTGATAAGCAGGGATCACTGTTTCTCAAAACACTGAAGACACTGTTCCTCTCAGTATCTGATAAATCATTTGCTATCTGAAATGAATGTTCCATCATTCTGTAGTGCTCTTGTTCTTTGATTACATGATCTAAACTACAGAAGTAGGTGGCTACTCTGAATAATTTGCTTTTGCTTTGCTTTACTCTGAGAGACAGAGAAAATACTTTCTTTGGTGGGAATGGCAGGCTAAGAGAGGGTGGAAATCAGACCAGGGGAATGGAAAGGGTTCAAAACCTTTTCTTAAATACAAGAGCAAGGACTGTGAGTACTTGAATCAACAGGTTACTACACCCAGCCTTTATCTCAGTGACCAGGACAATAAAACAGTAAAATCCAAATGTATTTGTAACACAGCACTCAAGCTTTCAAGACCTCGAGTGAAAAATCAATCTGTGCAATTGCAAACCAAGCTTTAACCCTGCAAAGACATATTTTTATGTTTAGCTGTACCCAAACTGAGCAGCACCATTTTCATCAATAGGATTCATCATGGGACTACTTAGAGACATTAACACTAATTAAACACAAGCATAAAACTCTTTGCAGGATTGAGACCTAAACGACTTCAATTTCCACTAAAAAATTATTTTCATCTTGTAATTAAAGCAAATTTTTGCTACTGGCATAGTATCTGATCTCCACTTAAATCTATGGACACAAAACTCTGTTAGCACAAGTTTTGGAAAGCCAATAAGAGCAGTGAAAATATCTGCAGTGCAATTTCTGGGTAAAATTTTGTTTCTGAGTTCTCCTTTTTACTTTTTTGTCATTCTTCATTATTACCATGACTTCACTACTAGCTTATAGTCTGTGACTTTTATTTCCTTTATGTCTTATGGCCTATTCCTATAAAACTTCCTTTAAAGAAAAAGATATCCACAAGATGTTAATGAGTACAGGCACTGTGCCTTTCCTGAGGTCAAAATCCTGATCCTCCCAAAGTTGAAAAGTGAACGTTGGACTCATGATCAGCATTTTGTGGTTTAAAATCCAAGAATCACTTAGCCAGCTATTTCCCCAGCACTGTCAACCACAGCAGAGGATCACATCTTAGGGCTGAGGCAGTTATGCTATTAACAACATAAATGTGGGTTTGGGGTGGATTTCTTGTGGGGGTGGAGGGAGAACAAGTAGTCCCCTCACTAAAAACATGCTGAGGGCCTAATAGCAAAGCCCATCTGACATTTCAAGTCATTATTATAAAAAAAAAAAATATTGTTAATTTTCCTTTTTTATTTTTTCTCAGAATAAATGCACTTTTAACTTCTCATGGGCCATTTCCAACTACTTTTTGAAAATGACATCAGCAAAACAAGGCCAAAAGGTTGGTGTGTCTGCTCAATAAAATATTTCTATTTATACTGAGCAAATGGTTGGGGAGGTCATCCTGCCCCTCTCCTCCAGCCTGGTGAGTCCAGGCAGCGCTGCCTTCAGCTCTGCTATCCCCAGCACAGGAAGGACATGGAGCTGTTGGGAGTCTAGAGGAGACCACAGAGCAAATTCCAGAGATGGAGCAAATCTACGAGGAAATGCTGAAAGCATTGGGAATGCTCACCCTGGAGAAGAGAATCTTTAGTGTGACCTAGTTCCAGCCTTTCAGAACCAGAAGGGAACCTACAGAAAAGATGGAAAGGGACTATTTGCAAGAGGCTGGAGTGACAGGACAAAGAGGAATGGCTCCAAACTGTAGGAGAATGGGTTTAGACTAGTTATTAGGAAAAAAATCTTTACTGTGAGGATGGAGAGGCCATGGCACAGATTGCCCAGAGAAGCTGTGGCTGCCTCATTCCTGGAAGTGTCCAAGGCCAGGTAATGGGGCTTGGAGCAGCCTGGGATAGTGGAAGGTGTCCCTGCCCATGGCAGGGGGTTGCAATGACAATCTTCAGGGTCCCCTCCAACCCAAACCATGCAATGCTCCTGAAGTCCAACCACAGCCATGAGTGTCATGGTGATTCGGGGTCTGGAGTGGGATGGGGGAGCCCAGAGGAGCAGCACAGACCAAGGAGCGACAGCGTGGGCTGGAGCACCTCTGCCAAAACTGCCCCACCACAGAGACACAGAAATAAATAACACAAGCTATTTCTGCACCCTACTTTAAATTGTTATTTATACCACTGAGGTCCTATTTTGAGTATTTTGAGGTCTATTTTTAGATTTTTGAACAATCTTGTGACTCCACAGCACATGTGATCCGGGAATATCAGGAAATATAACATTAGCCAAAATATTCCTTCAAAGAGGGTTTTTTTAGCCTCCTTTCTGAAAATGATCACAGGACTTCACCTCCCATCCCATTCCAGAGCACACCCCCACCTCTGTGCCATTGCCAGCTCAGGGCGCTGAAGCTTTGAGACAGCACTGAAATGATGAGATTTGCTCAAAAATACCTTTTTTTTAATCAAAAGTAATGGAGAGAGTGGGAATGTTTGCTTGTTCTTTGCTATGAATATGCCTCATATATTTCTTTAAATCTCTCCATATGGGCAATCCACCAGGAGAAATAATTTTTTATATCTTAAAAATGAAAAAAAGCTGAAAATTTCATCCCACTGGGGTTTGAAGAGGAGGAGCATTGCTGTACTTACTCAAGCTGACAACTTCATCTTTTTCCTGGGAATGCCTGTAAAGAAGGAAATTTAGCAAGACCTTTTAGCATAGGAACAGGAAAAGGGACAAGGACTGCCCATCATGAGTGGATTTTAATTTTCTAAGGCGGAATCACAAATGAAATTTCTTCAGTAATAAATTTCATAGCACAGCACTCAATTACCTCTTCTGTGACTAATATTTCTGTATCAGACTCAAACTTCCCAGTACTGCTATGGCATCAAACCATAGTGCCTGATTTGCATTTCCAAAAAGGAAATTGTTTTCCCAAAGACGCGTGTGGCAGCAAGAGACTCCGAACAGCATTCTCATAGTAACACGCAGTAGCACATTTCAAGCCAACTAAATTTACTGAGCACTCCTCTATGTTTTCAGCATGTTTCAGATAATTTTTAAGAGCCCAGAAAGTGAGCAGCAGGCATGGGTGATTTATTGAAAATGCAGTCCTTTAAATCTCTCCAGTTTAGAGACAAGGATGTCCTGCAGGACAGCATCAAATCCTCTGCCCAGATCTGGGTAGATGAAGTCAGTCACTCTTTCCTTATCCACAACACTCTAACCCTATCACATCAGGCACTGTTTGCCTGTAGTGAATCCATGCTGGTTGTCACAAATCACCTCCTTTTTCTCTGCATGGTTTCCAGGAGGATCCCCTCCATCATCTCACTGAGCACCTCCCTTTTTTCCCCCTTTTAAAAATGGAGGTTCTGTTTCACCTTTGCAGACAGTGGGATCTTTGCTGGACTGCCATGGCTTCTCAAACACGATGGGCAGGGGCCCAACAGCTCCATCCACCAGTTCCCTCAGGCCACACACCAGTGTGTCTCCTCAGGTTCCATGGCTTGTGCAGCTTCTCCTTTGGATGATCTCCCACCTGATTTTCTGTGCTGGGTGGTTCTCTATCCCCCCAGTCCCTGCCTTTGCCTTCTGCACTTTGGGTGGTGTGACTGGAGCACTTCACAGTGAAAACTCAGCCAAAAAAAGTCCTGGAGTAGCTCGGCCTTCTCCATATCCCAGGTAAGCAGATTTCCCATTTCTTTATGGAGAGGCCCCAGGTGTTCTCTAGCCCTCTTAAGATATTGGGAAGCCAACAAAATACAGAAATGCCAAATCCTTGCAGGTGCCCATCTCCACCTTGGGCTGAGCATGTCCCAGATGACACACAGAGCTCATTCCTGTCCCCACCTGCTCCTGTATCTCAGTCCGTGTGCTCTGGTGGCAGCACATTTGGTGGCAACATAAGACACCATAAGGTAAAAACTTCATTCCTGCCTCTGTCCAGGAGCCCTGCTCTCGGTCTGAACATCACAGCCTAGATGTCGTCGTGGAATGAGGCAAAGCTATTTTAAAATCTATTTATACGCTCATAAAATAAACATAAAATGATGATAAAACTGAGAAATAAAGCTCCCAAGTAATGTCCATATGCTCTCCAAACACCCAGGTGTTGACAGTGAGACAGAACCTTATGGAAAGTATATTTGGTCAACTCATGTAAGAGTTGGTCACCTTTGATTACTCAGGGTTTTTTTGCCAAAAAAATTTGGTCACCTTTGATTACTCAGAGTTTTTTTGCCAAAACCAAGACCAAGCGAGGAGCAGAAGATATTTTCATATCACACACTGCTGAGGTGCTTATTAGTGAAGTCTTCCCAGCTGTGATCCTCTATAATTTTTCAGCACCTTAGCAGTCCACCCAAAATCAGATAAAATACCATAAAAATCTATAGCTGCTCCTATTAGTGGATGCACACTTTCTCACAAAAGGGCTTCAAAATAAAACATCCTTTTCAAACTAAATACATGTATTTTCCTTTTTTTTTTACCTTAAGATAACCTTCTTTAGTCATGATATGAACATGATGACTGTCAAGCAGAAAGCTGAGGAGAACAACAGTATTATGTTTGCAAAGGAAGTTATTTTTGGAAGATATTTTTCACTTAGGGAAGGGAAAAAAATATCCAAACGAAGTAAACAATTTAGTTCATAATCATCAACACAGGGACTCTTTGCACAGACATTTCCTTTCATAGGTCACTACATTCATTGGATTAGAATTAGTTAGAGGACTGAAAATAGTAAATGACAAAAACTACTGGAAGTAGTAGCCCATGAAGGAAAACACAGCCAGCTGAGGTGAAAATTAGATCACATTATGCTGAACCTACTCCCACCTGTCCTGTAATTCAGGATCCAGTTCACATATGTAGAGCTTGCTATAATGAAACATAAGATCTATTAAAGATTTCATCCGTGGGGAATTGATTCAGCTTGTGGAATTCCTACCAAAAATCAGACAAAAAAGGAATTATTCTCAGATCAAAGTGGGTTTTTTTGGTTCCTGTGTTTTTTTTAAATTATCTTCTGCATAGCTTTAACACTAGCTAATACAGTGTAATGCATCAATACACTATAGCAAATTTTCTCTGCTTTAAATATCACTCTCATTCATACTGTGATTCAATTTAAGAATCATTCAAAGATAAATCTAAATAAATAACAAGCTGGCTTTCAGGCAAACAAATGAATTTGCATTGTTTTATATTCATCATAAATATTTCACCTAATTACTGAGGTACTATGTTCAGAAATACAAAACAACATTATAAATTTATTAGCACTGTCCCTGCTGATTTTACAGAAGTTCTGTGGAATGCAAGAGCCAAAAGTAGAAACAGGCTCAAGAGCATAACCAAAAGAGCAGAGGCTGCATTCAAATGCTAAAGTGGATTGACACCCTCTGCTTTGCTCTGCATATTTACCCCAACCAAAGCTTCCTGCCTTGAATCAGGTGTTATCCTATTTATTCTCAAAACCCAAGGTCAACGAAAGCCTTTTCCTTCTGTTGACTTTCCAAAGCTAAACATCTGAATCAGGGCTGCTTCGAGTATTATCTCCAAAACTATCACAGGAGTTCTTTTTCCCCTCATTGTAAAAATGTGAAAGCGCAAAAGGATGTAACAGCGTTGTTCAAAGGTTTAGGGAGGTCAGCTGCGTGGAGAGAAAATAAGAAGTTCTGCTTAAACATAAAAGGTAGCACGCAGCATTTATCCTCAACATTATTTAAGTTGTTTTAATGGCTCTAAAGGCCATGAAAAATGTTTTTAAAATGTAAATATGTGGGTCTTTTTAGAAGAAGTTATCCTTCTTTGTAAACCACAGTATCACTGGTGATTTATAATTTTCAGAAAATCTTAATCCCACAGGAAACATATAAGAGTTCCTCTTTATTTTTAACCTAATGCTGTATCTAACATGGAATGCAGCTTTTATTATTGGCAAAAAAAGCTATTATTTTTATTTGCTTACAATAAATTAAGGAAAAAAAATCTGAAAGACTGCAAGTACGAAACCATTTTCAGAACAGATTACTCTTTTTCCTTTACCTTTGAAACAACTTCAGATGTAAATAAAATTGTGGTTATCACATTTCCCTAGGGATTAAGTACTCTTACTGTTCAAATGTCATTAATTACCCCTAATGCCGTTATGAACTATTTGGAGATTATCATTATTAAACTGTTAGAGTATTTCTTAATTCCTCACCAGAAAGCCACAGAGTGACTCTCTGAGCCTATCCTCCCCCTCTTTTGTTGAAATAACAATAGCCCAGAGGAATTGTGTCTGCAAAGAAAAAGTCAAGAAACAACAATAAAACACATTTTGTTGGACTAAACGAGCAGTAGAGAGAAGAGTTTGGGTTTTAAACCACGCTCTGTTTCATAAGTGGAGGATCTGGGGCTGGTGCAGCCCCATGGGAGCAGCCAGGGCGCTCTGAGGGATGGGGGATGAAGAAAAATCCCTCTAATAAAAGGGTCTTATCTGTAGCTGGCCTGTTTGGGCACTCTAACATCTGAAAAAATAAGTTTTAGGATCCCAAGGATGTTTCACTGCAGTAAAAAACCGTCATTAGAACAGAATATGGATACTGCACAGACTGGGTTTGGTATCAAAACACTTCATACACAAAAATTCAAAATAGACACATTCTTGTCACAACCTCATCTTTTTTCACAAAGCACTAAAGCAAGGAGGGTTTTAGCACAGTTGTTATTTAACTGTGTCACTTGGCTCTCTCCCTGAATAACCGTGGGGCTGGGAGGGTTTGCTCCACCACAGGGGCCACGTGGTCCTACTACAGCTCTGATCCTCAGCTCTTCCAAGACAAATCACAGGGCCTGGATTCATGTTTTGAAGTCTGTATTTTACTTTGCTATTATTAATAAACTTTTATTTTTCATTCAAATGCACGCCAGCACCTTTACACTCACGTGTTTAAAAACAAAAGTAGTAAGTTTAGCTACAGTTTGGCAAATTTGATCAAACAGGAAAAAGGGTCAAAAGAAACTTTTTAATGACTGCCTGGAAAGGTGGGAACAGACAAAACTAAAGTATTTACTCTCTTCTGGTACTGGAAATCAAGCTACTTGTCATCTCGAAGACACACATTAAAACACATTCCCCTACTTTGTGCTTACACATTAGATTAACTTCTCTGGGAATTTCTGAGTGTGATTTTTTTTTTTTTTTAGCAAAGGGCTGAGGGGGTTCATTGGTTCTGCTTTCTTGGTCTGCATTTCTGTGTCCTCTTTCCTCTGTTCTGGGGGAGTTCCCAGTCCGTGCCTGGAAGACAGTGGGCCAAATTTGGCCAATTTTTATAGGACAGGAGAGCTGACAGGTGATGCTGCCAGTCACCAGCTTTGTGAGTTTATCCCCAGATCAGTCAGAAGGGTTGTTCCCTGGGACACTAAAAAATGGATTGCTGAAAAGCTGTGCTGGATTCAGAAATGGGGAAAGAGCCTGAGAAGGGGGGGGCATCACAGAGTGACACTAATGAGATGGTGTGGTCTGGGATGGGAAAAAAGCTTTTCTCTGCCCCCTTTCCTGATCAGATCTACACATTGCAGAAGCCAGGGCTCCCTCACAAAGCTCTGCTGAAAGGTAACTCAGGGCTGGGGATCTGCTATGAGTTATTCCAGTGAGGAATGTCTGGCTTTTTATGGTTATTTTAATTGGTGACAGTACTCACTGCCTAAAGTACTCAGTCTGAGGTTCCCCCGTGCCCTGCTCCATCCTGAACACTCATCCTGTCTCAGGGCTGCTTTCTCATCCCTGTCAGAAGCTGCTGCCCCATCACTGTCCTTGCTCAGGCATTATCTGATCTGGTCTGGTCTGTGTAACACCAGCCCAGGGCAAGCACTGACATATTTCACCAGAGATTAATACTCAGGCTGCCTGTCCAGAGAGCATGGGAAGTTGATAAGTGCAAAAAGCTTTAAAGCAAACCTGAACTCAACTCTCTTTTTATAGATTTTGTTCACACTAGTAATGAGCAGTTCTGTCCCTTCTTTGGTACATAAAATAGGGTTTATACCAGTGAGAAAGCATCACTGCCAAACTTGTGGGCCTGGCAAAGGAACAACCTTTACACAACTTTTCTTCTGAGCATCTCACAGAATTCTACTACCAACAGCAGCCTTTGCTTTGCAATACTTGTAGAAAACCATCACCACTATGCAGGATGACATAAGGTGACTTCATTTGCCTAAGGACAAATGAATTAACAGCAGCAGCAACATCAATATCTGTTGCCCACTGATGTAAGCACAGCCCTTCCAGGATGCTGAGCAATGGAAATTTGGTGGGCTCCAGACCCAGGGTTGCCTCATGTCTTTGTGCACAAGGCATGGAAAACATGGAAAACAAAGCCTGCATGATTCAGTCTCTCCCATTTTGATGGAGAATCAGGAGCTAAGACCACTGGTGCTCACCAGAGCACTTGTCTTGGCCCCCTTTCATATTACAGATAAAGAATTACCACGGGCTAGTGAAAATGAGCCGTGTCCTTCCCTTAAACTCAGAAAAGAGGAAGGAAGCTGAACTCAGCCGCTCCTCTCTCCATCCTCCTTCATCACCCATCCCTCACAACCTTCTCCTCCTTGCATTGCTCCCACTCCTTGCTCCCCTCCCCTTCCATTTCCCGCTAGCAGAGCTGTTGCTCATCCATCCTATGGCACCACACAGAAAAATCCTTATTTTTTTCTTTCCCAGATTAAACACACAGCAAGACATGACAAGCCCAGAGACACTACCTGGGGGAGGAGACAACAGGCTGCCAATCACCCAACCAGCAGAAAGGCAGTGGGAGGCTGAGGCTGGGAGCCACCACATCTCCCAGTTTACATCCTTGGAGCCTCCATGGCTCCCAGCCCTCATTCCTTGCTTTGCCCCGCTCAAAACCAGCCCACGTGTTGGGCTGTGCCAGAGCTTGGGAGGCTGCTAACCCCCGGCACAGGTCATGGAGAAAGGACTTTCCTTTCATCCCCACAGGCAAATTTGGCAAAAGAAGGCCAGGGAATAATCACAGGACAGTAGTGACTCACTGTTTGTGTCAGTGGAAAGAATCTCTGCTGCCCAGTGCTCCTCTTCTCCCACCTGGCATCACCACCAAAACCACCACACCGACGAGCAAGGAGGTTATGCAAGGCTGTGAGGCCGGAATATTAGCTTACAAAATTCAGGAATGGTGGGAAAGGGCTGCCAGCTTGACTGCATCAGCTTCCCTGGCCTGCTAGGAAAAATAGGTCAAGGTTTTCCAAGGTGACCAACAATTTTGGATGTCCAACTTTGTGCATGTTTAAAAACAAAATAAAAAAAGAAAGAGGAAAAAATTTATTATTTTGGAAAAAACACTAATTGTCTGTCACTGAGGGGGGGAAAAAGGCAGCCAGACAGCTGCGTGTTTCAAGGTCCTTGTGGTTGAGCACCCCAGAAAAAACAAATTACCTTGAGACAGAAGCCCCTGCAAAAAGAAATAAAAAAATAGAAAAGTCAAGCACTGTGTAGAAAACAACGGAGGAAAGCCCGTGGGTAAATAACTAGTGGGAGCTCACAAGAGCAGGGCTCAGGATACATGTGTGTTTCTACTGCGGGAGAGAGAACAATTGAATTACGAGGAGCTCTTAAGCAAGTAAAGTAAACATCTTTTGGCAATTTAGGGCTGCACTTTGAAGCCTGGCGATGTCATACAAATGGTGAAATAGCACGGACACCCTTCTGCTGGCCAGTTTGTTTAATATGGTGAGCCGGGAGTTTTTTGGAGCGCAGCACTCTTTTATGAGCTCACGAGCTGGAGGAGGGAAAGTGTGGAAGGAGCAGGAGGGAGATGTTTAAGCAAAACTGGAGCTGCCTGGAGCTGTGGGAAGCAGCACGAGAGGGAAGGGAGCCCTGCAGCATCCGGGGGGCTGCCACCATGGGAACAGACCCCCAGCATCCCCCACCACGGGAACAGAGCGGGGGAGAAAGAGAGGTATGGGGTGAGGCGACAGGGATAATCACATGAGCGGGGTTAATTGCTATAAATATCAAGAATCAAATCAATATGTCAAGATGTGTGTTCCACTTTTCACATATATGCGGCACGTAAATGAGAAACGGAGAGAGAGGGAGGAAGAGCTAGAAAGAAAAAGGAGAGACTACTAAAGAAATAAGCCCCCCTGTACAGACAGCCTGACGCCAGATGGCTTCTTCTAATAAATATTCAACCTTAACTCAGTTCCCATGTAACTTTGTTGTAAAGCTGCCAGCACACCCACACAGATCTGGGCCAGCAAAATGATTACAGTAGTACAAACAAAATAGTGCAATAGAGGAAACAGGCAGACAGGGTCCTGTATACAGAAAGACAGAGCTGTAAAGATGTGAGTTGATGAACCTTTAGATTTAATACTGAGAAACTTGAAATAATGGCTTGGGCAGAGGGGAGGAAAAGCCTTGGTATGGGGGGAAACACACTGACTTATTTTTTCCTTGCTGTTGCTTTTATTGTTGGGAATACAGAGAACATCGTTCTGCTAAGACAGCAAATGAGGTGCTATAAATCAGTTGCTCTTCTGCATATTTTCTGCATTCAGCTGGAATTCAGATACCTTCCCTGAAATCACAGCTCAGCTTACATTTCCGCTGCTTCTCGTGCTCACACGGGGCACGAGTTAAAAAGGGAGATTTTGTGCACGACATTTGTTGTATTAATTGGGAAGAGAAAGGGGAGGTTTGGTATATTATCCTTAAGAAAACACTGGCAGTGCTCAGAAACATGCATTTCAGTTGTGCGAGTGTTTTTGCCCCAAGCTCTTTAATTTCAAAATTGGATTATGAGATCTGAATATCAGAACACACCATGCTGGCAACCCCAAAACTATTTAAATAGGACCTTGACCAAATCATGATCTTGTGCTAAGATTAGGAGTGGGGGAAAGGCAATGAGAAAGGACATGCTTTGCAGAAAGGCTTCTACTGATGAAGTGAAGCAAGAAAAAAAAAAAAAAGATATTAGAAATTAAATTTTAAAAAGTGTTAAGGATTCATCCTATTGATTTAGTTGCTCTTTATGTAGAATATCTTGAGTTTAGAGGCTTACCCAAAATTACCTGCAGTTGTTTAACAACCACCTATGAGCCAGCAATAGATTAGGGAATTAAATTATGCATTTACTTTGAGAAGAAAACATGAGGCAAAGCTCTTCTTTCTTAAGAACATAACCTTTTGGTGGTAGAACTCGTGATGTGCTCCTGGAAGGACATTATTGTGCATGATACAGAGGAGTATAAATAGAATTAATAAGACAGAAATGAAAAAAAAAAAAGAGGGGTGTAGGCTGAACGTCAGAAAATATTTCCTGGTTTGTGAGAGTCTCCCTCTGCAAAACAGATCGACAAGGAGATGTAGTAGGCTGTAGAGTCAGGCTTTCACCACTTCCCTCGGGAGATTGTCACTGGAGGTTTTAAAAACAAAGCTGAACTCAGCACTAGTAAATATGCTGCAGGGAATAACCCTGTGTTGGGCAAGATATGGACAAGATCAATTAACAGATCTCTTCTATGTCTACTTTCTATTATTTTTGACTGTTGGGAAGAAAAGTTTGCTAGAGAAAAGCCTGAACCTCCCTCCAGCCCCCTGCCTTTTCTTTTTTAAAGAGAACAGACTCTCTGGCATTGCAGGCTCAGCTCTGTTCATTACAGCAGCGACGTCTCTCCCACCAGTTTCCCTCTGCTCACCCTCCATCCCCACTCTTATTGAGAAGCCCTGGAAAGAATGTCCTGGACAGAAAAGAAAGGGGGAAAAAAAAAGATCTGAATCGCTTTTATTTCTGATCTTTCCAGACCCCTTTGTAATATTCATCTATTCTGAGCAGCATTTGACACTTCCTTCCCACCCACCCCTATTAGGAATCAGCTGTGGGTCGCCTCCCTGTGCTCCTTCTCTCCTGCCTCAAGGTGCACATTACAATTCTATTCTTATCCAGAGCACGATAGCATCAAATGAGGGAAGGAGTCTGGGTAAGCTCCACGCCTGGAGAAATGCACACCTTTTGTTTATGGCAGCAGGATGAAAGGCACGGGCTGGAGCCGGACACAAATCTGTCAGCCCTTGGGAAAAGAGGCTGCTAACAACGGCAGCACTGAGTACCCCCAGCACATCAAACAATCCTTCATTGGCTATGCTGGCTTGAAGTTCAACATATCTGTGCTTACCTTAATAAACCAGGCCTGAAAAATCACCATGTAAAGCTTAGAGGTGCTTAGAGGTACAAGGGCACCGCTCAGACTCCTCCGGCACTGAGCTCCATGCTACAAACAGAATTGGATCAAAATTAGGGCTAAATTCAAAGTCAATTTAAATCCTCCACACACACTTTTATTTAAAAATATTGAAGGGAATAAAGCAAAGTGTGAGGATCTCTTTCTTGTGGAGAGGCAGAGAGATGAGCCCATGGTTAAGAGCAGCATTTCCCTGTGGGCTGGGGTGCCATGGCTGGACCACGCTCTCGTACAGCCCAGCCCCTCTGAATCAACACACAGACCCTGATTTTTACATTCACTTCATAATGTCATTTCTATTCGGATTGTTTCATTCACAAGAGAAAAGAGGAGAGGAACACCAGGAGGAAAAGATCACAGAGAAAATTAAAGAGTAAAGAGACCTGGTCAGAAAGAAAATGATGGACACAGAAGGTTCTGTCCCAGCCACTCTGTGTCCTCTCCACTGTCCCACTGTCCCAGAAGAGGTGCCACAGCCTCACTGGCAGGCAGGGCTGGAGTAAGCCTCAACCCTTCATGGCTTCTCAGCCAAGCACCAGAATAAATCAAAGGCAAAAACATGGGAAGAGGTGAAATGTGGGCTTGGGGAGAGAAAAGGGGAATGAGGAAGGAGCTCTGCATTGCCTAGAGGCACCCAGGACACAGAGTATGAAAACTTTCCAGTGAACCACTTTTTGCTGCTCTTGTGTGCAGCTTGGGTGGAATCCCCCATGAAGTCCTTGCCCATGTCCCATCTCCTCCTGTCCCAGAGCAGGGAAGGCAGTCTGGGCCCAGTGCAGCCACAGTGGCTTGGGAAATAGAGAGACACAGAATGTCCTGAGCTGGAAGGGATCTACAAGGATCACAGCCTGCAGTGCTGGAACCAACATCCTCCAGGGCTTCCAGCTGGAAGGAAAGTGGCAGGGTCACTGTCCCAGGGAGGAGCCGGTGAGAGTCAGCTTCTCAGCTATGTAAGCAACCTGGATGAACTCTTTGCTGCCATTCAGCTTCTGAGGGTGCCTGTCTGAGGGATCCCTGTGCTTACAGGCTCAGCACCCTGCTGGAAACCACCAGGATTCATCAGGAATGCAGCTGGGTGCATTACATCCACATAATGCAACTCCCACCACACAGGATTTCTTCAGAGCAGGGTACTCACCTGGCTGGAGCAGCAGCAAATCTCACTATTGCAAACAAATTAAAAAAAAAAAAATAGGGAAAATAAAATTGGCCAAACTTATATTTTTTTGCAAAATTCAGTGCTGTCTTTGAATCACAGGCAGTGATTTTGGACATGAGACTGAGCAGAATGCATTGTTGATGCTCTCAGCCATTAGTTTATAAATTGAATAAGATAGATGTGTTCATTCATATGAACTAATGTAGTTTTTCTTATGAAGGTTTCATATTATACAAATCCATTAGCATATTTACAAATTAATCTTCCCTTAGGAAGAAAAAAGATCAAAGATTTACAGAAGGAAGTGCTTTATTACTTTTAAACTGCCTTTTTTTTTTTAAAGAAAGAGAAAAAGAAATGAAGGGAAATTATGTTGAACCATAAATGTTTCTTTATGACTACTGTACAGCAGCTTTGTGGGAGATTTAAATTTACTAAAGGGCAAGGGGGACTTTAAGCCGTCTATATGAGTTCAGTATTAAAAATATATATACATGACAGGTGCCCATATAAGTTCATGCAGTACAAAATATTCCATAAATGAGCTCATTTATCTGAGTAATTTAAAAAGAGCTTCTGCACAAGGGGAGATATTTAGTATGAATTATAGTCCGTTTACCTTTCATAAGTTTTTTCATCACTTCCCATACCTCCTTTGGTGCTACTGAAAATATCTGTAGTTATCAAGCCTTATATTCAACCTTGCTATTCCCTATTCCCAGGAAAGCCCTACTGGTGAAGTGACTCCACGTTCAAGATATGCAGCTTGTAAAGCCTTGCATGCAAGATTATTTCTTCTTCACCAATGCCAGATAAAACAAGATCAGGCTAAGAAATCTTTAATCTAAGCAAATAGCTTGAATAACAAAGAGCATTCCAGGAAAAGGAAAAAATTCTCTGGGTTTACACCCATCATTTAGACTTGATTCAGTTTTGAAAGATTCCTCCTGTTTTCAAAATGACTTTGGACTGTGGCTGGAAATAAATAGTAGTAGGGCAGCAAGGAAATGAAATGAGATGCAAACTTTTAATGATTTATTAATAACCACTTTCTGAGACATTTCTAACTGCTAAAGAGAAATCAGAACACTAAATACATTAGGATCTTCAAGGGTGGGGGGGTGGAAGGGAGAACTATTGGAAATTTATGAAAATAATGGAAAATTTCCAAGGCTAAAAAACACCTGACAACCAAAGCACATTTTAGGTAGAGCTGCTCCTGCCTTGGGACAGGAGTTGCAGCTAGATGACCTCTGAAATCCCTCCCAGACATTAGCTTTGTACTTCTATGTTGAAATGTTTGCAGATCTTTTCCAACATGTACCATTAAATTATTTTTTAGTCCTTTAGGATATATTCCAAAGGAAAATTTCAAGGCTATTACCAAGACTACAGTTAAATCACCACTGATGAATAGAATAACACTCATTTTCTCATGATCACTGCACTCACTCAACTATAACTTTCACTTCTTGGAGCTTGCTGAAAAAGTGATGTTAGATTGAAAAGGATCAGAAACATCCACCTTTCCTGGAGCACAAGGAACCAAACTGGACTTATTCTTTTACCTAGCACTCCTCTTCCAAAAAAATCCTCTCCCCATCCATCCACATGCCACCTATCCTCATGAAAAACACACACCTTGGCAAGTTTTGAAAGAAGGATATCCACTCTGGAGCTGACTTTAATTGCAAAATCCCTCCACATCCTCCTGCTCCCATGCTGGAATGCTCTGCCTGAATAACCAAGCAACTTCATCCCTGTGTCTTTCCCTCTTTTTCCTGGGGGAAGCTCTCCAAAAGGTTTCCCTGTAATAGTTGGAGGGGAAGTTCAGTGTCATTTTTTGTTTTCCTTCAGACGTTGCATTTGGCTATCAGAGTGCTCACAGTTAGCAAACCAGGACTCTTCAACGTCTCAGTCAACCCACTTGGGAAATCAATAAAAGATAAGACTTCCCATGTTTCAGTGCTATGAGGGTTGGCAAATGCTTCTAAAGTGCTTTGAAAACCTGGAAAGGTGCAATGTTCTTATAACGGCCTTAATGCTTTGTAGTTCTGCAGAATATTTTATTCCAAAGCTTGAGTTTTTACAAGTAACTAACCCTAACTACAACAGTCCTGTGAGATGTCTGTAAATAAACAATAATGTTCAGGATAGTGCTTAGTCCATCATATCTTTGTCCAAAATACTGACGTCAGACACTGTAATTTATCCTTCATGTGATCTTCTAGTCCTGCTGAAGTCTACAAAACCTTTTTGTTGGAGATATTATTGCCAAACCTACTCAGCAGATTAATGTTAATTATCTTAGGGCGGGAAAGTTGTGTATTACTTGAATTTTGGCTCACCAAAAAAAAATGAATAAGCAAAGAGGTATGTCCTAGAGCCAGCAGGAGAGAAAACAGTAACTGAGGTTCAACTGCAGAAAAAAATATTAAATATATACATATCTATCACCACAAAAACCCTTAGACTAATGTTCTCTCAGTTCAAGAGGCATTTAAGGTTAGGACCTTACACTTTCCAGTCATTCCTCTCTCCAGCCATCACCACCTTGTTAAGGATACTGACTGCAACACACATGTGAGAGGAAGTTTGGCACCACAAGTTTTCCAGGTGAAAAAGTGTGTCATCAATGAAGAAAAATTACCAGTCATTAAACTGGAGTGCATGCTGTGCATGCCTCTTCAATTCAATACAGGGAATTAAGAAGTCAAATGCCTGTGGCATTAAATATGAATGATGAATGCAAGAAATAAAATAAGTAGAAGAGAAATCTATGTGTTTCATTACATGAGGTAGCTGTGCCACTGGCACCTTTTGCTTTTGTATTAAAAAAAAAAAATTGGTCTAAGATTAGAAAGCAAAGAAAACTCGGTTTTTGAGGAAATTCATGTACCATTGTAACGAGATTAAAACATAAAACATTTTCTAATCTGAGTTCCATCCTAACAATCTGAAACCATCACAGAGTATGATAGTATAAGAACCAGAAATTGAGGAGAATAGCACATACATCTCCCGTCACAACGGGCTTCTAAAAGAACAGCCAATATTTAAGGAAAGAACACAAACTACAGCAAAAGAGCAATGTCAGAAGTGACACATTATCCCATTTTAAGGCTTGTGTCTGACTCCTGCTCAGAATAGGAAGGATAAACAAGATGAGCCACAAAGGCTTCTGTGTGTATCACAAAGCACACGGCATGGGAAACCACTTCTGCCTCTCTCCGACGGAAATGGTTTCTTTCATCTCCGATCAAGTTTCAGAGGTATTTTTATTTATTTACACATGAAGGGCTGTGAACCAAATTCACCCCATCATTTCATACAATAAACTGAAAAATGCATCTATTCAGCAGCCTCACCAAAACACAGAGTTTGGAGTTGTGTCCCTCAGGTAGTCAGATGTCATCTGTGCCCAAGACATCTCTCTGATGAACATCTAATATTGAGCGAAATTCTATTAATCCTCTGAATGTGGTAGAACAAGTGACTATGCCCTGAAAAATGAGAATTGAGAACAGCCAGGTAACATCTAGAGGTGCTAAGAAAGAAAACAAATATTCAACAAGCTGGTTGAATATTTTTCAAGATGATGAAGATGAGGGAGAAGAAATTCTATGAACAAATCATCAATTTCACCAAAAATTGAGGTAAAAATAAAGCAGTGCTTGGAAATAGAATGTATTAGTGAGAGTGTGTTTGTGATTATTTTCTTGCTTGTTTGGTGATTATCAGGTTCCCAGACAATGTGATGCATAGAGAATTGAATATCAATAAATTCTGATCCATTTTATATTACTTAATAATATTTCTGGAAAGATAATGAAAACAGAAACTTCTTGAAGACCAGGAAAAGTTTCTGTTCCAAATGAGCTGGTTTTGAAACCCTGTCTGAAACATTACAACCCATTATTGATAAAATTAAATTCTATCGATTTTTGAGGACAATTTTTGAGGATGGCATGGATCACATCCCAATTACCAGAATCACTATGGAGGAAAAATCAGCAATTTGAACCAGACACTCACCAATGCCAGAGCATCTGATATGGGGCTCCTTTAAATCACTTAATGCAGACTGGCTTTGTGCAGGCACCAAGAAAGGGGAGAATATTGCAATTAATCCCCCAAACCCCAGGTATTGGACATTTTACAGGCACTGTATCCTTTTATGAATTCAACATGGTCTTTAACATTTAACATGTGCTTTGTTGTGGGAACTGGGTCACTGGGAGTTTTCACAGTTTTGGTTTGTTTGTTTTTATTTTCAAAATTGCAATTGTGGAAAAATCACAACTCCACCAGCACCATCCACCACATCCCTTAATATGTTTGATGGAATAATTCAGGTGGCACAGGCATCTTTGAGAATTTCAATCTGAATTAATTTTTTTAAATAAGATTTCTTTCCCCCAGTGCCAAAACTGAAAATGATGTAAGTGCAAAAATCTCTGTAGTAAATTAGTGATAAAAGAATAAAACAGTTAAACGAATATATTTTTCATGCTTGAGGGCTGTGTGTTTAACAGTTTTCTAACTGTTCATTCATTTATATAAAAATACTTTGGTTATTATCTACTTGAGTTGAAATTAGATATTTAATTGACTGGAGGGAATGAAATCCACTCACTTTTAAATAAAGCAATGATTTAAAAATATTCCTGTAAAGTGATTTGTAAGACCACACCAGCACTAGTTCTTGGCACACGTCCTTGTCTGTGTATATATTTTAAAAGCATGGTTGTTTTTACAAATGTAGTACTGTGAGAGCTAACTTCTTCAGAAACATGTTTATCTTAATTAGGAAAGTCAACAGACTTCTAATGGGAAGAAATGCGTATTTTTCTCTGTGGTATCTAAAGCATCAAAGGCCTCGTTCTCATGCCAAACCAATCTTCCTTCCTGCCTGCCTTTCAAACCCAGGTGATTGCAGACAGCTGAGCAGACATTTTCCCAAAAGCTTCTATTGACCTGGCTCCAGTCCTTTCCCGTGCTCTGTCTCCTTTTCTATCCGCATGTCACTTCTCTTTCTCTTTCTGTGTATTTGTTGTATTTTTGCCCGAGGAAACCTAGGGATATTCATGGCACTGAGGCAAATAATGTGGAATTAAAAACTAAATTCTTCAGGCCTTATCCTAGCAACAGGACCATCACCATCTGTTCAGAGGACAGGACTGCCATTATCCGCTGCATTCTTTGTACGTACTCCATCACCTGTGAGGGGAAAAACATTGCCCCTTATCCTGGGGTCTTTGTCTAAAAACAAAGTTGTCTGCTGCTCTCTGCTACCCATACATTTCATAAATGTGATATACAGTACGTTGGAAGGGATTAGGCAGCAATAAAAAGCCTTAAAAGCTTAAAAGGGAAAAAAAAAACCCTAAAGGGAGGACATCTGCATGATAAACAACAAAAGCAAATATTGTTCAATTTAAATAAACAGTTGAGATTAATTAGTAAAAGTTCTTACAAATTCTTATATCTACTACCAATATCAGGGATGCAAGCACCATGCCTTTCATTTTGGGAGAATTTTACAGCAGTATCAGAATTGCTGTTAGGAATTTAGGGAGCTTTTTAATTTAAACAACTGATTTGAAATCTTTGTTCCCAATGTGCTGCAAAGGCCATTTTGGCTGCACACAAACATGTCTGCAGCTGAAGTCCCAAAATGCAGCAACAAAATCTGAAGGGCTGCATACCTTTTACCTCAGGAAAACATGAAGTTGCTCAAAGAGCTCAAACACCCTACAATTTAATTTGAAATCCTCATCTTTTACCCTCTAAGAATAGTACTCCTTATTCCTCATTTACTTCTGCTTCGAATATTTGAACATGGGTACAAGTTCATGATGGAGGAAGAGGTAAAAAATCAGGGAATTAAAAGAAAAAAAATATTCCTGGAAATCAGAGCAGCAGCCTTGACCTCAAATTATGTTTTCAGTTTAAAATTATAATTTATAAAAGCTGGTTGACTGGCTGTGTCTGTTTATAAGTGGCATAAAAACAACAAAGCTGCAGTCATATTTATTTCTCAGGGCTTACAGGCACATTTGTGGTGTGTAGCTTGGCAACAAAAACTGGTAAAAATTTGCCTGCTCCCACCAAATCTCCAAAGTGCTCAGACCATCCCTTTACAGCCATAAGTCTGAAGGTCCAGGATGCTGCATCCCCTCTTCCCCAGGGAATAAAAGGGCAGGGCAGAGCAGAGCCACCTGATCTAATTCCCCTCCTCTTCCTCTCCCCAAGAGGTGCAAGTAAGGATGGAAATCTATAGCCTTAGATTTGCAAGGGAAATTCTCTGCTTTCCACATTTTTCCCTAGTTTTTTGGTTTGTATTTTTTTTTCCTTCCAATTTCATTGACTATCTCAATTGCTTCTGCTTTTCTGCAAGTTTTGAGACTGGCAGATAAAATTTACCACCTTATTTAGTGGATCACAGGATTTCCTGGATGGCCATTCAACAACACCTGACCTCAGAGGCTGGACCCATCACATCTTCCTTTTCAAGAAAAAAACTGAGTCAATTCAGTTCTCTTACAAATATTCACAAGGATTGAAAGGATTCAAAGGGAACAAAGAAGAAATAGCATATCATTAAAAAAAAGGAAAAAAAAAAACCCACACACCTAAAGCTTGCCCTAAACTATTAATTTGTTGCACTAATGAGTTTCAGACCTTGGTACCAAACAAGGACTAATGGTTTGCCTCAGCCAAGCAGACACCCAAATTTTGGTGAGCAAAATGGTCCAAAGCAGAAATACAGAATTTTTTTTTCATCTCACAGTATCTGGGAGGTTTTTTTACTATGGAATAAATCATCAGCTCTTCTACAAGATTTCATGTGAGAGGGGAATTTTCCTTGGAAGCAACAGAGGTCCCTTGGCTCTGGATAGAGGCTGGTGCATTAATTCTTCTTGCTCTGCATCTAGGTGGCCCCAGATAGGACACCACTTTGGCCAAATATGAATATAATTGCTCTTTTGAAATTGCCTCTCAATGGAAAAATCTGTCTCAAATGGCACTACTTCAGTTTTGTCAACACCAACATAAAG
The DNA here is from genome assembly GCF_022539315.1 of Serinus canaria. Classification (NCBI taxonomy): domain Eukaryota; kingdom Metazoa; phylum Chordata; class Aves; order Passeriformes; family Fringillidae; genus Serinus; species Serinus canaria. Next base: position 3,241,219 of record NC_066321.1, read on the forward strand.
ATTTATTTTTAAAGCCTTTGAAGCATTGTTTGGATTTTGGCTTTCTTACCATACTGCTAAACTTCTCATCTCTGCATTCCTCCAATATTTCATGGAAGTCATAAACTGTTGTACATATTTAAAGACCAGAACCGACATTGCCTTCCCTTTAGAGAACAAAATACCTGTATTGGTATTCACATAATCTTACCATCATTCCAAACCAGCTTTTAACACAAAGATAAAAGCATTGTGTTTCACATGGAAAACTGGAGGATGGTGAAGGAAGGGGGAGACAAGAACATAAAGGTACTGAAAGCAAAACTCACCTTTCAGTCACAGATTTAAATTTCTAGCAGTGCACAATTGCAACACAGAGACTGAACTAATGAGGCTCTCCATACTTTTCTAGTTTCAAGGAGGAAGTTGTTTGTTATTTAAGACAGAGAAAGAAATCCACTAATTAAAATATTCTGAGATGAATGGCAGCCTCCAATTATTTTCCTGATTTGACACAATCTAGTAACACAACAACATAACAATGTTTTACTCAATATCATGGGATTTTGTAAAAACAAAGTACAAACTGAATTGGAATTTTGAGGACAACAACAATAGAGTGCTCCCAGGCCAACTCGTGGTTGGATTCATCTCTCAGTTTAAATGAATACAGAAAGGAACAGAAGAAAGCTTGATGTTAAGGAATAAGTGACTTTTCAGAAGACTAAAAGTTGTGAAGGAGAGTGTAAACAGGCAATAAAGGTTGCAATTTATTATAAAATCATTGAATAGGTTAGATTGGAAAGCACCTTAAAGCTCATTTCATTCCACCCATTGCCATGGGCAGGGACACCTTCCCCTATCCCAGGTTGCTCCAAGCTTTGTCCAGCCTGGCCTCGGACATTTCCAGGGATGAAGCAGCCACAGCTTCTCTGGGCAGCTTGTGCCAGGGCCTCAGCCCACCTTTTTTGTAGCTTATGTGCAATTTTAACAACTCTACTCTTATAAACAATTTACATGCACCTCATCTCCAAACCGCTCAGTATCCGCAAATACAATAAAGCCCAGAGCTCAAGTTTTCCCCACTCCAAACCCCACTGCAAGGCAGCAAAAAGTTTGCCATCCAGCTTGATATCTGCATACAGATAGCTGAATAAACCTCCTCTCATCTCAAGTAGAATATAATGCAGAGCCACAGTAGCTGCTGAGAGCACACCCAAGGTCATTGATGAGTGAACTGAGGGGTCTGCAGGGGCAGGAGTTGGGCTGTTCTAGAAGGGCTGGTGTGACAGGGACCCAGCAGAGCTGCTAGCCACGTGGAGATCTCTCACTGCATGACACACTTGGGTTTGGCCACTTAGAACAAGCTGTGTCTCAGTTTTACCATTAGTAACATGGATATTAAACATTTGTCTCCATCCTGATGCAGTGCCAGGAATTTCTGTTTTACAGGAACATTTTGAAAGCTATAGAGGAATAGAGATGATGGCTGTGGCTATCAAGCCAAAGCTTAGCTGCTGGTGTAGTGTGTAAGCATAATGATAATGGGGAATGGTAAGGACATTTTAAAAGCTGCTCACTGACAGCTCCAGCTTTGATTCACATCTCCAAGCTGCCCAGCCAATTACTAAGAGAGGAGGTGGGAAAAATAAATAAAAAGCTCTTCTTGTCACATAGTGCTTCTTCAGATGGACCTGATAGGCCTGTAGATGAATACAGCTCACAACCAGCTGCACGAAAAAGGGGCAAACAAAGGTAGAACACCATTAATTATGGATTTGGTTTCACTGAGAAGGCCACAAATACAAGAGCAGCTCATGGGTTTGGAATCTTGGATGACACTCTGGGGCCATGGGCACTGATAGTGATGCTGTAGGATTTTAGCTTTTATATTTTCCATATATCTGTAATCCTGCAATTCTTTATAACTCCAAACTCCATATGGAGTGTTAGCTACTGCCTTCCCATATTGGTTAGACAAAGCAATTCCTCTCTAGGCCTGGGAATCGAGGACACCTCACTGTCCAGGTCTGGAGAAGTATAAATAAAGTGAGTTGGGGGAGAAGCAAACTTGGGGTAAACGACTTCATTACCTGGAGCTGCAATTGGAAGATTGACACACATTATGCAAATGGATCAAACTTAAAAAGTGTGAGAAACTCATGACCCACAGTCCCTTTTGGGTGTAGCCCCTCAGGGAGGGTTCATCTGCCCTTAACGTACCTGAAGGCCCCTCAATAAATATTTCCACTTTTATTCCCTCAATCTTGTGTGGGCTCTGTGTTTAGGGAAGCCCTAGGAAAGGAGGAGTGGTGCCAGGGCAGGGCTGCCAGAGGAAGGTGGGAGCCCAGGAGGCAGGGCTCGCCGCTGGAGCGGGGCTCTGCAGCCCCAGCCCGGCAGAAACGGCTTCTGTTGCTACTGCTAATGATGAATACCATATGCTTGGCTCTTGCTGCTAGAAAATAAGTTACGTTGCTGCTGCCTGAGAGTGAATCAACTCTTTTCTTTCATTAAAAATAGACGCTGGTGCCCATTCATGTTTCCTCGGCACTAGCACACGGGCAAAAATGGTTTTTAAAATAATCAAAATATCCTCCAACTGTAGCTTTTTTTTTTGCCTTTCACTATATCACTCCCTTGTTCCATTTCAGATACAGCATCTCTTTTCCCTTTAATCCTGAAACAGAGGAGAGAAAGAATTGATGTGATCATTCATATAATTTTTTTCCTTCTGTTACTTTAAACCACTTCAATTCACTGTGGTTAAAACATAACTTGTGATTGGTGGCCTTGATTTGGGAAATCCTTCTTTAGATGTGGGAAAAAGAGATGTTTGCTGTAGACATCTAATTTTATTCAGCCTCCCACTATCTGAAAATCAGCTCTTACATTAAAGTCATTGTCCACCACTTATTAATTTATCAGTGGAAAGGAGCCTCTTGGATTCACTTGTTTTCATTTATAGCTTCATATATAAACAACTTACTTTGTGATTTCACTCAAGGTGATCAAATCGCAGGACACACAATTAATTAAATTAAGATGGATCCTGCAGGCCTATCCACTCAAATACCAAAGGAATATTTCAAATTTTCGTAATTTTAAACTGTTTCCTTCACAACTGTATACTCCGTGATGTTGTGAAACTGAAAAATATTTTGGCTTTATTGATATTTTCAAATAAACATCCCTCTCCATTTTACAGGTACATTAGCATATACATACATATGGTAACAGGCTTTAACTGCTCTGTGGATGCTCAAACACAAAAAGCAGAGATTTCAGATTTTGACACATCTTTTTCTACTTCTGGGGTTTTGCTCAGATCAGTTTTCACCAGTCAAATGAAGCAAAGGTCCTGAGGAGCAGCACAGTGTCAGCACAGGTAGAAGGAGAGTGACACAACTGAATGCCACAAAAGACCCCTTCTTCTTGCTTCTGACAAAACAAACCTGCATATTATTTCAAAGCCTGCCATAAAAAGAAAACTGGAAAGATTAAAAAAAATAATAATAAAAGGCTGGCAACAAGCCTTTAAAACGGAGACAACCCTTTGCAGCACCTCTCCCTGTTTATTTTATGCCAAAACAATTTCCTATCCACCTGTTCATAAAAAACGATAAGGGCTAAAAGTATCCAGTAATTGTGAATTGGAGTCTCAGGGAAAAGGAATATTTTGGCACACAGCCTGTAGGAAAAAAGAACACAATGTATTCCTTCCCTCATACGTGTAGCAACTACAGGGGATCATTTTCATGCACTTCAATAGGCCACTGTTAATGATCAGCAGTTGATTGGCCAAATTAACCCCAGGTCTACCTCCAAAATGATTATGATTGCATATCATAATTAACGATGACACTAAGGATATTAGGCTCAGAAGGGGTTTTGTTTGTTTGAATGAGTGATGGATCATTCCATTCAAGGGTAGATGTTCGTGGCATGCTTTGGGCTTGTGCATTTCCAGGAAACCTTGGAGATAATCTCATGGCTGATGGTAATTCTGGAGAAATGGGAGAGGGAGGGGGGGGGTCCCTTCTGGATTTTAATCTTATTTCTTCCCTTATGGAATGGAATTAGCTCAACACTTCTTGGTTGAACTCTAGTCTATCATTTTATTTAAATGTATCTAAGCAGTCATTGTCAAGTCTAGATGGAAGTACTAGGTTGGCAAACTGAATATTGCTGTCTACAGGCAGCAAGGAGTGTCTGCAGCAGGTAGTTAAGGCCTTAGTAAAAGGCAGGCTTTATGTGCAATGCACCAAGGAAAAGGAGAGGACTAAATTCCCGACCAGACCCAAGCTGTGATCCCAAAGTTTGGGAGTCTGAGTGACCAGTGATCTAAACCTTGTCTGCCACTCTCTCTAAAATAAACAGGCACCTAAAGTCACATCCCTTGAATTTAATAGCTCCTGAAATTTGGCTCTGGTTTTAAAATTTGGATGCAATCACTTTGTTTGTGTCCTCTCACCCTCTTCCTTCCTGAAAAGATGAACACCTCTAAGAGCAGTTTGGGGGTTCTGAAGCTGAATTAATGAACAGCCCCAAACACAGAGCTGACACACGTGGCTGGAAGGGTTTGCTGCAGAAGGCTCTAGAAACCTGAAATACAACAGGATTTACCTTTCAACCACCTTTCCATTCATGTTTAAAACCTCCAGAGTGAGGAAAAAAAACCTAACTTGTGGCTAAATCATTCCTGGACAGGCAATTCAAAGCAAAGTTCGGATCTTTTCGAAATAAGCTGCACCCTCTTGATCTAAAAGCAGAGACAAGTGAACAAGAGGCATGGCCCCTGAGGTAGTCCTTGCACTTCTCAACATGATCTTCCTTGAAAATCTGCCCCCACAGCACCAAAATTCTTAAATCAACACACTTCCTGAGAGCGTGCAACGTATCTGTTGATGGGTTGTAAAAATTATACAGAGGGTGTGTTACTGCATGGGCAAAGCATGATCTTCAGCACTGGATTTATCAAGAGATTTATGCATGGTTTGGAGAGAAAAAACAACCTTTTCTTATATTTTATTTTTTCTATTTTCCTCCTCAACATGCAGCTGATCTGCATGTGTAACTTTAGAAGAATTCCTTCTAATGCCATGTAAGAGCAGATTAAAAGCTTTTTCTCTCCATCCATCAGATACAAATTTGAAGCCTCAGAGCAGCAGTTCAAAACTGATATTTGCCACAGAGAAAATTTGTCCTAGGAAAGAATTACCCTTTACCTGTTACTGGAAAGCTGATAGCAATAACAGTAATCTCTCTATCCATAATTTCATTCCAACTGCACATCACCTATGGAAAATAAATATCCAAGTGAAAAAAAAAAAAAATGGGCTGCAGTTAATGTTCCTTTTCTTTCTTTTTGTATTTACTTTTACACTCCAATATTCATACAGCAATTTACCTACAATTAAAATAAACCAGAGGTTCACAAGTCAAAATACAAATTGTGAGTTACTTAGTATTTATTTTTTCATTCTTCTAAGTGCATTATTTTTCATATATATTTATAGGTGTATGTGTATAGGTATTTGAGTCCTCTTATGTAGCCTAGAAATAAACATCAGAATTACTTTACCTCCCCACTTTTTCCCACTGCTATAGTTTTAAATACAGCAGCTACTTGACAGAGTATATTGATGGGTTTTAATCACTGCTGAACATTTCCTGTCTGTTTGTAGGCACTCAGAGAAACCCAAGGGGCATCATTTACAAGAGTCCAAACTGAAGAGATTTGACAAGATGTCACAGGGAATAATCCAAGAATTATGAGGGTAAAAACAGATATTGAATAGCACAAACCAGTGCAGCCCTGGCAGTTTAGCAATGCCTGTAAAACCAGAAGAATCTCTTACCAACATGGCATAGTTAGAACAAATTATTTAGGAAATCTTTGTGGAAAGCTCAAACAGTACTAAACTCCACCTGAAGAGTACAGACAAGTTTGAGAGAAGGGGAGAGAAAAACCACTGATATCCCAGTGTTTCCTCATTTCTCAAAAGATGATGTAATAAAACCTTGAGAGTTTTTAAAACTACACTCAAAAAATAAAGGTAGAATGGCATTTCCATTTTCTTGTTAGAAACTATTTATAAAAAGAGTAATTCAGCTTTCCTCAGTGTTTTATGGCTCACACAGGAATGGAAATTGTGGCACAAGTTGGAAAAGATCCTATTTGCTTCTCCAAGCCCAGGAGCTGCAGATGAGTTGTTTGCATCGAGGCAATTCTGCCTCGCTTTACCTGGGCGCTCCCTTCTCCAGGCATCCAGAAGCAAAGAAAAGCCCAGGTGACATGGACAGGCCACATCTGTCCAGATGTGAACGTTGCTGTACACATGTGGCAGCAGCAGAGGTGGCGATTTGGCAGGTGGGAGCTCACAGTAGGACCAAGCATCTACAGGAAAGGATCCAGGTCAGAGAGGTGACAAGGGAGCTCAGGAGCTGGGGGTGATGGGGAGAAAGAAAACATGAATAAAAAAGGAGTTGACAAGAGGAATGCTGACTCTGAAAAAGAGTCAGAGGAAGAAAAAGGGGAGAGAAATCCAACATGAATTATATTGATTAGGGGATATGAACACCACCAGAAAATAATATGAGCTGGGGACATTATTACTCCCTGTGGTCCTGAGAGCTTCACCTTCCCATTTACAGAAACCTGCATTCCTTGACTGCAGACTGACAGGGAGCAGGTGAAAGGGAGAAGGTGTTGAAGGACTGGGAGGAGGGAAAGTGGCTGCAGAGATGCATTAGAAAAACTGGGTTTTGACAGGGTGCTATGTATAATTCAGCACAGAAATGCCCTTGACAAGGTCTGGAGTGAACCCCCCAAAAAAGTCCTCCTTGTGTGCTCACAGCTCGATTCCCAGCTCAGCAAGTTGCTAAGCCAGGGCCTTGGAGAAGGGAAGTTGATTCCTCTGGTAATGGAAAATGCCTGTGAGGAAGGAGAAGACATACGTGCATTGTGAAGAAAAAAGACCACAGCCCCTGGATTTATTATATACATAATAATTAATAATGACCCAATTTTTCCTATTCCAGATTTCAAAATTCCTAACTCACTTTAATTAAGTTCACTCTAAAAATAGGATGCTGTAGAACAAAGAACTTTTTTACTACTTCAAAAATGAAAGCTTACTCACTAGTTAGGATTTTCCCAGCTCCCCCTGCTTTGGTACAAAGAGCTATTATGACACGATATAAATGCGCTATCAATGGGAGACATTTTTAGATAAAACTTGATAATGTAACATTTACTGATTCCATCTGTCAAGACAGATAAAGAGAGTGAGACTTCATAGCAAAACACCCAGGAAACATATAGGGAGCAACAAAATCAAGTGCAGGCAGTGCAGACCCCAACTGGGGGCTTTCAGTCTGAGTTAAACTTTTCTGCCACAGACACAGGGCCCACTTTCTGCACCAGAGTGGTTCTAGGATCTCCACTTTCAACAATACAATTGTATTTACTTGACAGCATTCAGAGCTTATTGACATTATGCATTTTTAAACCTCCTAATTCTGTCTTCTGCACACAATTTTAATGGTGAAGAGCAATATGGGGCTACAGAGCTGCCTAAACACACAGCCAGTCCAGTGAGACCTCCTTCTCTGAGGCCCAGCAGCAGCACTGAGCTCATAAACACAGCTCAGAAGCCCCACATTCCCCTCCTGAGCCACAAACCTGATTTAAATTCCAAGCAAAGACCAGCATGCCCAGTGAAGAAGAGCAATTGCTCTTTAAACAACTTTTGTAAATGCTTCCTGTGCCAAGGAGGGAGCGCAGAGTTTGCTTAGGTGAAATAAAGCAGACAGACAGACCTCCCCACACCCTGCTTTGCTTCCAGGATTTCAGTAATGATCAGGGGTGTGCAAAGAAATGAGAGCAGTGGAAGTGCCAAAGGTATCCCTTGGAGATGTGAGTATCCTGTTGTCATGCAAAAGAGCTCTTGAATGACAAAGAAGCAGAGCCCAATTACAACTGGTTCCATGCTAATCTGAGCCCAGGTCTGACTGTAGGCTTTGGAGGGTGTTGTGGTGTCCACAGCAATTAATTCACCTCTTCCTCCCCAAAACACGCTAGGAAATTAATCTCCATTGCTGGAATTAATTTGGCACTTGAAGATGCGCACACACTCTTTGGGGTTACCTGGCAATGGTCCTGAGGTCTCAGCTTGGGTCTCAGCAGGGAAGAGGCGCCTGCTGCTGCCTCATGGAGGCTCAGGAGCACCACTGCCACGGAAATCTGCACTGCCCCATGCCTGCCCTGGAGAATGGAGCTCATCCCGACCTTTTTTGGGGAATGATGGGCACCACCAGGCAAGGAGAAGACTGACATGGACCAGGATGGGGCCTTTAAATGGATGAGCTCCCAATATTGGTGTTAACACAATTTGTTCATTATGGCTGCACAAAGATACAATTTAAGGACAAATTTAAAAAAAATTAAGAATGAATTCAAAGTGAATAAACTCTTTTCAGGCCTTTATAAATAAACATGAACACCTTGCTGGGTTTGTGATAAGTATGAACTTAGAGGTGCTAAGAAATCTTCAAGGTACAAGCTTAAAGAGAAGTCTGCTCTGTAAAGCAAGTTAAAGTCACATTTTAAGTGATTTTGGATTAATTTTCATATGTTTGGGCACAGAAGGCCTCCTAAAAACCATTCTCACTGGAGCTTGAATTCTAGTTAATGAGAAGAATTTTACATGCCAACAGTCTTAGACTGTTCAGAAGTATTCCAATTATCTTTTTTTGCTTATATGACCAACTTTTATAATTGTGTACAGAAAGTTCACCAAAATTTTAATATTGCCAGCCTTTAATGTTGCAAACTCATCCTGCCAGATGATATCAGGAAACCAGGAAAAGTGTGAAACTGACATAGAATTTTGGTTATGAGAGGAGATGTATAAATGTTTCCTGGAAATCTTAATTTCAAAATATTTCTGAAAATAAGTAATCCTCCTAAATTATGTTGGAAATCAAATTTTTAAGTTTAAATATAAAACTAGCCTGTTACAAAGATGTCACAATACACCCTGGGATAATTTATGAAATTTACACCGATAAATAAAATTTTTCTTATGGCTATGGTTAACTTTAGTTATAACCAATCCTTCTCTCTCTCGGCCTCTGAAGGTTGAAGTTTGTTTGTGAGCTTTTGCTCACAATGACATTTCCATCACATCCATGGGGCAGAAAGAAGCTCTGCCTCCCCAAACCTGCCCCTGGCAGCACTAGACTCTGCACAGGTCACACAACAAGATTTTGGTCCTGGGACAGCATCTGGAAAGCATTTGCTCTACCTCTTCACTACTTTTTCCTGCAAAATCCCCACTTTTTAGAACAAAGCTAAAGTGATAGGTAGGGATCTGGTAGAGATAACCCTCTTGCATCACATCTGACTTGTTATTTTAATTTTAAAAAGGTTCATATCCATCACTTCAAATTAAAAAAAATACCTCTTTGCCCTAACCAAAACTTAATTTTCTGAATTACAGCTTTTTTTTTGCTTGGTAGAGAGGGGGAAAAAAAAAAAAAAAAAAACACTGCTTGAGAAATGGAATTTTGCCCACAGACTGGTGACTACAGATCACATTTCTAGTGGGCTTATAACCTGCTCCAGTGAAAACATAATTTTTAATTTGCTTTTAGGGTTATTTATTTTTTTTATTATTACACTAAGGGTTTATAATTTAACGTCAAACATAATTTTGCAGGAATTACGAGGCTGCACTGTGATGCTGGAGATAAGATGTATGGGACTGGTTGGCACGGCCTCAAACTCGGTTTCTAGAAAATGGATCACTGATTGGCAGGCTGCCATCCCATAGACTGCTCAGTGCAACTTCACATCAAACAAGATATCTTTTGCAGAGAGTTATTCACATCATCCTCCCAGACAGGGCTAAGAAAATAAGACATCTCTTAACAACATTGTGTTTACCATTTCACACCATACATGCAATATTTGATGTTAGAATAGCTCGATAACATCAAATTTCTGCAGTTCTTATTTTCTTAAAAAAAGGTATTCCTAAATGTTTATGCCTTTAAAAAAATAAGGCTTTTCATGTAGCAATTAAAATCCTAAATTATTTGTCATATCACTTCATAAAAATCACACCAATTTTGATTAATTGTAGTTCAGCCATTTAAGAGCTGAAAAAACATGACATTTTACTATGATGTCATTTTCCCATTCATTCCAGTGGTAAAAGTCCACCACCACAGCTACAGTAAGAATAATATAAAAATTAAAGCATGGAAAAGATCAGAGGAAATAATTTTGACAATGAAGTAATTTCCTAGATTGGTTTTTAAGTATGACTTCTTTGTCAGCTTTAAATAAAAAATAAAAGATGCCATGATTTTATTGAACTTGCATGGGGAATGAGTAATGTGCATTTGTAAGAAGTGGTGTCACTCCACTTGAAAATCAAACCATATGCTTGAGCCCAGCTAGAGAGAACACCCCAAGAGTAAATCCAAATCAAACATCTGAGCCAAAGTGTGATGCCTTCAGAACCAAGGACTCCTAAATATAAAACCCACAAAAAAGTAGGATGACGAGGTCAAAGGCAATTCCATGACTAATGGACAATATAGCCTTTATTCAAATTTTTGTCCAAAACTGTTATCAGTACCCTACATTCCCTATCTGAAATGTCTGTAAATATCGAAGAATTTTCTTCTAAATCAGTATTTTCAAATTTTTTACTGTTGATTTGGGGTTTTTTTAGTATTGTTTTTGAGAGCAGTTGAAAGTGAGGCTCTTGCATATGTTTGTATTTTCATAGGTGCCAAACTGATGCTAGGATCCAATCCAACTGCTTTTGAAATCAATTGGAATTTTTCACTGGACTAGAATTCAAGCATCTGTTATTAGCAATTTCAGAGATGGAGAGCAAAAAAAAAAAAAAAAGTCAAAAATAACCCAAAATGTGGTGTCAGGACACCAAAATTTTCTCTGTTGCCTTAGTTCCTCTAGAATTTGTGTCACTTGCAAACTGATTTATTTCCCAGAAGGATACCAAAGATGAGAAAAAGCAGCAGGGACAATATTCCTGTGACAAACATTTGCCCAAAAAGTGACAGCATCCCTCTTTGGTGCCTTGCTGGAACAACCCTACACAAGGCTCAGATACAGATGCAAAGCCCTCACACAATCCTGAGCTTGCAGTGGGATCCAAGAGCAGAACTATGGAATGAATTTCCTTTTACAGCAATTTACATCATCCCAAAATGCCTTTGGACTGGAAACAAAACAGAACTTCTGGAAAGGGCCTGAAATCTTATCTCATTCCAACCTCCCTATCTTGAGCAGGGACACTTTCCCCCAGACCAGGTTGCTCAGAATTCCATCCAGCCAGGCCTTTTTCCAAGATTCCAAGGCCTCAGTTCCCCATGCAGAGCAGAAGAGCCCTCAATTAACCCACACCCAGGACGAGATCCAGCCTTTCAGACTCAGAGTACATTTTTTCATTACTGACCTCCAAGTTAAGGAAAACTTAAATTTAAACCCACATCTCCATCACACCCAGCCACCAGCTAAATCTACTTTAGCATGCCTCTAAAAGAGGGATTCCCCACTGCAAACAATACAGCTCAGAAATGTTGCAACTGCCAGGAAATGAAATTTCATGGGGAAAAAAAAGAAAAGAAAAAAAGAGAAAGAAAATCAGAAGGGAATCACTCTGCCTGGGCAGAGCCTCAGGGAGTGAATCATCAGTACCAAACTGGTTTTTCTTTGAAACCATGCAACAGTTTGTGTATTTAGGACAACATTTGTTTAGCAAACAGACATCAACAAAATTTGCTCAAGGAAAGCGTGCATATGTTTGGGGTAAGGAGGTGACCTCTGGGGAAGAAGATCCAGGCTCCCTGCAGTGCTGAGTCCCTTTGGTCCTGCCTGAGTCTCCCAAGGCTGCTTCTCTCACAGGACTGACCCAAGGAAAGATGGATTTACAATCCCAAGCATCTCATTGCAATTTGCTAACTGGGAGATGCAGTTGTAGCAGCAGAAAAACTTCAATTTATTTAACTTAAACCACTATACCCTTCCATTATTATCATTATTTATATCCCTCATATTTTCCATTATGGAGACAATTGCTTGCATATAGGTGGCACTTTTGCAGCTTTCATGGGGTTGCTTCACTTTTTGTCCACGTGGTAATCTGATGTGCAAACTATTTTATTTAAATCACTGAAACATTAATAATAATATCCCAGAAGATGCTACAGTGCAAGCCAAATGTAAAATGGGCCAGCACCGAGCATAGGAGACCTGGGAATAAAGGATCAGTACAGTGGGCTCCCTATCCCTTTATCCCTATCCCATTCATGGATGGTTTCTTTGCCAAAAGCCTCATTTCACATCACAAACCATAAAAAGCAATCAGAACCTAGCCAGGGTTTCATTTTTCTGCCTGTACATGGGACATTTCATGAGAAGATTTTCCTGTCCAGTCCTACAGTACTGGGAGCCACCTGGATACAGAACTCTGCATCCAAGTGCTGTGGAAGGTCCTGGAAAGTAAACTTCAGATAAGGCTAAAAATTAACTGCAGTCTGGTCATCACTGGGCACAAGCTTCCCAATTTTCCTGGTAAGGATCTAGAATCAGAAAGTGATTATTCCACAAAATGATTTCATGTAAACATATAAATGCAGAGTCAGGAGTTTCTCTTTTCATAATGATTGACTAGTACAAACCTTTCAGCTTTGCTTGAAATATCCTAGTTTTTCTTCTCTTTCCTAAATTATGTGCATAATCATCATTTCCTTTTAACAGATTGCTCTAATGAGTGTACAGGAAATAATATTTCAAAAGACTTCTACAGACTTGTAAGAGATCATTCCCACTCCTGAATGATTTGATTAAAATATTTTTCAGTTCTAGTCAAGAAATTACTTTCCTATAATTTTATTTTGCCTTCTATTCATGCTTATACTCCACCACAGTGCACCACAAGAGCCTCACTGATCCCTCACTAAGCATCTGGAAATCATGGAATGGTTTGGGTTAAAGGGACTTTAAAGGCCACCTCATTCCAAACCTCCTGCCCATGGCAGGGACACCTTCCACTAGATCAGGTGGCTTCCAAGCCCCAAACAACACAGGGTTTCATTTCCCCCTCCTCTTCACAGCTTCACAAATAAACAGGCACAACCCCAGCACACAGCCCAGTGCTCTCAGGACAGTATCACAGACCCCCAGGTTCTTTGGCAGCCCTAAATGTTCCATGAAGGTTTGTTTAATCAGTACTGTAATGTTAGAGACAAAAGAAAAAGAAAACAAATGAAAAAGCTGTAAAATGCGTCAATCTCCCACCTTTACAGATATCAAGAATAGTTTATTTCAAAAGTAATTAACTGAAATAATTGGACTCTCTGCAGTGTTTCTTGGACTGTTTGTTTTTGAGGGTTTTTACCTTCAAGGAAACAGGGAATACATGAGATCAGTTTTTAAATCCTCTCATTCACAGTGGTTTTTCCCCTCCCTCAAGCCTGCCCAAAGATTTTTATGTTTTTAGATGAGCAGCAGGAGCAGAGCACAGGTGGTGGGACTAGGTACCAGGTTCTATCCTGCTCCCACCCCACTGCTTCCCTCCTGCTTCCTGTAGCCAAGCCTGTTTCTTCCACAACCCTCCCTTCCCTCTACTGTTTTCTCTTCCACAATTTTTCAGTTTCCAAGTTTTTCCAGTACAGGGACTGCCTTTACAACTGTGGTTTCTCATTGCAACATTATTATTAATATAATAATTATTATAGAAATGCAGACAGAGTCACAAGTCACATGAACCTCATGTGCCACACGTTGGTTCATGCTTCAGATGTTCCCAAAAAAATACCCAAACTCCAGATTTTCACTTGTGCTTTTCCCCCCTCCAGATTAAATATATGCAAAAGTCATTTGAGGAGATGCTGAGCTTGCTGATGAAATAAAAATTATTAAAAAAGCACAGTTTTGCTTTCCTGAAAAAGAAAATCTAAATCTCTCTATTTTCAAACTCCATGTGAATCATTAGTGAAGGGCTGCTGCTACCCTGAAGCTGCTGCAACTTGCAATACCTGCCCTCCTGACTATTTCAAAATCTTGGAATTTATCTTTTTTAGACACACATAAAAACACATTTGCTTGAAATCAAAAAATAAATCAGATAGAGATGAGCCTGGAAAGTTTTGCAGACTCCAGTACGGCAGCGAGTGCAACCATTAAGGGCAAAAATACTGACCACAGAAAAATAGTATCTGCATAGGAAAACAGCAAGCAGAGGTTTCAACATCTCAAAAGCAAAGAAATTTTAGTAGTTCTTGGACAAATACTTGTTTTTAAGCTTTACATGAAGGGTCTTCATGCCATTTCTCCCTGTCCAGCCAACTCCCCCCATTATCTTTAATAAATGTTTCCCCTGCCTAAGAGCAGGCAGAGCAAGGCCTGCTTGGTCATGGCCATTAATTGCATTTGGAAGAGGGGCACAGTCCAGTCCAACTCTGACAGCAATGCCTGTTAGGGAACATCTCTCTCAGCAAACAAGAAATGGCTCTTGGGATAAAAAAACCCAAGAATATCCTACTGTAACCTTATGTCCATCTACGGGCACTCTTGCTGCATTGCTTTGCATTATCCTAGGTCCACTTTAATACCTTTTATTGTATAGATTGCTCTCTCCAAGCAGCACAATTTCTATTTGCAATGAGTAAAAGCAGTTTTGCCTTTCGCGTCGCCAGCATAAATGAAAAACTGCACCTCGCTCGCTCTCAAAAATACTTCTAAAGACAAGAACAATCAATTTAAGTGGAACCAGCTTCAAAATGAAATGCACTTGCCACAACCAAAACTGCTCTGTGCAGGCTCAAGGAGAGGTGAACTTATTACTAGTTTAATCTAGTCATATTTAAGATAAAGCAGTTCATATTTTCAGAACCGAAGAATCAAAATTATAATTGTTTTTGTCATTTGCACAGCAATTTTACTCCTGAATGCGTTGTTTTAGGCAGGAATTAATAAAAATTGCATGTGCTTCAGGTGCTGTGTAGTTCACCCTTTTCCACACAGCCCAGCCTGGAGCTGTGAATGCTCCTTTTCTTATTATCAGTTAATAATTCTCTCTCATTGAGGCAAATTAGGAACTTGACTGTGTTAGAGAGTCCAGAACGCTGCTAGAGGCAAAAAGGGGCTAAATGGCAGAAATTCCTCTCTGAGCAAGATGCATGAAGCACAACATTGTGTCCACCACAAAAGCTGCTCTGTATTTTTGATCCTTTCTAATTTAATTAGCCCAAGAGGTAGCGCATTAATTTGCCAAGAATTCTTCTGATGCGAAAGCTGCCCTCATTGCAGCGAAGGGAAAAAATAACCTGCCTGCTACAGTGGCATGCCAGTAATGAAAGGGGGTTATTTTTGTGTTACAAATGGCATTGCAGGGTTACAAGAGACCTTTAAACCTTTTTATCTCTGGTTGGGTCATATGTAACACAAAGCACTAATTAACCAATTCTGCTCCAGAAATCTTTTTAAATGCTTAGAGTAACATGGTTAGAACCCAGGTCACAGGAAGAACTTTTTATTATTATTATTATTTGGGAAGAAAAGATAAGAATTACATATTATATTGAAAATAGCATAAAAAAAAAAAAAAAAAAAAAATCAATTGACAGCACAAGTCCTGTTGCGTGGGACTCCACATCGCAGACATTTATCCTGGCTTTGTTTTCTTTATGTTTAATGATATTCTTTATGTGGGCAATCTGGAGCCTTCAATTCCCTCAGCCTGTCTCTTGGCTCTTAATGCCGTATTTGTTTGCTAAATTGTCTCCATGTTAATCTTTTTCATCAAATACTTGGGGTCAGATTTGAAAATCTTTGATCAAATCTACTACAACCCAAGCTTCTTCACTGCCATGTGCTTCTGATATGTTCTCATGCACATTAACGGGTCATTTACTCATTAAAGAACAATGAAAAACATGCATACTATGAGAGGGCCTGCAGGAGACTTTGAACTGTTTATTAAATCTATGAAATAATTTCTCTCACTTGCCTTTTTTTTTTAAAGGAGATAAGAAGCTCATTTTCAGGGGAATTCCTGATGCTTCAGTCTCCTTTCTCCTGCTTTTCTGCACTACACGGTTCAAAAATTACTCTGCAAACAAAAGCTGTGGCATACTCAGATTCATCCTGTAGGACCAAGAGTAAATGACAAATTAAAGGCATTCCATGCTCTCCTACACAAAAACCAAAGGGCTCACCAGCTCTCAAGTGGGCTGGTGGTTTGTACTACCAGTACTACCCCTCATGCACATCTCAAAGCCCATCAATTGTATCAGAGATTCTCACCCCTGAGGAAGGCAGGACCTGGTCTTGTCTCTTTTGGAAGCACTCCTTGTACGTGTCTCAACATACAACTCCTGATGCAGATCAAATTCCCCACATAAAACACCTTTATCCCATCTTTGCTAAAGCAGTCGTAGGAAAAAAATATAAAGAGTTTCAATTGAAAGCATTTCCAGAATGGTTTACAAATCGTTTTCCTGGAGGAAGAACCTGGGAATACAACCTGACAAGGGATCTGCAGAGGTCAGCATAGATGCTCAGGACACAGGCAGGACCCAGTCCCTCAGCACCACCAGCCAAGAGCACTATTTACTTTCCAGTGGTTTCCAAGAACATGTTTTGCTGTTGTGTTTGAGGTCAGAGGGACCACAGAGTGACCCACTCACAAATCAAGTCTGAATATTTTATTTCAGGATTCTTTTCACTTGCTTAATCATTTGTTTTATGTTTATATCTGCTTCTGTTTTTATAACACATGGCACCAAACAAGTTCAAGTAGATGGCTTAATCAAGTGAAAAGGCTCCTTTTCCTCAAAAAAAGAAACCAAAGCAAAACCAACACAAATATACTATGAAAGTCAAAGGGGAAAAAAATTAATGCTCTAAGAAATCAACATTTTCAGTTACTAATAATCAGTTTCTTCAAGTTTAACTGCTTTTCACATCAACAACTCCAAAGAGTAAATTCCTACAAAATTCTTACATCAACATGGACATTGCCTCTGTACTGTACCATATGAGAACTGGGATACTTTTTGCTTTGTCAAAGCTGCATCTGATACTTTCTGGACTCAACCCTTTCCTTTTCCATCCCCCTACCGTGTCCACCAGCTCTTTAATGTATTCCCATTGCCAAAATTTGCACGTGTATAATTACAGTGCAAGGAGGCATCACACGGGGATCTCCCAGCCTCTCCACACAAGCAGAACAAAATGAATCCAGAAAAGTCCACACTTCCAGACTGCAGGAACCGCTGAGAATCTGGGACTTGTTTCGGCCTAATTTACAAAGATATTGTGCTAAAACTGATAAAACTGATGATGAGCTGGGTTTGGACTGGCTGCCTGTCCGTGGGGGAGGAGAGCTGTGAGCCGTTTGAGCAGTGCCCAAGAAAAGCCATCGGAACAATCCAATAAACAATGGAGCGAGGCGCGCCTTGGATGCGATGACGCGCTGGGCGAGAGCCTCGGAGTCAATGGGAGGTTTGGCACCGGTTTTAATTAGGCCAGGATTTCATCCAGTGAGCTTTGAGCTCTTAGCAGCCCATTGGGAAAGGGGCCAAGCTTGGGAAGAAAGAGGCTGACCAGCAGGAAGAGGAAGCTCCCGGATTTCCCTGCAGCAGCAGCTTCCTTTCTCCTGGCGCTCAAGGAGTGACGAACCTCATGCGCTGGCTCAGCGCGAGCGGCCGTGGGACCCAAACCACAACAAACAAACCCAGGCACCAATTCTTTTTTCTTCATCTGCATGATACTTGAAGGGAGATGTTCATAGAGAGCCAGTGTAGGAGAGGGGTTTTGCCAAGATTGTCTGTAAACGCTCAAACCAGAAAGCAGAAAAGCAGTCAAGAGGCCTATTCAAGCAATGAGAATTGCTATGGAAATATTCAGGAGTTATTTATCCACAATAAAAAATATATATATACACCTTACAGAGTCGTACCTACAGAACAGACAATGGAAGGTACTTGTTCTTCCCAGGTTTAACTCCTTTTTTCTCCTAGAGTTATTGCTGAGTGCTGCATTTTGAATTTCAGTAGCTCCTGAGACAATACTGGAGTAAATTCATTTACTTCCCGAATGCAACTCTTGAACATAAGGAAACGTTCCTAAATAGTGGAAGAAAACAAAACTTGCTAAAAACACAGAGGGCAAGCTTATCAGAAGCAAAAGGTAAAAGAACCACTAATTAGGTTTACCAAGAATCCTTAAGTAGGTTTACAAGAACAAATTGATCAATAAGTTAAAAAGAGAGAGCAAACTAGAGAAGATCCCTTTGGTGTTGGGATTAATTCAGTGCCTCCTACAGTCAAAAAGTTCCTTGCTCTAATTGCTGTGTGCATCCAGGGTGCGCACTGGAGGCTGCAGCCCTCCCTCCACTGCCCATGGCGTTAAATCAGTATCCATATTTTGGCAAACACCTTTGCCCTCAAGGTGAGGTTGCTTAAATGAATAAGAAAAGATTGTCCCTGCTAAATTGTCATTTGATATTTAAGGACATGTCACTACTACCACCTAAGATTTTTTAGGGCACTGGCAAAGCACTCTCTTTAAGTTTTAGTCCTCACTAAAAGCAGTCCATCAGACCAGGGGAAGTCTGAATAAGCTGAGAGACATGGATGAAATTAAAAAAATAATATATTATAAGCAAAGTAAATTTCCGTGTACTCACAGCTAACTCCACACATGGGGCATACAGCACTTCAGCACAGCAAGAATTATTCAAGAGCCAGCTAAAGCAGTAGAGATTTGCTGCCTAAACTTGTCCAAAGCCCTGGGAACAACTCCCATAAAAGTTTACCAGTGGAAACTCTTGTTGAGTTCATGCCTAGAAATGAAGCTAATCTCCATATCCTTCAAGAAGAGTCATATCACTGTTTGTTTGAAGACCTTTAACAGCCTTGTAGGGATTAAATTAATCTTTAAGGACATTTATTATTTTAATACCACCCCTCTTAAAAAACTAAAAGTAGATAATATATTTATATGTTGTGAATATATATATAAATATACATCCATAGGTTCATGCACACTTACATACCTATACTGATTCCCAGCAAGCAGATACCTGCTGCTGCTTTTCCCTTCAATTTGCCACTGAAAAGATCCAGCACCATTGGAGCTGGAGGTCATAAGGACATGCAAGCAAAAAGCAAAACTCAAGTCTTTTCAGCTAATCAGAAGACCTAAATCCTTTCTTGTACATATGGGATAAAAACACATCAAAGAGCACATGTCAAAGGAGATGACGTAAGTCTTCTCCATTATTGGCATTTTATGGAACAGCAAAAGCAGCCCTAAGTAAACAAGAGGCTGGCAGAAATAAGTTAATTTAATAGAGGTGTCATTTTTGAAGATGAGCACTTGTACTCGAGACAGACATATTAGGGTATTTTTCCAAGCATGAGCAGTTCACCAATAACTAATGCAATGTCCTTTGCACATTCCACCGAATCTAAGAACTATTTTTCTCAAAAGCCACTTTCTTGCCAGCAGCTTTAATTTCTCTGGCCAAACACACAGACAGGCAATCATTTTTTGGGTGGAAAAACACCAAGTCTTCCAGCGCTCTAGTTCAAGTTACTAAGACATCACAGACCTTCACAACCCCAAAATTTTAGCACATCACCTGCAAGAACCACCTCCAACAGTATCTCTTATTTGAGGAGGAATATTTTAAGTATTTTCAGCTAGACAGATTCTTGCATAAAACAAATATGCACATAAAGTAAACGTAGGGAACAAATATACACAGAAATCACTGGGATAAATCCATGTGTTTACAGGGAAAGTGTCTCAGGTATCTCACCACTGAAATCAGGGTATGAACCAAGTGCTGCCCTTCAGGGTTTGCAAGGGTTTCTCTTAACTGCTTTGAACCTTATCTGCCCTGCCCTATTTCACCACAAGCCTTGATGCTGTAAGAGGAAGTTTCTTATCTTCTCCTCACATTTTTTTTTCTTTTAAAGGCAGTCTAAAAATCAGATTTTTTTTTTTCCTTTTTGCAGCAAACAGAAGCAGATCAAATATTTTAATTACTCTTGGGTCGTTTGCGCTCATACAATTTCATACCCACATATCTTCAATATTTATAGCAGACACTGAAAAGATTTAACATATGTAGTGATTTTCACCAAGTAACTCCACACTCTCCCTGAATACAAAGATCTAATTTGTCACCATTTATACAACCCGCTAAAAATCCAGCTAGTAATTCATGTGAACAAGTTTCTCCTCTAAGATTCTAATTAAAACACAAATGCCTTGCACACTTCAAATTGTGATATCCTGTACATGTGTCTTAACTACAGCCTGAGCAGAGGGAGGGGTTTGTAGATAAGATTTATTCTCATATCTTAAAAACATCTACGTAATCAGATAAACATAATAAAATATATATTTTCAAGAAACTCCAAAATAACAACTCTACCAAGAAACACACAAAATAGAAATAAAACATTTAAGAAATAATACCAACAATTTTTGAGATCAAAAATAAAGACAAACTCAGGGCTAAAGGAAAATGTGATTTACAGGACAGCAGTTGCTTGTGTTTTAAAGGAAAGTTCATGTTCTTTGGAAAATACCATGAGGAGTTTTTCAGAAAAGAATCCATAAAACAGGAAATTTGCTGTAAAATTGGAACAGTACCTGACAGGGACTCTAGTGGCAGTTTTACAGAGACTGAGTGTGCTTGCTGGTGCAATGAATAAAAAATAAATAAATAAAAAAGTTATGATTATGACACATAAGGGATAGAAAGGGCCTCAAAATCGGAGTTATTGAGAAAAAAAATGTAAGTAACACATCCCCATCACTTTGAGAGCCTTTCATGTTAATGAGAGGTCAAAGCAGTCGCTTTTGGATACTTGCATTTTTGTGTGGATATATTGACACTGCAAGCTGGCTACAGAAATCTTCCACCAAAGGCCACATTTGCCCTCTGTTGCCCACAAGTAACTCCAGTGGAATTCAAGAGGAGTTGAGTGCACGCATAGCTGGCCCCAAAATCTATTCCTTAAGTTGCTGAAAATCTCCCTGGAACGAAACAAAAGTGATAATAGGACCAGAATATAATGAAATAGCTGCACTCTCTGGAGACCCCAAGACCACATCCTTTGTTTCTCTGAAACATTCCTTGGTAACTTTTCAACTCTGTCTCTTTTTATTGCCCAAACTCTGCAGTATTCCTGTCCTCCTCATCGTCATCTTGGGTTTTTATCACCGTTCTGCAATTTGTCAGTAACCTCTGTATCTTAAAAAGCAGACCCAAAGCTTTCTCCAGGCCCTCTTTGAGAAAGTGAAGATAGATGTGAAGAGGAGACGTGTTTGACAAACCGACGCTCAGCAACAATTCCTAGGAAATATGGACGACGTCTTTTTCCTCGCTGCTTCTACTTTCTGTTTTATCAAAAACTATGATTCATAATTTCTGGAAACTGGGGCCAAGTGGGGTGAAAGGAACCATAAATATCCTAAAAATCTATATATTCATTCAGCCTGTCACTGCTGCATGTTCAGCATGGCTCAAACTGTGGGACTTCTCAGGGATGCCTCACATTTTCCCTGGATAGCAAGGAGGGTGTTAGCTAAGACCTGCCAGGAATATTTGCTTATTTGAAGTTGGACTAAAAGTGCAATTCTTAGCACAAATAAATAATGCTACTCTGCCTTACGCAAGCTATCTGCCGTGCCCCTGATTTTGCAAATTCTTGATTGTATTGAGTAATACTCAGTACATATTAATATTTCTACATACTACAATCAGACAAAAATCTCCAAATGCATTTTTTCTAGACATAAATCATTTTACTCTTTCCTTTAAAACACAGGCTAGGTGAAATTCATCTTAGGGGAAAAAAAAAAGGAATGGTAAGAACTAGTTATGTACTGGAATCAGTTTGTGTAATCTGGCCATTTTTGTAGCTTCTATTTTTCTGGGAAGGAGGTCTCAAATGGTGTCTGTATTTCTTCTATTCTCTAGTCCTAAGGGAAAGTTGACCTTATTTTCATTTTCCCACTCTCCCAGCCTTTGGTTTGCTGCAGAATTCCAGGAAGAACTTCCTGCAGGAGAACAATATCTGGCACCCATCGAGCTGACTAAGTGAAGGAGCAGTGTACTAAAGGGGAGGTCAGCTCCAAGTAAATAAGGTAAATCACTGTTATCCTGGATATGAGACCTCTGAGGCAGAGCTGTAACACCTTTCAGGAAGCTGGGAAGAGCCTGCTGAAGGCTGCTGCTCTCCTGGAAACAGTAAATGAACACAGGGTCATTCTGTCATAAATCCAGTTGCACTGTAGTGCACATCTTTATCCTATTAAAAAGAAAGCATCAGAAATGTTTCCATTGAACTTCAGGCTTGAGAGAGAGAAGGTTTGCTTGGCTTAATTTGTTTTAGATTTTTTTTAGATATTCGTTAATATTTTTAGTAAATGTATGTACTTTTTGGTGCTATATGGGCATGATCAAAATAACATTAACAACAAAATTGCCAAGAGCTGTTGGCAAGTCCCCTCAGAGTTTAAGTATTAACATAGATGCACTTTCACAGAATCACAGAAAGACTTAGTTTAAAAGGGACCTTAAAGATCTTCTCTTTCCATACCGTGCCATGGGCAAGGAAACCTTCCACTAGACCAGGTTGCTCAGGGCTTGGTCAACAGCAAAAGTCTAGGTCAGGGCAGCAAGAGAAAGTCTCCAACTCTCAGCAGTGAATCCACACTCAGAGTGGCTTTGCCTTGGTTTCTCACGTACTGACTTAAAAAAGAAAAATATAATGGAATTCAGACTGGAAGATTAATTCATTCTACTTAGAGTACAAATTGAAGGTGGAGTTATTTTCCTGCAGCCAGCAGCACGCTTGAAACACATTCATTATTTACCTGTTCAGGTCTAGTCACAAAGAAAGTAAAGAACAGGACAAGAAATGTTGGTGAAAGTATAAATAGAAATTAACAGTCTTCTCTAAATTCTACCAGAGCAGTTCTGCAACCCCACAGCAGCAAAAGCAGAAATCACAGTGGTGGGCTCCATTCCCACACGAACGGGTCAGGACACCAAACCTGGCTACACCAGCCCTGTCCCTTAACCTCCTCTTTCCCAGCTTTGATCCAAACCCCTAACCTGTATCTGAGAAGCCTTTCCTGATGAAACAGACACACCAGTTCCTTTCCACCAAAGCCTCGTGCCAGGAGTGGCTCAACACATGCATTAAAGGTATCTCTTTATAAATCCTTATCTCTGGAGTTCCATGAGCTGCAGTCACAGGAGGATGGGAAAGCACATCAGAAAGCTGTCACTGCCCACTGCCCACTACTCACATAACCCTGCCAGGTAACTCCACTGGCTCTGTGAAAAAGTGTGGACAGCACACACGATCTCTATTCAGGGTGGCCATTTCCTACTCCCATTTCTGTTCTGGCAAGTAAACTGAGACCACAGCCACCGGACACACATGAGCCTGCAGTATTCCCTGATCATTTTGGCTCACTGCTTTATTAACTCAGTCCCTATCCAGCCCAAGAGTGGGTTTGGTGCAGCAGAACATTCCCAGTAAACACCCACATCCCATTCAAAACCACTTTCAGCGTTGATACTATTCTTGAAATCTGTGGTTAATCTGGACTCTAATTTCAATGCTTTTGCAGCAGCTGAGAATCCATTGCCTTAAAGTGTAAAACCAGAAAGGATTAAATGAAATTTAAAAAACAGAGCCTCTTCTTTGAGGCAAACAGGCATATGGTTTAAAATATTTCAGAATTCTAGCTGTACCTGTGAAACATAAGCTTAAGCAGATCACAAGCCTGGGTGCTACTTAACTAGACTAGTGCAAAAGCCTCGGTGCACTTAAATTAGAAGACTTTTAGGGGAGCACATTCCTTTGAGTTGACATTGGCAATCAGATTAAGACACATGGCATCCACGGGGCCATTATCCCAAACTCAGTTTGGGAGGGTACGAGTGATCTGCAGAGAGCAGTTGCCCTTGAGATGAAGGGAGCAGCGAGGCAAAATAGACGGATGTATAACAACCACATGTTTCTTGAGGGAAAAGCAGGCTCTGGCAGAGCTCCAGCAAGGGTACAGCAGGCAGCTGTGTCTTGCTCTAAAAATGCAGCAACCACCTCCAAGAAGAGGATGAAAAGGGGCTGCTTCCCTGGGTAGAACTCCTCGCAATCCGCAGTTGTGTCTCCGGTGCAACTTTACACCGATGCTTTATTATTCTCACCAGGGAGGAGCACGTTTCTGTAAATGCATTAGAAGTGTAAATATATTAATGCAATACTTTCTCCCAGTTAAATAATTTATGCACTCCCTTTATAACCGAAGCATGAAGGAGTATGTGGCTTTCTGCTAATATTTGAAATGGCAGTGGTTCAGGCAGTGCCACTTTGGGGAGCCGACAAGTTGTAGGTAGAACAGGAGGGGTACAATCAGCAGCAGTCCTGTTACCCAGGACCCCTGTCTTTTGCTGTACTATTACACGGACCTGTAGCTGCATCACACCAGTGAAAAATAAACATCTAAAACACATACTACATTTTTAGTGCTTTACCCCTAAATAGGGAATAGAAAAAAGAGGGATATTCCATGGTGCAACATTAAAATGTTTTTTTTTTTTTCCCCTCCAACTTTTGTGAGAACCTGCAGGTCAGACCTCTACAACAGTTCTCCCCAGGCAGGGAAAATCACTTCCTGTCTCTTTTCCCATGAATTTTGTTGCAATTTGCAGGACTTTGTGGGAAATTTGCCACAATTTGGGGGATGCTTCGGTCCTGGGGGAGTTTGCAGTTGTGCACTGCTGCAGCCCGAAGATTTTGCTGAGATGCAGATTTTATATGGTGTGATTTAAGCACAGAATTTCATGTGAGGATAGAGAATGTCCTAGTTCAATCCAGATCATTGGGAACAAAATATTGCTCCACACTCAAAAAGGTTTAAAATCAGCTAGACAACCAGGAGCCCCATGCACAAGCCACAGGTTAAGAATGTCTAAGGAAAAAGAAAAGTGAATCTTCTCCACAAAAAAATTACAGCTCGGAACAGGGAAAAAGCTTGAAAGGAAAAACACCCCAAAAATAAACAAAAAAAAATCACACAATTATATAAATACAGTTAAGAAATAAGTTAATGCTTTGCTCTCACTTTTTTCCTGCCTTTCACAAGAAAAAAACAGCTGCTCTCCATCTTCCCTGTAGCTGATGAACAAATACTGCAGATTTTTGGCTCCATGTGAGTTCTAAATGGTATGGGGGAAGAAGTGGCCATTTCTGACAGAGCTGGGATTCTAAGGCAATCTTTACAAAATTAAAAAAAAAAAAAAAAAAAAAAAAAAAAAAAAAAGGGAAGGATAGGGTAGGCAGAAGTGATGAAATGACAAGAGCAAAACCCAATACAGTAATATTGAGGACAGGGGGGCTATCATTTCATCAGGAACTCGTGTGCACAGGCCCTGATCAGTGCAAGTCTTTGGTAGCAGAAGATAAAGGGAAAGGGCAGTGGCTGAGCTGAGGAGGGACAGGGAATGACCCTCCAGGAACACTTTTCATTTCCCTCTGAACTCCACTGCTTCAACAGCTCTTTAGTTAATATTTGCTCAGGTCAAATGTACCAATACCACCGTGTAGAGACAGGACTTCTCAACTCAGTTTTTTCAGAATATTAAAAACATACTTGGCTTCCTGGAATGATGCTGGCATTTCATTTTCAGAAAGCAGAAACTTATCACGCCCCTGGTTCCTCTATTTCCAAGTATCATGAGAAAAGTAGAAATGCCCAGTGATTTCTAGTACATATTAAGGACTTTGCCAGTCATGAACCCCTAGACTTCCCCACTTCAGGTACCGGATTACAGCAGTTTTGTGACAGACCTACATTTATTCATGATATGGAGACAATTTGAACCTAAGAGGCAATCTGCTTATAAATGGATTTTAGAATATTTCTGTTTCTTCAGTTTTAGGCTGATTTCTCTTACTCCAAGGGGATTGACAATAAAACACTGCTTCACACTGTAGAGCCTGTTTCACACTGTAGATTTTAAAGGAGAGTGCTTTCCCTGGAACAGAGATAGATATCTGTTTTCCAGGCATCATCTGATGGGAAAGCTGAGCCCCTCACCTCTGTTTGAGGCAGTTGATGTGATGAGCTCTAAGAACTGTAGGTGTTTGCAGAGGCAATTCCAAAAGCCACTGTCAATGCACCATGCTGGGGTTAAATGATTTCTACAGGTAGGGCAGAAATATAGTTCACAGGCATTCACAGCATTTGCTCTACATAAATTATTCAGCTCAAATTCCTCATCATCCAAATAAGTTTGGAAACATGCAAACTTCTGTAGCTTTTATTTGATGAGCACTTTGGCAATGAGGGCTCACCTGGTTTGAGGCAAGGCCCCTCTGCCTCACAAGAAGTCACACAAGGCCCACACTACATATTCACTTTTGAACTTGTTGGGTTTTATTATTATTATTATTTTATTTTCCTACTGCTTTACAGAGTACTCCTGCATTGCATGCTTTTTTTTCTCCCCATGTACAGGAAAAGGCACTGATCTTGTACTTAACGAGACAGCCAGTTAATAATTCATGTGCTCACGTTAAACCAGGTAATGCCATAAAATGGTGGAACCTGCTTTTTAGTTAATTTTTAAATAGTCCTTCTGAATGCTGAGGGGACTGCGAGCACCTCAGCAGTATGTAATATTAACACATAGAAAGCTACATTTATATAACATTTATGTGACAAATCAACAAAAGCACAAAAATTCAGGAGGCAAATGCTCCATCCATAGCTTGTTCATGGGCTTTTTGCCACAACACACACACACAGAGGAGCCAGGCAGAGCTGTGAAACCCATGAGGCACAGCAGGGCACAACTGGCTCGTCCTCTGCTTCCTTGGGCCACGCACTTGAGAGACAACAAATTTCGTTTCATTATTTTTAAAAAAATCCTCACCATAAAAATACTCAACAAAAAATAGATATGTTTCCTACAAACCAGATCATAACACCCTCTAGGAAATTCATCCATTGGTCACCGTTTTTTTGACTTAGGTTTATAATTTTCTATACATAAAGACAATTTTCAGGTACTGAATCTTCCCTGGGACAGTATTTTTTATTTGAATAAACTAAACGGCGTTTGCAATTTTCTAAGAATCTTTGAGATTCTTTTCATGCACATCCTAAGTACTTTAACCTGTGAATTCATTTTTTTGCCAATCTCTAAGCATGTATTCAACATCTCTTTAACCTAGGCTATGATATAATCAGCCTCTGGAAGAATCTTAAAATAACAGTACACAGCTGCAACTTTTATAAAACTGTCACCAAAATTACTTGGGTTCCATGAAAACACCATTTAATAGACATTTTTTGAAGCATGAATTGTTAAAGATGCTTACAAGGTGTGAAGGAGTTTAGGGGTTTTGTTGGGATTTTTTTGGGTTTTTGGTTGGTGGTTTGCATTTTTTTAACTATTTTATTTGCTTTTAATAGGTTAACTTACAGAAAAGATTCAGAGTTTTTCATGGAAACACAATGCCCAGCAGCCTTTGAAGTTTTCACTTACAAAAAGAATAAATTAAGGGAGGGAGAAAGAATATCAAAAATGAAGTTAAATAAACAGTCTTCATCTGATAATAATTCAGTTTATGAGCAAGCCCTGCTGTGCCAGGTGGAAATGCTTTGTCAGAAACACAACTGCTGTAGAAGATTTCCAGGGATGCCACAATTAACTGGATTGCAGGTATTTCTGGGCAGACATCCTCACCCAAGCAGAAGAACCAACATGCTGCCCATCCACGACCACTGCACCATTTTTTCCCCACACAGGGAAAAGCCTCACTCAACTTGAATTTTCAGGGAAACCTCAGTGGTTTGACTTCACCATGAGCATATTCTTGCAGGGATGGAGCTGCTGCATGAGAAAATACACATTCACCGTGCAAAATGGCTCTAGTGACTGAATTTCCTCACTTTCTCTTCTCTCGGGGAAGCAAAACCTCCACACACAACTGAAACCAGCTTGAAACAGAGCTCAGCTTGGAAAACAAAACCAATTGTCACAGACCTTTGGAGCCCTCTTAATAACAACTGACAGCTTTCCCCCACCAGTGGAAGAATTGCCATTTTCAAATAATTACTTTTCGGTTTTCGAATTCAAAAAACATGCATATTTTGAAGAGGAAAACCTGCTTTAAGATGCCTGCACCACTCTACCTATGAGGCACCACCATAATAAACTGTCATTCAGAGGACAGCAAATTTACATAGCCTGCTAATGCATGGTAATACATGTAATATAACTCAGCAAAAGGCTGAATGAGATGAAGTGATTTCCTCGGCTTGGGACCGCCCAGATGAGGGTGTTATTATCACACAAATTAGTATGGCTTGAATGTCTCCCTTTAAACATATTAGGATAACAATAAAGACAGTTCACCCTCATGTGACCTGCTTCTTCCATAACATTTAACACAGTCAAATTAAAAGTGCAAGTCTGTTACCACTGCATATAAAAAATAATGTACCTCATATTGTTTTAGGACTCTCTTTTTGTTAAAAAAAAAAAAAAAAAGCAATGGCCAAGTAACATGTCCTTTCAACTGCAGAAGAAAACAAGTTCTTTGAACAGGTAAAAAATTAATTAGAAAAATGCAATTTATGTCAACTTTAAATAAAACCTACCTAATTAAGGATTTGTGGTATCCATATATCATCGTTCACTTCATGCTGCAACAATTTGTCACTTTTCTGTGTTTATTAAGACTGTAATTTCTCATACACTTTGTAAATGGAATAGGAATATGGGGGAGGAGTTGAGTTCTCACTATTTTTTGACAATATCCATTAAAGATGATTTGTGTATTAAAATTCCTTTTATATCCTCCCTAAGCAGGATCTAGTTTGGAGTACAAATTATTCACAACATTACATGCCTGAAGTGTAATTATTCTGCTCCACTGCCCATCATCCCTGTACTCACAAGGTGGGGACAAGTGGGTCAACACCACCAGCAAAAAAAAAAAAACCCAAAGTTTTTGGCCAGTAACTTGAGGTTAACAAAATCTTTGTAGCAATTCCTAGAGATCAACAAAAGGACACTGTGCATAGCCAGGTTCTTAGCCTGGATGAGCTCATTCTGCTCCAAACATGACCTGAGTTAGATTGAGCCAAGCACTTGTGAGCCTGGCCCATGACAGGTAATGTGGGACAATACTGGGTCTTGGGGGTGGTGGATTTAACTTGCAAGAGTGACTTTTATCTCTGAGCCACTGCTTGCCAGAGGTGAGGAAGAAAGGACCCTGTCCTGCTCTGTCACACCACGTTTCAGCTGGGAATAAAATCTTGGCATTTGGTGCCATCCAAGAAGCTCTAACACCTTCTGCCAGAGAGAGACACAGACCCTGGTATGGCAAACCCAGCAACCAGTGGAAAAGTACAAAAGGGTCATCATGACTTAAATATTCTTGATACCAGAATATTTAAATACTTAAATATTCTTGAATGCTGTGATTAAAGCTCTTAGATTTGCTGCTTTGAAATGCTGAAATATTGACAGAGCATAAATTACACAACTTTCTCTCAAACTCTTTGCTTTACCTTGTGGTACCATATGACAGAACTGATGTTAAAATATGTTTTTATCAGAAATGGTGCATGAGAAAATCTGTAGAAATAAGTGTTGGATGCACTGCATTACCCAGCAATGCCTTCCCCACATCCCCCTCCTCAACTTTCCTACCCCTTAAAGGCAGGCAGAGGCTCTAACCCCAAAGCAGGTGGACTCTGAGTCTGGGTTCAACCCCAAAAATCAGGCAAAACCCAGAATTGAAGTATACCCCACTCAAAACATTGGTTTAGCTCCAAAACCCATAGCTTGTCAACCCCAAATCAGCCCCTTTGCAGACAAAAATCACGGAGGATATTTTAATATGAAGCAATTTACTTTGCTGCCCATGTATGGCTTTGTGCTCCCGACTTCACACATCCAGCAAGAGATTTCCCAAGTACAAAGGGCAGCCAAGCCCTCAACACCATTGATCTGCAGCAGAAATAGGCCACCTAACTAAACCTCCTGCATTTAAATATCCCTCTCCTAAACCTGCAAAGGATGACTGCTGTTCCCCCTCTCATCATAAGCTTCTTATCCCAAAGGAGAAACATCAAAAGAGAAAGACCTTAAAACATTAAGCAAACACAAACTGTTCCACTTGCTTTTTGTAATAAGGAAAAAAAAAGGAAAACTTAAGACAAAGCCAAGTATTTCACCAACCCAGGAAAATAGGATGGTGTTAAGCTCTAGGTCAGGATGTTAATGGTGTTAGAACAAGTCCTAGGGCTAAGGTTAATGATGGTATCTTCCATCATAATCCTAAATGTAAAATACTTGCTATTATTAGAATCTTTTATTCCTAATCCTGTTAAATTTCTACTCTCACAGTGACTTGGAGAGTCAGAGAACTAGAGCACAGGTCAAATGACTCCTCTGTGTTAGAAATTTTTAATTCAAATGGAGGTTGTTCTTTTCTGTGTGTGAGTTAATTTTCATTTGCTCGACTTTTTTTTTCTTTCCCCTTTAATCAAAACTAAAATATTTGCCAAGAATAGGAAGTCAACAGAAAAAGAAAAAGAGATTTTGCCTCTGTGACCGTAGCCTTAGGTGAAAATTAGGGAATATTTGAGAAGCAGGAAAAGGAGGACAATGACCACTCAAGTGAGCACTGACCATGCTGAAGGGACAGTGATCACTGATTGTTTTAGTCCCTGCTCCACAACCAGCAACCTCGAGTTTCCAGAAACATCTATGTCATCTTCAGCAAACAAGGCTCCTCCATAGCTCTCACAACAAAAACAATTTCAGAAATGCTTCCAGCAGCTATCCCAAAGGGAAAGGGGGCTGTCCTGAAGCCCTTGCCATCTTCACCCCAGCACCAAAGACTCAGCTCCAGTCTAAGTATGGCTAAAAGTGATACAAAAACATTACACAAAGACCTCAGCACCAAAGTCTTCCAAACAATTCAATAATATACTTATAGCTTCAAACGCTATTTTAAGTACAAATATTATGGCATTTTTACTTGGAAAGAGTAGGTTTATGTAAGTTATGTAATTACCTAAACTTGTAGGCAATAGCTTAGTCCACACTCCTTGCTGCCCAAAGGAGCTGTGGCTGCCCCATCCCTGGAAATGTCCAAGGCCAGGTTGGAAGATGCTTGGAGCAAAGCCCATAGCTTGTGGGAGGTGTCTGTGTCTTTGACAGGGTGGGTGAAACAAGCAGATATGTAAAGTTTCTTCCAACCCAAACTATTCTTTGATTTTATGATGCTATGAATTCAGCAATAATTCTTCTAAAAACTCATTTTTCCATATTTCAGATCCCAGACTACTTTATCCTCTTTTCCTAAGACTCCTTAGACATCCAAGAAGAAATCACCAGGATGCACACCAGAATCATCCGGGTGAGATCAGCAGCAGGTGGGTATTTACACCTCCAAACTGGGTAATTTCACATTTAAAAACCCATTTGCACTGGTTATCACCTAATTTATGCCCACATGGACAGAACCTGTGTTCTCTGGGTTGTGGGCACAAGTTCTGTGTGGATCTCCAATGCCGGGTTTACATCACTTCCACAGCAGATGTGCTGGGAAGGTAAAGCCACAAAACATCCGTGTGTGAACCTCTGATCCCTTTTAAAAAGTCACAGAGGCAAACTGCAGCCCAACTGCAATCACTGCTGCTACCATTACACAGTGTAAAATATTCTGTTAAAAGAGTGCCACTTGCAACAAAATGTATTTTAAAATTATCAAAGATGTTTGACTTTAAGAAAACCGGTTTGGGAAAATATGAAACTGCTTCAGTGATTTTAAAAGTAATATGCTATACATTGGTATAGTCCAGGACTGAGATCAGTTCCAAATTAAAGCACCTATAAAACATCTGTAGTGCTCTGATAATTTTAAATCACTTTACAGTGCTGAAGTCCAGATTCCCTATCACTTTCAAGCTGAAACACTTATGATAAATTTGAAGAGCTCTAATAATTTTAAATCATTGTGTATTGCACATGCTCAGAACCTTGATCACTTCCAAATTCAAGGGCATATAAAAATTTGAAGAGCTTCAATTATTTTAAATCACCATGTGCAGTGTATAGAGTGATTTAAAATTGTTGTAGTGCTTCACATTTTTTTAAGCACTTCAGGTTGGAAGCAAGTCAAGAAGCATTCCAGCCTTGCAGCTCAAGACACACTGGACTGGTTTTAAAATGTAGCACTCCTAAAACTGGAAATTTAAAAAAAAAACTGCCTGTTTTTTTATTTTTTGTTTGTTTGTTTGGGTTTTTTTTTTTTTTTTTGTGGGGATTCATGGATTTTTTGTTTTGGTTTTCCTTAGGGAGATGGTAGAGGCAGGGCAATTAAAATAAGTAGCATGTCCTTTAGGAAGGATGGGGAGAAATATCAGGGGGGTTTGCATCAGAAAAAGAGGCAAGACACTAAAAAGAAAGTTTGAAAAATTTCTTGCAAGCCTGATAAGGATATTTCTTGAGTTTTAACAGGAGTGTGTGGAGTTAAACACTGAAACCTCACAGTACTCTACCCCCAAGTCTGATGACAACATCCTTTTATAACCAATTTTTCACCCCTAGTCCTGGCCTGCTGCTCTAAGGATTACCACTCTCCAGATTTTGGGACTTCACTGGAATTCAGCCACTCTTGCCCTCTTTAACATTCACATTCAACAAAGAACTGGTTGATGCTTCATTATAACTGTCCCTGGGAATATCTCAGATGGCTACCAGCAGGTAGGAATTCTCAACTGGAAGGAATTAGGAATTTACTAGCTGGTCTAAGCTGGTAGGAAGAAATCTGTAAATGAGCTGCCAGTATGGACCAGCACTCCCAAGCCCCCAGGCCAGCAAAGCATCCACAACACCAGCCACTGACCCAGGCCACCCCCAGCCCTGCCACCCTCTCAGCCTGAGCTACTTTGAATCATCCCACTTCTTTCTAGGGGAAAAAAAAAAAATAAAAAGTGACTTTGTGGAGAGGCAGAGAGAGGTTATTTGTTTAACTTTGTGGTCATCTCTGTTGCCTGTAGGTCTGAGTGTGGAGCCGGGCAGGCAGTGCCCGGGAATCGGGGCGTTCTTCATAATTCTGCTTCAGTGGAAACATACTGTCCTGCAGTTAGCAGGAAAAAGGGAAAAAGAGCCTGAAGGCCCCGGAATAATTAAGCAAATGCAGTGACAGCTGTGGCAGGTCCTGGGCAGGACTGGCTCCACTGAGCTGAATTAATGGCATCAACAGCCCAGCATCTCCATTAACATTTGATCATTAATTATTACCCTCTGACAGTGAGATCTGAAACCTTCTTATGAGTGGCCTGTTATTAATCTGCCTTACCTGCCCTGAAAATCAGGCAGCTCTCCCACCTAAATAGAGCAGCCCTGCTTTGCTTTACCTCTGTTAAAAAGGAAATGGCAATTGCTTTCAGGGTTAGGTTAGAGAATAATACCCACAGAAGTAGTTTTAAATTAATTAGGTGCATTCTTAAAGCATCAGCAACATTCCTGGCATGTTCTTGTGTTGACTTAAACATAATGGTTACCTCGTATACGTTCCTGGCTGCCTGCACTTCACATCCTCAGAGGGAAGAGACATGAGTGCTGCCTGTCACAACCAAATGAAGGCTCAAAATGAGGGCTTTGAGTTGTTGTTCTTGTTGGGTTTGTCAGGGTTTTTTTTTTTTAAGCCCTGCACAGCTGAGAACATCAGCTTCCCAAGCAGCATGGCCACCGATTTATCAAACCAAACTCACAAATCTGCTGTCATCAGAAGTCCTGTTGCAGAAGCTAAGCAAAACCTGCACCTTTGGAGCAAAAAGGCAAATAAGTGTAAAAAAATAAACCCCAGGCTTTTTAAAAAATGGAAAACAATAGTGGAGACCTAATTTTAACACTAAATTTGCATCTAGCAACCTTTGCACAGCCATTTGTGTCTGAATCTTGCTAAAGAGGGAGTCATAGAACATTAGGGGGTTTTTATCTTTTTTTTGGAACTTGCTAGTCCTATGAGTACCAGTCAGGAAAAATAAGATGCAGGGGGAACAAAGTAAATCTAATTCTATACTGGCTGCTGTAAATCAGAAGGGAACATTTGCAGTCAGAGAGCACCAGGTTTGCTGCAGCATCACTTTGGGGCCCATTGACCTTCCCCCTCCACCATCCACCTGCCTCACCCCCTGCTCTTCTTGCAGGAGGAGTTGTGAGTGCTGAGTGGAGACCAGGTCAGATCAGCTGCCTGCTGGACCTTTTCTCAAAGCACAGGGCTGAGGAAGGTGCCCAGGCCAAGTCCCTTGACACCGTGGCTTTTCTGGGGAGAGGCAAAAGGACAAGAGCAACCAGGACCCCGTGAGCTACAGGGGGAGGAGGATGGAGAGAAAGAGGAAGAGTGTACAGGTGGCCTGAAGCCACACAGCCTGCTGCTCTCTGTGCCTGACCTGCCTGGCACTGACAAGACAAAGGGGAGGTTGGGATAGAACTGTGTTATCCCCCAGCACACAAAATCACAGTCCTCAGGGCATTGCTGGGGACCCCCCACACCCCACTGCAAAAGAAGGGGATAAATCATCCTGCAAGCATGATCTTTGTGAGAACAATTTCACTGGCAAGACAGATTCAGGATAAAAATCATAATAATTAGGGATACTCTTGGAATTTCTCCCCACACCCCCAGTTAAAGAAAAAAAAATAAAAACGAGATTTAAAAAAAAAAGTTTTCTATGTGTCAAGACACCATCTCCTCTTCAGAGGCAGAGCTGCTCAGGCTGTTTCAGAGCTAACATAATGGGATATGTATTTTCAAAGGGGGCTGTGTTTCAGACCAGATGGTTTCTGTCTTCTCATGGAGAAACAGAGACTACACAGTCGCAGCAGTGTTCGGCACCGAGGCAGTGGCACCCACGTTTTGGGGACAGACAAAAGGATGATTCGTGAGAATCTCAGTATCACTTAGGAAAAAATTGTTTCAATCCCTCACTGCCACAGTTTGCTGTGAAACTGGGTATCAGATATCATCACCAGTGATCACGCAAGCCTGGTTCTGGTTTCACAAACACACCTATTAAAAGAACAGTGTGACAGTGTGCCCAGATTAGCCAAATAACGGGCAGCAACTCTCCCACAAGCCCTAGATTTTCAGGAATTGACAGTATTTCACTATTAAGCAGTATCTTTCAACAAAGGGTTTGAAGTATTCTTCAAGAAAACAAACACAGTTGCTCCTTTTTATAGCCTGGGAAAAAAAAATGTAGCTGCAAAATAAGGGCTAGGCTTTTCTTTATTGTGGATATCTGATATTTGCAATTTAATTTTCCAAAAGGAATAATTCCTCTCTGCCCTTGGCTTTTGCTGGTGACATGCACAGTGTCAATCTGTTGTGACAATAGCTCATTGGGGTGATCTGTAATAATAAATATTTTACCTGAGTGTCCCTCACTTAAGCAGGAATGCTCTGGAAGTATGGGAGGTGCAAGTGGATGAGTTGATTCCAAAGCAAGAAACAGAAACAAGGCAAAAGCCTGAGCTACGGCATGCATGAAAAGTCAATGTTTTTGCACTGACCTTTCACTTGCAAAGGTGAGGCTGGAATAGATTCCTGTAACCTGACAGGGAGTTTTACCACTTTCAAACCTTACAGGTATTTGGGAGGTAATTAAAGAAAACACCCACACCACAAGATGAGAGCTTGCATGGAAAACTTGGGATAATTAAAATGCCTGGCCAATTTTGCCCTCTGCCTTTCTAGTAAAGTGTTTTAATGAAGGGAGGACTATTTCACTAATAAAAAACTCCATGTAGAGTTATTCTACATATTTGCATAAGGCTAAAAATTTTAATAGTTTTTTCCATTGCCAGTAAAAACCTCTCATTTTCTTGATGTCTTGGTATAGTAAAAATTACAGATTAAGCATTTTCTAATTTGATTTAGTGAACAGATGCATTCTTTGCAGAACGAGTCAAATATCCCATTCCAAAACTCTCTAACATCATGAAAGCATCACACAGAGCATCTTAGGCTGAAATACATTAACAAATACAAACAAATTTGGAATCAGAAATATGCTTAACTAGCCTGAAATAACCTGATTAGCTGGAGATCCAGTGCTCATTTTCCACAGACACTGACAACATTCATTTTTATTACTCTCTTCCAGAATAAATTTGTGTCCCAGGGTTACCCAACTGATGGGAATATAGCGTGTAAGGGAGACACCTTGATTAAAGCACTGCACATCAAGCTGAACAAACAAAACAAGAAATTTCTAACATCCCCCACCAACAACACAGCAAAAGCTGAAATAAAACACAAACAACTCCTACACAACTTAGAATTTGGGAACAAGACAAATTGGGGAATATGATTCTAAAGGGTATGACCAATCAGACCAACTTTATAAGGAGCTTCACCAAGAAATCTGTTTGTGCAACTTTAATCAATCCAGAGCCCAGATAATGTGCAAAACTCCAGGCACACAGAGCCAAATTTCCACAAATATTCCATAGATTATCTATCACCCCAGAAAGTCCTTCCTTTTCAGCTGTTCTTGATCCATAATGGTGCAGTGTAATTAATGCCACATATGAACTTGATATACTCAATTGTTTTAAACACCAGAGATTTACCAAAGCAATCAGAATATTATTTGCATTGTGTTTTTTCTACTGGCTTTGCAGAGAGCTGTGCTGTGTTGCTTTAGATTGGTATTAAAACAAAAGGATCAGGTTAAGCTCTAATTGCACTCAAGTTAGAGGTCTGAAATTCATGCAGAGGAAAAAAAACGCTGATGAATAGCTTGAACCCAGTTCAAATATTTGGTGCATTTAGACTGAAATAGGTATTTCCTCAAAGTAAGCAAGTTGAATGATTAGTAAGACCCTAAACAAGCCAATAACTTCCCATTTCTTTCTCCAGAACATGATACTTTCCAAATAGTTTGAAAAGCAACAAGATGCAATGCATAATTTTAAAATATTAACTGTAAGCAAAGTAGGGGGAGGAAAAAAGGGAGAAATAAATAGATATCTTCACATAAGTTCTCCTTATGGAGAGCCTTCAAACACATTTGTGTTTCTAAAGAGCATCTGATTGCATTAAAAAAAAATAAAATTGTTAATCACATTAAGGACTTGGCAAAAACCCAGAGGGATGGAAAGTAGGTCTCCAGTTTCCATGTGCTATTGGGTAAATACAGCAGAGTTTTACATAGTCCATATGTAACAGAAAACATCCCACTCCCTCTGGATCACCTGTGGAAGCAACCAGGCTGCACCTCAGGTGCTGTTCTGTCATTCCTCAGAACAACAAGGATGAAATTCCAGGCTCATCAATATTTGCATCAGTTATGAGAGGATGTCAGATCCCAGACTTGTCTCTTTCTTTTTTTTTTTTTTTTTAATTATGCCTGCTTTTTAAGTTGCAATTTTTGGAGCTATAGCTCCAAAATCATCATGATGTTCATTAACAAGCATGTGTTTTATTTAAGAGGCCCTGATAGTGAATTTTAGAATAACCTCACATCTCATGCTGTGGGAAAATGCCAGCCAGCCAGCAACATGACAAGCCTTAAGCCAAGCCTTAGTCACAAAAGAAAATCTTGGTCCTTAATAATAAATCATCCAAGAGCATGTTTTCCATACAACGTGCATTGTGCCAGCCAATGGCCCTCTTGTCACTTTGATGCCAACCAAATGAAATACAGATGAAACAAACTGAATTTCCTCTGCCACTGAAAGCAAACTGGGACAATGGAATCTCAGCACTGTGTGGTGTCATGGGAGGAGAGTAAGGCACAGAGTTGCAGCTAGACTTGGATTTGCATTAACCCATCACAGGGACTCTGTTGGCTTAGCCACATCTCTACTCCACATGCTACCAAGGCCCTGTAGCACCATCCTGGGTGTGTGAGGACAGAGAGCAGATAAAACTTGGCCTTCAGCCTCATCTGGAGACACAGCATTCCCTGAAAATTGCAGGATGTTATCTACTTCCCCGTAAAAGCTGAATCACTTATGATTGCGCATTAGGGCAATAAAAATGATACCAGAAGTTGCCATGGCCTAGCAAACTTCATCACTCCTGCAGAAACCAAGATCATCTTCTTTGGCTTTAGCAGGAAGAGCCTCACTGGTAAGAAAAGCCGATGGACTGAGTATTTCCCAGTGTTTAGGCTGCTGCACTGCCCAGATTCATTCACTGACGCAATTTGATTTTGACCCATAGCCAAAGATCCTCAGCCCATCATTAGTGGAGCCTCTTGAACCAGTAAGAATGGCTGTAGAACATCACAGACCACATTCCCAGCAGCTGCACCCCAAAATCTGTTGCTGCTCCAGCCCTTAACCACCCATACTCACTAAAGATCACTTGTTAAGCCTCCAAGTCTGATCACATTACTTAATTTTTCTTGACAAAGGGACTTTCAGAAATGGGCCAAAACCATCTGTGCATTGTTAGTGCAAGTGCAATTACATCAGGAACCACCTCTGTCCTCCTTTCTCTTAAGGATCAGATCCACAGAACCATAGAGGCTGTCGAGATCCACTTTGTAACCATCTAATTTTCCATGGCTTTTCTTAGTCAGGTGCTGGAAGTTGGCAAACAGCAGGAAGTAACTCCAGTAACTTCAGGGTGTCTGAAAACTGTATTTCTCTCAGATTACACAGCAGACAGTAAAACTGCATCTTGCATCTCAAGCCACCCTCAGTGACCAGTTATCACATCAATGGGCAGCAATTTTGCACAATTACACTTGCAACTCACGTGTCACTGCACAGAAATTCCTGACTTTGTTTCTTCCTCAAGCTTTCCCTTCATTTATTATTTAATAAATTGCCAATAGGAGCTCTAATTGTAAGCATTTGTTAAAGATACCAAACCTAGAAATGTGCTAGAATGTTTCCCACCTCAAGCTTTAATGAGTTTACAATACCTTCAGCCCATATGCTCCAAAAACGTTATCCTCAATTATGTAACAGGAGGTGCTCTGCTGATATCTGTTAACAGCTAGAACAGCTGTGGTTTTCTGCTTTTTTGCACTGCTCAGGAGAAGCAGCAAGTTCAGCTTCCTTTTTTTTTAATTTGGTTGCAAAACCTCTGAGCCGAACAGGTGTGTGCAATCACGAACCACAGCGATGAGCCCAAACTGCTGCTTTTCTAAAAATTCCACCAGTCAGTGACACACACTGGTCAAGGTTGCACAACCTTGTTTTCCACAGGCTGTTTCTGATGATTCATTGCCCTCGTGGAGGTGAGTTTCAATTATCGTTAATACTTTTTTTTTTTCCTCTGGTACTGTACTAAGAACTTCCTCATTTTCATCTCTTCTCTTCCTCCCCCCCAGCTCCTCTAAATTGAGTTTCCTTCTTAATCAAGAAACTTACCTTGAACACTAAGGATAAAAATATCTCCCCATGTGTGCCCAGAGCAGACTATAACAGCAAAAAATTCCCTATTTTTTATCCTCATTAGGCTCTACAAAAATGCTCTTCATTCCTTCACCTCTCACTAACAACTGGCAGTTGCCAAGCACTTTGTGATGTTGTGGGAATGTTCTGCAAGGGAGACTTGTCCAGAGCTACCAAACTTATTCCACATTCAGGTGAGCTTATACTTCCACTGGAATCAAATGAAAGTATGTGGCATGAACTTGACTGCCTCATATTCCTGCAATTCCCTAATTTTCCTGTCATTTGAGGTCTTCTCACTTCATCTTAACAAAGGAAGAGCTGGGGGGGGGAAATGTCACCAGGAAAAGCTTAGACTTGAGGAGCCAAATTTCTTATGACTTTTTTGGTCAAGGTAACTTTGCTTTCCCTAGGTCTGCATCCCCACCTAAGTGTCAGCACGTGACTGTAGATAAGAGGAAATGTGTGGAAAAACTGGGTCTTCAGGATGTCAGACGACACCAAGGGCTGCAACTGTGGAAGCTGACATCAACAAATCTCACTTTAATGTCTTCACAAATTCTGTCCTCAAATACATCAGACACTTTGTTTTATAAAGGGTTATAACAGCTGCTTCCCAATGGAGAGACAGGAGTTGGGGCCTCAAGTGCTGCTGTTCCTACTCAACATGCACTAAACACCCTACGTGGGTTCCTACAAATATTCAAATAAAGCATCATTTGGGGCAGAAACAGGTTTTCCTTCTCTGTGGAAGCTGTTCTCTCACAAGGTTTTCCAAATCTGTGTCCACAGGCACGTCCTTCCCCATGGAGCAGCCAGAGAAGGGCTTCAGAAGGAAGGGGTTGACCTCCCTCCACTTCCCTCCACACTGCTCATGGTTTCCAAGAAGTCCAGCCAGGCTGAGACGATGGAGGGAGGCAGGGGAAGCTCTGCTTGGTGCTGCCTGCAGTGCTTGAGCAATTCTGGAGTTCTCAGAAGCACTCTGAGTTTATCAACACACACTTTGTATCTAAGGCTTTTAAGGTCTATCCAAAGGTTAGGTGGCAACAGGATGTAGAACCTAGGTCTGGGGTTTGGATTTCAAGGGGGAAATCCTAGATAGACACTTAAGATCAAGTGTTTTTCTACAACGAAAACCTATGAAATCCCAAAAATTCCACCTGGCTTTACCCATATCTTCAGACATCTATTTATCCTCAAGGACTTAACTTGTTCCTTGTGAGAAGTCCTCTGAAAGTTGGTGCTGAAAGGATCTGCATGCCCTGTCCTGGGGTCTGACACCTTAGCAGGGAACATATTTCCACAACTCCCCCAGCACAGCTCAGAGAGCTCTGCACATCTCCTCTTCCCCATGGACATCCTGCAAGTCACATGTCTGACCCTCTGCAAAAACAAGGTCATTAAAATCAGCCACATCAAAATGCAAGACCATGAGGTCTATTTCAAGGGAAGTTGGATGGCAGCATCCAGGACACTTAGAAAGAAGGAACAGAAACTTTATATCTCTGAACTTTTCCTTTGGAGCCTCATGACTTCAGATTTTGCAAGTGTGTAAGGAAAGATACGTGCACATGGAGAACCTGTGATTCACTGGGCTTCAGTCTGTAAATTTAACTCCTGAATCACAGGATCTATAATTCCAGAGTGATTCTCTACCAACTTGCAGTCTAGTAGGCAAAGAGAAAAAAAAAAAAAAAAATATATATATAGAGAAAAAACCATCATGGTGTGTCAGCCTCATCTTTCCTACAAAGAGGGGCATAAAATTCCTGATTTATCATGTAAATTCTGAACTTCAACACTGGCTGATGCAACTTTTTACGTAACAACAGAAACAAAAATAAATCTCCTTGTTAAAAACGGTGGTCCGAGCATTGCTCATTTGTGGAAGACACTGCAGCCAGACACCAAGCCCACATTTGACATCTTTCATGCACTGATCTGGTTCTTTATGGTTGTTTTAATAGATGGCAGTCTATGTCGTCACATGGAAAATAATAGAAAATAATCATCACCATCATCTTTACTTCAAAAGTTATTAAAAGTGCCTTTAGATGCATATTGCATTCACGGAATGCCTACAAACAGGATCACAGAATGGTTTGGGTGGAAGGGACCTTAAAGCTCACTCAATTCCCCCCTTGTGATGGGCAGGGACACCTTCCACCAGACCAGATTTCTCCTGTCCAACCTAGCCTTGAACATTTCCAGGGATGGAGAATCAACAGCTTTTCCAGGGTCTCACCACCCTGCCAGGGAAGAATTCCTCCCTGGGATCATGTATTGGGTTTGCATGGCCTGTTTTTTGGCAGCAGGTGCAGCTTTACCAGCACAATTTATTGTAGGAGACCTTAAGAGCCTCAGCCAGCAGCAGTGCTGCTCGTGTCACCCACCATCCCTTTCCCCTCGCACAATAACTGTGCATTCTAAAAAGGTGTATCAGACAAAACATAACTCACAGCACTTTACTCAGGCAGGAACATGAGCTTTCCAAGGCAGTAAAATACACACTGGAGAAAGATGACATGCATGATGTAGACAGATTATCTTAAATATCGGGTGTAAAATTACTTCTCCAGCAGTCAAAGAATGACTTAAAGTCTGGTTGCCTCATTTAAGTATCCTAAATCCCACTCTACAGTTACCAGAGCAGCTGGCATGATCCCCCCTTTGCTCAGGAATTTAAAAAAATTCATAATAATAAATTGCCTAGAGTAACATTAATAACAACTGTTTTCTTACTCACATCTACGCCCCACCCCCCTCCCCCAAAAAAAAGGCAGAGAGGGAAAAAAAAACAAAGAAAAGAGAAAAACTCTTCTTCAGAGGGTCAGAAGGCAAGGACTTCAATTCA
Source organism: Serinus canaria (assembly GCF_022539315.1). Taxonomy (NCBI): domain Eukaryota; kingdom Metazoa; phylum Chordata; class Aves; order Passeriformes; family Fringillidae; genus Serinus; species Serinus canaria. Next base: position 3,283,588 of record NC_066321.1, read on the forward strand.
TTAGAAAAGACAGCTTCCCTTGCTTTGCATCACCTTAAGGCTAAAATTCAGGATATACCTTTTCACATTCCCACTAAGGCAAGTTTTAGTGCTGCTTCTCCTCAGAAGGATACAAACACTATTGATTTTTAGTTATGTTTTTACTCTGTGTCAGTACCATCATATGCATGGCTGTATAATATCATAATTGCCCTGATGCATTGAGTTTTTAAACTGCCGTGGAAAATGCAAGAAGACAACAAGGAAATTTGACAGTCAAATAAATCAGGATTGTTTGGAGAACTGAGATGCCAAGCCAGGTTTTTTTGTTTTGGGAATGAGACAGGAGAAAGGGACCCAACAAATTTGTGGTGTCCAGATCATGGCAGAGGCACCAGGTTAGGAACTGTCCATGTCACATCAGGGCAGGTTAGGTAATTTCTTATTGCATTTTATTATTTATGTGGCACAGGGTAGAACAGTGAAAAACAGATTTCTAGAAGGGAAGGAGGGAAAAAAATACTAGGATTCTCTTTCTGAGAAATAAAGGAGAAGAATTTTTTTTCTCCTCTTTAGTCATTCTGCTGGAAGAGCCTGTGGCAGTAAGGTATATTTGCACACAATTTTTTCATAGAGAAAAAGAGTACTTTGAGTCAATTTGGCTACATCTGTAGTGATGTGTAAGTGTTTGTACTGCTGGTTAAATTCTTTGATTACTTCTCATTAGGGATCAGGGAGTAGTGATTTGGTATTTCAAACACTTCAAGTTCAGCCCAAAATCAGATTTATGTCAGTCCAATGTAGGGCTTGTAATTTAATTTAAGGCCATGGCTACAACTCACAAAAGTGGAGGTGTGATCAGATTGCATATTGGACACTGAATTGTGGAAATGAAGCTCACAGTTTAAATTCAGCTCAGCTCTAGGAGAGAAAGGATGTTACTGTATTTACCAGCTTCATCTTTTGGTGGAGAAATAGAGGCTATATGCATTTAGGACTTCAGATTCTGGTAGCTACATATGTTTCTGAAATATTTTTAAATACATTTTACTACATTTCATCTGGTTCTAAAGTGGATGTGTCATAATAGAGGTCATCAGCTTCTGTCTGAAGCCTGCTGCATCGTGCAACTTTAGTTACAACACTATTAGCTCAGTAATAAACCCTCCCATCTGAGATAGGGATTCAGATAAGACCCTCATTTGACTTCATGTTTTCACCCGGTCTTTAAGCTCCATCCTGTCAGATGAATATCTGGATTTTTGCTAATGAAACACTCAGAAAATAGCACATTTCAAGTCAAACAGAAAAAAAAAAAAGTAGCAAGTAGTATGGTTTTATTTTTTATCTCATACGCTATAGGAGAAATGGGACAGTGCAAGTTCCTAGTCCTAAAAATGCTCTTTTCTACCTGCTAATCAGCAATCAGCAGTAATTACACAGCTAAAAACAGTCCTGAACTGCAGCTCCTCCTCCCATGGAAAAAGTGATTCTTCTCTAAATGGTACAGAAAAAGTCATATTTTATGGCACACACATATATATATGCATGCATATATATATATATATATGTGTGTGTGTATTTAAAATCATCAATTTTCATTTAGTAATGTGTCAGAAGTGTTAAAAAATTCTGCTAAAGATTTAAGTGTTAAGAGAAAAAAAATGCCCAAAATACCACTAAGTATATAAAATAAAATTTTAAAAGTGAAAATTTATTTCAACATTTCCATAAAATTTGAGGTCTTCCCTTAAAAGGATGATTATGCAGGCACTAAATGCCAGGTGAGCAGAGCATCTAGAAGTCAGAGTTGGATGTTGGAGAGCATACAGCTCTTGAAAAGCCCCCATGGGCGTACAAGGTAGCAGCACTATTTTCCCCCCCAAGTAATTCTGGATTTGGCTGTTAAACCCCATATTGAGATTTTGTTCCAAAGTCCACCTCAATAAATGGCAAACCCCATCTCTGGCATTGTTCAGACCTCAGCGCCCCCCAGAATCAAGGAGGCAAACCCCAAAATCTTGGTTTTGTGGAGTTATCATCAATGGTGTGTCTCACACAGCCTCCCCAGAGAATCTTAAGGCTGGAAAAGACCTCCAAAAAAGAGTCCAACCAACATCCCAGTGCTCAGTAGCTGGAAAATATTTTGCTCTTTTTTAATGGCACCTCACCTGCTACAAAATTCACTGTCCCACTGCTTGTGGCAATGCAAAGTAAATCCATCAGCATTATAAAGCTCACAGGCTGCTGCTCCAAGTTAACAAGTTATATTTAGCTCAGGTTCAACACTCCTGGTTTTGATATAGTCTCTTTACTCCAGAATCAAAGGTAATGGGTTCTTCTATTAAAATTTTATCAGACATCTATAAATGTAGCAGTTGCTTTAGACTGCATCACACAAAGGGAAGAAAAAGGGAGAGACTGATAAATCTCAAAGATTTTATTATTAATACAGGGAGAATTCCCATTGTTTGTTGTGATATGTTTTATTGGCGTGCCCACCGCTGTTCAATTTAGATTAAAAAGTAGGAAGATTACTGTTTCCCAAATGACAAGTGCCATAAATAAGCACAAGCAGGGAAACTCCTGTATTTATATCCCAGAGAGATATGCCAAACTACCTCCAGAGAGCCAGGCTAAGGGGTAAACCTGCAGGTTCAGGGAGGGGGCCAGCCTGCATTTCACCACCATTGACGAATGCAACCGCGCGGTTCCGCCGGGTTTTGATCCGCGACGGTGCCAGCGCTGCGCTGTGTCAGGTTACACCGGGTCACATCTCATCTGTGATGTGACACAACGTGACATGGCTCAACGTGATGCTCTGCACAGAGCGGGCAGGTGCCCACAGGAAGCAGACACTCCATGACTACGAGCGAGTTGTTCAGCACAGCAGGTACAGCGCTCGGAGCCTCTCCGCGCAGCCATTGATGTAGATAATTAGTATACAAAACAATGCTCTGCAATATGCTCACTCCAACTGGGTTGTTCCCTATAAAACATACCCCTAAAAAAATATTTTATGGGGGCTGCTGGTTGTGATGATTCTGTATTTGGGTGTTATGGTATTATAAAGAGTGAAATCACCAGCCTCAATGAGCCACGTTGCATGTTAATTTGCAAGGAGGTGTTCAAATATTGGCATATGAAGGGACATTATCTAGGTAGATTTTGCATTTTATTTTGGAGTATACACCTCTCTATAATGTCTTCACAGGCTGAGCACAACATTTATAGTCAAAGCAGCACTCTCTTCCCCCCTGAGAAGGCCCCCAGCCCACCGAGTGCTGATGGTTACCTCTTCACGGTAAATGGGAAGCAGCTACATTACAATTCATTACCAAGCAACAAAAGAAAACTTGCCATGAAACAGCAAACTCACTTTGCATGCTTTTGCAAACCGACATATTATGACTTATCATAGGAGCATCAGCATTACTGTTTCTGATTGTTAATTGGCAAAAAAATTCTACAGCACATTTCAACAGTTGTGTCGTTTGATTTAGTTTGTAATTACCATAAAGAGACTCATAGATTAACATAACTCATGGTTCTTCGACAAAGGTCTGCTAATCTCCTTTTTCATAATCTATGCATTGAAAAGCATCCTGTCTTCCCAGCCCAGGCAGTTTCAAGTAAAAAAAATACTAGAAAAATCTGCCCATTTCTCAGTTTGAACGCAGTTATTAATAAGTTTATTTTTAATTAATTAATTTTACTTTTTTCAAAGTGCCAACAAAAAGAACAGTTCAGAAAGCCAGCCAGCAATAGATATTTTGAGGTATCATATGAACAGCGATTTTAAAAGAGCACCAAAAAATATCTCCCCTGGTCGCACTACCACAATTACCGCAAGACGATTTGCTAAAGAAAAAGCACAGACTAAACTAAGAGCACTCATTGACCCCCAAATCTTGTATCCCCCTGCAAATAAAGGGCTAAGGGTAATGTGAAGGCAGCAGAAAGCCCTCCTCTCATCCACCCATGCACCAGATTCCTGCTGCCTCTGTAGATACGGAGCTGTGGTTTGGTATTTAACTGGAGGAACGCGCTCCAGAGCGCGGAGCGAGCGAGGTGTGACAGTGGTGTGAACCTGAGCAGCGCACACACACCATGGGGCACATTGTCCCTGTGCCTGCCCAGGGCCAGGGGTTGGAACCTGAGGATTTTTAAGGTCTCCTCTAACTCAAACCATTCCGTGATTGTCAGCAAGCTACAGGTGCGTGTAAGGAAAGGCAGGGGAAGCAGATGTGTGACTGCAAGGGGAAAGGGCGATAACAGCCCCAGTCAGAAAGCGTTCAGTCCAAGGTGCCCTTGTTTTATATTTAGGTATTCCTTGCCTGTAGTTTTAAAAGCATGTGTGCAAAATGAGCAGCTTTATTTTGCCCTTACAGGAGAGATGTTCCCAGCCAACCGAAGGGGGATGATGTACTGTAGACTGACAAGGGCTGCTAGGCTCGATCACCGCAAGTGTTTCAAACTGTGGGAGAGCTAAACACAGAGTGAGAACGTTTTATTTTTAAAAAGCCTGGCAAGCCATGCTCCCCATATAGCTCACTTCCTCCCAGAAACTTTCCCTAAAATATTTTTGTTTGATATTTTGATCCAAGTCCTTATCGGATCCAAATCCGAGGCTCCTGACATCTGCTCCCATCTTTTCTGGAGAAGCTGGAGCCTTCAAAAGCAGGTAACTGCTGCCTCTGCACCCTGACTGCAAACACGCTCAGCGTAGTGACAATGGTCTGTTCTCAGCTGTCAGCATTCACCAGCTACTACCCACTTCTCCAAGCTCCAGCCCTGCCATATGCTCAGTGCAGAGTAGCCCCTGATGATGTGTTGTAACGAGGATGATCCTGTTTAAAGGTTTGTGCATAATACAAAAATAAATATCGGCGTTATTGGCAGTGGCAGCAACACACATAATCATTTGCCTGAAAACTCCTCTTACTAATAGACACGGATTTCAGTCACTTTTTGTCTAGCCAATTTTAACTGTTTGAGCTGGCAGTGCTATGCCAGGTATCTGTTTGAGAGACAGATGCTTTGGAGACACTTCAGCTCAAAAAAGTTGAGGCATTTCTTTGATGAGGGCTGGGGAGAGGAAATGCATTGCCTTGCCCAGAATAACAGCAAGGCTTATTCTTGCCAAAGATCCTACCACTATTCCAAGTAGGAACTTTGGATTCAGCAGAAATGGGGATAGCTCTTGTCCAGGATCACCCATTTGCCTTTGGCCAAGTTGTCCTTATTTATATCTCAGGTTGTTCTTATTTACACCTCAAGTTTGTGACATTTTTAACTTTTAAAAGTTGAAATGTATTTTCTCACAAGCCAAACCTATCCCTTGTCAGGGTTTTCTACAGCCATTTACACACCATGGGAGAGTATTTTGCTGAGCTTAGCGCTACAGGAGTATAAGGATTTACCACCTGCAAATGCTGCTCCTGAATTTAGGGCTGGGCACCCACAGCAAACAAATTTAAACTGTCAGTACTTCTCATACAGAAATTAAATAAGAGTGGGGTTAAGGGGAAAGCTAGATAAAAGGAAACTACGAGTCTGCTAACACACGATAAAGGTAGAAGAAAACTTGGTCAAGATGAGGTGAAATGCTGAGTACCAGACAGGATGGAAAAGGCTTTGGGCAGAGCAGAAAAAGGAGTATCCCCAACATCGATGCAACAGCAGCCAGACTACAGGTAAAAAACACCCTGCAAGGGAAGTGTGATAATGCTTTGGTTTTAAGCTCAGCTCATCCACAGAAGAGCCCACATGAAAAAGCTGGGAGCGTGGATATTTGGCTTCTCAAACCACAGACTTTTTGTTTCTGTCTCCTCACAGACACATCTGTCTGGCTGTAACCCCTGCCTCGCTCACATCACACTCCCAAACACCCACCCGGCAAGCGCGGCTGAGGACGTGATCAAACCCTGTCACGATGTATACACAGAAGGCCACTTCATGTGTATACAATTAGGGTCACACAGGCACTTCTCTGACTTTCTGAGTCTCAGGCACTGCAAACACACATTTTGTGCTGTGCAAACACAGAATGGACACACCCAGGAGCCTCACTCCCCCCTGTGATGGAATGCATTTGGGAGCAGCATCCTACACCGAGGCAAAGTCTCAATGGAGTCTGAGGGAGCTGCAGGGTGCTCAGCACTTTTGAAAAGCAGAACATTTATATTTAGACTCTTAAATGAACTTCACAGCCTAAATTTAGGCTCCTATTTCTGACACCAAATAAAAAAAAAAAAAAAGAAAAAAAAAGAAAAGAAAAAAATCCATATGAGCTTCCAAATTTAGAGCTGGGTACCTCGACATAGTCATGTCAGAGTGAAATGTAAACCTTGCACTTCGGCCCACATTCCTATCAAGTTGATTTCCAAAAGGGGAAGCGATCAAGCACGCAATATTTTAAAAGGAAAATAATAATCCAGACTTGCTTGTGTGAATTCCTTACATCCTGCTTTATTGCTAGCTGCGAGTCAATTGATTTGGATCTCACTTGCAGTCTCTTACACAACTGCAACTCCATCAGCTCTAACGAAAGCAGGATTTTGCAAAATTTCCATCTCAACTTCAGCTGTTAAATCATATTTCCAAAGGCAACAGTGGCATATAAAAAAGTTTTAGTCCCAGCAAAGTCAGCGAGGCTGAGGCTCCTAAATCCATGCTGAAGTATTACACACCTTTCAATTTTGACTGGTATAAAATATCACTGTGCAAATATTTTCCATTTGCAGGAATCACCTGCTCCTGACAGCTTCTCAGGGAGTTTTTCTTCACATGTAATACAATCTAAACATATGTGTTGCATTAAGTTGGGTTATATCAGGTCATGCCACCTGACACAGTATATCCCAACATAATCTAATGCCATGTAAATCATTCATTACAACAAACCTAAGGAAAAAAAGAAGGCAGAAAAAAGGACAACTTATTTCCCACTTCACAGGCAGCTGCAGCAGATAAAGAGTGTATATTTTCATAAAGGGCCAGGTGAGCATCTGTGTTTTGGTGTTTTTTTAAGGAATTTCACTACATCTCTTTTTCCATGGTGGCCACAGCTACAGTCCCAGCTTGCTGATAACTAGTGGTGAAAGGAAGGGAAGTTTTAGGACTTGGTTTTAGAGAACATTTTATATTTTCGTAGCCAATATATGCGATAACAAAAGTACAAATGTCAGAAATATTATAGCAGAGCCATAAAATTCAATGCAGGTCCAAAGCTCAGTGAAAACGAGCAGGGAAACAGGTGGGAGAGCAGGCAAAGGGGATCAGCTGTCCCAGGAGGTAAACACAAGCCACAGTGCAAATCCATTCCCATAGAGGCCAGATTTCAGGTTCTCCCACCTCAGCTTAAGCAACAGAAATTGGCAATTTTGCATCACTTCATCAACTTGACCTAACTGAGAGTGATCAGCCTCTTTTACCAGCCCTGCTGCTGCTCCCTATGGAAAACTGGGAGGGCAGGAGGAGAGAGAGCCACAGTGTAGGTTAATCCCTGCAGGAGACCCCATCCCATCCTTTGGAAGTGGCATCGAGAGGTTTCTAGATCCCATTCACTCTGCACCACATTTCATCTCCATGCAGCCCTTAGAGCTGGAAAAATTATTCTTGGGGTTTTAAAGCAGGCATTGAAAATCAGCAGTTCTCCCATAAATATTAAACTATCACACTCATTATGACAAAGGCATCTGCTGAAGGCGATTATTTGTCTGAACAGCCCACACAGCGTAGGTAGAACATGGGTTATGTTAAGAGCCTGTTGTAGGATGCAGTCTTGTATCATTTTATAAAGTAGGAATTATACATCCAAAGGGTAAAGCTTAATATCATGAATTATAACCGTAGTAAGTTATTGCTGATTTTTTTTTAATTTTGCAATTCTGTATTTTTAAAGTTGTCTACTTATCTGCTAGAACTGCACTGAATTGGATTTAATTGCCAGCAGATTTTTACTTATAGCAATAGGAGTGTCTTGTGAGTAGCTACAAAAGGATTCTTACAGGAGCAGGAAAATAACATCCCTCTACACTGAAACAAACAATCACTGCTGATGCAAAAATACACTGAGTCTCAGAGACAAGCATGAACCCCGCTTACAATTGAGATAATTTCAGCTGAACTGGCTTTAAACTCAGAATCGTGCTAATGAAGAGACTGCAAACACACCTTGAACCCTAATTCAATAATGAGATCAACAATTACACTTAAAGGTTACTTATCACTGCAGCAGTGCTAGCAAAATCCTTTTGATCACCTATATTGTGTTGTTCGTTATTTTCTTTGATGATTAATAACACTGAAAAGCATTTGGTAAAAGAATAAAATGAGGTACAGTGTTTATACCTTATTACAAAGTGCATTAGCAAATCAGAGCCCTCAGAGCACCTACATTAAAAAGAAAACATCATCAATATTTGATGCTTGTCTTCTTTAACATCTAGGGGTGGTTTGACAACAGCAAAACTTTCAAGATTGGATCCACCACCGTCCACAAAATGCCATCTTTTAACCAGCAGACCCATGTGCTGGCCGTTTTCTTATTCTCCTTTGTTTCCATTTTTGTGTGGCCCTTAGAAAATAGAAATTTGTGAATGTGTAACTTCAAGAGGTGAGTGGCAAGAGACATTTTAGCGAGCAAGAGGAAAGCAGTTATTTGACTTGGTGATTTCAACACCGCTCTGCATCGGGAGGGAAAATGGCACGAAGACATTGTGCTAGGCAACAGATCATGTAAACATTTCCTATGACAGTCTTTCATCATCTATAGGAACATTTACACTGCCAGATCTTGTCTTCTTTAAAAATGTCAGCTCAGTAAGTTTGATGCACATGTGCTCCTTCTGTAAGTGTCTGCTCAGGCAGACAGTTTACTAATTTGTGGCTCAGTAAGCCTTCCACTGCACCGAGCACCTTGAGGTTAGCACATCTCTAATCATTATTTGATAACAGAAATCTGTAAGCATCACATCCCTGGTAACAAGAACATTGTATCTTAGCAACCAGCCTTGATATTCAAACAATTTCATTAAAGCGTAGCACCTCTTAGCAGGTGGGTGAGTGCGGGTGTTGATAAACATTTATAATATGATCAACCATTGTGTTTGCCAACACTATAATCATCATGACAAATTTATGAATTTGTTTACAAGCTCCTAGGTACCAACCTAAGTAGGTAAACTACCTCATAGCACGCTTCTGTGTCTATAGATAGAGGCACATTCCAAGGTTTGATGCTACTTTAAATTGAACATATTGGGGAAAGGGTTAGCAGATGAGCATCACATGTCACGGTAAAAATCACCATTTAAATTAAACCACAAAGGATGTGTTAGAGCCAGGGCAAGGATTATATTTCACCCCCAAGAGAGCAAGGAAATTTAAAGTTGAAACTGTCTGTAATCTATTCCCAGGTCCCCAACAGGGCACAAATGTGGACGTGGTGCCCCAGCCCCACATGGACAACCCTGGGGGTCACTCCTACCACACACAGGGAGCAGTGGCTTCCTAACCTCAGCCAGAGAGCTTGGCAGTCCTGCCAAAGGGAGATTTCAAGATAACCCATCTGCCTCTCCAGAGAAAGGGGCAAAGCTCAAATTATTTCAGTTCATCAAATACAGCACACCTATCCCCAAAGTAGGATGACAGGCTCTGAAGAAAGCAAATCCACCACCTTATTTGGGAAATGCAGCTCGGACACCCTCAGTCATGCTGAGCAAAAGGGGCTCACATAAACACATCTGAACTAGAAGTACTGCAGGCCAGATTGGCCAAATTTTGCTTATAGAAACACAGGAAATCTTGCTCAGTTCTGAGTTAGAGCCTTGTCCCTTGCTATCCCAGGAAAGCTCATCATATAATACTGAATGGATACAGTCCATAAACTACTTAGCTCCATCTTAAAACCTGTTAACTTTAACCCCATAACTTCAATGGGAACTGAGATAACTTGAAGACTTAATCTGGGGCTGATTTTATTTATGGCTCTTGAATATTCGTTTGTTCTCATGCCAATATTGTCATTTAACTGAGACCACTCAACCCTTCTTGGTGTTTACATCCCCCTTTTTTTTGAGCACAGCGCAATCGTGACCCCTCTTAGTCTTCGTTGTTGCTAGGCTAAACAAATTGTGCTCTTTTATGGCTGTATTACATCAACACAACCCCGTGGAGGGCAATAGGTTTGCTCTTTTGTAATCAAAACCAGCATTTGATCTCATGAACTTAAATGGAAATATCCTTCTAGGAGTGTTACTTTCTAAAGTGATTTCCAGTGTTGAGTTGCTGCCCAGAGGAGCAAGGGGGAGAGAAAGGGGACAGCCAGAGAAAGTGAGCTGGCCAGCCCAGGGTCAGACAAACTGACCGCCCTGTTTGCAGCTCCACGTGCCAGCTGAAGTCACTCAGGCCCTTTGGAGGGTCAGATTTTACGCAAGAGTTTTGGTTGCCATCCTAAATTATGAGCTACTTATCTACCCTAATCCACCTAAAAACATGAGTCCCTCCATCCCTTAATTTCCCTGTAAGGTGAAGCCACCTTCACCATCCCACAGGGTTCTCTGAGAGCAACACCCTCAGGCCATAACATCCCCTGAGCAAGGATCATACAGACTCAGGTCCAAACACACTCTCAGATTCAAATTTCAGGGTCTTACATCTTTATTGTGGACACCAAACCAGCCTGTGGTTGGAAGACCATATCTAGAAACTTCCAGACACTCCTTTGCATTGAGGATGCAGAATTATCCATCAAGTCAAGTGATTTCTTCATCCATGGGGAAGCATGTGCCAAGAACCAAACAAAGGCAATAGGAGAGGCAAAAATATTTAAGATCTATGTGTAGATAGACAGAACGCATGTTGTACTCCAGCTTTGTGTCTGATTCATGGATATTTTAATAAAATAAATCAGGAGAAAAAAATCTTTGAACAGTTAAGAACTCCTTGACTCCTCATTCTAGTCTTAAAAATAATAACCTGTTCCCCTTGGTTTGCACTTATTTTTGCAAGCAAACCCAATCATAACCTTGCTCGAGCTGCAACAACGTGCGTTTAAAATTTACCAAAAGGTGGAAGATGGAATGCAGGCAAGAGAAAAACAGGAATATGAAGTTTGTACCTTGTACCTATGGCACCCAAGGTAACACCACCGCATCACTGGTTTCACACTGGGCACGGTACATCAGGCTGTTAATCTACCTGAAATACCTGGGGCCAAGTGAAGCGTTCTGAAATAGGTAACTGAGACTCACTTCTGGAAACTAAAGTCATCCACTGCAAAAAAGGAACAACACATTTTGTCACTGTAGCTTGTTGACTTTGTGGTTAACTTTCCTCCCTGTGTTAAGATCCAGTGATAATCCTATAAACTACACCTGATTCAGACCAATGTTTTGGTGGGTTTCCCCTCCACCCTTTTCTTTTAAACCAATTGTCCAATTTCGTAAAGCTACCTAAGTTTTAATTATGTATCTAAATACATTGTAAAAAAATCAGAAACAAGAACTGCAGTAAACAACAGGAAATACTCCACACAAACTTCACCAAACAAGTGCCAAGTACAATACACATCAATCATATATATAAAAAATATAATTTCACAAATTTGAAGCAATAACAAAAAAATGGGGGAATCTATCTTAAGCAGGAGACCAAGTAAATCCATATTTTCTCCTATACAAACAGCATGCAAGTTTGATTTCCAAAGGTACACCCTTTTCTGTTATCAGATATTATAAAAAAAGAAAAATTGGCCAGCTGTGGCTCCTCATGCCTCAATTTCACCTTCTATAAAATGGGAGAACTTGAATCTCATCTCCTTTCCTGAAAGCTATCATGTTCAAAGCACTCTAAACCTGAAGTTATTTTTGGAATAGTATCTTCAGAACAGGCTGAAGAAACACCATAAAGAACAACATCACTTGCACGCAGAAGTCAAATTCATATTCGTTAGCAGAAATCTTTATACTCTGTGTTTTCATAGCACAACAGAGTCTGAGCTATGGAGTGATGACAGCATTAAACTGCAAAGAAATTTTCTCCTTCCCCTTCAGCATATTTCTTTTGCAGGACACATGTTTAGCAGTCAAAGAAGAGAAATGAATGAGTATTTGCAATGCTGTGAAAAATTTCAAGTCTGGGTTAAGATTTCTAAATGCAGTTTGGCATGGGACAGGTTTAGAAGAGAAAAAGAAGGTTTTGAGGTGGTCTTCAGGCAGTGTTGCCCTGCTCTCTCCTCCACCCATATAATACTCATAGAAAAATCTGGTATTTTGTGTTATGATTTTTCCAGCAGTCTCAGATTTCATCTATTCCCCATGAAAGATAAGTTAAGGTGCACAGGAAGCCAACACCTGGTGAAAAAAACTCCCTTCTTGCACATCTTGTTTGGTAATACTCCACTACCCCAATTTCCAAGTCTGTCCCACCTGCCTGCCACAGCGGAAGCCACCTGGCAACACTTGCTGGCCACACAACACAGCAGGCAAGGACACATTGCCCAGGTCAGCCAGGAACAGACAGGGGAGTGATAATAAAACACAGTTCTACAGAGGCAATAATCACTCAACACCCCCACAGGCTGGTTAAATATTATCCCTGCTATGCAGTTTGGGAAAACTGACAGAGATTGTGTCGAGGCTTCACGGAGCCACTCATCAGACAAGGGGTTTGATCTCCTGGGATTCAGGTCCCCATTTTAATATCCAGACTCGATCCCCACAAAAAGGGGGGAAATGGATGTTTTCCTATACAGAGAGTTCTGGGGGTGAGAAGGGCAGTTTTCAATGCTTTTACAGCCTTCCCCACACCAGCTATAGGACTGGTCAAGAGTTTTGGCTGACAAAAGCAGAAGGAGCACATGCTGAGGCCACCTGTGGCACCACATTCCCCTCCTTCATTCATCACCCCTCTCCTCTCCTCCTTCCTGGGGGAGCTGCTTACAAAGAGCGACACCATGGGAATCTGGGAGGTCCCATAAATTCAAAATTTCCGTGATTCAAACTCCAGCAAGCTGTTTTTTACACGTAGTGGGAGCAGCAGAATGGGGAGAATATGCTGAGAAACAGGGTCCTACTGCACCAGCTGGGGGTAACATTTTCTTACAACCAGCACAAGATGCCACAGCTGACGCCTGAAGATAAATATACACCCTTTCATATTTAACCAGCATATTTTGCCTTTTCAGCACAATACTGAAATCTGTTTAATTTTCAAACTGCCAGTTGAGATCTTCCTGACATTTTCAGTGGAGAAGGACAAGACGACCAAGGCTGAGGGTGCCCACACAGAGTGACATCACTTTGTGCCCAGAACAAAAATGCCACCACAAGGGATGGTAGAAAAGCCCACTCCAACACGACTATACAGCAGCTTCCAAGACTCCAACATTTGTTTTATTAAGCAAAGCCCTCCAAACATTTTTCACTAACTTTAGGCAGTGGAAGTGCCCATTCCAGTTCCAACACAAAGTCTTTAAAGTTTTTGTGCTGGTGTACTCTGGGCTTGTATGTCCTAAATACATCCTTTTCCTTGATTCCCAGCAGAACATTTTTGTCCAAAACACACACACAAAACCAAAACCCACCATAAACCAGGTAAAGTTGAATTTCATACTCGTCTGAGACAACTTGTGGGCCAGCTACTCAGTACTATCACACTAATTAAGAATATTTTTCACCTTCTCCTGCTGTTAGAACATTTTGGATGTTTTGCTGAATCTACTGGAGTTGCATAAATTTCCCAGCTTTAGTTCTTTAGATGCCCATCCTATAGATTAAGATCTTGCAATGGTCAGTTAAATTATATATGTTTTTCATTAGAAGCCTAAAGATAAATATGAGTTCATAAGTGTGTATATACAGACATACCTGCAGGACTTAATCATTCAGATCACAGTAGAAAGTAGTTTTAACACAGCAGTGAATTTTGCCTTTCCAGTGTGTTAGAGAAAAGGAAAAAAGTAGAGCTGTGTATGAACATAAATCAGAGTGACCTTTACCACTTCTTTAACTCCCAAGGAAAAGCTATTGCATTTTAGGGAAAGAACAGTCTCCATTAAAGAATGAGACAATCAGCCCATTAGGTCAATTTTAATTTTAAGACCAGAATATTAAATATTCCCTTTGATTATGAATTGTATTAAAGTGATTAAAATCATCTAGTAAAAAAAAAACCTAATCCCAGACCTGCTGTCATATAAATATATACAGTTCAAAATATTTCAGTGCAACTTAACATTTGTAATAAGGTCCATAATTTATTAAAATTATAATCTAACCACATTTAAATTAATTTTAAACCTCAAAAATATACACTCTTACATCTCACTGCCTGATATAAAAGAATGCCAGTAAAATCACATTTTCTAGCTTTTCGCTTCTCTCCTTATTGCGTGACCACCTCTACAACATAAAAACATCTTGAAGGACTCAAATGAACTCCATCAGATACTGGGAGAGATGAGTGACAAAGCTACAAAAAAATCCTAACATTTTCCTGAAGAATCTTTGTTATTATTTATAAACACTTTTTTTTTCTGTTGCTGTAACACAACTAGGAGACATATGTAGATAGATAAAACACCAAATGTTTATTTTTTTTAATTTGGGGTTTTTTATGTTTTAAAGTGATCTCTGCATTTTGCATTTTCCTTCAGATCAGTGCCACAGTCTTCAGAGGCAGGCTGCAATCCCCGTTTGACTCATCACATTATGTGCTCATATTAAGTTTTGCATTAAATCCCAGTGCCATCTATAACTTGCTACTAATATCTTTACACCACTGAGGCTTTGATATTTGATGGAATGCCCCTGAAACCTCACCAAGGGTCTCATCAAATCAGGCAAGCCTCACTTTGCTGTGTATTTACCAAGTGAAGCATATATTCAAGTGAACCCAGTTTGAGGAGTCCATGGTTAGTTAATCAGCTATGAAGAGTTTTCTCAACCTATTGTTTTTAGCAATACCGCCAAAATTCTATGAAATGGCATCCCTTGCTGCTCTGCTTGAATATCAATGCTTTACCTGAAGAGAACCAAAATGGTATCTCTCCCTCCCACTAATTCCTGACTTCTTGCTTAGTACAACGCATCCAAAGAAATGAAACTTATTGAATCAAGTTTAATGACATAATAAATTCTTCCCTTCAGACAATGTTGAGGCTTAATTCACTAGAGCACTTTAAGCCTTTGCCTTTAGCATCTGATGGGTCATTAGTCTGTAATCCTCAGCCAGCCTGTTTGGAATCTAAACTAAATCAGGAACCGTATCAGTAGTTTCTGAAATATGACTGGCAGGTCAAGTGGCCTCAAAAAGACTGCCTGGGGCATATAAGACTAGGATAGGGCATGGCTAGAACAGAACCAGTGATGGATCTGGAAGCGTGCACTCAATAAAGACTTCATTCATTCTAACTCACTAAACAGCAGTTCTTCAAATGACTTGACTTATATTTTTGATGTTTTTAACCAGTAGGTCATGCAATAAAATTGTCCTGTATGTGCCAATAGGCTTAACACACAGATCATTGACTTGCATGCTTGGGCATATTTTATTTATATTTTTTCCCCTCAAGTTTTTCCATAGCAGCCTGAAAAAGGCAATAGAATCACTGCTGTGTGGGAAAACATGTAATCTAAAGGACTTAGATCATAGAATTTTGAAGAGCAGAAAGTTTGATGAAACACCCTTTTGTCCAAAAGGAAAAAAAAATACTCTGAAACGCCCGTTCCTACACCTGGAAAGTCACATTCTTGAGATGCTACAAATAATCTCTGCTCCCAGCTGAATATTTCTCACATTACATATTAAAAACACTCTCTATGCAATAATTTTAGGGCTTTTCAATACAAGCCAGAAAACCAACTCTGCTTTAGAATGTTAGCTGGAGTGTTTCAGGCTTATTGGAGAGGAAAGTGTGCTGTGCTCATCTCCAGAACCCTCCACCACAGCATGCACTGAACGCTCCTGAGACTTGATTCAAAGTCCACTTCAGTCAATTGACCCCAGTGGTCTTTAGATCAGGCCCTTAATCTGTACATTGCACTCAGATAATCAGTAACAGCTTAGTTAGACACTTTTTTTTTCCCTCCACTCATCATTTTCCAGATTCAACAAAACATTTCCAAACCCCTCCAAATCAGACTGGCATTTCTGATGGATACAGTGCAGCACATGCTGTAGTAGAGGTTTAAGTGGTGTTTGCAATTAAAAAAAAATAAACCTGGGGAAAAATCAATAAATAAACATATAATCTTGACACTCTGACTCCCAGAAAATACCCTGAAGAGCTTCAGCTCTGATGCCACAGTGATTTCTCAGTGGAGAAAAAGGCACATTGGCACCAAGCAGGGAGTGAAAAAGAAGACCAATTCTGGTTTGGAAACAGAGCACAAGGCTGGGTTATGTACTACAGTCCAAGTTCCCCCACTAGAATACCAAAACATAAGGATTCAAAAGTCAGACAGGATAATCTCAAGATCCCTGCTCTGAGGAGTGACAGGAGCCCACAGTCACCCCATTTAAGAGTCACCTTCTGCAGAGTGGCTGTGTGAAATTCAGCAGGGCAAATCCCAGAATATCCCCAATTAGAAAGATAACTCATTTCCAGATCCAGCCTGCTCAAAGTTGTCTACAGTTTAATTTAAATATGCATTAAACACACTGTGTAGCAGAGGCAAAATTACTTATTGCTTTAAGCATGCCCATGCTATTTTAAAATAGCCTGGCCGTCATGAGCATTTCTCCTATTATCTTTGGTGACATTTAATCAGTGCTTAAATGTTGGGAACACAGGGGAAAGAAATCAGGTTATATATTTGGGAAGGCAACTCTCAGAAATTAGGCTTCTTTCCAAAAGAAAACTTAACCGGTTGCTCACTGCCTAAGCAAACAGAGTTAACACTTAAAATTTTCTCCTGGTAGGAGGAAAGTCACACCCCAGCCAGTGTTAAATCCTTTTGGGGATGCTCTACCGAGGCTGAATTCAAATTCCCAGAAGACTCAGACCAATCACTTCATCCTTTACACAGTAATATTCACTTTTTCCCTGTGCCTCACACACTACGGAGGCAGAAGGTATTTACAGAAATGAGGAAATGTAATTTTTTTTCCCCATTTATTATTGAACTATTAAACACACTCTGCCATTTGGGAACTCCCTCCCATCTCCAGCCTTTGTATTCCAAGGTACTTCAGTAACGGCAGTAAGTGAAACTAAAATGCCAACTTGAGATTTGCATTATAAATGGCATATACAAAGAGAGACTTTTTAAACTTTGGTTGATCTAGCATATCAAAGATCTTTTTCTCTCTTTTTCTAAGCTACTTCAGTGACTGTATTGAAGTGAACTGAAAGGATTAGCTTGAAAGTGGCAAGAAATCTGGCATGCAAAGAAATAAATTTTTTCTCCACACTTATTTCAGTTGAACTCTTCATTATATGGGGGCCCCTTTCCTCTTCTGAAATGCATTTTGCTCTGTCTCTCTCAAGCCATCCCATGCTGTGCCAGTCCCAAACAAGGTGAAAATACAAAGTGTGCAAGAGCAGCTCCTGACACTGGTTCCCTCGGCTCCTCTTCAACCTTCTGCTCTGCCAAACTGAGCACCAGTGTGAAGATTGCAACCTATTCACTCATGATTTCCTCTTTAGCCAGAGCTGAGGTAAATCAGTGATATTGATGACATCTGCCTCTCCCACACTTTATCCTGATGCACCTCCCCACTGCACAGACCTCCATATGATGGGGATACACATCCCAGAAACACACACAGAGGATGTTCTCTGCTTCCCGAGGAAATCACACGCAGTTTTCACTACTTGCAGTGTGGTTAGCGTAGCCTTACTCCAGTAATATCTATCTGGGAAAAATGAAACAGCATGGAAAAATCACCAGGGGAAGAAGAGCAGAAGGAATGACTCAGCTGTGAACCTGGATTAAGACAAAAATGACTAAGAGCTCCCAAAATCACACCAAAAAAAAATTTAAAAAAATAAAAAAAAAGCTTTGCGACTGCTGATACCAATTCTCCACTCAGATTCATTCCCATTTAGAAAACTTAGATTATTAGATTCACTCCCATGGGAAAACTTAGAAAAGTTAGATTATTCTTTAGAAATGGTGGTGACTCTGTGGCTCCCTAACTAACTCATCCCTTTCCTTTGAATAATTAAGCAAACCAGCTGCATTAACTCTTTGAAACAAAAGCCCTTTGTGTTTACTGACAAGTTCAGTGGCAGTCCTAGATAAGGATCAGAGAGCTCTCAGGCTGTGTTTGGTGAAAGGCTGGAGGTCTGAGGGGAAAGAAGGGGCTGGCAGGCACAGGCAAGGGGAAAGGCTTGGGTTTCCCAAGCTGGGGCTGACTCAGAGCTCAGGGCTCCATCAGCGCTCCGTGTTTACGGAATAAATCGCTATTCCATCGCAGACGCACTCACTGCCCACTCCGGTCCAAGCTCATTCCTCTTACATCAGTGACTCCACAGCAAGATTAGACAGACATGTAGCAGGGAAAAAATCCAGCCCAGGACAGCGTAACTCCCGTTTTCCTGACAAACTTGTTTGTGCCAAGGCAGCCCAAGGCCTGCAGGAGAAACGATGTGTGTCCAGGCTGGCGGCCGAGGACAAACCATGGGACACTCAGAGTGCCCAAAATATGGGGAATGTTACTCCAGACATAACAAAACACGGCTTATAACAACGTGCCACTGAGATAGTCTTTCATGTGTGGCTTCTGGAAGTTGATTTATCGGCAACTAATTACAGAAAATACTGGGGGGGGTCTTCGCATCCCACGGGCCACAATAGACGCTCCATCCCTCAGTGTCGATGACACGGGCACCCTGTCAGAGCTGAATAGCTGCCTACTGACCCCTCCTCTTCTCCAGGGGGGACTTGCTAATGTCCTGGGCTAAAACTGTGCCAGCACCAGCTGGCAGGCACGCTCGTGAGCCGACGAAACCCAGCCCAAAGACAAGAGAGACCGCTGCAACCTGCAGAAGCAGGACCAGCATTTCTCCTTGCTCCCAAGATTAACTGCAGGAGAGTGCTCCAACAGCTATTCATCACCACCAGCACCTAAAGCCTTCCTCACTGCATATATCAGCGTGTCAAGGGCTGTGACTAATGGAAAAGGCACCACCCTAAAAAAAGGAATAAAAATGAAGGAACTTGTACCAAGCTAAATTTTTTATTAATGTAAAGATTTGAAGTAAATACACACTCAAAAAAAAAAAAAAAAAAACAGAAATCAGCCTTCCTATTAATCTCCTCATAAAGAAATGCAAAATATTAAATCAGTTTAGGTTTATTTCAAGCAGCCTTAAAGAGATAAATAAAAATAAGCTTCCAAAGTGCCCAGGGAAGTGACACAAGCATGTGATTCCACAGAGCCTGCAAGGATGCTGAGCCACACATAAAATACTGTTTGCATATGTGGGGTTCAGCACACAACAGACTTCTGAGAAGAGAGCAATGTCAAACAAAAGAGTGGCTGTATTAATAGCTGTATTTACTTCTGCTGGTTCTTTCCTACAAGGCCACATATAGGGAGAGGAATTAATTGTCTGCACAGCCACCTTCTGTAGTGACCCACCCAAGTGGGTCAGCCTGAGCCTGATGGCAGAAATGAGCAATAAAAAGTTTAACACTGTCTGAAATAATCCCGGATTTCATTTAATCTCCCTCCTAGTACTAAAAATAACAGAAAGCAATAAAATCTCAGATGGTGCATATTGCAAGAGCAGGAGTTTAATCTTGCTGATGAGAAAAAGAAAAAGCGACAGACCCCTTTCTCAGCTTCCCAACACTCCCAATTTTGATTCTTTTCCTGCAGTGCTGGAATATGCACCTACTTCCTTGAATTAGCAGATCTCCAAATAACACTCACAGGGACTATTTTCCTACACATAAAGTTGCTTTCTCTGTTCAGAGGAGTATAACTGGGTTTGGGAAGAAATATAAAAGAGTTGCTAAAGCCAGTAATTTCCTCAGCCACACATATGGCTTCTAAGTTTAATAGCAATTATGTCATTTTTATATATGATTCACTTGATGTTGTTTTCATGTGAATCATTTGACATATATAACTCTGGCAGATTTCTTAAATAAGCATATCACCAGAGACTAAATTACTAATCAATTAACCAATTTCTCTTCCCCCCCCCCTTTCCCCCATCTTGGCATGCAATTAGGAGAGAAAACTAAACTTAGAAAGGCACTTGGAGAAAATGAGGCTTGATAAACCACAGGGTTTTTATTCTGGGGGGAGGAAGGGGATGGCAGGGCAGTAAACTGGGGCCACAGCAAGCAAACACATGAAAAGACTTTGCACCCAAGTGTATCCCTGATGCGACCTGAAGAGCATCAAGGTATCTCTAGCACCCCAAATATTGCACAGCCACCCTGGGCAAGGCTCACGCCCTCCACCCCATCCTTACAGGAGCACCAATGTGGCCACAAACACCTGCTGTACAGCACTTGAGCAGGTGCAGCAGGGACACCAACACCCCCAAATGCACGAGGTTTTAATTCTCACTTCTCTTCTTGCTGGGGAGGACAGGGAGGCCAGTGCTGCGGAGGAACGGGGAAGGAAGCAGCCCAGTTGGAGAGGTGTTTACAGCTTTCTTGCCCGACCTCCCTGTGCTCTCACCACAACACACACACCCTTCTTTCCAGAAGAAATTTCATAGCCTGCAACACCCCTTCCTCATTTTCAAACCGTTCACCACCCTGGTGCTCAGCAACCTGTGCCTCGGCCACAGGCACAGAGCAGCCCTTCCTCCCCTTTCCTGGAGACACAGCTGGGCATCCCCTTCCAGCCCCACACCACCTCAGCTCCCCCTGCTCTCAGGAACTATAGGCAGAGAGGATTTATTTTGCCACCTTAACTGTTTTTAACATATTTCCTTCAGCTCCCAGCTCAGTGCATAGGCAAAATACCTGACTCATTGCATTTATGGGTCTTGAGTGAAGCAGCCACAAACATTTTCCACACCTTTCTTATTACTCTGCTTGGAGACCAGGCATCATTTTAGAAGGAAATCCACGTCTCTTGCTATAAAAATGCCTTGAAAACTGGTTGTAACGTCCTCAACTCTAACTGCAGTCAATGAAAGGCAGGCTATAGCTACAGCAGCTTTCCATCAATGTTTTGTTTCCCTCTTACAAACTCCACTAGTCCTCTCTCACAAAGAGAAAGCAAAGATAACTGCTCTGAACAGTTTCTGAGAGCTGATATCTGTGTACTTTGGCTGGTATCAAAAGAACAATTAAGCACACACTTAATATGATCACCCAAGTAAATGCACTAACTCCTTTAAGACAACAGTATTTGCTTGTTTTATTTAAGAACATATTCAAGAGAATTGTTTGAAGAAACCAAAGCAAACGGCAAGACCAGGGCTCAACCACAAAACATTCAGAAAACCACCTACTCCAAATCTTTTCCAACATAAAAAAATTAAATTTAGGTTTCAACATCCAGTTTTCAAACACAAAGTTGATAAGCCATCAGAAGGTAGAACCCCAGCTTTGTTTTCCCACCTCCCATAGCTGATTTTACCTTAAAAAATGAGCAACTTTGCTTCTCTCCTTCCTTCCTTCTGTCCTTGGTGCAAGAAAAGGGGGAAGCCCAGCTCCTCTGATATAGCCACCTCCCTGCAGTCAGGCCCAAGGGAAGGCACCTGCACCTTCTGGAGAGCCAAAGCACACCTGGGAGCAAGGAAAGAGGTGAATGAGAGCCTGTAAGCCAAGCCATCTAAAGTGACAAGTGACAAGTGTGAGGTTTACACATGAACATCTACTGAGACAGTGATAATCCTCCTGCTAGGGTGAGCAGGCACCCTAATCACCTCTGTCTGTTACTCATGGTATTCACATAAATTACTTACCTAGATGAGATTCATATTTAGAGAATATGTTCTAGCCCTTTACCTGATTCACAGTAGAAACTGGTTATTTCACTGTCCTAAATCAGGTGACGAGAGAACAAAATCATTGAATCATTTAAGTTGGAAAAACCCTCTAAGACTGAGTCCAACCATTAACCCAGCAGTGCCAAGTCATGCCTAAACCATGTCCCCACTGTCCCACTTTGCTTCACCTTGAGTACTGGGTGCAGTTTTGGGAAAGAGCAGGAGTGGACACTGATCTCTTCCCTGTGGTGACAGGGCCTGAAGGAAAGGTTAGAGCTGTGTCAGGGCAGGTTTAGGTTGGACACTGGGAAAAAGCTCTTCACCCAGAGGTGGCTGGGCACTGGAAGAGGCTCCCCAGGGCAGTGGTCACAGCACTAAGGCTGACAGAGCCCAGGAAGTGTTTGGATAACTCTCCTGGGCACAGGCTGTGACTCGTGGAGATGGTCCTGTGCAGGGCAAGGAGTTGGACTTGGTGACCCTGGTGGGTCCCTTTCAACTCAGCACATTCTGTGATTCTGTGACACAAAGAATATCCCTAAATTTTACAGCAGAAACACCCCAAGGATGAGATGAACTTCCCTGGTGAAAACACCCCAGAGACACCAGGATAATTCAGCTTGGAGATGAGATGTGCTCCCACTGATGAGAGCCAGGCCATGAGGGTTTTTTCTCACAGCAGTGGTCCAACCTCCTTCTGTTCACTCCTTATTTCAGGTGCCTATCCCAGCTGCTCATGCTCAGATGTTGCAGATTATCCCTGATAGGAACTCTTCACTCCTAGAAGTTTTGTTTGATTTCATTCAAAATCTGGGGTTTTTTCTCCCTTTTCCTTCTGCTGTACAGATCTGGCAACCTGGTTTGATGAAACAAACAATTCCCCACAGACAAGTGTGCTGGCAGGAATCAGTACAGCTGGTTTGATCCCCTGAGACATGGCTTGTTCAAGGTGAAAAGCCTGCTGGGTTTTCTTTACCTGGCTGGTTACTAACTGCTATAAATAAGAAAGTTCTGAGCAACAGAGTTCATAGAATCACAAAATTACTTGAAGGGACCTTAAAGACAATGGACAAGGACATTTTCCACTGGTCCGGGTTGTGCAAAGCCCCATCCAGCTTGGTCTTGGACACGTTCAGGGATGGGGCAACCACATCCCTGTGCCAACCTGTGCCAGGGCCTGTCTCCTTCCTGTACATATCTGGCAGGATCATCTTCTCCCCCTGGGAAACAGGAACTTCAGCTTCCAAGGTGTGACTGTGTCTTGCAGGATCAGCTTCAGAGCACCTGCCCAGCTCCTGGGCATGACACTGATCCCAGGATTTTCCAGCAGGGTGTTTGTAACACTGCCATTGTATCCCCATATCATGAACATTGTCTGTGCTGGTCTGGGTGCTACTGGCCCAGTGCTCATCCAGAGCCCTACCTCTGTTTTGGGAACACCCAGTTCTCTTTGCAGGGTGCCCAAAGACCTGCTACCACAGCTGTGGCTTCCAGGCAGCCACGTGTGCTTCCCCAAAGCCTCAGAAAACACTGAACCTTGAGCACTTCTCAAAAGTGAATCCCCCTGGCTGCTTTTTTTGATCCTGTTTACTCCGTGCACTTAATTAACGCAACCACATTCTGAGGATGCATGTTATCAGCACCACATGCCCTGGTCTAACTAAAACCATGGCGAAATATTAGCAATAAAATCCCCGCTTTGCAGAAAAAGTAACAGCAAAACTCTCCTACACCACGTACCAAATGGCACGTCTTCTGTGGCATCCCCACCTTCCTCGCCTCCCTCTTCCTGTGGCTGGTCCATCTGTCCTCACTTGGGAGCTCTGATTTCACACATCTTTCCCCACCACATCTCCCCTGCTCGCCGGGTGCTCCTCAGGCACTCTGTGATTTGCAATCCTGCAGCAGTTGCGCTGTGCGGTTTCCCATCGCTCCCGGCCTGCCCCGACTTCTGCATTTCCTGCTGCCAACAAACCCACCTTACACCCACTGCCAGCCCCTCCAGGGCACTGTTTCCACCCACCCCATGTGGTCTGTGCCCTGGATGTCAGCAGTGTGAGCTCCTCACACGCTCTGCCTGCCGAGTCCCACTCACCCGTTCCCTGCCGTAACCAAATGAAATAACCTGCAGGTAGGAGGATGGGGAGAACTTTGCAGAGTTGCCCTCTCCTTCCTCTGCTCCCCTCCCCATTCCCCTGCAGACCCTCCACACCAGGAAGGCTGATAACAACGTGCTGAGCTCAGAACCTCCCACCCTACTTAACCCCCTTGAGAAACTTTCCCACTCCCAGACGAGTCCTGAGAAACGTTCACTCAAGGAAGACTTCCCAGCTGCAGAATCCTCAGTGCCAACAATCTCTGCGCTCCCAAACCTGAAGGGATCCAAGCTTGGACTGTCAGATGACCTGTCAGATCTGCTCTGGAAAATTCACAGGCTAAAAACTCACTGGAAAAGGAGCAGAGCAGCTCTTTTGTGATCAGAGCAAAACAGCATTAGTACATTAATGACCATTCTTGCTTCCCCCAGGACTTACTTGGCCAACTAGGAAACAGCTAGCCTGGTTCCCTTTAAAAGATATGGCACACACTGTGGCAAAGATATTAAAATTTTCCAGGTTCTTCTCTTCCTCAGATTGATTGATACTGCAAAAGGACAGACAAAGCTTGGGCTAGAGGAATTTTCAGAAGTCTTTCTAAAGTAAATTTCCTATATTTAGTGAAATTGCATGCTGCTGATACATATTATTGGCCTACAGAATGAGACTCATCCACCCAAGGAAAAGGATTAACTGAAATATTGCCATTTCTAGGAATTAAAGTTATTGGAATTCAAGCTGAAGCCCATTTCCTATATGCAATCTTAATGTGATCCTCAGGGAGCTCTGAAATTATCATCTTCAAGTAAGTGATCTTTTCATGCAATTTTATTCTAGCACTATATCTAGGTATCTTCTCCATAACTTCTATGTCCACAAGCTTATTTATCTCCTTGCTAAAGTTCAAAATCTAATTTCCAACACAGGTTACTTACTGTAATAAACTGTACAAGCTTTAAAGTGACAAGTTGAAAGATACAATTTTTTAGAGTTATGAATTAATAGCCATATACGTCAAAGAAAGTGCCAACTTTTTCATATTTATAGATATATTATTGAAATGATAAAAAATGAACTGGGGAAAGAGAAAAGAAGTGAGGAGAACTACATATAATGAATCAAACATACTTAACAAGACATGTACAGACACTTTAGTGTGCATCTCTTTTATTACATTACATTAATCAAATTCTGCTAAAGACATCCATCTAAGCGAAGTGTCACAGTGATATTCTATAAAAACATTCTTTTGAAAAAGAGTCTTCCCTGACAGTGGTATCAACTCCACTGTCTTAAGTGATTGTCAGGACTGCATTACTCAGAAATTAGGAGAATTTATGTAAGTGCCTCACGAGCTCCCCTGAAGAAAAAAATAATTTAATTGGAGGAAGTGTACAAACTCTGATAAAGGCTGGTAAAACAGGGATAAGTGATTTCACTTAGAGAAGCATGAATGGGGTTTTTTTTTCTGCTTCTTTCTCCTTCGGTTCACAGCACAGACAGACTTTCTTAGCAGGAAAATCCTGGAAGAAAATCTTCCCTTCTGCTAAAACAGGCAGAATATGCGCACTTTTGCTAAATTATCCAGCAAGACCCGATCAGATGAGATTTGAGGGCATTTTTCTTCCTCTATGTATTTATTTATTTATTCTAATGAGCGTACAAACAGCTCTCGGGAAGGCAATGGAGGTTTCTTTGCCATGCAGATGTGAGGCCCAGATGTGGCACAGCTGGGCATGGCCTGGCTCTGGGGGGCAGAGACATTTCTTGCAGGCTGGGCACTTGGGTCACGGCCACATGTGAGCTCAGGTTTAGACCAGGCACAATCTTCTGCCTTCCTACTAGCAGGCAGATGCTGCAAACCCAACTCGGCATTTTTACAACCTATTGTACCTGTGTGTTTCAAAGTGGGATTTATAACAGGTCTTCATTGGCTGCTCAAGAGGAAAATGATGTGGAGTTAAAATTTTGGTTTAATTTTTACATTATTTCATCTCCTTCTTTAAAACAGCCTAATCCAGGATTTCTTAACTTTGACCACACCTAGAAAAAATATGAATGCTAAATTCCCATCAAATAGAGAATTTGGATGAGAAGTTGTTACTTTCAGCCCCAGTGGCAGCAAGCCTCAGAGAATGAGGGGTGGAGGGTATTGCATCACTTCTCCTCCATTATTTAGATGCAGTGGGATCCATAAATCCACAGAGGTGACATCCATTAGGTAGTGCTGGTATTCCCACTCAGCTCTGGGCTTCCCATTGTCCTGGGGGGGGGGGGTTTGTTTTACTTCCCTGTAAAGGAAGGGAAAGCTCCTCATGGTAATCCCTGAGTGATGTGGCATCAAGTGTCAAAATATCAGACAGGGAAAAAGGCACCGGGAATAGTTTCATCTAAGTGATTCACTGACAGATCACAAAAGCAACGATTTGCTCTTCCCAATTATTCTCTAATTTCACTAATCAAACTATTAAGCCTGGATGTTATTCAAAACTCAAAGTCAACACTACAAAAAAGCCAAACATGAAATCCACCATTTGCATAACTTATTAAGTGAAATATGGAATTCATGTGACAGACAGAACGTCAACTTCAAACTGTGTTTCCAGCCACAGCAAGAGCTGTTTGATCTGCACGGGTTAGCTCCCTACCAGGAAGAAAATCACACACACAAAATTTGCCAAAGTAGTCAGTGCAGAGCGATTCTGCAGTGAACTTTGTAAATGCAGGAGAGCTGTGAACACGTCGGATCAAAATTCTGCCACAAATTCAAACTAATATTTACCGAACATCCAGTTCACTGCTCGCTCAGCTGCTCTTATCAATGTTTTAATAAACTATAAATCCTAGCGAGCCCTGAGGCAACTTAACTGCTGTAGTGATGCTGGAGGGTGATTAGGAAAAAAACTAAAGATAAGATCCATTGTTTTTTTCATGGTTGTGCACATCATTTTTCTATTTCTTATGCTTTAGTTGTGATAATCTGAGCTTCCTCAGAGGTAAATTCTCATCTAATCATAAGTCCCCACACACCAACAGAACATATCCTATGTGGTCTAACAACAAAAAAAAACACAGAGCAAGAAGTGCTTCATTAACAACATGGATTTAACCTACCGTAAGCTCATTTTTAGGCTGCAACAAAAGCCCTGGAAAAGGTGAAAATTAAAAGATGTCACCTAAAGAGCTCTCTAAAATTAGAATTAATTTTAATCTGCCTGGAAAAAAAAACCCTTGAATGGTGCTGAGAGTTATGAAGAGGGGGGTTGTTTTAAAAATATATATAATATCAAACAAAAGGAACAAGAAGCCTGTTTTAAAGAAACAGGGCAGACATCATGCTCTGCTTTTCAGATTTATACTTAAACCACATGAAAATGTACTGGCAGAGCCCATCCTGTGGCATTTCTGATAGATACAGGGCATGGGGATGGGGTCCTGGGTGCAGGCAGGGAAGGGCAAGAGGAGGAAGGGCACAAAAGGGTGGCACAGGAGGTGCAGAGGCATCACCTCTGATTTTGGTAGCCCCGCAGGTGCCAGAGAAGGATTTTGGGGTTGAAAGGGACGTTTAAAGCCGTGTCAGTATGTTCTGCTCTGGAACTGCTCCAGGCAGCATTGGGAGGAAGGAGATATCTCCTCTCTCTATTTTTGGGTTGGAGCATCCCTGCTCCAGATGGGCTCTTTTGCTTGTCTGATTCACCACAGCCAGAGCTACAAACCAGGAGGGTGAGCTGGATTAATATCAGGTGCATCATTAATAAATATTTCCCCCTTTCCCAGTGTTTCTCCCTCTGTCCCTGCCTGGGTCTGCTCTGCTCCCCAGGCAGCCCATCCCTGGCTCTCTCAAGCCAGGCTGACCTTTCTCTGCATACACAGCCCTGCCAGGATCAGCCCCAGCAACTGGAATTTGTCTCCCTCTAAGTGACAGCTGCCATTTTAATGATCCAGCAGCAAAGGTGAGTTTCATCTCAGGAGGCAGAGAGGGAATGCAAAATAAAGAAAGGGAAAAAAAAATGTTTCCACAAGGAGCTCCTGAAGATCAGATGGTTAGGAAGTGATTTGGGGGTGAATTCTATATTTGAAAAACATTTTTAGCCAATTTAACAGATAACTTAACTAGTTCCTACGTTGCACTGATGTATATTTATAACTCCTTTTGAATGGATTTGTATTAAATTGGTGATTTTCAGTGGGCTTGACTCTTCCTTGTCCTCATCTGTCTGGTGAGCTTGTCCACAGACAGCTCTCAGCCAGACTATTGCACTTTAAAAATCATTTCAGTGGCTTTCCCCCTTGGTAATGAGATGGAGTGATTAGAAGAGCTCTCACCATTACCCCACCATTTTCCTTTAAGACACATATGAAAATTCCTTCCCTCTCCCAGCCCTGGCACGTTCAGAGTTACTGTTCCCACTCACAGCTGTCACTACCATGCAAACTTAATAAATTCCATCTATGCATGACTTACTTAGCTAACCTCCATCCACCAGAGATACACATTTCTTACTCAGACAAGCAGGACAATAATGTAGTAAAGCTTCAAAACAATGGCTCTCATGTTTCAAATATGTATAATATGGCAAGGGGCTTATCCCAGCCCTGATGATCCTACCCTAACAGAAAAGAGTTTTCCTTCATACTATGTAACTTTTGGGATTTTTGTGTTTGGAGGGGTGGGGTTTTTTTGTTGGTGGTTTTTTGCTTGTTTTGGTTTTTGTTTTTTTTTTTTTAATGGGGCGGGTTTGGTTTGCTTTTTTTTTTACTACAGGAGTAATTTGTAAATGATTAGGAAAGAAAATTGAAATTAAAATAAAACAAAATAGAAAGAGCTCTTTTAAAGGGGAAAAGGTAATTATAGAGGAATAACTGAATAAAGAAAGAGTCAAAATGAGCAGTGTTTTTCTCACTAAGCAGAATATACCCCAAAACAAAGCCAGCCAGATTCTGACTTACCCCACCTTTGAAATTTCCTGTAACAAATTAACCCTCTGGAAGCGCTGCAAATTCAAATCCACATAACCCAGAGTAAAACCTGGCCCTGAACAATTTTATTAGCAGCAAATTTGTCATGCACATTAAATCCTCCCCACCAACAGCCTCGGGCCACATCAGCTGGGACCCTGCACCGTTCCCCTTTGCCACCTTGTCTGTCAGGAGAGCAATCAGCACTTTTTGGAAGAGCTCAGCGTTTTTCAGAATTAACACCACCAGAGAAGTAATCATGCCTGTGTTAAATAAATACTTCCAAATGCCAGGTGAAATGCACATCAGAGTGCATCAGGCAGCCACACAAGGTATCTGGAGGCAGAAGAACAAAGTATGCTTCACTTTGCATTAGAGCAGGCGAGTGCTGAAGCCCACGAGCAACAGAAAAATGCAGGATGAGTAATTTTACTAGGTGCCTCCCTGCAAGATTTCCTGGGGCCAAGCACTGTCCTGGCTGCGTAATTTTGATTAAATCAATAGCTGTTTATCAGTGTGCCATAAAACGACAGGAGCCAGATGCAAGAGGACTGAAACCAAGCACAGGTAAGTGAGAAACAACAGCAGGGCTGATGATAACTGGTGATTTCTTGGCTAATTAACTTGGGCACGAGGATGGGCACTGGAAAGGTTCACTCCAGCTTTTCATCATTCTGTTTCTCCTGCTGGATGTCCTTTAGATGTTGTTAAATGAAGGATTTCTCAACAGGTTTAGTCTGCTAAATTCCCCATCCCTGGAAGTGTTCAAGACCAGGCTTGGGGCAGTCTTGTCCATTGGAAGACGCCCTTGTTCTTGGCAAGAGGGTTGTGACCAGGTCTCTTCCAACCCAAACCATGCTGGGATTCCATGATTCCACATCTCGTTGCCTGGGTGCTGTGATGCTGTGATCCAGTGCAATTTCAAGTGTGACCCCAGACAAGTAGGATCTGAAGCACAATTCCAACTATTAGAATATATCTTTCCATTCTGGTTACTTTCTATTTTAGAGTTTTGGGGCAAATTTTACAATCAAGGAGCCACAAGAAGCAACGTGTGCTTGGATCATCTTCTGCCTTTGCCCTGTGCTGCTGATGGCAGTGCTGACCTGACCTGGGGTCCATGGTCTTTGGATTCCAAACCTTTGCCCCAACTAGATCCTGCCAGGTGCCCCTGCTAAAGGTGGAACAGAGGAAGATCAAGGACATCCAGAGAGTCTACAAGAAATCTGGACTTTTTCCCAGATCAAATCCTGCCCATGGTACCTGTTCTAAAAAGACTGAAGATTGCACAACAAATGGATTTACAAGTGTTTCAGAAAGGTGAAATGCATAACAAACAGAGTTTAAAGGTGCCTTTTCTCATGGTGCATTCATACAATTAAATTCCATTATAAGTCTCGACTTCCACGTGGAAAATGGATGTCATAAGAGCATGTATAAATTATTCACATCTTTACTAAATGAAGGGCTATCAAAAAATTGTCATGGGCTATCCATATGGAGAATGGCTTGAGCCACAACTGACAACCTAACTAATATTTTTAATATCCCAGTTATTTCATAATTACAAGAACACTGATATTTTTACAGTATTAGTTCAAAGTTTGAAACTAGGAAGACAAGTAAACTGGGTGAAAATTCCGAGCTGGATTCTGTATCCTTTGAGAAGCCCAAGCTGGAAGCCCACGGTGTTTTTATGGACCGGTGGGTACTTTTGGGTATGCACAGAATGAAGAAATAGAGCCCCATAGTGGTTAATCCCCAAAGCTAAAAATAAAAACAAAACAAAACCCTCCCGAAACCAGAGCCTTTTAAGCCGCTCTCATATTTTAAGCGAGTTATTAAAATGTTAATTATCTGACTAACATTATGCTTGAACACAAGGGGAAAAGACATTTTGAAAATTGTGCGCTTTTTTAACTGGGAGGGTAATTCACAGATTTCTTCCAAAATGACAATTTCTTTTTTATTCAGCAGCTTGAACACTAAGTCAGAGCACTCTTCAGACTGCAAATATAGCAATTATCCCAAGTAATGCTTTGACACTGTTACCACAGGCAAGTGGCCAAAGTGCATCAGCAGTCAAAATATCTAAGCAAGTTAACAAGCTCCTTTTACTCTCAGCAGAGCAGGAGAAGAAAGGGAATCCAACCCCTGAGAAATGTTAAAATAAAGGAGAAAGAAAAGCTGCTGGTGTTTGTTAAAGAAAATGGTGTCACTGTCTCGGCCTGATCAAGGTGTAACACCCGAGTCCCTGACAGATGTCCCTGGCTGTGCGGGATGGGGAAGGCTCCTCCGCGGCTCCGCTGCCGCCTGTCCCCGGCTAATGACTGCCGTCAGCCCACCAGGACCTGCCGTCAGCCCACACCTTGCTCCTCGCTTTGCTGCTCTTTCTCCTCTCTCTGTGCCCCATTTTTCTTTTTCTTTTTTTTTTTTTTTTTTTCTTTTTCAGCTCCATTTGCAAAATACCCCCACATGTACCATACAAAAGACATCTCAACTCATTAAGGAAATTCCCAAAGAACTATTAACAAATCATTTTGCTTCAGCCAGAGATATCAGATTTAATTAGGTGAGCGGTGTTGATGGGGTGCAAAAACAAAAGCCATCTCCTGTCTGAAAAGGTTCAGGTCCTGTGTAGGCCCCATTCTTCCCTCCATGGCACAGACAATAATTGAGCATTTTTTTAAAGGACATAGGGATGAAAAGAGGAGTCTGTCTCGCAGACAAAAGCTTTCAACAAAGATTTGTTTTCCTTTCTCACCAGGTGACTTAAAGGGAAAAAATCTTCATCTGTAAAGAAATCGCTACAACCTACAGTGAGAACACAGCGACTGAGAATATAAAACAGTTCTAACAAGCATAATTTTTGCAAGTGATTAATCAAAATGTATTTAGCCAGTCATTTTCAATGATAATCAAAAGGCCCGCTTAAAACAATAATCATTTTGCAATAATAACAGTTATGTTCATTCAAATGCAGGCAGGCTCCGCTGCCTGGAATGAAAGGTCCACGTTGGCCCTGCCACAATGCCCTGAAACACTAAAGGGTTTCTCCGAGTGGGAAATCACCAGGATGGAGAGCACAGGTTGCACAGATCAGGCTCCTGTACAGCAGAGGAATGCAAAGCACCAGGGTGCCAAAGGTTTATTTCTCCTCTGTTGTTTTAAACCTTTGGGTTAATGCTCTTTGGAGGTCTGGCCAGTTGTCAGTTTAGGGCAATATTATCTGGGTGGCAGGATAATACTGGCACGTTACTCAGGGTGTAATGGGAATGTTTTTTAGAGCTTCCAGAGGCTCCAGAGATCACATATTGTTAAAGACAAGACTCATTCCATCTTTAAAAATACATCTGCAAATTAAGAGGCTTAAGAAGCACTAACAATTGACATATGCCTTTGTGGTACCAGCTATTCCTCCAGACCTCTAAGCATATTCCTCATATCTCCTTCCCTCTTGTATTGGATAAAAAAAAAAAAAAAAAAAGTGCAAATCCCACATTAGCCATTGGCATATCAGAGCTGAGACCACTGTGGGCTCTACGAATATATCTTTATAATTTAAGGCTTACAAGGAGCATGCACCAATTAACACCGTGGAGCAAGCTTTTGATACAAATCATCATTAAATAAACACACTGAAGCTTTTCAGAACCAGGAGCTACAAATGATAACAAAAGAAGTCAGCAGATCCAGCGGGAAAGAGCAAAAATCTCCTCCAAAACACACTCTGATGCCACTACACAAAAAGCAGCAGCTGGCAGAGATGCCATCAGCAAAAAGGGGGGCGGGGGGGGGAAGGGAAAAAAGTTTAAAATCTGCCATTTTAATTTTTAACACTTTGAAAATGTTTAACAGAATATATTTTATGCCTGCGGGAGATAAGGACAGGAAGAGTAACAGGACACTCTTGTAGTTTTGAAAGTCACCAAAAAAATAATTTGGAAGTATTTTCAACTTTATTTTATCTGAAGACCTGACAGTTAATTTGGTGTGAAAAACTGCAACAGTAGAAAACAGATGTTAAGCGGCAAGCACATAGTTAAGGTCAAAACAAACATAAAACACCGCTTCCATTTCGAGGAGAAGGAAAAAAAGATTTGTCCAGCAACAGGTTTTATGCTAAACCTGCTTTTTTATTGTTCTGCTTGTGATATCTGTAGACTACACAATGCAATACTGTCTGCCATAGTGCAATACCTCTCAGCACCAGTAATTTAAGACTTTCTTCTCTGTAATACACTAAACCATCATAACCTGTCTCTTCCTATTTAGTTTAACCTACAACCACCACATACTGATTTGGCTGTGTGTGGCTTTCTCTATTGCCATTTATTACTCCGCTCGACTCCTGAAATTCTGTTTGCAATTTAAGGCCACAAATTAGAAGCGTAAGTCATCTGTTTCCTATAATCCCCCTGTCAGGGCTGGAATCACATTTGGAGCTGAGCACCAAGCGCGGTCCTGGGCCGGCGCTGCCGCCCCGATTGGCCACGCGGGCTGAGAGCTGTTCTGGGAATAAAGGACGGGAATGGGGACGGGAATGGGGACGGGAATGGGGAAGGGGCGCGGGGCTGGAGGCGGCGCGGGCAGCGCGGAGGGAGCAGCAGCCGCCTGCGCTGCAGAAAGATATAAATACTATTTAACAGCCCTTTCAGAAATATCCTAACCAAGTTTCTGTGGGGGCTTTAAAATATACCTTTAAATTTTTTTTAAAAATATATATTTCTTTTATTTTTTAAGCCATCTTATAGAGACGATTATAACTTCCTTTAGTCTGAATCTTTGTCGAGTTCTGCCACCTTTGTCACACAGCACATTTTGTGTCTGTGCTGCCTTTTGCTGTCCTAATTAACTGTTTTCCCCCCGCATGGCAGGCAATGTACAGAGCTAAAATGGAGATTTTAACGCACTCGTTCCATTTTCCTCCTTTTTTTTTTTCCCCCTGTAATTATTCTAATGAATCCATGCATTTGTTCCTTTGATGCCAGTGGAAAATGATTTTAAGTATGTAGATGAGAAATCTTAAAAGTGGATTTTTTTCTTTCCTGACAACAAAACCTTAGTTAAAATTTTAAAAATCCCCCACAATTCTTTCATGCAACATTTGGGGTTATGTCCACAATTTGAATATTATTTTCTTTCCTTTAAGATATTTTAATAGTAGTCCCTGACCATCACTGCTAGGAGCGAAGAAAGCAGTCAGTGTTTCTTAGTTCAGATTATTTTAAACTTTCTCTTTATTGCACTGGGAGTGAGACGGTGTATCCTGTTACAATCTGAAAAGAGCAAGATAAAGCCTCTAAAAAGACCCCAATTCAGAGCAGCAATCAGCAGGGAAAATATCTCTAGTTAATAGTCCAATGGGAGAACTGCTCTGCTAGGAGGGAGGGGGTGGGAATAAATAAATAAAGCTACATTCCATTAATAAAAATTCCTCTGACTGCCTCATATTTACTAATAGATATACTTTTACATGGGCTTTGAACTTCCAAGGAGCAAATCAACTTGTTTTAAGTAGCACACTCTGCTCGTGTAGGACAGCCAAATGCTGAACTCTGCAGCGTGATTCAGGCTGAGTTGCAGCAAATAATTTTTTTCCCTTGGATTTAAGCAAAACAATAAAAACCTTATAATTTTTTGTTTAAGTTAGAGGAGTCCTAAAAAAGAACATTCCACTGCTCTTTGTGCTTCTGTAACTTAAAAATTGGCTGTGCTTTTAAGTGAAATTTGGCAGGCTGTTAGTCTACAATGTGACTAGGATATTTGGACATAACAAAATTGGCCAAGATATGATATTTTAAATGGAACTACTGTTCATGCAATTTCCTAAGGTTTGTTTTTTGGGTTGGTTTTCCTTTTTCTTTTTTTTTTTTTTTTTTACTATGCATTTGGTATTACAGTTTTATACACACAAATAAATACGTATTATGAGTCCATAATCTACAAACCCAAACTATTGTCAAGATGCATTTACAGCGTGTACTGTGATGATTCCTGAGCAAAAAGGCTCCCTCATAATAATGAATGCCCATTATTATAAATAAGCACACAGTAGAAATAACTCATGGCACACAAAAGCACACGCAAACCACTTGGTTTGTTCCAGGGCTCAGACACCAGCACTACTATTGCCGAGCTCTGCGTTGGAAGAGCAACTGGAGTCCTGCCATGGAAATGAGCAGCATGCTAAGGAGCAGATGTTCCTCTTTGGAGGGGTGTGGGGGAAAGTCTTGCACCAAAATGTTGGTGGCCCCTTCTGGGTTTACGAGACAACCCAACTGCTGTGATGCTGCCCTGAAACTGTGAGGGACCTGTCTGCTGAAAATCTGGAAGCTGTAGGAGGTGAGCCTACAACAGCACTCCAGAAACATTTTGAAAGTCACATTTAACCACCATTTTAAACCTGTGTCAGGGGCCAGGAGGATTATTCTCATTCACCAAAAACTCCACATGCTTCTTAGCTCCCAGAATGTCAAAAAATGCGCTGACCATCTTGCTGGGTAGAAAGGCGGTTTGCATGTGCCAGGTTCCACACAGACAGACACATGGTATAAAGTCAAATTGGCCATTGCTCTTATTAATTACCAATTGAACCAAACTGAGCAACTTAACCCCAGGCCTGGAAGCTGTGCCAGCTCCACTGTGAGCTCTGCACAACCTCCCCTAAAAACCAATCCAAGCGAGCACATCCGCCTCGCCTCTCGCTCTACCAACACACACAACACAGCCCCAAACCCTGCAATGGGGCTCTGCAAACAAGAAAACCCTCTCCTGCTCTACTGTGTTCACTCTCCCTCTACAAATGTTAAAGGAAAGGTTTGTTTGTTTGGCTTATTCTGGAGCCAGGAATTTAAAAAATTATTTGCTATGTGAGCAATGCAACCTACATATTTTATGTGGTAGCGCAGAAACTGCACCCCAAAATTCACACGTTAGAGGCCAGAGTGGTGTAAAACCACCACACAGGGAATAAATAAAAATATTCCAAAGGACACCTGGGAAGATGGTACCAGTGGCAGGTGAAGGAACAGTGTTGTTTTAAGGCTCCAGCTCAGGCCATGGCACAGCAGGGAGAAGGTATAAAGAGTTCTGGAGAGGAAATCGGGATCATGCATAAAGCAGGCTGCCCGGAGAAGTCAGGGGAAATGCCCTTGGTTTTGAAGACACGAAAAATTAGGGAGCTGAGCTATGAACAGTAGTCCAGGAAAAAAAGAAAACACAGAAATGACTAAATGAATATATAATTATAGAATCAAATTTTAGAATCACTTAGGTTAGGAAAGACCTCTAAGTTTATTGAGTCCAACAATTCCCAGAGCACTGCCAAGCCCACCACTAACCATGTCCCCAAGTGCCACATCCACAAAGCTTTTAAATCCCTCCAGGGAGGGGGACTTCACTGCTGCCCTGAGCAACCTGTGCCAAGGCAGGACAATGCTTTTGGTGAAGAAATTTTCCCTAATATTCAACCTAAATGTCCCCTGCCACAATCTGAGGCCATCCCCTCTTATCCTATGACTTGTTAACTGGGAGGAGAGACCAACATGTCACACATCCACCTCCTTTCATGAAGGAAAAAGAAACTAGAAGAAAGGGAATCTGATCTGTGGTTGAATCCCGAGATCAGCTTTCAGTATTCGTAGTCTGATGCTCAGCTTATACTTCCAAAAAACCAGACAAACCTCTAGTCCTTAACACGAATTTAATCACCCCTTGGGGACACTATTTGGAATAAACTGGAGGGACTGCACAAGCAGCTTTAAATTAGCAGTTTTGGACTAAAAAAATGTGGGTTTGAAATAAGAATGAAGTCTTGAAGCAGAGCCTAAAATCACCTGTGAACAGACGTGCTTTTGTCCTGTTCCTTGGAGCGGAGGGCGATGGGTAGGGAGGAGAGAAGGCGAGCCTTTCGTTCCTCATCTCTTCCCAGCTCCTACAGGAAACATCCCAAATCCACACAATGTTCCCCAGCACTACATCTTGCCTATGGATCTCCAAGCGATCTGACAGATGTGTAAATTCACACCGAGCCAAAAACTGCCCCGGGATAATACAGCTGTGCACACTAAAGAGAGCAAGTTATTCCAGCATGAATTCACGGACAAAAAAATGTCATTTTAACCCACCTTTGGCTTCAAGGTGTACATTTTCCTGAGGTCATTTGGGGCTGATTTCACACTGTTGTGGTCACACTGACCCCTTATTTTGTTTATTAAAAACTCAAATACAAAGAGGATTATTTTCTTCTTTCTTCTTTCTACTTTCCTTTTTTTTTTTTTTTTTTTGCTAATAGAGTGAGTGTTTAACAGGCGATGCGAGGATGAGCAGATTTTCTTAAATGCCAAATGTTGATGGATACACAGCACAGATACACCAGTATCATAGGCTGCAAATGTCACTTAGCCTCAAGAATTCCTCTGTCCAACACTGTTATAACAAGGTGCTTTTAAAATTGGAACAGGACTTACACCAGTGAGGTGTGAATCAAAGATATTTTTTTTTTTTTTACCCAGTGATAGCTCATCACTTCTTACAGAAACCTGGCATGGTTTAGGCAAAGCTGGATAGTTATACAAACCCGCAGTGATTTACAGGGGTTGCTCTCAATGCTTTTAGAAGGAGCTATTACTGGATGTCCCAAAAGTAGCTTTGAGCATAATAGTCCAGTTTGTGATGCACTGACCAGAGTAGCCAAACAATCCGGAAGATATTAATTACAGACAGAAAACAGATTGTTCCTGAAGATACAGTCTAATACTCTCTTTTCTTGGAACAGCTCTTCTTGAGTAGGTGAGGCACACAATAATTTGGTCTCCAAACTGATGGAAATGTGTCATTAACAGGGGCACAGTCAGCAGCAGTCACTCCTTTACACCAACATTCACTGGACAAAGTTATTAATCCCACATTAATCATTGGATAGAGTCACAATGGAGTCACATAATAGCTGAAAGACTGTCAATTTGGAGATGTGATGTAGCAACCAAAGGCTTGGTAATAAAAAAATAACTCTTATATTCAATGAGTTCTCAGTGGCTATTGCTTCATATCAAAAATTTTGGTTTTCCAGACCTTCTACATCAATGTTTCAAAAGATAACGAGAGGAGAAGCATCATTTTCAGGCATTTGGGGTAGAGGGAGGGGAAAGAGAAAGAGGAAATGTATCCCAGTGGTAAAAGCATGAGATGAGAAACATCAGCCCCCTCCTTGCTGTGCTGCCTTTACTCTACCTGCAAATCATGTGAGGAGGAAAGGGAGATCCTAAGGACAGAGAGTTTTGGATTTCTCTTTACTGGGTACTGAACATTCCTTTCTCTAGTACTTTTTAACATCAATGCTAACCTGGAGACAAGACAGACAAATTTCCTGCTGGCTTCCCAAAGTCAGTGAATCTCCTCGCTCATTTCCTTATGGGAATATTGATACTGGAAGACCAACAGCTTTGCATGGCTGCTGTCCACACCAAGCCATCTTCTGAACACTCCTGGGGAACTCCATGTGGCATTTCACAGAGTGGTGGCATGTGCCATAATGCCTCACTGAGCATGCAAGAGCACACAAAACCCCCATAAAGCCAGAATGTTTGTTCCTATCTTAACCACAAGGTTAAAATTGCATCATTGTGTATAATTGAATTTATATTGCTTCAGTCCACAAAGCACAGCATTGCTCATGATGGTTTTTTGGGCTGATTCCCAAAAACCTTGCTGCAGGAGCAGTGAAGGTAGTTCCCTCTAATAAGATGATAAATATTTCTGAACAGCCTAAAGTGATGTTCAGATCACAGCAAGAAAACTAAATTCCAAGAGAAAAGCTAGATGAAGCAAAAATCCCCACAGATCATCTTCAAATATTCTGGATGTTCTCTCTTTGTGTGCTGGTCATAAACAAACCAAAACTCCACTCAATGATGAACTTAAAAGGCAGAATATCCTCTGATCATATTTTTATGACTATCTTTCCCTATTGTTAACCTGCCTGTACTTAATGCACAAAAGTTTGTTCACTGAGATTTTGTTTCTACAAAATGTTTTGTGTTCGAACAGGAATTCCTGGGCAGAACTGCACTGTGGGCAAATGCCTTGTTGGAGGACTGGGAGTGGGTCTCTCCTTCAATGAGGTACCTTCGTGAACCAGAACTCCTTCTCCCCAACCCCTCCACTCAATCAGGCAGCCTCTGCTACCTACACCAACACAGGGCAGGCAGTTGTGTCTCACCTCTGCCTTTTCTCACCTCCTCTTCATCTCCTAAATTCTTTTAAATCCTTATGTCTGTCCACACAGCCTTTCTGATCTCCCCTGGGCATCTACTAGCAAACCAATCCAAAACTCCCCTCATGTTCTTTGCTTTTACAAAGGGTTTTTTTTTAAAGTTTCCACATCTGACATCAAGGTGAGCAAATTTCAATGGGGGAAATGTCATCTTGGAGCAATTAACATCCTTTGGGTTACCCAAGAGCAGCTCCCATCCTTTCCACACCCTCCTGCACTTCACCCTTGGGGCGTCTCTTGTCCCCTGAGTGTTTCCTGGGTCTCATTCCCTTGCTGTGCTCAGCCAAACTTCTCAGTCCTTGTCAGGGTCAAATTCTGTCACCTCTGGGATTTCAATCGTTATTCTCTCCAGTGCAAACTCTTTTCAAAGGAAACAAATACAATGTACAAAGGAGAGGATGAAGAAGAAGACCCGGCTTTTGATTTTATTGATATAGATGAATGTAAACAACTTCAAGGACCGCTGCTTGGGGAAAATGTTATTTGTCTGCTCTTCTTTATGCACACAATTTCAGACTTTGTGAATATTTTGAATTGGGTTGGCTCTACCAGAGCAGAAAAATAAAAAGTATAATTCTAGGTGACCTGTAAGATCTTCCACAGATGGAGAAAAATTTGCTAATGGACCTCACAGCCTCAGACAGACTGACTCAGATTTCTTAAATTAGACAGAGCCTGGTGTTAATGACAACACTTATTGCCTAATCCAAAAACCAAAGTATGTTTTGCCCATGCTATGCAATCCATAATAAATGTTTAAACAATCTATGTGATTTCCAAAGTCCAGGAAAACCTCTCAAACGTGTTTCATCTCTAGGCACCTCCTCAACATGGAACAAGATCTCCTGGAAATGATTAACACCAGCCCTCATTTCACTGCTCTCCTCCTCTGGAGAGCCACGTGCTCCACTTGCTCCGGTGGCAGAGGGAAGCCAACCCATAGGAAATGGGTCTGTTGCAGTTTACAATGCCTTTTAGCATGGCAACAGTAAAAGCCAAAATAGATTTTTAAACCAGAATCACATTTACATATGTATTGATTCCTTTCCCTTTTGTAGTGGTGGTTAACGCAATCTGATGAGCCGCATGCTGAATATTTGAACACTACGAAAATCTGCTTTTTAGGATATGTGTGTGATAACTTGGACGCCACTAATGTAATTTTAAACTTTTACAGCATGCCAAAACATCTGACAAATTTGGTACCTTATTTCAAGAGGATTTGGCATTTTTCTGTGCTGGTTTCTTCAAACATACGTAGCAGATTCACTTACTACTGAAGTGCAGCAACCCTCGGCTCAGCACGTATTAACTCTTTCACAGCACAGAACAGGGCACTTTTGCCTTGCACTGGAAGTGAAAAATATTGTACCCAATTAAAACTGCATGGAAAATGAATGTAGGAAAAAATTAATTTCCCAAGCTGGAATTTGTCTAGGATATAAAGGCTAACACCCATACAGTTTTTTTTTCCTAAAAAAGCATAGTCCCTATAATGGCCATATTTAATATTTTATACATGACCCTAGGTTAAATCCAAAAGATCTGCTATAGATCAATTATAAACCACTGATTTATCCTCGAAAAGAAAGAAAACAAGTAGTTTTCTAGTAGCGCTGAAGAATGTTACAAAACATCAAAGATCTTGCCCTTTTCCTGATAACACAGAAATCAGGCACTGATGGAAAAAAGCTCTCCCGATCACCAAGTAATGAAACAGTAATGAGCATGGCAGCCAGCTCCTCTGCTATCTCATTACAATGCAGGGTGTTGTGGTGTGTTTGCCAACATTTGAGGGAAAGGGAAAATAGGCTGACAGTCTCTCCTATGAGGAGAGGCTGGGAGAACTGGGATTCTTCATCCTGAAGAAGAGAAGGCTTTGGGGGTGTTCTGGTTGTGGCCATCCAGTACCTGGAGGGACCTGATGAGAAAGATGGTG
Organism: Serinus canaria; assembly: GCF_022539315.1. Lineage (NCBI taxonomy): Eukaryota > Metazoa > Chordata > Aves > Passeriformes > Fringillidae > Serinus > Serinus canaria. Next base: position 3,324,750 of record NC_066321.1, read on the forward strand.
AGAGCCTATTTACAAGAATTTGGAGTGACAGGACAAGGGGAAAGATCTTCAGACTGAAAGAGAGTAGGTTTAGATGGGATATTTGGAAAAATTTTTTTCCCCGTGTGAGCAGTGAGGACCTGGCACAGGTTGCCAAAAGAATCTGTGGCTGCCCCATCTCTGGAAGTGTCCAAGGCCAGTCTGGATGGGGCAGGGGGAATCCTGGTCTAGTAGAAAGTGTCCCTGCCCTTGGCAGAGACAAGATGCCCACCCAGACCATTCTGGGATTCTGGGATTCTATGTCTATATCACTTTGTGTGAGGAAAATGTTAATTAATGTAAGACAATTTTATTCTTTCTTGACAACAATAATCCTCCAAAAACTGCTTTCTTGATTTAAATGTTCATGGATCTGGTTGGTGGCTGAGCCACAACACCAAAGGCTGATTTGCTTAATTGTTAAATTGCCAACAAATATCCCAAGAGTAAACATTCCAACATATATTTACTTACAAAATTCCAAGATCCTTTTTTCAGTTCAAGAAATGAACATGTGGCAGTTTTGCTACCTATCCCCTATTCACCTGGAACTGAACATTATTTCTCAGAGGCCCACTGAACTCAGCACAGAAGCAATCCTGGCACTGGCAGAGGAGTTTCACATGAAAGAGTTAATGCATTTGCAACCGCCAGACACAAACACGAATCTTTGCGAGTCCTGCTGTAATGCGGCTCCCCTGATTGCCTCAAAAAGACAAATTTCTGTTACAACACGGAAGCATTATAAACTAAATTCACCAGAGTCCCGTTGTGCCTTAGCTAGAGAATATGATTCCTGTATTAAGTGCTTTTAATTTCAGTGCTGGGGAGCTGGTTTAAAATCGTCTGCTAATTTGCGGCGCTGTAACAGTCGCGCTCTCTTCTTTGCAATCAGAGGCAGAACTTCTTTAATGTGCCTCTTCTCATTCCACTTTGCTCAGAGATAAGCCTGGGCAGCTCTCCACCTGTCTTGGCAAATAAATCAGTTGTGTGAAGCCTCCGACAGGTGAATTTGTCATGCCTTAATATGCTCCTGGTAGGAGTGAAATCCTCCCATGACAGGTGATCACAGAATCCCAAGAGGTTTGGGTTGGAAGGGATCCTATAGACCATCTCCTTCCAAGCCTGCCCGCCACGGGCAGGGACATTTCTCACTAGACCAGGACTCTCAGAGTCCCATCCAGCCTGGCCTTTAACACTTTCAGAGATGGGGCAGACACAGCTTCTCTAAGCAACATGTGCCGGGGTCTCACTACCCTCACAGGGAGGAATTTCTTCCTAATATCCCATCTAAACCTGCCCTCTGACAGTGTAAAGCCATTCCTCCTTTTTCTGTCACTCTAGGCCCTTCTAAAAAGTCCCTCTCCAGCTCTCTTGCAGCACCTTTGGTGCTCTGGATCTCCCTGGAGACTTCTCCAGACTGAGTAACCGCAATGCTCAGCCTAAACCTACCCCATCTCTCCTATCTCCCAGGGTCACCATCCTCCCGCTTCATTGCATCAAGTTCTGGAGGTGCTGACCCTCAGGAACTCAAACCTTCAAAATTACAAACCTACTGAGGATGATCTTGCAAAATGTGTTTGGTGGCACCACATACCTGAGTCCTGCAGGCTGACCCAGGACCGCGCACTCAGCATCACTCCTGCCACCACCACTCCCTGCAGCTGGAGGCATTGCAGAGCAGAAGGAATCTGCTATGTAACCTCTCTCATCATCAGCTTGCAAAAGTAGTCAGCAGTTGTCCTAGGCCTTAAACATGACAAAATACTTAAAAAACATCCAATTGGCAAGATACTGAAAAGCTTCCTGTGGGGAACATCAAATAAACTTCAAGTGGAAGTGTTCCCCTGCTCCATGCATCCCATCCACTCAAAAAAATGTCACAACACTGTTGAAGGTTACATGATGTAATCTGGCACAAGGTGGTAAATACTGAAGGCTTGGGGGAAAAAAAAGTCCAATACTCAGAAGTAGATATTTCACTGAAATTTATTGCAGCAGGTGGAAGTAGGGTAGATGACAATGACCTGCAAACCATAAACTTGTAAGTATACATTTTTCCCGCCTGTGAAAGTGAATTATTTTCAGGTAGTTTAACATATCTCTGATTCTAATTACTAGGCAGACCAAGACCACTCTGAACATTTGACCTAAGTAGCTTCACTTCTTTGTTTAAGAACAGATTTACTTGAGGCTAGTACAATATGTGAAAGGAGCTTGGCTCCAATGCTGGGAACAAAAATGGAGTATTAACTAATTATTTAATTCCTTTTTTAATTACCATTGTATCAGAATCTTAAAGTGGGGCATTTCCCTATGTCAGGAAATGGCTTTCAAAAATGCATCTCTACAATAAAAAGTAAAAAAAGGAGGAAGAAAGAAAAAGGAATCATTCTTCTTCAAATTGAAACCAGCATAAAATATTACCCCAAAAGACCTGGGCTGATTTCTTTATAAATGAGCACAACGTTAGAACCATGGCAAAGGCAAATTGGCCTACAAGAAAACTGACAGCTTTATAGCCCCTGCCTCTGATTGAAATGTTGGGAAATCTCTTGGCAATTCTCCCAGACATCCAGGTAGAACAGTGAGTTCACTGATTATGTTAACTAAAACAATCTGCCTTTGCACAAATGCACCTCGAGCCCAGCCAAGTGTGAAGGCTTATCAACGTGCCAGACCAAGAAAAAGACCAATTTACCTGCAGAGAGCAGCTAAACGACAAGGCTCTGCAAAACAACCCGGGGACATCAGTGTGCAGGGCTTCTTTTGTTGTCATTTTTTTTAATATATGGCCTAAAATGAAGGCAACGAGGCCTCGGTGGGACCGCGTGGGTGTTAAACAAGAGGATTCCAACCAATGTGTTTAAACACTGGTAGTAATCATTAATAATGAGAAACACCATCCTGAGGAACATGGCTGTGAAAAACATAGGAGCAGGGAGAATAAACTTAATTCTGGGAGAAGAAAGCTCAAGGCAGTCCTGAGTTGTTATCTTTTGAGCTGGCCATGGCGCAGAGGAAGAGCTGCCAGGACACGGGGATCCCACTCGCGGGGCGAACGAGGAAATTGTTTATGTTTTCTAAAGGGGAAAAAAAAAATGAGAGCCATAATAAACCTAAACAATAAAGATTACAAAAAGAAACAACACTGTTAAGTGGCAATCTTTTGAGGTGAATGCATAGCTGAATGTTATTTTAAACAGCGCATAACCCAGGGAATTATGATGTTGTTTACACAGGCCTGTCTCTTGGAATCTGTATATGTTTAGAGTTTGGTTTGTTATACGTCTTGGTTAAGCTCTCCAATATGTCTGTCTTCTGAAAAAGAGACCTATGCTGCACTAAAACTTAGCTCCAGCAAGTTAAAAATAAGGAGAAAGTACCTTAAGTAATGTCCCTTTCCCCAGAGATGCCCTTGGTAGCAGTCAGTAATGCAATCAGATATCCAGGGTTATTTCGATTGCCTGCCAAAACATCACTCATGTCTATTAAAGCATCCTGAAAAACACCATTACATCAATTCCAGCAACGGCATAATTATTCTTCTTTCTGGAATGTCTTCTGATGTGAGTCACCCTGCCGGCGTGGGATTTCTCTGGAAAGAGGCTGTAGGAATGTCCCAGAGGCTGCAGGGTAGGGTGGGGGCCGGCAGCGAGATGCTCTCATCCCAAAATTTGGTGGATGCCCAGGATGGTGGCTGGATGCACCACGCAGTGGCACCCCACCAATGACTTAGACACATCCCCTTTTCCCAAAGGCATGGAGCCCCAACAGGTTTTATCTACACTGAAATTTGAAAAAGCACTTTTTTGCAACTGCAAACCAAAGCGAAGCACTGTCAAGGATATTTTTGCTGAATAACTTGGGCTTCTCCTTAAAAATGCAGGCAGGAAATTTCTAGGCAGCACACAACATAGTTACAGTAGTTTATGCATTAATGAGCATTTCTCTGCACATTCCAGCTGCAGTTATCCTAGAACTTCCACATGGGCAATGCAAACCACACCTCTCCAATCCCGTGTAACATGAGTGGCAGTAGGACTGTAGTTGGAGAGACCTTGGGAATAGGAGGATTATTACAGTTCCATGTCTCAAGAATTAGCAAAACTCTATAGAAAATCCATGTGAGAAGTTCTGGGTGTGATTACACCACTGTAAATCCCAATTTCTTTGAGGCCAATGGATGGTCTAGCTCATCACCCAGAGGAGAGTTTATCCCTCTGCCTTTCCCTTTGATTCTGCTAACCGAAAAGTTTAACCTGATGAGATTCTGCTTCCTTGCAGGGATAGTACTGGTAGAATAATGCAGCATTAAATTAGCATTTTGGAAGAATAAAAAGCATTTGATATTACCACTAAATAGCAACTAGACCAAAAGTCATCCATAAAAGAACTACTTATAGACTTTTTTTTTTACCAGGAATGTAGAAATGGACAAGTGCCATTGCTAAAAAAAAAAGCAAGTAATTTTTCTTTTATTGTTTTGTATGAACATCCAAACTTCTCCTATCCAGCTCACAAAGCTGTGGCAATGCTAACAGACTTGTGATGAAGACCTGGCCTTATGGAAATTCTAAATATATGTCTTTAAGCTACATTCTGCTTGCTAAAGATCAGAGCATCCACACCAAAAAAAAAATAAAGCATTTAATCAGCTATCAGATAAATCCTAGAGTCACAATCCAAATGAGAGCATGGGAAACACTTTAAAAAAAGACCATTTTAGCATGAAGGAAAGAAAATAATGATAATTTAAATACTGAATAGTCATTGGCATTGCTCTTCTAGGCATGAGGACAAATGTGACATTCCTCTCCATCTGCTGGGGGGGTGCCTGCTTGATGCTGGTTATTAGAAAAATAAAACCTCTAAAATTTCTCTTTTTCCTTTGGTCAATGCTCTCAGACACAGGATTAATTTATTGGGTGTGTCCTGTGCAGGGCCAGAATAAAACCCTGTCCCACTATACTTCAGTCATCATCTCCCTGCAAGGGGAAGGGACATGAGCAGGTCCAGGCTCAGACTATTTGTTACAGAAGAAAAAGTCATGAGAGAAGTGAATGTGAATAGATCCATTTTATCAATGAAAAAATGGAGGCAGAGAAGCATGAAAAATTCTCCTACTCTTCAGCAGGATTTTTTCCTGCATTTGGCATTTATCACAGTTTAATCTATTTTATGTTTTCCTGATTGTTTATTGTAAAATGGGATAGATACTTTGAGCAAAGCTAGGGCAGGACATGAGTCAATATCCAGCAGCAACAAATATTCAGAGGCAACAGATTTGTAATAATTAGATGGAGACAAGAGATGATGAATTGGTAAATCTGAAAGTCTTTACAAACTCTGAAAATCTCAGATGATCGTTTAATCCACCAACTATCTTCTTAAGAAATACAATCACAGAAACTCCTGCCAAAAAAATCCTTGCTGTAATCCTACCTTCATCTCATCCACAAATATACGTTTTCTATATAAAGACAAGATCCCTCTTAAAAGGTCAGCGTTTGTAGTTGTCCACCAAACACCCCAATATGCCCACACAGCCGTGCAAGGCCTCAGCTGTGACCCTTTTAAAACCCACAGCCACCTCTAGGGCAAACAGGGGGAAATCTCCCATTTCTACATGGCACACATATGTTTCTCCATGTACCAACTTCCACTTCTGTTTCTCGCAGGTTACACGCGGCTCAGATCCCCTTTTAGCCCAACGTGTGCTGAACTTACGAAAGATGAAGTGAACAGGCATTTCCTCCTAGCACTGCCTCACACATGGGACAGCTTAATGGCTTTGCAATTAATATATGCATAAGTACAACCTGCATTAGTGGTGGTAAAAGGCAAGTTGGCTCCTTGATTACACATCATTAAATAATACCAAGGTTCTCGTGTTCGGTGCAAGCATGTGATGCACCTGTTCAAAGGTGGAATATTGTGTGAGGCTGCACATATTCCCATCCCCACACGTGATTAAGCTTGCTCTGACATGATCCTCTCTTTCTTTTTTTCAGCCTATGGAAACTACCTGGTCTCATGTTTCCTGGTGACAAGCAGCAATTTTAAAATGATGCTGCACCAAATCACACTAACAATAAGAGAAAGCCTGGCCCAGGAGCTATTTACTTCTGAAAATAAAAACAACAACAACAACAAAAAATAGGAGGATATTTTAACTGAACACATTACAATTAACTGCTGCACAATGGCAATGAGGCCCCAGAAAGGGAAAAGCTAAAGAACTATTGCTTTAGAGAAATCAAGGATAAATATCCTTTCTTACATTAGAGGAATGAAAACAGGTTTAAAAATCCTGAGGAGGGTTGGGGAGCTGAAGTTGGATTCTTTAAGCAGAGCCTTCATATAAATTCTAACTCTGCAGTTAAATGGAAATGCTTAAGCCTATAAAACTAGAAGGAGATGAGGAAAGGGGGGACTCACATACATGAAACCAGCAGATACAGAACCATTTTATACAGTTCAGTAGGCAGGCTAACACGAACTTAACAGTGACAATTGTTTTAAATTGATTCAAATAACAAATACACATTTCAGAGATTATGAAGTTTTGCACTGCATTTTTCTTTTTATCTTTCAAAGAAAACAATGCTAATAGTTTCCTTTTTCCTACGCTCAATGACTATTTACTACTTTCTTGATGTGGACTTTCAAAATACAAAGAAGGTTTGGCAAGTTTTCAAAGTCTTTCTTCAAAGTCGGCTCTTAAGTACTTTTTACAAAAACATGAAGAATACTTCTTACTACGGAGAATTGATAATGTACTGCTTTCGTTATTTGTGTATGAAATACTGTCAGATAAATGCACATGGATTCATTTGTTTGGACCTTCTCTGTTAACCTTCTGTATGAAATTGATTTCGATTGATCATAAGAGTCAGGAATGTAACAATTGCTTTCAACCAAAAGCTGCTTCAGACATTATAGACCCAAGTTTCAAAGGAAAAAAAAAGTTACTATACTTGCAAGTTTAGAGTCAAACTTGGCAGTTCTTCCAAACAGAGTGGTCAGAAGAAGAAAAATAAAAACAAATATCCTTCCAAGATTTTTTTCCTTCAATTGCCATACAAAATAATGGTACAAATATGTCACAACCCTTTCTGAAAGTTATTCATGAAGACACAAGCAAAGTGTCCCAAATACTTTGGTGCCAGAGAGTTAACATTTGTAGAGCATTTTGAGAATTTAAGGAACTTTAGAAAAGTTGTCAGCTCTTTGCTGCTGCACAGAGCTAAACTTAAAAATGGACACAAATCAAAGCAGCCCTCTCAAAGTGACAAACCCAAACAGGCAGACCATTTGTAGCCAAGCACATGGGTCTGTTTGTTAGAGGTGAACTGAACTGGGGGCCAAATCCAGAGGTGATTTGTAAGGTGGTGCAAATTAAATTGTGCAAGTAGGAGCAAGTAGATGTCAGTGAGTTTGAGAGCCTGGGCTGGTGGTGCTCACACACCAAGGGGCCTGGGAAAGGTACCAGGAAGGAGAGAAGCAATCCTTAAGGTTAAGGGGATTTCTCCTTGCACCAAACTTGTGCACTCCTTGCCACCATCCTGCAGAAGAGGCTGCAGGGAACATCCCCCAGCCCTGCTCAGAAATACCCTCTGATGTTCACCCTTCAGAGGTGCCCTGTGAGCAGTGCTGGAGCTCAGGTTGTGCTGGTGGAAGTGGGCAATGAGCATGTCCACCACCTCTTCCTTCCCACCGAGCCCTGCAGTGGTGATGAGCAGGACCATTTTCAGCTGTGGCTGAAAGTTTCAGTGGCTTTCCAGAGGAGTGTGTCTCTGCTTTTACCCCAGTTGTGGGTCTTTCTCTGGTTATCTCCAGAAATTACCCTCTGGCCTTCATTTCCCTCCCTATCCCTAATGCCCCTGTTCCTCCAATTTCCTGTCTCCGGTGCTGACACCTCTTTGTTCATCTCCCATCTTTTCTCTGTCTTGTCTATTTAGACCGTAAATTGTTTGATAAAGGGACGATGACTTAATAGGTGTTTGCACTACATCTGGCACCATTTGGTCTTAATCTCAGCTGGGACATGAAGTCTCTACTATTAAGCGAATAATTAATAATGATTAGGTCCTAAAGCAGCAACTTGAAACGCCACTAACCTTGCCCACTATATCCTATCCCTCTTCTATTTCTTCTAATGCCTGCTGGCTTCTCCAGGGGCTGTTCCTGAGCCATGGCAGCCGAGGGGCAGCAGGCATTGCTGCTCAGTAACCCTCTGGATACTTTGGAAAAATGAAAGTTAAACTGGAAATTACGTTAAATGCAAGTGCAAGGTCTCAAAAAACTTATAATATATTCTTATAACAGGGCTGTGCTATGCATAATATAAACAGCTGTATGTAAGGGAGATCGCTGCTCTGTTTCAGGAAGTAATAGCTAAAGAAGCATTTATTTCTGACAATTAATGGACATAAAAGCCTATGTGCTATCTAAAGAGGGGAAGATTAAAGGAGGGAAGTAGCTTATACTATTGGATCGGCCGCACCAAAACAAATAACCTCACAACTTCATTGCTCTTTTGTACAGAGCCTTCCGTAAAGTCTGGATAATAAAATGCTTTACAGCGAGCAGAGAGGGAGGGAGGAAGCAGAAAGCAGAACAGATATGTTTTGAGCCGAGACTGGATCCGAAGCAGCAAAGCCGTGCCAAGCAGCAGGAGCTGCAGAGGAGAAGCTCTCACCCCAGCGGCGGCAGGAGCCCGGGACAAGCCAGGCAGCAGGCTGGGCTCAGCCTCGGCAGTGTCAAAAAAAAAGAAAAAAAAAAAAACACTGAGGAGAGGGGGAATAAAAAGACAAGGAGCCAAATTCTTCTCCTGATTCCACCAACGCAACCCCACTGACATCAATGGGTGTAACTGAGAACAGAGCCAGCCCAAGGCAGCCCGACAGACACGCAGGGAGAGTTTGAAAACAAACAGGATGCTCCTGATGGGTGAAGGAAGATGGATGGGGAGCTGGCGGGGGAGCTGCTCCGTGGGACATCCCATCCCAGACCCACACGGCAGCACCTCGCTTCCCAAATGAGAAGGGTTTGCTGGGATCCCGTGGGATGTCCCCAGGACATGCCCAGGATGTTCCCAGGGTCAGGGCTCATGGCCTGGGGCAAGGGCTGAGCAAGTTAAAGCTCCTGCTCCCCACAGACTGGTGTGTCAGAGCCTGGGAGGCAGTGGATAGATGCTGGACAGAGGGCTGCTCCCTAAAACTTCCCTGATTTTGCAGGAAAAGCCACATTTCTCATCAGCCCGCTTCGTAGTGCAGGGGAGATAAAAAATCCTAGGGAGCCCACTGCCAGAGATGTTTATGTGCCACATGACAAGACTCCCCATGATTATTTCTGGATCCTGTTGTAGCATGTAAAAAGACCAGATTCAATAAAGGAATTGATTTCCAGCTTCCCCAGCACAGAGATCCATGCAAGACCTAAAATAAAACCCGATTTCCCCAGGCTTGTGCTGTCTTGTGCTGAGCTGGGTAACATGCAAAGCAGACAGGCTTTTATAGAATCTCACCCTAGATTACTTTCAAAAGTAGTTTTTTCACAACATATTTGTTTGGAAGATTTTGCTGTCTCTTCCTCTTTTTCTATTTTCAGACAGCTTTGTTTAGTGGGAAATAGAAACAAAAAATGCAGCTCTTTTTACAATTACTCAATATTTCAAAATTGATCCAGTAAAATAAAAAATTATTTTCAGAGTTCATGGGACAGACACACACACACACACACACATATTCCTTAGCTTTCTAATCCTTCCAAGGGAAAAAATGTCCAAATAGTCATTTTGAAAAGTTGCTGGGAGTACACAGACAGCTGTTCCTCATACATACTGCAAATGTTTCTTTTAAATTCCTACGGACGCAAGAGTTTGATACCAAGCCAGTACCTCTAGAAATGGAGAAAACTAAACACACCCCATACTGATGCTTTTACTGTCCCAACAAACTTTCTCCCACAACTAAAATGTTAAAACTTTTACCCCACATCCCACATTGGGAGATTAGCCCAATAACTAATGTTCTGTCCAAGTAAAATACATTTTGTCACTGCTTGAAAATGTTACCTTTCACAGAAGTATAGTATTTCTGACCAGCAGGGAACATATGTCAACATTATCTATTATTACACAATGTCAGGACCAGAAAGGGAAGGTGGGTGGTGGATGTTAATAACAACTTAAGCGATTTTCTAAAAGAGGCATTTGAGAAGTACAAAGCCAGAAGTTTTGAATGTTTTGTCTGATTGTAGCTGTGTCAGCAACCTGCCCCCACCACCAGCACAAACCTAATTCTGCCTGTGACCCAGTGCCTAGTTCTCTTTTCAATTTGAGCCAACACATTGCTAAACTGGAAAGTTTGAAAAATACCTTCGAAAACTTCTCCACCAAAAGGAAAGAGGAAAAAAAAAAAGAGAAAAAGAAACTTATGATCAGTCCTGGTGGAAGTGTTAAGGCTGTGATTTTAAGACCGAGATTTTTCACTTTGATTTTCTTTAGCACTGTGTTAAACTGCTTTTCGTGTGCTGCTACCCATGACTATATTTGTTTGCAGAGTGTCTTCATATTAAACTTTTTTTTTTCTTGGTGGAAAGACACAGTCCCATGAGGCAGAGTAACACAGAAACCATCTCTTATTCTAACCAAGGATTTAGAAAATTGGGGGTCCCCCCACATCCTGCCATGTGCCTCTTTGTGTCACTTTGCCCTCCTTGTGTCTCAATGCCCAGGGTGCAGCCTCTCCGAGTTGTGGGGTGCCTGTGCCAGAGACCAGGACACAACTACAGCAAAAAGACCTTCCAAAATACCTGAGATAAACAGCCAGGTGCACTGAGTATTTACCCCGTGTGTGTGAGAGATTTCCCTTCCACGGCCAAACATGAGCTGCTCATTTGGGTCCCAGGAGATGCTCAGAGGCACCGTCAGGATGTTGGCTGATCGTAGAATCATAAAATCTCAGCATGGTTTGGGTTGGAAGAGACCTTAAAGACCGTATTATTCCACCCCCTGCCATGGGGTAAGGACACCTTCCCCACTAGACCAGGTTGCTTCAAGCCCTGTCCAACCTGGCCTTGCAGATGGACCCTATGGATGCTCCACAGAGCAGCTTTGATATCCCTTTGATCCACCCAGGTTTCAAGGCTGTTTGAGTCATTTTAAGATGACCAGACAACCATTTTTGGCATGGACTTGCTTATAAAACCCTCACTTGTAGGAAACTTTGGGAAACTCTTGTTTCCCACCAGAACGCCTGCAAACAGAAATGGAACAGGCAAACGCTGGCACTGAATAAATCAAAGGGAGATGAGCAGCGATGCTGTTACTCAGCCACGTTTCCAGTAGTAATTCTGTTACTGGAAATGTTGAAATTAATGTCTTCAGCATCTCTCTTCCATTGTCCAGTGCTAAATCAGAGAAAAAGCTGCAGGAGGGAGATCTGTAGTGCTTACCTGTGTGGAAGCCTATCCAGAGCTGCTCCCTTGCCACCGATGGCACCACAGGGTGGTGAACACAAGGGACCCTGTGGGCTGAAAATAATATTTCTCAAAATAATTGCTGTGGGAGAGGCAAATTTGGTGCAGGTTTTTCTTAAGAAGCCCCTTTTCACGGGGAAGAATGTGTTAGTCCCAATCTCACCACCCCACGGAGATCAGCCAGCCCCTCAGCATCATTCTGATATTTGGGTAGAGTTGCCATTAAACCCTGTTTTACGCATAACCATGTCAAATAATGGGCCTCACGTTCAATTTTCCAAGGTGGATTTGGGTGCTGAGAAAGGAAAATTATTTCCCCCACCACAAACACGGTAAGGTCAAAGCTGCTGGGCCTGTATTTCCTCACCTTTCTGTTTTGTTTGTTCCGTTTTGTTTTCGTATCTGTTTCAAAAATCTATGTAATTTCTTTGCAGTGTGTTCTTTCCCCAAAAGCAAATCCTTCAGGGTATTTATTCCCCTCAAAATACAAATTATTCTGTTCCCCAGTAATTATCTGTTTTGCATACAGTTACACAGCTGAATCAAAAGCAGCAAGATATGAATAAATATATAAATAATGGACACACCGAGGTGTAGTTTCTCATGTTTAACATAACACAGGGGAATACATTTTTATAGCAAGCCAGTAAATGTTGCAAACTGATGTTTTCAATTCCAGTGACTTAGAATTAACTTCTAACTGTGAGAGCTAAACTAGCTGCAGTCTTTTATAATCTCATGCTTTAAAGTTATAATGGTCTTTTTTCATCTGCTGTGAAAGACGAAATTATATTTTACTAGGAGATGGTAAAGGTAAACCACGGGAAAAAAAAGTGCACTTCAAACTGCTTTAAATATAATTATTTTTGTTCCATGTGATTTCACTCAGTGATAAAAAGGAGAGCTGGGTTAGCCTGTTGGAGTGGGAATGTTCTGGTGAGTAGAGAAAAGCACATATTGTTTGGCAATGCTTAAGGCGTCTACATAAAAAAAAAAAAGAAAGAGAAATACAGCAAAAGTGTAGAAAAATTGGAGGAAAACCACCTCTTTTTTCCCCTAAGTAGGAGCTCAAACACCTATCAAAAGCAAAACTTAGCCCTGTGCCTTTTTTTATGAGGCTGAAACCAGTACCTTTGGAAGAATTTTCATCCAAAAAAACCCCAAATCCTCTTTGGAAATGCACATTCCTCTAAGCCATGGCAAGAGGTTGTGCTTGCCTTGGGTAGGTTCGAACCAGACCAAAGCTGCCCCCAAGATATTTTTAATGAGCATTTTCTTGTATCACTGACCTACAGCACTTTTGTGACCCCTGCCACCCCACCTGGCTGCTCTGCAGGGCTGGAGGCACCTCAAGGCCCCAAGGCCACCACCACTTGCCCCACATGTGGCTCCTGAGACTCAAACACTGCTTGAACCTGGGCTGCAAAATTCAAATGCAGCCTGAGCAGGAGCTCGCTGGCCTGACTCTGCTTCTTTGGGAATGAGGTTGGAGCTCTGGACTCAGATCTGAATCTGGATCTTGCGTTTAGATCCAGGGGTTTGGGTTGGGCCCCATCTCTAGTAAAGAAAAGCATAAAAAGAGATGAAAAGATAATTGTAGAAACTTAAAAGCCAGCGCTGCATTCTTTTAAAATTACAAATTAAGCTATAAGCGATTCCAAACTATGCTGTTTTTATTAAAAATGACTTAATAATCTAATCTTCCTTTCCTTTCTTTTCTTTTGGAATTCATCCTATATCCCAGTAATCGCACATTGAAATTACACAACACCACGCTGGATACTCCTGACAATATAAACACAATTGTTTATCCAGAAGCATTATAGGTTCATGCAAAAATACAGCATTTAAAGCTTGTGGTCAGATCAAGAAACCACAAGTATAATTGTTTGTTTATCCAGCCAAGCATTACTCCACTGTGTAAGTTTATGGGGGGAGGTGTTGAATTTATTTATTTATTCCTAACCTGCTTTAAAAATTAAAGTTACGGAGCGAAGGCAGATGGTGAAAGGCAAAAGAGAACGTTCTGAGCAAGGAAATCGCGCCTTTGTCATAGCTCATGTTACCCTGCTTCATCCTTCCAGGGAAGCCTCATGATAACAGGGCCCTTTGGTGGAATTTCAACATATTTTTCCCTTTAGTTCGGGGCAGCTGGTTTCTTTCCTCTCGGAGGAGAGAGACGAAGTATATTTATCACTCCAGCAGTGACTCAAAACAAACAGGAAATCTTCATCAGCAGGCTCCTGGGCAAGGCAGATACCAAGGTACTGGCAGAAAGGAAACAGAGGCTTTGGGCTGTGGGAGTCCGACACGCAGCATATTCTGCAGCAGCAGCAGATAGCTCAGCTGGAGAGACACCAAATTAATTTTAAATAACAAAAAAAAATAATAATAATTATAAAAAGGTGATCCTAAAGTAACTGAGAGCACTCACGGCATCCATGGGGGAGGCTGAGCTGGACACCCAGCCCGGACATGAGCTGGGAACCTGGGAGAGGGAGGAAACCTGTGTGCTGGCCGGGCTGGGAGGTTTTGCTTTGATCCCGTGGCTTAGGAAACCCACTCCTTTCGCCTCAGCAAGCCCTTCTTTAAAAGCAGAGGTTTCCGGCTGGGATGGTCCTTGCAGCAGGAGGGAGGCAAAAAGCTAAGGAAAACAACAGCAAAAAAAACCACCGACTGTTAATAATTTTAACCTTTGATATGATTATCTGTATTTATTAATGGCGTGTTAATAATTTTAACTGTTGATACAATTATTCATGCTCATGGGTAGTTTTAGAAAGGCCTCTGAAAACAAGATAATAAATGGGCCAGCAATGATGATTCCTCCTGCGTTGGTTAGAGACAGTCCTGACACAGGAACTTCTCTGTAGGGTTGGTTGTTTTGTATTTTTCCCTCTCTTTCCCCACCAGTGTCATGAAACAATAAAGTCAAATGCTTTATGTCATGAAACAATAAACTCGAATCTGTCCATCTCAAGAATAAAACACAAGGACGGCACAAGACCCTGGCCTGCTCCTTGGAGACATCTCTGTTAAAAGCCTGCAAGGACACTTTGGGGCTGTAGGTCTCACACCACACCAAACACACAAGGAAACAGTTACTGCAAACGGTGAGGACAGGGAAAAGTCACTATCTGCATCTCCTGATCCCCTGCACCACCCCAGACACTTGCAGTTTACTGTGGCCAGAGATGGGGCACGGTGATCCTTAGGTCTGACCTGCTCTGGGCTTATCTCCAGAGCTGGCAGGAGATGGTGAGGCTGGCCAGGACGCTGTTGGGTGGTTAAAAGGAGACTCCTGCATCTCAAAATATTTGCCAGCTTTCCCTTCCTCCTGGCCAACCCTGGATAGATGCAGCCCTGAGAGCCTCCCACACCAACCTGCCCTCTCGAGCCAGATGCACCCCTTGACCTGGGAGGAGCCTGGAAGGGTGAGTCCTACAGGGACATTTTCACATGTCCAGGCTGGGCTTGGTTGGAGCTTTCACAGCCAGTGCTCCAAGGCAGCAGAGGCACGTCCTTATCGCCGAGCTGCACCCTGTGACACCAACCTCAACGTCTCACCACAGAAATCCAGCCTTCTATTAATAAGGATGACTGGCTTGGCTGCAAACTGAAGGTGCAAGGGGCTGATAGAGGGAACACCAGACACCCACATCCTTGCAAACAGTTGGAGGGGCAGGGTACTCAGATGCAAACCCTCTGAGTATGGAAATGAGAGCATGAAATCACCATGGCCAGAGACACCCCAGACACAAAAAGCATTAGCAGTGAGAAAGCTGCTGTGAAAGCGAGTGCTTCATCCTGGCTCATCTGCAATCTCCACAGGACTGCCCCAAAGAAAGCTGGCTGAGGTCTCTGTCAGAGATGACTACCAAAACCTCTGGGTCAGGACGACTCTTCTAGGGAAGCATCTGGCAGAATGTATCACCACTGTGCTGACTCACAGATGTGTCAAGGGATAAAGTCAAGCGAGGTGGGTCGTTCTGGAGAGTTTCCCCAGAGATCAGACTGCCTGTGTCATCCTAAGGAACCGTGGGGTCTGACCAGCACCTCAGTCAGTGCCAGGGAAGGGAAACCTGGTGACAGTCTGTGCACGGCGTGCAGAAGGCGGGAAGGCCAAGTTCATGGAATCACAGGATCCCAGAATGGGTTGGAAGAGACCTCAAAGATCGCCTCACATTGCACTAGACCAGGTTGCTCCAAGCCCTATCCAAGTTAACAAGAAGAGAAAACACCAGGGTTGTAAATAAGACATATGAGGTACAAGAGCGCTGGGGGCTCCCACTGCTGGAACTCGCCTGTTTCCAGCACAAAGCAGTTCTGTTTCAAGTGTGTAAGCTTTGCTGGAACATTATGTTGACTGCATACCTACCAGATCAGGCAAAACTCCCACGCAGCCTGAACTCCAGAGCATCAGGAGTATGGAAAGGCCATGGTGAGTGGGGCTCCCAGCCCACCCTCACCATTGCAGTTGGCAGGGACCGTGACAAAGCAGCACTGCCAGTGAGCTGTGCCAGTCTCTGCTGCTGGGGGAGGTGACACAGCTCAAGGCTTTCTCCTTCCTCCAGAAGGGTCAGCTGGAAAGCAAGGCAGGGGAAAGCCCCTGACTGTGACTGAAGCATGGGCAGATCCAGAAAGTGATTAGTCAGGCACTGGAGCAGACTGCCAAGGGAAATGATGGAATCACCACCCCTGGAAGGGTTCCAGAGGTGTGTGGATATAGTGCAAAAGGATATGGATTTATGATGAACACAGTGGTGCTGGGTTAACTGTGGGACTCCATGATCTTAGAGGTGTCTTCCAGCCTTAACAAATCCTCTGATCTCCATGCCTTGGTTTGGAAATGGCCACTTGCCTTACTGCTGGGTCACTCAAATGAGTGGCACACTCCCTTTTAATTATTCACCAGCCAAAGTGTGACACAACTAAAGAAAGTGTCACACAGAGGACATGATTTGCAGTCACAAGGAGCAAGGGGCAGAGCCAAGAGGAGAGCAGAGATCCACTCAGTGCTGTACCCACCTCCTCAGACCTCAGTAGAGTTCCAGCAATTAGCACTAGCTCTGTGCCTAAAAGTCGGCTTTGAAAGGACATGAGAAGAGCCTTTGGCTGCTCTGGCTGGCCTGTACTAGTTTGGAGTTTGCCATCTGCAAGCCAAGTAATGCTAGAGCACAACATCTTTCCACCACATGTCTTTCCACCCCTTTCCTTGCCTCTGGCACAGCCTTTACAGGCAGGGCTGGGGTGAGCAGTCAGTGTGTGACAGGAGGGGTGTGACCTTCCACAGGGCAGCAGAGCAGCCCAGCAAGGCAGGGTCCCTGCTCCCAAAGTGAGGTGAAGGCTCTGTGGTCTCACAGTTTGATCTTCACCAGCTACATTGAAAATACTGCCCAGCACAGGCCTTTGGAATCTGCTCTTCCAGTGACAGAGGATTATTGGCTTTGGTGATGAAGTGCACTAGTCAGGACTGGGAGACGAGAGGAATTATTTTCCCTCGGTGTTGCTATGTGTCATCTTGTTTGATTACAACCTTTTTTGCTTTTAAATGTGTGTTTTCTTCCTCCTAATCTTTGAACAACTTCATGTTGAAACCAAAGGTCTATATGTTATGCTACAGCATATTGCACCACGTCCAGGATCCAGATTTTGGGCATTTGCCCAGCTGCCACATTGTACCACACCAAACCTAAGGTGCCATCCTCCTACAGACCCACCAACAGGCCATAAAGATGCCTGGATGTCCCCAGAGCAAAGCAACAGACACACACACACACATACACACATCTTCCCTAGGACACAGTGCTCCAGCAAGGCAATCGAAGGCACAGGTGTAATTGATTTTTATCACACTTCCTTTTTAAAATCTAAAAGGCGCATTTTCCGAGCTGATATTCAAATGGGATATATATAAATCCTAATTCTTAAGAAGGGTCAGAAAAACAGATTGGAGGAATCAAAAGGGGGGGATTTCTGCGGATCCAGAAGCACAGAGAAGCAGCAGAGAAAAGTGTTGTGCATTCAAGTGCTTAAGTCCTGCTCAACTCCATGATGACAAACAAACAAACAAAACCGTGCCTCTTTTTCTCAGCTCAGTGATTACAGCAAACCCACAGTGCCAGCTTCAGACTGGCAAGGCAACTAGCACTGCTCACAAAAACAAATTCGATGGTTGTTTTTTCTTTTCCTTTTTTTTTTTGTTTGTTTTATGTTGGATGATTTAATTATCATGATCTTCCACACTCTCACCTATTTCCTTACCATCAGCTGAGACACTACTATTGTTTCAGACATATGAAATAGCAAAAGCTGAGGAATGAAGGGAAAAAATGAGGAAAGCATACTGCAGGCACAGAAGAAACGAAGTCTTTTCTTTTAAAGTCACTAATTCAAATCAGTGTGCAAAAAGGAAACTCAGGGAACCCATGTTGCCACGGTAATTCTGCCCTGCCTCAGAGCTCCCACCCAACAAAGGTGTCTCTGATGTTACCTAGGTGTCATCCAAACAAAATAGTCCCAAAACAGATACTTGACACCCCTTTTTTCTCCTAACTCAGCATTTCAGCTGGAAGTAAGAAATAAATGACTGTCAAAACTTCTAATAAAAAATAAATTAAAAGTTAATTATTAGGAGAAAGATTAACTCCTAGGATGCCTTAATGTCTGGACCCTGTCCTGGCTTCCCTGTTATTCTGGGCTCATTGGGATATCCAGAATATTAATTTAGAGTTAGGGCATTAGGGAAAAAAATCTCCTGTTTTGAAAACGGAAAACTGTTATTCAGTTATTTCTTGAACAAATACACTTCAAACAATGTGAAGGAAATGGCACTTCCCATTTATATGAGTTTACCAACAACAATCACCATGAAAAGGGCAACGACTATTTCAGGTTTGTGAGGGCTGTCTGTTATAACAAACTGTCCCATGCTGCTGCCAGCATAGGGCTTGCAGGAGCTGAGAAATTTAAATTCTCAGAAATCCCCAATGCAAACCACTGCTCATTATAAATGCAGGAGGAGGTTATCATGTCCCAGAGCATCATCCATAGAATCATGGAATGGTTTGGGTTGGAAGGGATTTGAAGTTCATCTCATTTCACCCCCTGCCATGGCAGGGACACCTCCCACTGTCCCAGGCTGCTCCAAGCCCTGTCCAACCTGGCCTTGGACACTTCCAGGGATCCAGGGGCAGCCACAGCTGCTCTGGGCACCCTGTGCCAGGGCCTCCCCACCCTCACAGGGAGGAATTTCTTCCTAATAGCCAATCCAAAGCTGCCCCCTGTCATTTTAAAGACATTCCCCCTTGTCCTGTCACTGCATGTCCTTGTTAGCAGCTCCTCTCCAGCCTTCAGCAGGGTAATTCTGCCTCTGAAGAACAAGGCAGCCACCACTCCACACCAGCCTCCTGCGAGTCCCTGTCCCTGCAGAGATCAAATCCTGCATCACCACAATTCATTCCTCCCTCCCACAAAGGTGAGTTCTGAGATTTTTAATGCTACTAAAAAAAAAAAAAAACCCCAAAAATAAAAACCCAACAACAACAACAAAAAAACCCAAACAAACAAAAAAAAAAAAAAAAGAAAAAAAAACCAAACCAAAACAAAAAAGCACTACTCCTTCAAAGCAACAGGTTGCTCTCCGGGGTAGATTTCAGAGGAGCAGGGCCTGCCCCAGAACATACAACAGGCAAAGTCTGCTCTCTGCTTAGCCTACTCAAATCAGGAGCAAATGTAACGATGTTAGCAGCCCATCAGCAGAGTTTGGCAAGGGTAACAACAACCATAGGGAGATAAGATAAGGCTGTAGGCTTTCAAGGTTGGGAAATAAAGTATCAGGATTACCAGAGCGGTTTATAGAGACTGTTCTCCCACCCTCTTCTAAGAAACAAAACTGATCCTTTGCACTTCACCCCGAGGGAGGAAAATAATCATTAGCTTTACATGACAAAGATACATACAATACTTGTCTCTCTAAGATCAGGCTTGCCTACCCCGAGTAGCCATGTGTGTGCACAGCTGTAGTTTTTTCCATTGTGACACAACCTACCCTCACTGTGACCCTCTCTCATTAGGTCATTTCTAAAATGCAGCTCTCTGTGAACTGGGACCACGTTCAGCTGGTTTGCACAGCTCCTATTTTTGGCACTATAAATAGAAGAAACAACTTTGCCCGGCGTAGTCTCCTCCGAATTATTTCGTAGGTTAAACAAACCTTTAACTGTTTCAGATAAAGCCAAGCAGAAGGTGTTTTTTCCAAACATCCCGAGCGAAGGAGTGCATTTCCTGCTTCCCTAATTCAACCTACGGCATCAGACATCTGTAACTCTGTTTACATTCCAGCCCTTCACAACTTAATACCGCTTGAAGCATCAATAATATAGGGCACATTTCTGACTGCTCTTTAGATATTTTTTTATCTCCATGGGACTTCCTGGTTTGGGATTTTGTAGTTTACAGTTTCTCACTAATAGTAACTAGCTGCAGCATTTGGCCTTAAGAGTTTACATATTATTTAACTAGATATAAGCAGCCTATTTTAATTACAGTAAAGAGCCCTGTAGAGGCCTTGTCTGTTTTTTCCCCCTCCAACTATATCAGTTGGCTTAATAAAGATATTACCACTCCCTATAAACCAGGCTGTGATCAAGCTCCTAGATATGCTAGTCTTTAATAACATACTTTTACCACTTTAAAAAAAACAAGTCCTATCAGATCTTCAGGCACGCAGATGTCCGTGCCTTTAATGAAGGTGGTGTGAGCTCTCTGTAGCTCACACACATTTTAGTTGTGCACATTCCAGGACTTCTAAGAAAATCATTCAGCCCCCCCCAAACCGAGAGTCATCTGCTCCTGTCACTGTGTGACAGCTTAGCACTGAACTGTATGGGCTGCACTCCTAGGACAAGCTCTCCTTTCCCTGGGGGATGTAGAGCACAGGCCTCCATCTCCTCTGCATGCAGGGCCAGCAAGAGGTCTGTTCCTACAAGAGAATTTATGGGATCAGAGAATGACCTGAGTTGGAAGAGACCTTAAAGACCATCTCACTCCTAACACCTTTCCATGGGCAGGGACACCTTCCACTAGACCTGGTTGTTACAAGCCCTGTCCAACCTTGGACACTTCCAGGGATCCAGGGGCAGCCACAGCTTCTCTGGGCATCCTGTGCCAGGGCTTTGCCACCCTCACAGGGAAGAATTTCCTCCCAGTATCCCATCTAAACCTGCTCTCTGGCAGTTTGAAGCCATTCCCTTTGTCCTGTCACTCCAAGCCCTTGTCCCCAGTCTCTCTCCAGCTCTGTTGGAGCCCGTTAAGGCTCTGCAGGGGCTCCTAAGGTCTTCCCAGTTCTCCTTCAGGCTCAACAACCCCAACATTCATACCTGTGTCATACCTGTGTCCCTGAAATCTCGATCATCCTCAGGTCCTATATTTCTCGCACGCTGTCACTACACATGACCTTCATTTAGATAACTTTCCATGATTTATCCCATTCCTTTTGAGAGCAAAATTTATGCCCAGGGTTGGCATTATGTGCAACTAACCCTGACTCAGACCAGCCAGCATCTTGCTCCTGTTGGTGTTTCATTGAATTCTGCATTTGAAGCCAAGGTGAGATACTGAGACTTCCGTTTTCTTGCTTCCTGGGACTGCTTTTTCTCTGCAAGGTGTCAAATTAGTACCTGAACGTCACCTGCCAAACCAGCATTGCATATTCACAACTCTTCTAGCATTTGCAAGCAACATTACTACAAAGGAAAGCTGGAGACAGCTTGATTAAGCAATTTGCCCAAGGTCATACAGGAAGTTGTAGAAGAGTTGGAAACAAAAGCCAGATCTTCTTAGCTCCTGTCCAGCCCTCTCTGGAATGAAAAGGCCAAACTGCTGTGTGGAAGTATTAACAGGGTCATAGATCTCATCCTATAAATTTCATAATGAATTCATGGCTTAGCAAAAAATATGTGCAGAGCTCCCATCTCTGCTTTCCTAGGAAAAACCCCACAGTGGCAGCTGGGAGGCGTTCCCCAAGCTCTGAGTGGCACTGGCGGTGGCCACAGACCCTCTGCTTACACAGAAAGCAGAAAACAGGGAACAGCCACATCCTGCAAGGCCATTTCATGCAAAGGGGTTCTGCCATCCTCCTTCCAGTTCCCACCTCTCCAAAAAGTGAAAGAAGCGCATCTGTCGCCCTGATTTTGTAAAACTTTGTAAAGCCTTCTGATGTTTATATTCTTTCAACAAACTTTCTCACACACAATTCTGTAAATAACCTATGTTTTGCATTCTTTCATGGAGGTGGAGAGAATTGATGGACCCTTGGTCTGTCCAGTGGCATTGGAGAGGTGGCACTGTCACCCTCCAATCCACTGTCACCTTTGGAAAACTAAAAATGTTGGAGTCAGAAAATAAAGGTCCTCTTTTTTTGTTCCCCTCGAGAGCAGCAGTGTCTGTGTCATCATTTCATGCCTTATCTCAACACACATCTACTGGAAAAGCTGCTGAAGTCACCCAAGAGCGAGCATGAAATCGTTCAGGATAGCAAAAGGAGCATCTAGAGTGCAACAAAGGCAGTATTTATGTCCATACTTCTCCCTGTCTGCGTGGCTCTCAGTGATAGCCACAGGAACAAACAATAGCCTTGGCCCCTGGGCTGCAAACGGTTCGCTGCAGAGGCCCAATTAAGTCGTGGAAAGTCTAAACACGGGCACAGGAATCCGCTAATGTGGACAGGCCAGCACAATAGGGTCTCATCCTGGCTCTGCCCTGCTCCTGCTGAGCACCACCTTGCTGGGAGGAGAGCCCCCCCATCACCAGTGAGGCTCTTCCCATGGAGAGGTCCTGCTCCACCTCAACACCCAACACCCAAATGTGCACAGTTCCACGCACTTTGGAGAAGATTCTGGCTCCAGGCAGCATCAAACCATGGCCAGCTGCATGTTGAGTTGGGTGATCTTAGGCTTGCTACCACCCAACAACACACACGTGCGTGCACTCACAGGCAAAGGGCAGTGTGAGAGTGATCTCCCTGCCCAAATCTCCATCAGGTTCAGGACCTGCTGACACAAACACTTCAAACAGCCCAGGCAGCCTCAAGAGCAATGCCAAGAGCAGATAGAGGCTTCAACATTGTCTCGGTACACAGGATGCCGGCCCTGACATCATTTAGTGGAGACAATGCTCGCCCTCTTTCTTTGGGAACCATGTAAAAAAACTTGGCCGAGTATAAAACGACTTCAAAGACACATTTCTGTGCCAGCCAGGATGCATCAAAGTTGGGAAAGGAACGACCCGATTCACCTGATCCAGGGAGCTGATAGAGAAGCGCGGGGAAGCAGCTTTTATCGATGTACCTTCCCAGCACTTCCTTCCTGCCCCCGATGCTATTTAAACCCCTTGCCTACCTCCAGCCAGACCTGCCCATTCTCTGCTCTAAGGAGGAGAAAGGAAAAAGCAAAGGGAAGCCCTAAAAAAAGGCGTCCCTGCAAATTTTTGTGCAGTTACCGGGCAGTCATATCCTTCTGCTTTCCCCTGAAAAATCAAGTATCACCTTATCGTTTCCTCACCAAGATTAACTCCTGCTTCCTGAAGAGTATTTCTGAGGTAGAAAGCAGAGGTGGTGGAAAAAAAAAAAAATTAGAAATAAGGAGGGGGGGGAAGCTGAAAAGCCCAATCTGTCAAGCTGCGTTTTAGAAGAAAGGAAAACTGAAAAGTGAACGTATTTAACATGAGCTATTTCCTGCACTCAGGAGGGAAGAAAGCATGCTACTAACTGTGTGCATGAGGAGATCTGCACTAGTGTTATCTCTGACCTGCAGCTTAGCCCTTGTGTCTCAGCTGCCAAAAAGCTCCTATTCAACGTTATGCTGAGTTCATCAATGCTCCACGTGTCAGGATCCTAACAGGAAAAAGCAGGACAGACAGTCACTCTATTCAACTGCCTGGGGACCCCATGACAACTAAAATCCCCTTGCAGACTGTCCATATCAACCTACGGCAGGTCAGAGCGCGTAACCCCTCCAGAACTGCAAGCCCGAGCCCACACCCTTTCCCCTTGTCAACATTGTCACTTTAAAACAGCCCATCTAGCCTTATCACCAAACCTGGAGTAAGTATGACAATTAAGATGGATTGCAAAGCCTGCATGCGCTTTACAATTAACAATAACTTGGCAGCGTGTCCCACGCAACTGTTGGGTGGTATGGCAAGAACTTTATCCCTGCTTAGTACTGCATTAGCATATTTAGTAGGCTGCAAGACATAATTCCTCAGATATGAACATATTTTTGTCTTTTCAAAAAATCTGCAATTAAGCCATAACGTGCAGGCAGTGTGCAGCCGGCGGTAAACTTTGGTATTAGGGGGACTGTGCTGAAACGGCCCTTTCTGACCTTATGTCAATTATCTATTTAATAAGGAATATATTCAATTTAAAAAAAAAGTGTCCTAACAGGGTCTTTGCTGAAAAGCAACAATATTCCAAAAACTACAGCTGATATTCAGCCTGGCATTCCCTGTGAACAGCACAGTGCTCGAGAGGGTCTGAGGGCAGATATTTCAAAGCATTTTGTTGGGGGGTTTGTCTCAATTTTTGGTTTAGAAAAGGAAAACTCTCTCTTTCTGCTATTAGTTTTTAAACTGTAGGGTTAATTAATCGTTTGCATAAAAGAAATAAGCCCCATTTAAGCAGCATCTTCTTCTGTGTCTTGTGCAGCTCTTTTTTTCCTGTCCAGGATTCTCATGTTTGTAGGTAAATTAACAGCCTTCTAAAGTAATTAAATGCATTTGAGGAGCAGTTATTTAGCACGGCCTAACTTTATCGATTTCCTCCATGCTGCACAAGACACTCTCAACCCCACTAAGCTTTTTAAGTCTGTTTACGGTGTACATTTATCTAGAAAATCTGATCAGGTGGGGGGGAGGCAAAGATCTTGCCTCGATAACCCGGACATTGTCCCCCTTGACATCTGTGTTGCTGGTGGACAGGATATCCTGCCAAATGCAAGAAGACAACTGCGTGACCCACCTTGGGCAAGAGGCACCGCGGGCTGATGCGAGCACAGCGGGAGCGGGTGCTGCCTCTCCCCACCCGGAGCCGCATCCTCGGCACACAAAGAGCAGCCAGAGAGGCTCTGCAAAAATTAAAAAAAAAAAATTAAAAAAACCAGGGGAAGGCAAAGAAAGTAAGTAAATAAATAAATAAAGAGGCGGTTTAGGTGAGTAGCACACATTCGATAAGGGGAAAGCAGATGAGGGGCAACAAATGCAGTTCAGCAGACAAAGTCTTACTTCATAAACCCAGCCGAGGAATGGATTAAACCACCTGGCAATCTTGGCAGGAAAAAAAGAAAATCTCAGGCGGTGACAAAACCAAACAGGTGGAACAGGTATAAAACTTTTGCTTCCCAATAATACCCCTCTCTTCCCTGGAATGCTCGGACAGGTGCAGAAGTTCAAGTTACAGCATGGAAGTGGCAAATAAATACACAGCATTAGTGCCTGACGTGCTCGGCGAGCAACCGGGGATGTTAATAACTGGCAAGGTACACTAATCTCTGATTGCAACATTTGGTTTACCTTAATCTGGAGGGACAGCTGTATTAAAGAGGGAATTATACTAATCAGTTCAAGGCCCTTGCATATAAAACTTCCCATTAGGCTTAAAGTACAACAGCTTACGCTCATTCTCTAGGAGCCTTACATCTGGTTCTGAATAAGGCTGTCTCTCATTTGCAAGGTACAAACTGAAAACAAGGGAGGGGGGAGCTGACAGTTGCTGGAGGATGGTTGATAGAAGAACAAGCTACTAATTCTTTGAAATTTTTTACAGTGCAAAACTGGCTGTAAGGCATCTTAATACTAAAAAAAACAGGCATGTGTTATCAACCCTAGGCCATTTTTTCCTGTTACCGGAGGTGACCAACATAAAATAAAATTGATGATGTCAGTCAAAAACAGCTAAGCACAAAGCTTGGCTTTGTTATCTTAAGTCAGAAGGTATGATAGGCCATGCCATATGGCTGTAATCCTCCTATATCTCCCATCACCTAACAGGCAACCTTCATGTAGCATGACCTTATTTGGCTGGTCTCAGGTTAGGGCTGCCCAAAGGGGATTTTTCTGTTTCTGCTATATCCAAAGGTTTATGTTGATTTTTTTTTTCTCTTTTTTTTTTCTTTTTTTTTTTTTTTTTTTGAGCCCTGCAAACTATAAATCCGACTGATTACTCTGCACTCTTTTGCTTGACTGAGCCTTTACAATCAGACATCCCCGTTAACAATAAGCTCCTAATGAATCAAACATCTATGGCATTAGTTTCACCTAGCTGCCTCTTTCCCATGCACTGCAGCTCTTTGTCAGACCTGGCTTGATGAGAAAAGCTAGTGACACTTGGTGCACCTATTGATAAACAATTCAGTAATGAGGGGCATAACAAAAATTACCTAAAACAACCTGATTAAAAATGACAGGCAAAGGGTACTACAGAGCTCTGCAGTTAAGGTAACTCCCGTATATCAGGAGGGATGGGAAAAATAATTAGGTGCAACACAACTTGCTTTAAAATTACACATTTTGGCACTTTTCTCTTCCTCTCCCCCCCCCCCCCCTTCTTTTTTTTTTTCGGGACGAGGAGTCTGATGGGTGTTAAAAGGAAAATGTTCCATCATAGTTTATAAGAGATTCATCTTTTTCAGAAAATTTGCAACTCAATAAGCTTTTTCTCTCTCCTTTTTGAAGCAGCACATTAATGGCAAAATGCATTGCTATTTGCAATCCAACTTTCTATCCATAGCAAATTCCTATATTATAACTCAGCATTTTACTTCCTTTGTTTAAATATTGGTTTTGTTGGTTAAGAGAACATGTGGGCTGTAAACAAAGGATAAATAAGCTGTGAAAATAAAAGCAGGCTCCAAGGAATAAATAAGAACAAAATGGAAAAGACTGCACCAGGCTCCTGCGATGAACACAGGGATCTCTTTGTGAGAGGGGGAAAAAAATGTGTTAAAAGGGCACATACTGCAACTCTGAGGCAAACTTTGAAATGGAAGTGTGGAAGCATAAGAGCATTTGATTCCAAATCAGCAATGTGTGGGTTTGCATTTGCGTAGCAGCATGTTGGGAGGGTTTCAATCAGTGCACAGATGCACTTGAAAATCAAATATGGACATGGGGAATGTTTTTGGATATAGCAAATGAGGACTGATGACATGTTTACACTTTGCACATGGATCCAGTACAAAACCATACCCTGCAAAGAAACAATAACCACCATTTGCTGCTTTTCAGGGCTGGAACAAAATGGTGGCAAAGGAAGGGAATACAAGGGAGTGTCTATTCCCACCTGGGAGAGGGCTGCACCGATTCCCTGCCTCTGGGCTCATTTTGCTCATCTCTCACTTGAGAAAGGGACTTTTTAACTTATATTGAAAAAAAATAAAGACACGTTGGCTTGAAAAACAGCAGTATGAGAGGAAAAGGGAAGAAAAGGCAAGTTTCAAACATCAGTGATGCCCTTCTATGCTGTCAAAATATTTTCTTTACAGAAGAATTAAAATTATAGTTGGAATGTTGCTGGAATGAAATAGGGAATAATCGTAAGCAAAAGCACTTTCATCATCTCCAATGGAAAATTGCCATTTTGACATTATTTCAGTATCTGTCTCTATATATCCTTAAAGGAGAAATTCCTGGCTTATAAATAACTTATCCCAAGTTGGGCCGAGCTGTTAATGAAAGTTTATCAAGATGGCAAAACTTTTTTAAAAAGGAAATAGTAGTTGCAGGCAATTGCGTCTGACCAGACTCTAATGTATCCCTCTGGAAGGCAGCTCCAGCTCTCAGTATGAAGTAATCGTTTGTGAATGTTTTCCAAACTGTGATGCATATTTTACATTTTAAAGAAAGAGACAAAAGTTAGCTATCTATGACAACAGGGAAAAACATCTGTTCTACACTTTCCCCTGATCAGACTTTAAAGAATTGCTCATGAACAAATACCCCGAGTTTTAAACTTTTCACGAAGAGTTCATTTCAAACTTTCAAGAGGGTATCATTGCAGTTCAAATAGTCCTTCAGACATTTGACTTCTGCTACTGATTATTAATAATAATCAGCCCATTTTTCCCTTACACTTTTCCAGCATGAATTCAGAATGTCAAAGCTAATTTTCTCATCAGCCTCGGGCTTTTTTAAAACATCACAAACTTGAGATTTTTGTTCTCTTCTCACACACTTGGGATTTGTCACAGCATGGGGTTAGAGCATCCAACTTCCTCAACTGGGCATGGGGTCAGCATTTGTCCAGCTGAGACCCAGCAGCTGGATTTTTACAGAAATACCTGAATCTGAGGTCTCTTGGTCCTTTTTCTGGCACTTGTCCAGCCTGAAGCCCAAGGTTTTGCCTTGGTGGCTTTAAAATTCACTGGGATTTTGAATAGAATGAAAATGGACTTATCTGTGAAGACAAGCTACAGCTGTCATGAGAAATTTGGACAAGACATTATTTAGTAAGATAAGACACTCAAACCATTGAATTTTAACACCTTCCTCTCTGTGTGTTCCTAGAGAGAGAGATTCACAGTTACACTTTGCACCACACTGTCCTATCTGATGCCTTGAAATGATACCAAAGAGCTCCAGTGTGAAGCCATTCCCCCTTGTCCTGTCACTCCATGACCTCATCTAAAGTCCCTCTCCAGCTCTCTTGTAGCCCTTTAGGTACTGGAAGTTACCTGTGACCAGTCAGTGATCACAGGTACAATCCATCCATCCATCCATCCATCCATCCATCCATCCATCCGTCCATCCGTCCATCCGTCCATCCGTCCATCTCACATTTCTTCAGCCCTGTTCTTCAAACTTCTATTTTCTGAGCATATCCTCCTTTCCGTAAAGGATTTAGCACAAAGGCAAAGCAAACTTCAGCAAGTGCTGCTTCCTTGCACTGCGAGCTCAGTGAGAGGTGCATCTAATGATGCCATCCTCCAGATTTTGCTTCAGCCCCCCTCCCATGTTGTTTTGCCCAGAGTTTTTACACCCAACAGCAAAAGGAGGAACATGCTAAAGGTCCAGGAATAATGTTATAAGACATTATTCTTATAAAGCCTTATGAAACTTTGCAAACTATATGCATTTCTGAGTTGTTTGCATGATTTTCCTTTCTAGTACAGAGTAAGGCATTTCCATTTGTGTCTCAGATAAAAATGCAAAGTGTCATTTCCTGTTGATAACCAACAAGAAATATGTGTGTGCTTTGGAAGCCCTTTAATATGCCATCTTTTTCACTTGAAAAATGACCAGACAGTCCAGTTGCTATAAATTTATCATGATTTCCAGCTGATAGAAGCCAGTGGAAGGTAACACCTTACCCTTCCAGCCATACACAGAGCCAGAACTGACACTGGGAGAGGGTTGAGCTGGTGGATACCAGCACTACCTCCATCATCACAGGACAAAATAACACATGGAATAATTCTATCACCTTCCCTCGTGCAGCTTTTGAACATGAGCCTGTTTTATATTAGAGACAACTTAGTCAACTCACTGTAAGGGCACTCTTATATAAGACAGCAAAAACTCATCGAATTCGTAATTCAGCTTCAGCTGGTTCTGAGGCTCAGTGGGCAGACATGAGCTCAGCTGTTTGCCTCAACAGAACAAACTTCATTTCCATTGACAGTAAATTTGGCCTTTACTTCACATTTTGGGAGAGAATCTTGAAAAACAGCTTGCACCAGGATGACCTTTTTTATTTTTTTCCCCCTGTTTCTGAAAAGTTCTCTGGAATAGACTCTTATGTGACTATGCAGTAAGGCCAAGGCTGGAATTATAAACAAAAAAAGAAGACAAGTTAAAACTAAAACTGAGAATCGAATTTTTTGGTAAAATTATTTGTTGTACAGTGAAGCCTGAATTATACCTCCAATATTAAGGCTAGGTTTTTCAAGGCTTTAGGTGAGCCAGGATGTGCACCAGCTAAATATTGAAATTCACTTGGGATGAGACACCCAGAGCAGTGAGGTTGGTCCCCAGGAGCCATCTTACCATCAGAAATGCTTTCAAAGGGTATTGGTAACTTCTCTAATATTTATCTGATAAAAATAAAATTTGTGGAGCTTCAGCTGCCCCATGGTTAATGGCAAAGTTATATTTATTTTGCAACACTTGAAGATCTGGCCTGATTAAATAAAACAGCCAATTAGGAAAGACCACAAATTTATGTAAGCCATGTAGTCAGCATGTTCTCCCTATCACCACAGAGACCAAATTTTTCCCATCACAGATCTTTAGTTCAACACTTGCTCAAAAAATTCCAAATTTGGGAAGTGCCACAATTTTGAAAGACTTTCCTGAAAGCCAGGCATTAAGAATTTAGGTGCCTTTCCTCAGGGCAACATCTTATTTAGATCAGGAGATCATTTTCCTTCCCTGCTCTTGAAAAACATTTTGCTATTCACTCGGTGTGTCCTATTAGCAGAAAATAGAGAAAGTTCTGATGCATCATAGCACGCATCTGAAATTCTAATTAACAAGAAGTCATCTGTAGTTGTCCAACATCATATTATTAATTCACAAAGCAATAAAGGGATATATTTCAGACTGAAAGAGAAAATAGGTACTGAATGGGGTCAGAGTATTTCACTACACAATTTGTCATGATCTTTAACTGTTTCCAACCAGCAGAAGTCAAGCTGTACAGTGTCTTACTGTGAACAGAATTTCTCACCTATATAAAGCAGTTACACCACCATGATTTACTCTTGTGAACTTAAAACCTGAATTAGTTCTAAATCTTTATAACCCAGGGTTGCATAAGGAAGTATATTTTTACTGTGAATATGTACCCCTTTGCCCTTTATGTATTTTTGAGCAAGAAAGGCTCTTCTAGAGCCACTATAATATATATAATATATTGGCATTATGATCAATACATAAATTAATTTGTTTAAAAATTACATTCAATAACAGGAATGGTAGTTTTGACCAAAAAAAAAAAGCACATCTCAGTTAAATTCTAACCAACTTTACATTCCAAAAGTCTTAGGAAGACATTTTTTTATCCTACACCCTGAAAATGCAGTTTTTTTTCAAAATACATGGTCAATGAGTAAAATTTTCTTCTTCCTGCTTGTTTCAAAAAATTAACTTCATGATAAAGTATGGGAAACCGAAAATGATTTGTGCATTCTTAGATTACCTTTCCAGCAAGAGGTTTCTCAGTTACTAGAATTTTATAAAATTAGTTCTCTGAAACTGTAAAAGAAAGGTAAAAACGAATCAAAGTTAATCTTGACTGGCTGGCAAAAAATGCTTAAATCAATATGGTGATGGCTCATCTACTCATCATTTGGCCATTACCTGGGAGATGAGGACCTCCTGCTACAGTAGATATTCTGTTTATTTTTAATACAGATTTACCACTGCCTCAGTTCTGCAGACCCATACGAAGCCAAAATCATTCCAGACCTGCCCTGTCACACTGTTTACTCCTCATATTTTATTCATCCCTGTTTGCTCTTTACATGGGTACAGAGATAAACATATACAAATATTTTGATGTTCAGCAAGTTTAGTGCAACGAGAGAGGGCAAAAGCCACCATCTCCCATTTATAGCACCCTGGAGAGAGTGACAACACCATAATTCTCCTAAAGAAGAAAAGCCTTTTAGTGTAAGATTTTCTATAATTTAAACCTTACCTTGAAGAGTAACTCTGCAAAGTTTAGAAATATTTTGAAGTGTTTCTTCACCCCATGCAAGAGTCAGGTAAAAACATGTTTCCAGTACAATTTTAAAACATGATTCCAGTACAATTTTAGAGGTAGAACCCTCATTGTCAGGGGTCCAACATATAAAAAGCTTAAGGACTTAAGGGTTATGGCTAAAGAAAGGACATTTTGGGGACCCTGTGGATACTCAGGGCCTGATACTTATATCCAGCTGGCATGAACAGAAATGCTAAATTTGTTCAAATCAGTGGTGTTTGACCAGGGATCAGAATCAGAGCTGTGATCTATATGTGTGACTTTTACTGGAAGCTGCAAAACTTCCCCAGAAAAGTAACCCCTGGGGGGTTTAGGCAATGCACATCTGAGCAGCAAAGGCTACTTGGTAATTGTGACAAAGCAAAGTGTTTCACTCTGGTTCCTGAACTGGAACAGATGACTATTTCTTCTCTTAAGGAGATGAGAGTAAAAAGGGAGCCAATCCAATCTCTGGAAGAAAAGCCTACGATGCAGCCTCAAAATAAATACACTTATTTGCATATACAAACACTATATGTACCCACTAATATCCCTTCCTTAAACCGTGAGGAATATCACATATGCTACAGCTCACACCAACCAGAATAATGAGGGAGGTGTTGGGTTTGGATATTTTTATAAGTTCATATAATTCTACAGTCAAAGCAACTCTAGGTTCATCAGAGCTATCACATAAGGAAAAGGGACTTATCACAAACAAGTTTGTTTAATCATCAGCTGCCTTAACTTCAGTCCTCTCTCCGACCTGTACGTCTCCAGTCTGTGTTACAGTCTGAACTGCAGGCTAATCACACAGAAAGGCAAACTCTGAACAGCTACTGTCACCTCCCTCCCTCTTTCCCTTTCCCAGCAGGTTAAACGTGGAAAATGCTAAAAATCTCCTGGGAGTGAGTCTAAAAATGAAGTGTAAATAGGTACGGGGGGAAAAAAAAAAAAAACTATGAGAAAAAGTGTTATGGAAGGTGCCTGAATAGCAAAGTGCAAAGGGTGACAAGAAGAAAATTGTGATGGCACACAAAAGGCGAGGGAACAAGAAAGATGTGATACAATAGATAGCTGGTGAGAGCCTATCCACTGCCTGGTCGCTCCTGTTCCTCCCCCTCAATACCTTCATTTTTTTTGTTATGATAAAGGACATTCATGATCAGTAACAATGTTATAATGATAGTAAATGCGGGATTTAAGGTATATAAAACCTTCAGCCAACATTAGAAAGCCACCAAGGGGGAGTTACCTTGCACGAGGTTCTATTTAGTGATGGCTCCACTCTTTCACTCCCTGACTGCAAATCAGCATTTTTAGTGGACAATAGGCTCAGCAGTGGCCTTATGATTGCCTCTTTTCAAATGGAAATGGCTATCCTAACTCCTCTGCCAGGTTTTTCTTACTATAGCACAAATTGCAGTTTACAAGGCTCTAAGGGGAAAAAAAAAATCTTAGCTGAATATCTTTTTTTTATTCGACAAACTGACATGTAAATTACCCTTTAAGTGCTCCACTCTAGGGCTCTGATCATCTCCTAATTGTCACAGTCAATTGTAGCCAACAGTCTCTTCAATCCCAAGCGCTTTGACAACAAGCATAAGGATCAAAGCAGAATCAGCTCCCTTCAATATCCTTCTGTTTAGGATGCTACAAAAAGCCTGAAAAAGAAAGGTGTAAGGGCATTAGTGGAGAAGGAACTGAGAGGAGAAAGTACTATACCAGTCATTTTCTTCTTCACTAATATTATATATCCTTATATACTCTGTTATCCCACGTTCAGCATGAATACATAAACATCCCAAATAATAAATATGGTTCAAAACCACTCACCTATATTACTACTTTAGAATAAATGCATAATGCATTTCTGCTACTTCCGGCATGCCTCCCTCCAACTTTCCCTTTGACTCTGGGAATGAATGTAACACCAATTATTTTTTTAAGCAATTTTCTTTTTTTTCCCAACACAGTCCTACAGTGTCTTCCAGGATGACCTGGACTGCAAACCAGCCTACCCAGATGGAAATCCATCCCAAGTTGTATTCGTGGGGCCAGTATGACTGAGACATGAAGCAGGTTGTTTGTGCAGTCCTGCCTTTGCTTTCTGAAGTGCCTATAACCCAAGGTCAGGCATAGGCTGGAGAAAAACCCTCTCAATTCAGTTGGAGTCCAACTCTGAGAACAGCCAGTTTCAGTCGCATCCAAAACGACTGGGAAGAAATACAAGAATAAATTCAGCAGTTCTCAAAGCCTGCCCAGGGGGAAAAAAATCATTTCCTATAATTCTGAATGAAGATTCACCTTTTATTGCATTCCAGACCACTTTAAATCAGCACTACGCTACACGGCTGAAATTTTTGCACTGGCTGGCTGCGTTTGATGATACGAGCTTGCTCGCTCTGCAATACGCTTTCATACCCTCAGTGCCTTGCAGACGCCTTGCTGGAGTCGTGTTTCCAGGGAATGGGAGTAAGGCAGAGCTATTCTGAGCCACATTTCTGCTTCAAAACTTGTGCGTCTTCACAAACGTAGCGGTAACTCCCACAGAGGCTCGCGAGCAGCTCCTGCCACGCGGGCTGCAGGGGAGGAATCGCGCGGCTGCTGCGGGAGATGTGCTGCTGGAGTGGGAGAGAGAAAACCTGCAGGAGGCCAGGGAGGCAAGCTGGGGATGTGCCACAGGCATCTCCAAATGGTTAACCAGGCTCTGCAGGGTTAGGCAACCGGAGCCTCTGGGCCTCTCCAATGATCTTGCTACCATAGGGAAAGCGCGGAAGAGACTTCGCCCATTTTCCTGGAGTTCTGTCTCTCCTGTTCCTGAAAAAGATACAGGTTAAATCCTTCAAGTAAAACAAAAGGGGAATTCAGAGATCAAAAGCTATTTGCTCCTTCATAAGAAATTAACTCACGCCTTACAACTGTTTTTAAGGAATTTAACATTTCTCAAAGATGATGCACTTTGTCCATTGTCTCACATGACACTGAAGGAATGGTTGGATGAGGCAGCTGGATGAGCATCCAAAACCTGCTACCCCATCATACTTTCCACACCCAGATTCTGTGTAGAAGATGAGTTGAGTCAGATTCACAAACCAGCAGAAAACCAGTCCCTTGTTTAACAGCACACCAAGACAAGGCTTTAAGGTAAATCTTCCTGAGCCATCACCTACAACACACTCCCCAAAGACCAAAAGGTTTAAGACACAAACCATAACCTTATTTTTACATAGAGAACACTCTGAGTTTGTAGGGAAGATAACAAGGCTTCCTACAGAGCTGCCTCTTCACCCAAATGTGGATGAGAGAGTGCTTTTGATAATAAGTAGGAACAAGAAGTCAAAATTTCTCATGGGAAAGGTATCCCAAAAAATGATGAGTGGGAAACATCAAAAGCACTCATTTGAGTGATGTCGAAATAATATAGAAGGTTAATCTAATATATAATTTAAAATAAATACAAACCCAAAATTACAAAATTGAATTGAAACATTTGTCTTGTCAAGCCGTTTTGTTTCCGTAATATCAAAGGGAAATATTTTAACTCTTTCTGGCCAAAAATTTTGCCAAAAAAATTCATACTTTGAAGAAGAATATCCTGCTTAACAGTGCAACACACTTTGCCCCACAGCAAATTTGTAAATATTTTTCAGCCTTGTATAAAGATCAATATGTTCTCCAGCTAAATTCTGACATTACTCCAGTTAAAACAATATTTTCCTAGATATTCCAATATAGAAAGTAAATCCCATTATTTTTTAGGAAGACTATTCCAAGACACTAGGACACCTTCCAAATTAAACCTTCCTGACATTAGCAAATTTGTGGCTGTTTAGCTCACTAAAATTAACTTGAAGTATAAAGATATTTTCACCTCCTCATTCACACACAAGAAGAGGCACGTGCTGAGAAAAAGCTGCAAGGTCACCTGGATTGGAATTTATTGACATTATTATTATTTATTTATACAACAGAAAAAATTCTAAATAATAGGACAGCTAACACAACCTGGGCTATTTTCTCACCTTGCTTGAAAACACCTCCAAATAGTTGTTCCATAAAAGTGTTGGTTCCAAGTTCAGTTGGTGGAGTTGCTGCTGATAAACTCCAGAGAGTTGAGTAGCACAGAAATTGTGGGCATTTTCCTTGTTTCCAGCTGGTAAATCACAACAAAGAAGGTTAAACAATGCTCTTTCCCTATCAGAACATTTTTGAGGAGATAATTGCTATAGTTTGCTAAGTACAGATTTCATGAATAGAAAGTCATAGAGGGTCCATGAAACAATGAATAGAAGGAGATAATCTCAATGGGAGGGATTTTCCTTAAAATTAGGAAAATTATGGAAAAGTTGAAAAAACCCTGCCCTATCACAAAACATATTCTTTTTTTTCAGTGCATGGAGATATTTTTTTTCAGTGCAGTAGAGATATTTGATGCACTAAGCCATTTGCTGCACATGACCATTTCATTATACTCCAGAGCTGCACTTTATTTATTACAGGTGATTAACAACTGTCTTGCACAACAGTAACAAGGGAAAAGGGCCACGATGTGGCTCATGCACCAGAGCAGCCTGCAGGAAAGTGTCTCTTCCAGCTGTCTCCTACAAGTTGTGGGTGTGCCAGGGAGCACAGGGGCTCCTCTGGATGTGGTTCCCCAGAAAGGAACACTGAATACTGATCAGAGTTTGGGTTCTGAGAGGATTCTGGTGCCCTTTCCTACAGATTCTGGCATAACCCCCCCCAGTCTGGGTGCAAAGGAGGGGAATAATAGTGCCCATTGTGCTGCTGACATTTCTCTAGGAGGGGGTGGCTCTTCACTAAGCAGTTGCATTTCCTTATTTAGTTCTCGGCCACAGGCATGGATTTCTGCAGCCCTTTTCTTTTTTTTGTGTGCTTTTGGAAAGTACAAGGATGATAAGTTACATTTTGGAAGCCTTGGAGACAGTCAAAGCACATGCAGTGATGTGATATGAAAATCTGTGGCCACAGGAACCACTTCAGGACTATTGCAAGGCTCCTGATACAGTTCTTATATGACTGATGATTAACTGATGTGCTCTGGTCGTTAAATCCTTGTTCAACTCAGCCTTTCAGGCCTCCACTTCCCTCTGGGCTGCCTTGCTGAGTTTGGTAAGAATGTACCTGAGGTCATCACCCCTACAATGGCCAGAGCCAGGTGAAGAGCCTTCAGAAGACCTCAGGGAGCCACAGGCTTACCCCTCAGCTGGGATTTGGTTTAAGCAGCTCACATGCCCCTTTTTAAGTGACTATTTCTACCTGGTACTCAGGATGGGTTGGTGACAACAGCTCCTTCTGCAGAGGCTAAGGTTCAAGCCAGCAGCAACAGGAGTTGTACTAAAGGAGTGAAATCCTAACACAATTCCTTGCTCTTGGGGAAAAGAGGCATTTTTTGGGTGTCTTCATAGCTCATTAGCACAGTTTCTACTACAGTTAGCTCAACTGCACAGCTCCCACTCCAGCCACATCCTTCTAAGCCCAGGAAAACATTCCAAAGCTATTTTACAGAAGAGGACATAGAAGCTCTTTTAACAGTGGGATCCAAGTCTATTAAAAGGCAACGAGATGTGCCGTCCAGCGAGCTCACCAAAGTCATGAAAAACGGGTGTCAGAGCCAGGGCCAGGCCACAGCAGCTCCCAGGCCCTAATCTGTGCTCAGGCAGTTTGGTATCTCAGAGATCTTCCTGCTGTTAACTCCTGAGAGGTCACCTCCAGGCAGCTGAGCCCACAGCGAGGATGTCCTGCTCCCTTCCAGGCTCCTGCATGACAAAACCCAGAACAAGGGCATCATTCAGGGGAGCTGCCACTGGAGCTGGGCTGTAAAGAAAGCTGTTTCAAATAACAGCCAGGGAGTCAGAGAAGTTGTGTCTAACCACACATCTGTTGAGAAGAATATTATGCAGCATTTATCAGCCCCGACAGGAGCTCTCCTCACAAAACTGGTTTCAGTATAGGAGTTTGAGCATATGGCAGCTGAGAAGGGGAACATGGACACTGTTTTACACAGGGGGGATTTCTATCTCTTACAAAGCTGCAATTTTAATGGACATTAAGCAAGAAGAAGCACAAGAATAGAGCAAGTGCCCATTTCTCACAGCACATCTAGCTTGTGTAGAGCTGCTCAGGCCTCGTATCCCACCAGTTTAGAAACATGTGTAATTGCTTATGGTCAGTGTCCAGCCACTGCCAGATCACACATTAAACAGATAACCACTATTATTATAAGAGCAACTTCCTTGACCTCATATTTTGGTCTGGCTCTGAACTCCTGTCCTTTACCAGTTTGGTTTGTTGCATTTTGCCAGGCTTCTGCCTCTACATGTCATTTTCTACTCTTGTAAGTGACCGGTGCAGCAGAGAGCTCACTCTAAAAATGCATATTTGAGCACATGAATAGAATAAATTCAAGAAATATGATCACAGTTGCTCCTGTAATGTTTTTATAAACACAGAGTCTCTGCTTTTTTATTATAGTTAAGGTACAGTGTGTTATTTGGCAGAGGAATCTGATTTGAAAATGTAAAAGGTTCAGGCAACCACACATTTGGAAGTAGAAATCTTTCCTTAAAACAAGGCTCTGGTGTTTAAACATAGCAAAATTTCTGGAAACTTCAGTTTCACAAAGTCTGCCAAAGCTCCAGTCACATGTAACATATTCTTGGGGCTTACATATAATGCTTCAAGTAATAAACAACATCTTGTTTAGAGCAGGATGGAGAAAAAAAGGGGAAAACATTCATTAGGAGTCAAAGCTCTGCACCAGTACTAAAAACAAAACAAGTTTCTTGCACTGAAAGCTAAGAATTACTTTTATAATGGATTTTAAAAAAAATTCGAGTACTCTTCACACCTCTAAATATTGCAGTTAAAATTGTAGGTTAAGTTCTTACAGCAATTAAATAAAGTATTCTATAAAAGAAATAAAATACACTCACTGAAGCACAGACAGGTTTTCAGCAACAGAAAGAAAAGTTCTGATCATCCTAATTGGGTAACAGGATGAGTTACACACTGTACATAACTATAGGTCATCAGTAGCCCCTCAGTGCTCCCTGTACAATTCATTTATCATGCATTTTTTATTCAGGAACAAGGCTGCATTCAAAAAAAAAAAAAAAGTAAGTCACTTCCATAAGAAGGCTCATCGTGCAGAATATTCACAGTTTAAATATATGCACAGTCATCTCTACTAGTCAGACACCATTTCAGTCCTCTCATCAGAATGCACATTAACAGAATGAATTTGAGATACAGAAATAGCACACCGCAGCCAGGCCTGGAGCATAGGCCCTAATACCTACCTCACTGGGATCTAGTCAGGTTTAATTAATTAATGCTTATGAAGCACTATGAGCTCCTCAGATCATCACTTCAATTCATTATCACCCCCATTTGTTTTGTGTCCCACTTCCCCCCTTAATTCAACAGTGAATTTCTTTTGGAAAGTGTTGCATTTATAGAGTAATGAACAGATGAAAGAGGTTGGAGTGATTCCACAGGAGTACAAAAGGGAGCAGGAATCCTTCCCCTTCCTTCCTGCTTGAGTCATTCAGCATCAGGTCTGAGAGGAGCACGAAGCTTCAGGATGTGTAATGCTCTTCCAGGAGTCACCCCTGACCAAACCCGTGTCAAAATGCACCAGAAAATGATGAATGTAAGGATTTAGCATTAAAACAATTGGTTTTAGTCTGGAAAACTTCTCTGCTTGCATTTATGTTAATTAAAGACAGGCATGAGCCACAATGCTCAAAGGGGTGTGGATGCAGGCACTTGGTTCTTCCCTCATCTCTAATAATTATTAGATACATTGGATGGAAATAGTTGGAAAGAAAATCAATAGGAGAATGAATCAAGAAAATGAATGGCAATTTCAAATACTTACAAGTATAGGATTTCACTCAAGGCCAAGACAAGATAAAATTAGTAGTCTCTATTAAAACAAAACAAAATACAGTTTGATCAAACTTCCATTCAGTGGGATCTTCTTTAAGGACTTCTGATTTTGGCATTGAATAATTTGGGTTACAGAACTTAACAGGGAAGAAAAGAAAGATTGTCTGGTGAAACTCCAAGGCTGCTATAGGCTTTCCAAAGAGAAACCAGATTAAGACAAAAAAATTACTGGTGGAAGAAAAGCTGATAAAGAAGACTAGAATTTGATAATGGAGGAATTTAATTATTCAGGTATTGATTGCTATGATAACTATGTGGAAGCTAACAAAGTTTGTTTGTAGCTGCAATGCTATTAGTCTAGTGGCTGAGCCCTGTGCTTGGAGCTGGGCATGTGTGCTGCTATAAAATTAATTTTAATTATAAAATTTAACTTTAATCGCATTTCATGTCAATATAAGTTTAAAAGTTAATGATAGAGAGTTCAAACTTCACTATGATAAAGATCCTCATGGATTTAAAGGATAAATCAATGGAAATCCTTCTTATCAAGGAAAGCTTGGGAGATTCACAAAGTGAATACACTTGGGCAGAAAGAATAATTAAAGCCCAAATATGCTGTTATTATTAATTTGAAGAGAAATCTTACTAAAAACAAAAGAATTGATGCATCCAATGGTGAGGGAAAATGTGACAATATACAATAGTGGCAGAGTATTGAACCAGGGAAAAGTAAATGTGCTTTAGTGGGGAGTGCTTTGTGCTTATTCTGATTAAAAAATTCTTCCTACTGAACTTCAAAGTCAGCACCTCATCTTTCAGGTCTCACAAATACAGTTTCTCATTCTGATATTTTCGTTGCTGACATAACAAACCAAGAGTTTTGCAGTTTATAAGTGGGACTAACTTAGTCCCATGACCAGAAGAGTGGTCTGCAGCTCCATAGGCTGTATATTTAAATTCTGTGATTTAATCAATATACCTGTGAGCAGGTATTTAAAATCCAGTTGTCCCCCATCTCATGTTTTTGCCATAAGAGTTTAGGGTGGTCCCAGGTGGGTCAAAAGTTTTCCTATCAGACTTGCTTTCTCATTGATCCAAAAAAAATTAATTCTTGGTAAAAAACATAATCTTCTTTCAGAGCAAAACCCAATTTTCATTAAAAAATATAAACTTGGAAAAAGAAAAAATTAAGGTTTTAATTTTCTATGAAAAATGTTTCTGTTCGAAACCATAACCACAGTGGTTTTTCCTCACCATGCAAGCAATAATTCAGACAAAATATCAGCAAACTTCTGCAGAGAGGATGTGGCACCCAAGTTACAGCACCTTTTAAACAGGTTCAGTTAGATTACACAAATTCCATTTGTTTTAGTCTTTATTTTTCGTTTGGTTTCAATTCAAAGGGAGGGACTGTTTCCTGTGCAAAATGTTAGCTTTCTGATATTAAAATCATTCTAAGCATGAATCTAATATTAATCAACCACTTAGAGTATTTACCAGAAATTGCCAGGTTCATCATTGTAATAGAAAGATCTGCAGATGGGAACAGGAATCTGGGAGAGATAGTAAACATCCTAAAACAGTCAAATAATGGAAAAATAAAGCAGAAAAAATTGCCAGGCCAAAACAAAATATTGCATGCTATTTAGAATTAAGATTTTAGCATTTAAAATATTTTTGCAGCAGCAAATAAAAATATACTTCTTGAGCCAAAGAAATCCATAAGAAATGGGGGTAGAGACCTGTAATAAATCAGAGATGTTAAGAAGCACCCCAACAGTCATTTAGAACTCTCAGCACAGAAGAAAAGTAAGCACAGTGCACAAGGGTTAACTCCTCAGCTCACATAAATCAAGTTAACACCATTTAAGTTAGCAAAATGTATTCAAAGTCAAATTCATTTACTCCAGCCAAAGATCTGTCCCTAACTCTATCCGTTGCATTTTATACTGCATTAACAATTTTAACATATTCAGCTTTAAAGCCCAATATACTTCAATATAATCTCCATTACATACACACACTTTTATGTACACATGCATATGCAGAGGAATATATACATATAAAATTATTTTAACTTATAATATAAACAAATTAACATAACACAATTTGTAGCTATGAATAACAGAATAGGAACGGTTTTGCTGGATTTAGTGAGGAAACACGCTGAAAATCCTAATTTGAGTAGAGTCAACCAACCTGGATTTATGAGCAGGAAATCTTGCTCAAATAATTTGTTGGACTTTTTCAAAGCTATCCCTGCCAAGGTAGACAAGAAAAATACTGTGGATGGTCTACAATATGGCTAGACTTTCAAAAGAGTGCTTGATAAGATCCTACACTGGAGATTACCAGCAAGGTACAGAGCCACTGCATAAATGATAACAAACTTTAATGAACTGATAAGAGTCTGCAAACAGCCTTCACCGAGTGACTTAGAGATTGGCAGTCAATACAGGGTAGCGCCTCGGTCAGGTTAGGGGCTTGTCTGGTCTCTAATCTATGTAAAAGAATTAAATCAGAATATCAAAGGTAACGTATCGAGCCGTGCCGGGGACATAAAAGTGACAGCGGCAATTGTCTCACCCGGGCTATAAATGCGAGATCCAGATCAGCAGCAAATGCAGCATCAGCAGCGCCGGGATCGCGCTGCGCCGGGCCACAGCTGAGAGAGCAAAGTAAACAGGTTTTTGTCCTGCAGGGCCAAATGTGCAAACAAGCTCCACGTGGGCACGGGGCTGGGGAGGAGTTGGTGGAGGGTGCTGTGGAAGGGGCAGAGGGAGGGAAACCCAGGTGCTGCTTGGAGAGAAGGGAAAGCGCTCAGGGAGCAACTGAAATTACAGCAAAAGGAAGGGAGAGATAAGAGGATGCTTTGAGTCTTTTAATCCTTAGGTGATGGGGAGTTTAGAGATTAAAATCTTTTGAAAAAAAAAAAAAAAAGCCAACCTTTTATCCTATTCTAATTTAATAGGTAAGTTTTTGGGTAAAACTTTCTACCCCAGGAATATGATTATGGTTTACTGTACCAGTCCTGTGTCCCTTGAACCCAAGTCCCACATAGTTTTGGAGCACTGCAGTCCCTTTCTGCCCCAGGGGTGGCAGATCTGGCTAGAAAAGCTCAGCACAGCCAGCAGAGGAGGACAGGACAAAAGCATCAGAGTGGATTTTTGTTCTGCCAAAACTCAGAGCAGTGTTGGAGGAGCTCTGCAGCCCTCCTCGTGCTTTTTTAAAAGCACCAAAGAGATTATGGCTCCTAAATCCTATTTATAAGAGTGTGTCCCCACTGAAAAACCCCAATGTCCAGTCAATTTCAGTGCTCACTGAAACTTGGAGAGCTTTGGGAGACCCTGGACCTCATTCCCAGTCCAATCTTTTATATTAGCAACTGACCAGGTCCATGAAATAAGCTGGCACAGAATCATGAACCCCAAGAACAGGGCTCCAGTCCAGTGGATAGGTCTTTCACCTGACAGAAGGATACATCTTTCAATAAATTTTGATGAAAAAAGTGAAATTAAAGAATTGCTGAGCATGGCTGAATGGACCCACTCCAGCATGTGAGGTTACCTAAAGAGTTTCCAGTTTGATTTTGTCCTCTGCACAGAATTTCAGCAGGTATTTAAATTAAACCAGCAGCAGTTAAGAACGGGTTCTGCTCCTATGGCTTTACTACCTTTATCAACTTTTACATTTCTTATTTCCTCAAACAACCTGCCCAACACTAGATGGAAATTCTGTTGGCCATTACTGCCACATCTACTTCACTCAATTTAAAGGATCTTTTTTTCAACAGCAAGACTAAAAATGTTTGGCCTCGTGAGGACTTACCAGAATTGTACCAAGATTAAAATTTCAGCTTATTATTCCACACTTTTTTACCAATTATTCCTTCGTTGTCTTTATGGGAGGACCCTCACAAAAAGCAGTCTGATGTTATGGTAGTCACTACACTGACCTCCACTTTTTGAGATGAGTATCTTTAATCAAGGGATGAAAAACCAAGGGATTTTAAGCTATGAATGCCCAAGAGATGCCATGAAAGAAGATTTTTATCTTCATTTCCTTTGTCCAGATCTAAGGTGGCATTTTCAATTCCTTTTTGGATGCCCATCTCCCTGGTAAGGCTGGAATTTTTTAGATTTTACGGGATTTTTTCAATCACTGTGGATCCTGGATATAAACCTGAAGCTTTCTGTGTCTCAGATATTGTTTACTGATTAATTTTTTTAACCAGCTGCATGTCCATGTTTTCATTTCTGTCATAACTGTTTCTTCACCTGCCTGAAACCAAGAGATTTCTAATTTTTCTTCCGTTTCCAAGTTTCTCAAAGTTCCCTGTCCACCCAGCCCTGCCATCATAGTTCCTGAATAAAACCTCAGTGTTTCTCAACAGGGTGCAGAATTTCTTCCCCTGAACAACCTCTGCTAGCAGTGCCTCTTTTCTCAGGGGAAAATCTCCAAACAAATAAATAAAACTTTCTATTCATTGTAAAAGCAAGTTGCTTCCCTAAGCAACAGGGCATGGCTAGATATCAGAAATATTTGTCAATATATTGGTTTTCTGGGGTTTTAATGCACTTAAACAACAAATATAAGTGTCTTTTCTTGATCTTGCATTGCACTGATCTACTTTGCCTGCTTTCCA
The DNA here is from genome assembly GCF_022539315.1 of Serinus canaria. Lineage (NCBI taxonomy): Eukaryota > Metazoa > Chordata > Aves > Passeriformes > Fringillidae > Serinus > Serinus canaria. The sequence goes on from NC_066321.1 coordinate 3,368,555, forward strand.
CTTCATGCTTTACCCAAAGTGTTTTTATTTCAGCAGCCTATCAATCTTTGAAATTTGAAAATCACTCAGGTCTGTCTGTGACTTGTGTTTCTTTCCCCACGGTTTGTGCTGAGAGCTTTAATGACATTCTCCCTTGAGTTGCCTCAGAGGAAAGGAAAGACCCAGGTTTTTTCACATGTCTGAGGAAGCATCTGTATGCTAATTCCCTCTCAACTTTGCAAGCAGAGAATTTAAAGGGAGATGGATTTTAGCAGATACAAACCAGTTAGCAGTTAGAAATCTTTGTATTTGATACCAATTTCTTGGGAGATTTTTTTCCTCCCAGCAGCTTTCAAGGCTATTTCTTGACTTCACAAGATCATCATAAGTTAATACTTGACTCCCAAAAGTCCTGCTCCACCTTAAAAATTGTACTGAATCTGTCAAACATCAATTTTGAATCAATGCCAATTCAGTATAAATAAAGTGTGATATGGACACTCCAGCAAAGGATTGCCTGCAAATCAAAAGGGCTCTTATCACACAAGGAACATGATAGATTTATCTCCAGTAATTCCAATTCTGATCACCTTTTCCAGAGAAGAACTTTAGTGACTGAAATAGGAATAAGATACACAGTAATTATTGTTTCCGGCTGTTAAAGATACTTTATATAAACAAAGGCTGAGCCTAATCATTTTTTAAAAAGACCCAAACATTAATATTTTCATAATTAGGTTGAGGACTGAGGTAGTGGCTTTATCTGGTGAGTTTAAAAAGGGAAAAAAAAAAGAAACCAGATTATGCCAATTAAAAATGAAAGGTCTAAGAATAAACAATGAATTCTTGCAGAGGATCCAATTCAGATCATAGTGGGCATTATGTCAAATAAAAGCACGGAGTGAACTGAAGTATTAATGAAGAGAAGAGATAGCCAGACATGTTTACACAGGCAGACAGGGCTGGAGGATATATTGACAACGTGGGGAGGTGTGTTGTAATAAACTTGAAGGGGGACGGACTTGTTGGGCCAAGTGTCCCTTTCCTGTCCAGGAATTCCTCATGTCCTCATTACCCTTTCACCTCTGGACAGCTGCAATATTAAAATCTGGCTCCTATCTTAAGGAAATTGAGTTTAATGTCCTTAATTTAGTCCCCAGTCCCCATATATCCATATCACAAAACAATCACACAGTTTGGCTCGAAGGACAGCGGCTGCTGGGGAAAGAGGCTCATCCTGGAACAGCAGGGCTGTTGCAAGGCAGGCCCAAGGCCTCTGTAAAGCATCTGTGCAATACATGCATGGCACGTTCACACCTGTGAAAAGCCATCTTATTTTCACTTCTTTCTTTTCCTGGTGTCTTTTGCAGGCAGAGTTTTCCTTACCAAAGCAGTGTTCATGTTGCTCTGTCATGGCAGTGGCCAAGCTGGATGAGAACAAAGGGCGTGTCTTGGTTTTTTTGTGTTTTCTTCAGCTCCAAGTGCAGCCTCAACAACTTGATTCAGCACCTCTCCCTTCTCTGTGAAGCACAGAGGAGGGCTGCAGGGTTAGGTGCTGCATCCATAGATTACATAGCAGGGAAAACATGAGTGGCATATTTTGGTCCTTGGGATTGATATGCAACTCTCTGAACACCGGAGTCAACTGCTAAATAATCTGGAGTCAGAAAGGGGCAGAGTGGTTGTGGAGGGGGGAAAATAAAAGTGAAGGGGATAAAAATTAATCATTGAAAGAGTGTTATGCTTTATGTTAGTAAATCATCTTAACTAATTAATTACATCATATCTCTAGCCAGGCTTCCAACTTGAAATCTTCAGGAATCGGTGGGCAGGGATGCAAAAGGCACTTGTTCTCTTCATCTGGAAAACATCTATGTTGCTCATTTTCCAACATTGTGGGGGTTTTTCCTCTGTATTTTTCTTTCTAAATTTTTTTATGCCTTTGTGATGATTTTCTTCTGATCTGTTTGCTTACCAGCATAAGGGGCATAAAATAGTGTAAAGATACTTGAAGAGTATTGATATAAATGTCAGTGTACTGGGTGCATTTTGGGATGGAGAGAGGGGTGTAAGATGGAGGATAAGTCTGTCAGCTCACAGCAGACACGGCTGATTTGTAAATAACAAAATTGTAGGATTTATTCCTTTTGATGCACTGCACTTTTATTAAAAGAAAATCCCCTGGAAACCTCTGTAAATGGCACAAAACATATAATTAGACTTAGCTTTTTTCACCCTCTGCTTATTTAAATGCTCCGTAACTTCAGCAGTGATTCAGTAACAACAGATTTTATAGAAACATCTGACAATGAGAACAAATATTTGCAGTGTTTTCAGTCTCTGCTCTGTATTTCTCTCTGCGAGGCAGAGCTTGCCTTCCCTGCGTGTGGATCAGCGTCGCTTTCCCCGCTGCTCACACCTCCAACCAGATCCACTCTCTAAATACCTAAATAACTAAATATCAGATGTGATATCCCTCACTTCCTACCTCCAAAATGCCACCCTACAAATTCCTGTCTCCAAATTCCAGGCACGGACCTCCCAAAAATGAGTGCCACCAGCAGGCAGGCTTTGGCATAGGCAAAACCATCGTGGCCAGGCACAGCTGGTGGGTGCTGGTGGCACAGCAGCTCCCTCAGGCACTCACCTGCCCCAACAGCAGATATCCAAGGCTGTGCTGTGGTTGGATTTGTTCTTTTCCCTGGGCTCCACCACTCCTGCCCTTTCCTTGCTTGGTAAGGAAAGAGGTTTATAGACAGAGAGCCAGCCCAGCAGAGTCAATGGTGTAGATGAGCTACAAAGTCATACAGGATGGGCTTTGCTGCCCTGAGCCTCAGCACCAGCCCCCACAAAGCCATCAAAACAACCAAATATTAACAAATTAATACCACACTCTTAATATGTGCTATGAGTTGGGTCCACACCAATATCTTTACTTGTGGGATGTGGCTCAGTCAAAGTATGGGACAGGAGAGAGGGTCATGGAGCTGCAATTCCTGACTCCTGAAGCCAAGGAGAACAATGCTCACAGCAACCAACCCAGGCTGCCAGAATTATTCCAGAGGCTGTGTTGCCTCCTCCCTAGCCCAGAATTTGGGAAGTCACATCCATTTACAACCTCTTTGTCATTAAAACCATTGGCAGGTTGACCCACTGACATGTGGACATCAAACAGTGTTCCCACATTCTGCCCAGTGCCTTTTTTGGACCCATATCTAACCTGTCAGAACAAGAGGAAAAAATACAGTCAATATAGTCACTTCTGAATTTAAAAGAAAATACATAAAAAAGATAAAAATAGCTGTTTTTAGAGGGTTTCAGGTTGAAGGTTTCTTGTCAGAATCCAAGAAGAGAGCAGCAGTTGTTCTGACACTGCGGTTTTCACATCCTTGTCAGAGACTTGAAGCAGGATAGCTGATGTGTGTTAAAAAAGGATGGGGAGGTTTAAAATAGTTTAGATGCTGCCTGGAGCAAGTTTGAAGAGATATAGTAAGGAGCATTGGTAGGAGTGTACGTGCACCTAAAACCATCCATGGGGAGAAACAACTTGTTGTTAAAGGTACCAGCTGCTGGTACCTTTAATTCAATTCTGACCTGACACCCCTCAAATGACCCAGAGACGAGTCAGGAAATTTCCCAAGAAACATTTTTAAAACATAAACTGGGGAGGGAGTGACAACATGGAGAACACTTTCATTGCAAGGGAAAAGGAAAAAAAAAATCTCTCTCTGGTTTTTGACAGCTCTAATAACCCAGAGTCTAAGATTTGGTCTTGGAAAGGGGCCAGTTGGCCAAGCCTCTATCTACAGACAGGCTGGAGATGATGCTGATAGTCAGAGGGAAGCAAACAGAAGACCTGGCAAGTCCAATGCCACCCCTGACAAAGAGGATGTCTGCCAGCTCCTGGGTAAATCTGCAGTTTAGGTGAGCAGCAGTCACTGGGTTGTGCCTCTGCTTCTCCTGGAATCTGATCCAGTCTGCAGCCACCCACAGAACGGCAGCAGTTTCCCAGATATTGGGCAATTCTGTACACAAGGAAACTATGCTTCAGTGGCTAATTGCTTTGGAAACTATGCTGCAGCAGCTAATTGTTTCAAATCATTGGGGATTTTCTAAATATCTCCGTAACCCTTGTGTTTCTGTAGATTTTAAAATATCCAGCTAATCTCCTGAAGTCGTGGAAAGAAAAATATGTTTTCCCCAGGGTGGTGATAAGAAATAATTGGGGCAATCGATCGAGTCTGAAACTTTCAGATGGACATCAAAATGCCAACTTTGCATCCAGATCCTTTGCTGCCAATTTCACCTCCATTAACTTTACCAGGAGTCAGTGGGAAAAGCAGGGTGACACTGGGAAAGCCAGGGAAAAGGAAATTTGGTCTAATCCCAAACAGGTAGCACAGAGGCTGTTGTGTAGCTGTAGAATTTATATTTGGAATTGTAACTTTAGAATTTATACGCACCATTCAGCCTAAAGTCAAACCAAAAACATCTCCATGTTAATAAATCCTCCACAAAGTTTTCTATTGGTCTTATGAAGGTATGACAATATCTGAGGGGCATTGGATGGTGTTCTTGATGTCCCATCCCTGGAAGAAGGCTGGATGGGGCTTGGAGCACCCTGGGATAGTGGCAGGGGGTGGAATGGGATGAGCTTTAAGGTTCCTTCCCACCCAAGCCATTCTGGAATTCTCAGCAGAGGATGCCTTCACCCCAGAACTGCTGCTGGGTGACCCCAACCCCAGAAGGGATGTCTCCCTTTACAAAGAATCGTGGGAGCCTTAAACTGCCCTTAAAACATCCCAGGGATGTTTGCTTTCTCTCCTGCTTTTAGGACCAAAAAAGCAGAGGTTTAACCCCAATTCCCACCTTGTCCTTTTGCAAACAGCTTGCTGGCATTGCCACAAGCCTGATGGCCAAAGCAGTAGCAGTTTTGGCCACCAGGCTCAGAGCTTGGCCCTCCATGTGACAAGGATTGCCCAAGTTTACCACTCTTGCTTTTACAAACTCAGCCCCTCCTAGAAGGAAAAAAAAAAAAAAAAAAAAAAAAAAGAAAAAATAAAGAAAAAAAATAATCTGTTATCACTGAGCATATGCAACTGCTAAACATCCTATTCAGTATAACTTCAGCCTGTTCTGAGAACTGAGTTTCACAGTTTCTTTATGCAGTATCTGTCTGTCAGATATTGCCCACTACATTACCATAGTCTATATAATATACTTCCACCAAATATATATATATATTCATATATATATATATTCATATATATATATATATATGGCATATTTTTTGCTACCTGCTGTGAAAAGAAAAAATATATTAAAAGCTTTTCTTTTTATTTTACATTGCATATATCTTATGTTCCTTGTATTAATGGCACTAAGGAAATTTAAACACTGTGATGAATTTGTGCCTCTATTTTGATGTAATTTCTCTAACCTGTTAAATATAAATAGTGTGTCAATTTTAGACATTTCTTGAGCAACCATTTCCTTAGTTCTTTTATGACAACAGGGAGCCAACAGGCTATACACAGAATATTTGGGCACCCTGCACTATTAAAGGTGCCACTAAATAAAATTCTCCAAATCTTTAATTCCTTAATAAATCAAACTCTCACAGAAGTGAAGGCAGCTCCTGGGGTGCCATGCAGGCAGTACTGCTGTAACAATTAACCCATGGCCAGAGGCAGTGGAGCAAAGGCTACTTCTTTCATTCCTTTATTTCATTTTTCTACCTTTCGGGTTCTGGTTTTGTCCAGCTGCCCCTTCCTCCTTTCTGTTCCCTCTGTGGCTGAGCTGTGCTCACACCAGCCCAACGCCAAGCGGGGTTGCACAACGAGCACCATCCCTTGCACCCCTTTGCTGACCAGCTTATAACTGATCTGCACTTCTGCTGCTCCTTTATCACCACCAGCTACAGCTACAGCGGGGTCTTGAGGGCTATGATTTAGGCATATTAAAATATATCAGGAAAATTTGGATGTTGGCTCACTGGGAGGACATAGTCAATATTTATATTAAAAGTTCTTGATGTTTTAAACACCTCGAATTGAAACCACCTTTGATCTTCTCAGTAAGTGTCACATAAACAAGACAGGAACACTGTATGCCTGAGATATTTCTCTATGGTTTCCTAGCTTAACCTCACATGGGTTTAGGTATTGCAGGGGGACCTCACCACTGTATGTAAGAAAATGAGGCCTAAATATGCTCATATCCAGAGGATTCACCACCTTATTAATGCATATATGCCATGCATAGATTATTAACAGCTTCATAACTAGAGAGGAACTTGCATTTCAATAAACATACTTTTGCAAGTGCAAAGAAAAAAAGTTTTGCATTAGGATGTTACTTACTTCATGTCTTTGTCCTGGGAGAATGCAACTAAAGAAACCACATTTAAAATCAGACATTAGATATGCAAATATGTGTTCAGATCAGAGATACGAAAATTATTCAAATGATTAATTATTCATCATAAAAATGTCAATTAATAATTCTGAAGCATAATAGGCATCTTTCTAATGCATCTTTATTTTTCAAGCCTAAATACTGTTGAATCTGTGTTCAATTGCATTCTAACAAGTTTTTAAAAATTCAACAAAGTAAACAACCAACTATAAACAAAAGTGAGCCGTGAATTTTAATCACTGCCAACTGAGCCAAGAAATGTGGCCGAACTTCAGCACTGATCCCAGAAGAGAAGGAAAAGCATCTCCATCTCATGGTGTGGGACAGTGGATGGAGGATGCTTGTGCCTCACTGCTCTTTGCCAAATGAGAAAAGGAATTTTGGGACCTGTGGATGCTGTTCCCCTGCTGCAGACACACACAGGCAGATGTTGGGAACGGCAGCTGAGCAGCTCTAGGCCATCAGAAGTGGCTTTATAAATGACAAAATTAACAAAAACATATGAGGAGATTCACTTTTAACGTTCAGGGACTCACACAAGATCAAATATTACAGTGATCTGCTGGTTAGAAATGCCCAGGGATAGATAAATTAAAGCCAGACAATCTTTTCCCTTGCTTTTGGCTCGTATCCTATCCCTACATGGGTTTTCCGCAGAGGAACTCAAAAACTTTGGGAATGTTGATTCAAAAGGTTTCTTCCCAAATACCTCATCAGCGGGTGGGGGGAGAATCGTTCCCTGACCCTTTCTTCCTCTCCTCTGTGCCCTCTCCTCCATGTGGAAATTAGAAAAAAAAATAAAGGCTTTGCTTTCTAAATCTTGGTTTATAGGGACACCTGTATTGAGCAAAAGTATCCAGCGGCATCTTGGGCCCACATGGGGCCTTCCCTGCTCACAAAAATTATTCCAGCCTGTCTTATCCTCTACTGCCACAGGTGACTGCAGAAAATAATCCCCCCAGCATCTTTTTGTATTTGATTTCAGGGGTTTCTTGCAGCCTCGGAATTCTTCCTCAAGGCGAGGACATCTTCTACACCCCAGAGAGAGGAGCAGCCAGAACCCACAGGGACCCAAAATCTTGCAGGAGCAGCTCCCTCAGCAGAGCAGGGCTGTGGGGAGGGAGGGATGCTCTCCCCAGGCTTGGCTGCAAGTGGGCACATCTCATCTGGATCCTCTACATGGGGATGTTTAATCCCTGATGTAGGAAGGGTTCCACACTTTAGGGAAAACAGTCAAAAGTTCTGGCTATGAAAGATACGAAGGAAAAGCCTTAGAGCTGCTGAAGTGTATTTAGAGGTGTTAAACCTCTGTCTTCACCAGCCTCTAAAATGTATTAGCCAAAATTCCTCAGCCAGAACATCTTTGCTCCTATTCCCTCAGTTTTCCTCCTTCCACGTGGTGGGCAAGAAAACACAGTCCCCGTTACTCATCCTCCGCCAGGGAAAAAGCAAACACACCAAAATAAATAAGGCAGTGAATCATCCCCTCAGCCCATGCCACCACATCCCCATAAAGCCACCACGGCAGAAGGTCTCAGCAGAAGGCTCAGGTCCTGCAGGGCCTGTGCCCCAAAGCCCCCCTTGGTGGCTGCTCACCCCCCCTCCCAGTCAGAGCTGGGTGCCTGGGGATCACAGGCAGGTCTCTCCCTGCACAACCCCTTTCTCATGGCAGGGTTTGTCCCTGGCAGCAGGATCTGGCCCTACAGATCCTCACAGTGATGGGAACACGGGGTTATCTCCGAGGGGTTTGTCTTCATCACAATAGGATTTGGTGGACAAAGGAAACCCATGGAGGAGCTGGAGGCAGGACTGCTTCTCCTGTGGCTTTAACCAGGCAGGTCTGCATCAGGATCAGGCCACCCTCATATCAACTTGCAGCGTTTCCATGTGAGAAAACCTGAGGAAAAGAGGAGAAACCTGCACTCAGAGAGCTGCCCTTAAAACCATCTCCAAGTGCTGGGAGCAATACACAAGGAAGGAGCTGGGGTTTGTGAGGATATTTTGGCTCTGCTTGCTCTTAAACTGATGGGGTGGGGGGGGAATAGGATGTGCAAAAGTTTTAAAATAGAGTGGGGAATAGGATGTGCATGGGGATGCTGATGGAGCAGGGTACTGGGATCCGGGCTGCCAGCAGCACCCCAATAAAGGCAGGATCTATAGCCTGTCATTATTTCCATCTCCTAAAGAAGCTGCACACCCGTTATTAGTTCAGAGCCGGGCAGGAAATCATCGCCTGGATTAAGGTTAAATTCCATCTCAGAAGGGCTTAGCTGATTGCTAAATGTTTATGTCCAGTGTCCAAACATTAAAAATAATTTTAAAAAACCCCAACGAACACCCCCATATCTCACATTAAAATACCACCCAATAATGTTGGGTGCTATGTCAGTCCTGCAAAGATCCGAGCAGTTTCATCGCTCCGATGCAAACCCTGCTGAGGCACATCAGAGCTGGGGAAAGCGTGAGATTGAGGGCTGAAAGAACAGCCAGCAAAATTATGAATAGGGATTATCTGACAATGCCGACATGTTCCTTAAAGCCCTTGAGCGTCATCACATGCTCTGAGGGTTTGTTTTTCAGCGTGGCTGCAGATAAATATATTTTATTGATACACCATCGACAGCACTCCTGCCTATTGCGAGACAGGCTGCAGCCTCTCGTAATCTCCAGTTCATCCCCTCGTTTTGTAATCTGGAAATGCAGGAACAATATGTAAGGAGTTTGTAATGGGATTAATTTATTTTGAGAACTTGTTGGTTGGGTTTTAGGTTTTCTCCTTTTTCTCCTAGAAAACGTGGGTGAGTGGAAATTGAGCAAGTCAGTAATTAGCATTCACTTTTTTCTTTTCCTTTCTTTTTATCATATGCATCTAAATTCAGTTTAGCTCTTTAAGGAATTGCCAGACTGCCCTTGATTTATAGGCAGTGCCTTCTGGATCTGAGAGGATCTAATTCAAACTAATAATACTTGAATTTGATTTCAGGATATTTGTGCTGTGCTATATATTTCATTAAGATATCATCATTCTGTGTGAGTGTGTATGCGTGTGATATGCCTCTGTGTATCCAGGTACATTTAGGCATGGAGAAGTCATGCATCCTGCAGGAAAATCGTGCTGGCATTTAGAGAATAGTGGCAAGGAAACTTTTAACAAAACCACGACGATTAGTAGCAGGGAACAAAAATAGAAATAATAAATATAAATAAAAAAAAATAGTTAGAAAGATTAAGGCAGCTCGTTCCCACCTTTGCCTAGTTGGAGATTGCAGCGGCAGCAGACGGCCAGAGCCTGCCTCTCCCTCCCCACTCCGCCTGCAGCCCAGGGTTGAGGAGGGGGACACCCGGAGGTGCCACTTCCCAGCCCGGGAGGACATTTGGATGTCCCCAGCCCGAGCCCCCCCGTGCTCTACCTCCCCCGCATCTCACAGGGTCACCCACTCCCGTCCAACTAAGAGATGACCAAAAAAAAAAAAATAATCCCAGGCAGATCTCGGTGGCTCTGATGAGCTGCAAAGACAGCCTGGGGGGGGCGAGGGGGGGTCCCTTCCTTGCTTTGCGATGCTGGACCGCCAGGAAGGTGTTCCCTGAGCAGGACCATTTTGGAGCGCGATCCCGTCGCGATTGCTCGCCCTCCACTTCTCGCTTTAGGCACACGTTCAGTGCACAGTTCAAGAGCAGTTTATCTAAGCTTAATGTAAGTAAAAGTGCAGTGTGGGATCGGTGTGCCGTTTGTTTCGGTTTTCTTCGGGAGGGGGAGAAGGAAAAAAAAAAATAAATTGCTGGAATAGGCTGAACTCTTGTCAGAGCAGGGAAATTGTTTCGCAGCTCTTTCACGCAGCCCTTTGGGCAGCCCCACGTTTACCTTGGGAAAGGACCGTGCGAGTGGGCAAGACGCGAAGTTTCTCTTTGCAGTGAGACTATTTCGAGCTCCTTCAGGAGGAAGGAACGGCTGTGGGCTGTGCTGGGAGCTGGGCATGAGCGGCTGGAGCCTCAGCCGGGTCTGCCCCCTCTGCAGCCGAACGCCTTCGCTCAGCATCCCCGGCTCGCTCTGCCTTTACTTACTTCGATATTACTTCTCGATTACGTGCGGTGTGAACCGGCTTTTTGATTAACAAACCGGCAGAGCGTTGGTTAAGGACACTTAAACTTCAAAAAAAAAAGAAAAAACTATCCCCCTGGGAAGTGGGCTCTGAATTGGTTAATAATGTGCAGTACTTGCTAAATTGCTGACTTCCAGATGTGGAAAATATCTTTCTTGTTTAGGACCTACGTAACCTGATTGGATTACGACAGAAGCGTCACATTGGAAGGCTTTTGAGTGATGATTTAATTAACCATACAGTAGAAAGCTGTATTTGCCAGGAAACCCCTTCCATATTTGCATAACCAATCCCTTCAGTGCAAAGGTGGAGTCTGGGCTTCTTTTTTTTTTTTTTTCCTTTCTCTTCTCTTCTTTTTTTTTTTTTTTTCTATATGCAATTTTATTTTAATTTTAATACTTGAAAAAAGTGAAAAACTTGTAACCTCCCTGAAGTTCAGCCCCACGCGTTACTCGTCCACGCTGTCTCTCTCTGCTCATCCAGCTACTTCCAAGAAAAAGCAGAGCCAGGAAAAGAGCCCATCTCACCCCTGATCCATATCTGTGAACAAAACAGATAGACTGTAAGATCTCAGCACGTTTGGTTGATTTTTTTTTTTTTCATCAGATTTAGCTGACTATTCAAATAACCTGGATGAGTGCTGAAATGAAAGGGGGGGGGGAACAAAAAAAAAAAAAAAAAAGCCCCAAAAGAAACGCTTGAAGGATAAAAATAAAACCGCACCAAAACAAGCCAGGAGCTTATTTGCAGAACGCGAACAGAGTTTAGTTTCTAGGCTTTATGTTAGGGTAAGTTTTCCCCACCGCAAGAGGCGAGAGCCCGGAGCGGGGCTGGCCGCGGGACGCTGCGGGGCAGGATGCGGCCCTGGCCGGCTCGGCGGGCGGGCGGGGGGACCCGCCGGGGGGGCACGGCCAGGGATCCCGCCCCAGGATGGGAGAACCGGCAGGGATCCAGCCTGGGGGCAGGGGATCCGGCGGGATCCTGCTGGGGAGGGGGCGGGGGATCCCGCCCGGGGGAGGGAAGAGGATGCGGCGGGGGGACACACGGGCAGGGATGCGCCTCGGGGCCGGGGGGGTGAGCGGGGATGCGGCCCGGGGGGGGCAGAGATGCGGGCTGGGCGCGGGGGGAGGGCAGGGTTGCATCGGCGGGGCAGGGGGCCCGCAGCCCCCGGGGGGGTTGGGATGCGCTGGCGGGGTGCGCTGAGTTTCCGCGGGGCGCGGAGCGGCGCGGAGCGGAGCGGCGGGGCGGGGGGCGGGCGCGGGGCGGGGGGCGGGCGGGAGGAGGTGGAATTGCATTTCTGCCGCTAAAGCGTTCGCGGAGACTTCAAGGTATAATCTATCCCAGATCCTTTCCCAGAGAGAAACTTGGCGATCACGTTTCCACATGATGCTCACGTTTGGTGCTCTCCAATTATCCCTCCCCACAAAGATAGGTGGCGTGTGTTGCAGGGTCTCTCCTCTCGCTCGTACAGAAAAGAAAAAGAAAAAAATGTCATTAGAAGAGGCGTAACACGTCAGTCCGTCCCCAGGTTTGTGTTTCCTGGAGTGGCAGAAAGAGATCAGTCCTAACCTGCCCAGCAGGAATAACGGTCCTTCCGACAACTCTTTGCAAGGCTTTTTACAATTTCTCCAGGAGCTGCATCTCCCTTCACCTTTTCTCCTCCACTTCGCGGCTTCTTCATGCTTTTTCTTCTCACCATTTCTGGCCAAAACTACAAACAAGACTTCGCAGGTAGGTTCGGAATTTAATTCCATTTTCTCTCTTTTTTTTTTTTTCCCTCTTTTCTTCTGTTTTTTTTTTTTTTTTTTTCCCTCACACCATCTCACGCACCAGCGGGGTTATTTCATTTCGAGAGTATTTTAATTTTTCTGGATTGTTTATACTTGGGGAGAAAAAATATTTTTTTTTTAATTTTTTTCAATCTTTTGAACCGAAACCTGAAGTCACTCCAGCACCGCTCCAGGAAGGGATGAGCAGTCTCAGGGTGCTCGGGGCTTTGCCACCACCACCCCTGCTCCCCTTACCTGTCAGCCAGGTACGGGAGGTGCCTTTTAAAACGCAGCAGCAAAAGTTTTAGTGTTAGGAAAGGACTTAGTCTTCCTGAAAAAATAAAAAAAAAAAAAAAAAAAAAAAACCGAAACATTCCCCCACCCACCTCCTGCTCTTTTTATTTCAGGTTTTACATCTGAGCTCTGAAAGTTTGCAGGTACCTGTTAATGCTTTGCATGCCCTGAGCTTGCAGAGCCAGCCCGGCCGGGCACCGCTGGAGCCCCAGCCCCGGGCAGGGCTCCCCGGCAAAGGATGTGTTTCCCCAAACAGAAAGTTTTGCTGTTTTGTCTGCATAGTTGGTTTCATTTCTATATTTTATTTTGTGAAGCTGGGTGAAGTAACACCTTAGCTTCTGGGAGTCTAAAGCAAGAAGTGAAAGTACAGACTGGAACTTAAAAGTCGTTTACCAAAAGGAAAAAAAAAATAAAATTAATACATATTTTTTAAAAACTTGCCGGTACTCTGGGAAGAAAAGTGTTCTCGAAATTTGCAGGTTTAAAATTATTGACAACTTTTTTACGGGAGGCTGGAGAGTAGGGAAGGGAGTGAAATGCATTTAAAACAATTCACCATTGGTCGTTTTGCATTAAAACGCCAATTGCCGAGGCAGGCTGAGGGTCCGGGCTCGCCTCGGTGCCAGTCCTCCCTCCCCGCTGTTCTCCTCTCCTGGCAGATCTGCCGCGGTGATGCCACCATTGCCCACCCCAGCCTCCGGAATAACTGGCAAATACTAAAGTTTCTAGCACATTTCTCAGCCTCTTCTTTGCTCAGCCACATTCATGCCCATCCACAGAGCCACCCATTCCCTCTGTCCAGGCGGAATCCCAGGCAGGAGAGTGTGAGTAAACACGCTGACCCTACGCACACTCTCTCAATCTCCCCATCCTCTTACCTGCTTGGAGATTTATTATTTTTTATTTATAGCCAAGCAGGTTTTATAACAGTAAACGCCTGAGAAGAGTTCAGGCAGAATAAAAAAAGCCAACAGCAGCACACTTCACTGCTCAGTCCTGGTGTGAAGCTCCAGCAAAGTAAAAAGACACAGGGGAGAGGAAAGAGGAAAAGGTGTGTGGGGGGGAATCCCATTCTGCTTTAAATACATATATAATATATATTGAAACTGTTGAGTCAGGTAATCATTTTTTAGGTTTTATGTAAAACTCCCAGTGCAGGAGAAGACAATAGATGCGAAGGCGAGGGGGCATCCTGCTCAGGAGAGCAAGGGTTAATTGCCCTTGTTTTACAGTTTGCATCTGTTACATCTTTTATAGCCCCCTGTTTAAACTAATCCTCAAGTCAAAGCATCTTTAAAGCTACAGCATCTTCTTCGAGATGGTCTGAGTTTCAGGAGCGTTCTTGCAGCAAACCAAACGCTCCTGCCCCTCTCTCCCTTTGACAGATAGAGCCTCCTGCCCAGCCCGGGCACACAGGCACACACAATAGGTCTAAAAGTTTACAAGTTGCTTGTATTTTTTATTTTTTTCCTTAAAAACAAAACAAAAAACCCAAAACCCAACTGAAGGGCTGAAAACTCTGACAGCGGTAGTTTTGATTTCTGTTTCTTTTCTGGGAAGGAAAAAAAAAATGACACTCTGAAGCTTTGTTTAACTAAGGGGCAGGGGAAACCCTGAATATTGTCAAACTGACTAAAAAGGTGACAGAGGTTTATAATTACACTCCTCGTTGTTAGGGGGAGGGGGAAGTATCCGTGTTGAGCTTTACCCCAAAAGGACAGGGGAGAGCCATGTTTCCCTCTCCTCTTATCACTTTGCTGGAGAGCACTTTGGGGTGAAAAAAAATGAAGGCAGGAGAAGGGTAGGATTTCGAGTGAAAAGAAGTTCTAGTGTCAAATTAAAGTACTTTTAGGAGGAAATGGTCCGCCTAGCATTGAGTCAAACAGCCTACTGTAAAAGCTGTGCATTCCCTCATACGGTCATGAGTTATGACTCATTTGAGATGTAATTCTTGTCTCTCTCTCTCTCTGATCTGCTTTGCTGGTGCAACACACACACACACGCAGGCAGGGAGACACACGCACACGCTCTCACACACGCAGAGACACACACACACACACACAGAGAGAGAGAGAGAGAGAGAGAGAGAGAGAGAGAGAGAGAGGGAGCAGAAATAAATAAATAAATAAATATATAAATAAATAAAGAAGAAATCTGCCCGGCTGGGGAGAGAGGGGGAGCCCGCTCCGACCGCGTCCCACCTCCCCCGGCACGGCCAGCCTCGCCGTGTGCGTGGATGGGTTCTTTTTCGGGTGCAAACTGGGGTCCCCGTTGGCGCCCTGCGTTTAAATGGGACATCCCGATGCCCACATTGTCGCTGTGTTTGGTCGTTACATAGAGCCTGCGTGCTGCTGCTGCCGCTGCCGCTGCCGCTGAATCAGGGAGTCGAGCCCATGCGAACTGCCATCTGATCCACTCTTATCAATGAAGCAGCAGATCATGGCGGATGGCCCCAGGTGTAAGAGGCGAAAACAAGCCAACCCCCGGAGGAAAAACGGTAAGACGGCCCCCCGGGAAAACTTTTCCGGCCGGTTCCGCCGCGGCCGTGGGGGGAAAGGCGGCGGCAGGACGGGGAGCGGGACGGGGAGGGGGGCACGGCGCCCGGCAGCCGGGGCTGGCCGCCCCCCGCCTCCCTGCGCGGCGTCCCGCGGAGCTGCCGGGGCTGCGCGGCCGCGGAGCGCCGGCGGTGCGGAGGGACGCGGGGGGAGCGCTGCCGCCCGCCCGCCGCCGCCGCGCCCCAAAGTTTGTTGCGCGGGCGCGGAGCGGCGCGGGCGCTGCCCCCGTGGCCCCGAGCGGCGGGGCCGCTGCCCCGGAGCAGCGGAGGAGCGGCGGGGGCGGCCCGGCTCGCCCGGCTCTGCTGCCCGGCTCGCTCCGGCGCTGTCAGTGCGGGCCGGGCCGGGGCGCGGAACGGAGCGGAGCGGAGCGGGGCGGGCGGCCCTGGGAAAAAAACCCGGCAGCGTGAGAACCCCGAGGCGGGCTGGCACCGAGTTAGCGACTCTCTCTCTTTCTTTCTTTCTTCTTTTTTTTTTTTTTTTTCCTTATTGTTAGGGACTCGAAAATGAAACTTCCTCCTCCCTGATAATTAATAATACTAATGAGCTCGGTGCTCGATTGTCCGTCGCTGCCCTCTCCCCCGGTCCCCTCCGGCCGCGCAGGGCCGGGGCGCAGTGGGACGCGGTGTTCTGGGCTGATTTCACATTTGGCAGCTTTCACTGGTGTGGTGGGTCTCTCTTTCTCCGTCTCTCCCCGTCCCTCCCTTAGTTTCTTCCTTTCTCTCCCGGCTGATAGCCGCTTCCCCGCCGCCAGCTTCCCCCTCCCCGCCCGCAGCCCCTCCATGGCCATCCCGGCCCCACTTCCAACAACTTTCCTCTCGAGGAGCCGGAGGAAGGAAGATATTTGTGTGAACCTGAACCCATGCGCTTATAGCTCAGCTACTTCATTTAAGTGGAGAGGTGGAGGTGGAGGGGGGCTGAAGGAGGAGGGGGACGCACACAACAACAACAACAACAACAACAAAAAACACAAAGACAAGAGAATGTTGATTAGAAACAAATGATCCTGCCCCCCCTCCCCTTCCCTCTCTCTAGGTTGTGAGTGTGAGTGTGTGTGTGTGTGTGTGTGCGTGTGTGTGTCTTTTTCTTGTTGTGGTGGAGGCGTCGAGCCATATGGGGGAGTGATAGAGGAATTTTAGTCAGAAACTGTTCGTTATGTTACACTGGCTTTTCCCTTTGTGTTGTCTTTGATCTATTTGCTTGGCTTAGTATTACAAAAAAAAAAAAAAAAAAAACCCAACTAAAATAATATATTCCGAGCAGCTTCCCAAGGATCCGTTTCTTGTTATCTTTTTTTAAAGTCTCTCCCCCTCCACCACCACCCTTTACTCTTGTGTCTGTCATTATTTAAGGTGGTCCTCACAGAGGAGACCTCCCCTTCCCCTCATCTCTGGGTAATTTAGTAGACATTAAAATTACACGTAATGTTTCCCTCTCCTCTCTTGTGTTTCCTCTGTTCTTTTTATTAAATGTTGGTTATTGATTTTCTAAAATCAATGTCTGTTGTGGGGCTTTTTTCCCCTTACAAGTATCTAAAGCACGTTGCTGATCAACTGGATAACAAAAGCTTTGTGTCAAGTAGCCTTTTTTCTTATGTTAAACAGTCATTTTTGAGAGAAAAAGAGAATGAGATTTAAAGCAACGCATCCAGAAGTGCTCTTTTGCAGTAAAGAATATTCTGAGTGTTTGAGGGGGTTTTATTCTTCTTCCTCAGCCTCCTTGCTCTTCCAGGCAAGACTATTAGTTTAGCGTGTTAAACCCATCACATGCTCTCTGATGAGGGATGCATCTACGTGTTTAATATTTTCTCAACATGATTTGAGTACTAAAAAAAACCTCACCACCACCCTCCTTAACCCCCCCCTTAAAAAAAAAAAAAAAAAAATCCTGGATGCCTCTGTTTGCCCAGGACGCCAGGACCGTATCCTGGTAGTGCAGCCAAGTCTTTGGGAGCATGTATGGAGCGGGGTGGCAGATTCTGGTTGTTCCCATGCAAAAAGGTGCTTTCAGGGAGCTGCACTAACTTGGAAAAGCCACCACACTTGGGAGACGAAAGTTTAATTGCGATTTTTAAGGTAACCACTTAAAGATCCTGCAAACTTCAAGTGTGTGTGCGCTGCTTATGTGAAGGGCTGAGTTCTCCCTTCAGTGTCTTGCTCTGGCCAAGACGCGGATGTATGTGGGGGGGAAGGAAATAATTCCCTACTTTCTGTCTGTCCCCTCTTTCCTCTTTGTGCTCCCTAATTTGTTTCTCTCATTCATTTCTGAGTGAGAAATGCCCTGGTTCTGAGGAGCAGGTAGAGCGAGGGTGGGTTTGGTTTGTTGGTGGTGGTTTTTTTTTTTTTTTTTCATTTTCTCTTTCTCGACAAGCACGTATCCAATGCCTTTCCCGTTGGGAATTGCCTAGGATTTATCTGGACTGAGTGGATTTTTCTTCTTTCCTGGAATCGTGGAAAAGATGTTACTTCTGAGCTTGTGTCTTTGCTGATAACACCAGAAACGGTGATGCTTATCGAACTCGGACAGAAATTCCTTAGAAACGCAGCAGAACCAAAATAAAATTTAAAAGCCACGAAAAAGCAAATAAAAATAGATGGTCATGAAGGAAGCGAGAGGAGTGTTAGTGAATCTCAGACACATTACAGACGGGGACAAAACAGAATAATCCAACTAATGCCTCAGTGGGCTCCACGCCTGTGTGCGTGTATCTGCGTGTGTGCGGGGATGGGCAAGGCTCGGGATGAGATACCGGGGCTGGATAAAATTACAGCGGAGCTAAATAGGGTAGAAAGGAAGCAGGCTCGGGATTTTCCAAGATAACGGGGTTGATGAGAGCTGCTGGAGTGCAGGAGAGGTGTGCGGGGGGGGTGGGTTGAGAGAGGCGATGTGGAAATCAGTGAGGGGTGAGCCCCCCGGGGAGAGGGGGCAGCGGGGAGGATGGGAAGGAGAGGACCCCGAAAGCGAGGGGGGGGGGGGGCGGGAGGTGCGGGAGCGGCAGCCCAGGAATGCGGCGGAGCTCCGGGAAGTTCAGTCAGATGATTCCCAGCGCCTGACTCACTTCGCGGCACTTTCACTCGGGAGAGAAGTGGCGGCAGAGGAGGAGGAGGAGGAGGAGGAGGAGGAAGAAGAGGAGGAGGAGGAGAGGGCAGTGAGCCCCCTTTCTGCACGGGCGCCCCGCGGAGGCGGGGGCTGCGCCGGCGGCCGTAGCGCCGGTGTGGAGCGGCGCGGAGCGGTGCGGAGCGGGGCCCGGCAGCAGCGCTGTCTGTCCGGCCGGCAGCCCTGCCCTGCCATGCCTGATGAGCTGCCTCCTCTCCGTGCTGTTGTGGTTTGGCGTTTGTTGGCTGAGGTTTTTACCCCCCCTCCTTTCCGCTCCCCTCCTCGAAAATCCAAAGTGAAATTAAAATCCCCGCGAAGGAGGGGGGGAGGGAGGGAGTGGGGAAAGTTGTATCTAATTTACCCCAAAGTTTCAGTAAACAGCTCTCTTTGATTCCTTTGCCACCTCGCTTCCAGTTGTAAAGAAAAGGGAGAAAGATCAATGCTTTCAGGGCGTCTGATCCAAGACCACAGACCAAACAAGCAGAGACGATTAGGCTTGCTCAGAGCCTTTCCCAAAAAGATACCCACCCACCCTCCTTCCAGGGATGCTGGGGAAGGGGGAAAAACCTCCTTCACTCCTCACTTGAAAAAGAGGGGAAAAAAAAAAAAAGGAAAAAATAGGCAAGCCTGCCTGCTGCCTTTAGTGAGTGGGAAGTGAGTCTTGTCTTCCCTGCCTGGAGAAGTTTGGAGGCAGCTAGACTGAGGCTGGGGTGTGAGGAGGCAGCTGTTCCCTGTGCAGCCCAGGTGGCAGCGGGCAGAGCGGGCACCCGGAGCGCTCCTGAGGCCGGGCAGCTCCCCAGGGCCGGGAATCCGTTGCGAGGAGATTACTCCGGGACTTGGCTGGCTGGGTAGCGAGACAAATGTACTGCTACCACCTCCAGAAAAGCACCTGGAGATAGGTATTAAAAATTAATACCATAAATGTGAGTGGCCAGAGCGTAATGATTATCCAGCCACATTTTCTCGGCGCAGATTCATGTCCAGGCTGAGCTGTGGCATGGAGCAGGGGAGGTTGTTGTCTGTGTCAGGTCGGATCTATTTATTTTCTTCCGAGTTTCGAGAAACCCAGAGAATTTGGAGATTAGTGCCTGATTTACTGTTTGCCATTTGTGACCATTCGGTAATTACTGGTTTTGCTTATTGCACATGCTTCGCAAGGAAAGTTTTGGGGGAATTTCTAATTGCTACAAGAAAATGCATTTGATGGCTTGGAAAAGGCGTATTTGAAAAGGGAAGAAAAAGTGATAAGGAAACCATTACAAGTTAATTATCGATAATTATACATAGCCAACTGCTCAAGGTAGGGGAAATATATGGGAGACTGAGATGCAAACTCTCAGGACAGGGTGGTAATATTCCCCAAGAAAAATGTGTGTCTCCCTTTAGAGTGGAAAGAAGGGTGTTGATTCTTTTACAGCAGCCCCACATTCAGTCCAAGAAATAGGAAATTCTTCGCCTCACAACAGTTTTTGGCATCTGCATTATCCCAGTGCTTTTAAGGTGCATTTTCTCCTCAGTGAAAGAGAACTCTTTGTCCTTTTTTTCTGCAAGACCATGGCTTCCCAAGGTAGACACTATTTTGTGCCTGTCACATAGAAAGGGAGTGCAGGTTTGCAGTGCTCACAGACAATTGATTGTCTGCCCTAATGTGTTTCATTTACATGTTTATAACGTCAATAGTGCTGGGGTGTCCACTGTACCATTCATTCCAGCATTCCCACAAGGGTGCAATTGTCTGAATGGCCAAGTCAGACACCTTTTTGATTGCTCTTTAGTTGTCTTTTTAGAGTACAGAGAAAAAGGAGAGAAATCTGTGATGCAGAAACACTAGTTGAAAATATTTCAGAATTAGACGTCACCATTAAAGCAGATGTGAACATTAGGCAAACAATATATTTTAACTAAGGTTCTGAAGGTGGAAACAAATTCAGAATAGTGGAGCTGGTTAGTGCACACGACATCCAGTCCTGTTCCTTAATTTTTTTGGGCTTTTTAAAAATGATCTGTGGTTTTAATTTTCATTTCAGCCCCCATAAATGCAGCCACCTCCTAACTCTTTGTATGCTTAACTGTAATTTGCTATATTTCCCCTCCATATTTACATATCTCTGTTTATGCCAACAGCGTCAGCTAACCACTGGGAAAGTCTATTGAGAGAATAAGTAGGCTGGGAGAAGTATAGACTTTAAAAAATAGTAAGATCCAAATATTTCTTCATCAAGTGGGGTTTTTTTGGTGAATAAAACGACAATGCCTAGACTTTTCCTTGCAGCACTTTAACTTACAGAGCTGTGCCCCAACTCCTTACGCCTCCGATCACCATCCTCTTGCGCTGCGAGCTTGCAGCAAAGTGTTTCGAGGAGTTTCCAAGTCAATGAAAGATCACTTTTGAAGGTGTGCTGTGCTGTTTTGATATGCCACCCTGCCCTTTATCACCCGGAGTGGCTTCTGAGGGAGGCAAGAAACGCTTGCTCGTGGTTAGGAGCAGAATAAATGAGGCACGCAGCTCGTTGGGACTCGTGGAGAGGTGCATGTGTACATGCGCCTGCACCTATGCGTGCGTGTGCTGTGCAGAGGGAAGTGGGATGGAGAGGTGTGCTTCAGAAAAACCACTCACACTCCAGGTTAGATTCATTTCCTCCTAAAAAGGATGCTGATCCCAGCAGCTACAATTAATGCAAGTCGACCTGCCCCATCCGTGATCATAAGGGCAAAGAGCACTAAGTCCTGTAGTTTCTGCTCTGGAGGTAAAGCGAGGGAAAACTTTTTCATTTTCTTTCTCTATATAATTTTTGTGGTAATTTTATTTTTTAAAAAAATGCCTGTTTGTGGAGAGATTTTTTTTTTCTTTTTTTTTTCCTTTTTTTTTTGTGCCTAACAGGGAAGACACAGTAGATGCACCGTTAGCTGAACCCCTGACACGGCGGTCTTTTGAATGCCTTAGGTATGATTTCACTTTCGCTCACATCAATGCTGACCTGAATGCCTTTCATATCTGATCCGCTGTGTCTCTCCCAGTAAACATCCCCTGAGGGGAGAACAAAGAAAGGAGCTCTTCTTCTTCTTAATCACAATTCAGCCCATTCACCGCCGGCAGGCTACATTTGCATTCTGCAACAGAAAGCCAAGATGAAAAGGAAAAAAAAAAAAAAAAAAAAAAAAGAGAGTGAGAAGAAGGGGGGAAAAAGCAGAAGGGTGGAGGCTGAGTAAAATAACTTAGGTGTTTGTAGCTGTTTGTTGGGCTTCCCCTAGTTACAAGCCTTATATAGATCCTGCTCTACCCAGCCTTGGCTCTTCTGACAGGCAGATAGTGTTACAAGATGGCATGCCTGTACTATTCATGGCCACTCGCTCTAACACTTGAGGTAGAAAGTGTCAGAGAGGGATCAAATTCTACTCTGAGAAGTCTGTTATAGTTAGGGTCAGGTGTGTGTACTCTCAGCTCTTGACTGCTGCCTATTATTTTGTTTTAATTACTATTATTGTTTACTCACCGTGACCTTGGGGACGGGGGTGGCAGGGGCTGAGGCAGATTTGGCGGTGCAAAATCGCCTTTTCCCCAGCTGAAATTTAATTTTTTTTTTTTTCCCTGTATTTTGGTGAGGTGTTGGGCTGGGTGTTGTTGCGGCCGGCGGGCCGGGGGCCGCGGCGGTGGCGGTGGCGGTGGCGGGGGTGTCCCCGGGCTGGCGGCCGGCCCGGGCTGCCCCGACCCGGCGGGGAAAAGCAGCGACTCAGCGAATCCTCGGTGGCACCAGAAAATGCGGACGGAGGAGGAGGAGGAGGAGGAGGAAGGCGAGATTTGTGGAAGTTTCTGTAGCCAGGCTCCTTCGTGGGGTTTTGTAGTCACGTTCATGTGCATTTTCGGGCTGTCCCCCCATCAGTGTGTGTGTCCCCCCCCCATATCTGCCTGTTTGTTTGTTTCTCAGAAGCTCTTCTGTGCTTTCAATCAGACAGTTTTCTTGAAAAATATTGAGGTCTTTGGTCGTAGCCACTTTTTTCTCACCAAGAGGAGGTTTATTTATAACTGGATCCTGCTTACTGAGAAGTATTTAAGCCCTTTCAGGCAGAGCTGTCAAAATTTCCTGTGTTGTTTGCCTCTATTTGCAACATGTAAAAAGTAATATGCAGTTGCTGGTGTTGGAATAACCGGGGTAGTGCAGAAATCTCAAGTGACAAGTTTTCAACTACACTATCTCCTGCCGACCAAACTGTCATTTTTATTTTTTTTTTCCCAGAAACTACTTTTAAGATCCTAACAGGTTTTTTTCCCCCCTCCATCAGCAAATAGATTAAACGT
The DNA here is from genome assembly GCF_022539315.1 of Serinus canaria. NCBI lineage: Eukaryota > Metazoa > Chordata > Aves > Passeriformes > Fringillidae > Serinus > Serinus canaria. The sequence continues at coordinate 3,391,059 of NC_066321.1, forward strand.
GCTAAAGGAACTTCGAGAGGGAAGAACAGTTTGAACAATGAGAAACGGGAGGGATGTCTTATTTTCCTGTAGCTGCTATGGCAGATTTCACTCATAAGGAGCACACTAACCGAGATGTTACCAGTTGAACAGAGGCATGTGACACAGATTCCTGATTTTTTCCCAGAAGATTTACAGAATTTACAAAAAGAGATTATCTCTACACCTTCCACCCTCCTAACCACCCCCATGACCCAAGCAATGGAGGATTTAGGCAGATTTACTTCAGTAAACACCTTTGGACACTTGGGGAAAAGTAGGAGTCTGTTTGCAAAAGCAGGCTTTTGTTAAGTGAGGTGCTGGATAATGCTTTACCAAGCAGCTGTGATATTAACCTACCCAGTAATGCTGGAAAGAGCCTTAACTCCTTCTGCTCTCCGGGGCCCTGCCCGGCCCGGGCCCTGCAGGTGGCCTGGAGTGGGGGCACTGCGGTGTTTGGGGGGGGACAAGTGAGGAGGTGGCGCTGCTGAAGCCACAGCAGCCACTCAGCCTGACACATCTTGGACTTGGTGGCAACTGAGGCTTTCGGGATCAATCCATCAGAGACACGGGCTGGGGAGAGCTGGAGGCATGGACAGGAGAGGGCTGCTCCAGGCTTTACCTGTGTGTGTGCCAGCACACAGGCACGCTCTGTACCTACCCCCTCCGATGTAACATCACCCAAGCCCTCTCTAGGAACGTTCCCAAGCACTGCTGAGGCAGGAAGGTCAATTTAGGATTCGCATTCGAGCAGCAGAATAGCTGAGAAGTTACGCCGGCAAACCTGTACGAGTGAGCTCCCAGGCTCCAGGGAAAGCCAACAGCTTTCTGGGAGCTTCTCATTCCCAAAAGTGAACTTTTTTTTGCTGCTTTCTGTTCTTTTCGGAGCTGTTAGAAGCAGTAGCTAATAAGTTACTTTTCTTTACTGGGCAGAAGAATAACTTTCCAGGTGTTTCTTTTTTTAGCTGGAATAAGATTGCTTCATTTGAAGATTTTTATTGTCGAAGGGATTTTTTTATTTTTCTTCTTCTTCTTTTTTTTTAAGTGTAGGTGTCAATGCTAGAGCAGCCACAAATGTGTGAGAAAGCAAAGGGTATGAGACATGACAGAATTAAAGGTGTTTGCTATGTTGTTACCCGTGTGTCAAGCTGCAAGCTCCCTTTGTCACAGCCTCCTGGAGATTTGATAGTGCGGATCCGCTTCCCTTCCAAGTGATACAGCAGTTTCTGACTGGGGGGTTTCATGGTAGCGTGGTTGCTGCTGTTGCCTTTGCCTCCCCAAGTGCATTTAAACACCTCCACATCGCACACACCCCATTACTCCCACCTTACACAAGGGTGCTGTGCTCTCGAGCACCAGGACAGCAGCCATAGCATTACAGACTCTGGCATGGAGCGTCGTTTGGCAGGAATGTCATCTGCCAAATCATCCCATAATTACGTTTTATGTTATTTGTATGAATGACCAAGCATGCAGTATTCCTTTTGAAATCAAAGGAAGGCTTAAAATGCGTTTTTGAATACTTTCAGACCATGGTCAGGTCACAGTTTGGGAGTTGAATTAAACTGATCTCATTTGTGATCTAATTGAGGTTGGCAACAACCTTAGCAGTAGCAATAACATACAAATACAAATCAAAGAGCAGAATTCAGCAAATCAGATCTTTTGCTTGAATCCTGCCTGGGAGTTATTCTCCGACTGCCAACAGAGAAGTTAAACTTTGTCCCGCTTCTCAGCGGCAGTGCGAGCCTTGCATATTTTTCGGGTCTGACAGGAAAGTTGGGTCGGAGGGATGGGGACACAAAGGCGAGAAGGGAGCTGGTGCCTCCTCGGACAGGAGTGAGGCACAGCGACTCGTCACGTATGTTTCTGGAGAGCCCAGTGGCAGAAGGCGCAGGAGGCGTCACGGAGGAATATGGTTAGCAAGGGCTAGGAAGAGGAATAGGTCGCTGCAAACAGATCACTCAGAGCGGAAAGTCGAGGCAGCTCCCTTATCTTTACATCTATCGCTGTGGATTCCAGGAATGTAATTACCAGCGTGGTTGCGAATTGTTGACAAATTTCCCCGCGTCTGTCGGGAGCGGCTGTTGCAGCCGCGGCCGGGCCGGCGGCGGCCCCGACGTGCGGGAGCGGTGCGGGCAGCGGGGCCCGGGGAGGAGCGCGGAGGCTCCCCCCGGGCAGGGCATCCCCGGCGGGCGCGGACTCAGAGTGCCCCCCGCCCCAAGCCGGTATGCCGCAGGTCACATCCCCCGGGACCCCCCTCCTCCTGAGAGCCCCGCGCCCGCCCCGCAGGTGGGGGGCTCGGCGGGGCACACACCGAGAGCCGCCGCCCCCGGGGAGCATCCTCTCCTCCGCTCCCCCCCGGAGCGGTGAGGAGCCGAGCGGGCTGGAGGCGCGCCCGCCGCGGCGCTGCGCTGGGGCGGGGGCGTGCGAAGCCGCCTTGGCCCCCCCGCTCCGGCCCCGGGGCCGAGGTGTGAACCGCCTCCGTGGGGCGGGGGACGGGGCACACACCCCGGGGCACACACCCCCGCTGTCCCGGCGCTGCCGAGAGAAGCGCTCCGGGCCGAGGTGCGAACCCCTCCCGGGATGCCGCTCCCGGGATGCCGGGCCCCCCTCGCCCCCCTCGGGCCCGGCCGGGCTCCCGCGGCGGCGCAGCCCCAAACTTCGTTCCCAGGAGGGAGGGAGCGCAGGGGAGGCGGCTCGGCGCTGCCTGCCCTCCTCCCGGCTCTGGGGTTTCGAGCGTGTCCTCAATTCCCCCCCCACCACCACATACACCCCACCCCTCCTCCGGGTCATTATTTTCTTTGACTAAAACCTGTTTACTCGCCTCTTTGTTTTTTGACGTTAAACGAGTTTCTATCTCCTGCTCCTGCGGATCTCTAAGAAATAGATAAACCATTATATTTCCCCCTTCCCCCCCTCCCGCTCGTATTTTAAAGCAGCGATCCTGACAGCAGTACTATTATTGCACTTTATGTTTTAGTGGATGTTTGCTGTTGCTAGTTACAGCAACACTTATCATAAGACAGCAAGAAAAGAGTAGTCCCTGGTAATTAAAGTAATGAAATATTCATTTACTCTACCTTTTCAGTAGTCTCACAAATTAGGCTGCTACATTTAATGCCTGCACTGCCTCTGTTTTTATTATAATGGCAGCTTTCGCATCTGCAATTAGGACTAATTCTGACAGTTACAATTTCTGAGGGATGGTAAACAGTGAACGAGATGTGCAGCAGTGGTATTACACGTGAAAAGCCCTTGTCTCTTTAACCTTGTTGTTTTTTTTTCTCGCAGAGGTTACCTTTTCCCGATGGTGCAAAATCGACTTGACATAACTGTTCATCAGTTTCAGGGTTTTCCCTGGAGGTATTTGCATCAAATCAGCCCAGTCAAGCTTCAAGTTGAAATTGGCAGCCCAGAAACTGACAGGGTAGGGACTGGGAAAGAGACAGCTAAAGTGCAGGCAGCGAGCTGACAGCAGCGGCGGGCAGGCAGGGGGAGAGGGCTCAGCACCCGGGGCTGCCGCCCCCCGCTCCCCAGGGTCCCCCCCGGTCACCCCGGGGCCCCCCCGGTCCCACCCCGAGACGCCACCGAGGGGCCGAGCGCTGGGAGCCCGCCCCGGTGCCGCGGGGAGGCCGGCTGGGGAGGGGGGGGGTGTGTCAAAACCCCCGTAAATTGGGGGGAAAAAAGTGTTGGCAAAAAGAGAAAAGTGCCGAGCTGAAGTTGCTGGCGCTAACAAGCTTATTTTGCTGCGGTTCTTTGCGGAGCGATGTTGCACCAGGACTGCTAAGAGAAGTGACGGAGAAGGTTGTTAATACCAATGAAAACATATTTTGATCAGCTAAAAAAAAAAAACAAAACAAAACAACCCAACCCAGAGAGACGTTCATCTGCAAAGATAATTGCATTAGAATCAAAACAAACATTTCCTTGAATATGTTATTTCATTTATCCTCTGTCACAGGGAGGAGGGGGTCTCCAAGCAGGACGATGTGAAAATTAATTTTTAATAGATTTTTGGACAAATTGGGATCGTTCCCTGTGACACCCCTCCCACCCTGAAAGAATTTTACTTATTTGCAAATAATTCCAAATCTGATCTAGAGTGGAAGGGAGCAGCACACCAAGGAACAGGCAACACCACCAAGACCCACTCCCTCCTTAGAGGTGAAAAAGAGCAAAACTGCGTTACTTTCCTGAGGAAGAAAGCTGACAATAAGTATATATTTTCTCCCTAAATATATATCTGTAGTCTTTACCAGATGATTAAAAATCCCTCTCACTTTTCCTACCAGACTTGTGCTAAAGTAAGCCTTGCTTTCAAACAGTTTTTCAGCTGTGTGTGTGACAGGCATTGGCTGATCTGCTGATGCCCATTCGACAGGCACTGTTGAGCTAAAGTGGTGTGACGGCACAGTTTTGTTAAGCTGTGAACAAAGGGCTGGAGATGCCTCGCTGGCATCATCCATGTGCATATTGGCCTTGTCACAGTTTTGCTTGATTTAATGCTCTGTTTATTCCTAGATATTAGAACTTAAATTCCAAACAATATGTTTTCATATACTACACACAAACTTTATTTTAAAAGCTTTTGCTCCCGAGGACCACAGATTCCATGCGGCAAACGCTTAAAACGTAGCTCCCAGAAAAATAGGTGGCCGGTAGCCTCTTAACTGTTATCCAGTTAAAAAATGGGATTTCAGTTTTAAAAAGTCTTAGAAGGGTAAAAGATTTATTTCTTCTTTGATCATTTTTTGAGAGTTGTTATTTATTTCAACAGTGGATTTTCTTATAAGCTCCTAAGGAGAGGTTACCCCGTGCGCAGGCAGGGCGCGGGATGGACTTTTCCAGTGCCATATCATCCCAGCGGTGTTGCTGGGATAAAAGCAGTGTCTTGCAAATACCTGTGAGCATAGTCAGGGGACTACTGACAGGCAGAAAGACAGCTGGGTTAATGGAAGGGAGCGGGAAACTGGATTAAGATTAGAATATATATATCTGTGTTCGTTAGGTGGCCACAACTTTGTATCTCAGCAGTTCATCAAGAGAAAATGTGAGCATGTGGAGCTATATTTAGGCTGGGTTCTCTTCTAGAGATGCCGCAGGCATTATCTGGAGAAAGTTTTGGGTTTTTTCCTCCCCTTCTTTGTCGCCTTTCTAAACTCCCTTCAGGTTTGCTGCAAGTGTTTGCTAAGAGATTAGTTAGGCAGCTTCCATGGCGGAGGTAGCCCTGGGAGGCAGCTCGCTGCTGGGAGGAATGCTCAGTAGGTCAGTGCGTGAGGATAGAAGGAGCTGCCCAACTGAGGCCAAGGATCAGGTATTTTCCTCTTTGTCTCCTACCAGTGACAAAGTGCTTATGGAAAGGTTTGTGGTGAGACATCAAATCCCAGCAGGAGCACAGATGTTCCCACTTTTACAGGCTTACCAATGAACATTTCAGCTTAAACAAGTTTATGGAATAAAAGATTTATTTCTTTTTCCTTAGTAGATGCAGCATCTTAGTTGGACTGTGCAAAGATTTTATCACTCCAGCCACTCAGGGTCCTTGTGGTCCAGGGCACGAGGCTGTGAGTAGGCATGGGAGAGAGGGAAGGAGGAGGCGGAGGGAGCTCTCAGCAAAATGAAAGTATTCCTTCTCCAAACAGTGCAGTCTAGAGCCTAAATCTGAAATTGAATCTGTTGAGCAAAACCTGTACAATTTTTCTACCTGCCCTCAGTCTGCTTCCTTTCAGGAATGACAGTTTTACTAACTGAAATGAATGGGCTCTCTCGCTCCGGTACCTTTCCTCAGTGCGCGTTTACATCGAGGACTTCAAACACAGAGCTGGGTGATATATGTAGGGGGACAGCTTGCACAGAATAAGCTTTAATGGTTAATTTTTGTATAGCTTTATAAATGAAAGGGACTTAAACCTACTAGCAGTATAGATCACAAGACCTTATGTGGTCTATTCTTCTCTAGATGCACAAGAGATTTACGTGCCTAAGTCCCATAAGAGTTAATGGGAGTTACGCATGTAAATCTCTTCCACAGTGAGATAATAGACCCTTTTATGTATGGATAGCTGGATTCTTACAAAAATCACCTACTGAACAGTAGACTTTATGTCCTGCCCTCTTAACAAATATTTATAAAGTGAGCGGGCCAGCAGATGAGACCAGGAGCCCCCCAAGTTGCCTCCAAATCACAGACTCCTGTGCTTCCATGGAGACAGACAGTCCCAGGTCTGTCTCATCGCCTTCCTTCCTGGCCTCAGTGCACTGTGGGTGACATGGCTGGTCTGGTTGGGATGTGGTCTCACAGAGGCTGTTGTGGTGTCTCACTTCTTGGCAAGTCCTTTTTGGTGGAGGCTTCTTGCTCTGTGGATTGTACAGGAGATGGGGAGGGTGACAGCTGCCACCTCTCTCTTGTAAATGTCAAGGTGCAATTTCCCTCTGTCCCTGCCCCTCAGTCCACCTCTGCTGGAGGATGTACAGCCCTAAGGTGGGAGATGCTCAGCAGGACAGTCCTGGGTTGCTGTAGAGCACAGTGGTGGTGTCCCAAAGCCCAGGTGCTGCTAGTGCTGCACATCTGCTCCCTTTCTGCTCCAGTGCGACCTGGCTCCCTGGGAAAGCCAGTAGGCTTTGCCTCCAATGGGAACGGTCTCGCGCTTCTCCTTGGGGATATGTACATATATATATGTAAAACTTGGCTGATCAGTGTCTGCCAGCCATGAGTCAGATTGAGCTTTTTCCCCCTGTAACGTGTAGCTGGAGATAGCCGGTGCCACAGCACACGCGTGTCAGGAACGATCCCCGCTCTCTGTGAGCCGCGGCTCTTTTTGCCATCATTGTTTTTTTCCATCACTCGCCCGCTCCTTCCCGATAGCGATCTGAGGGAGTTGGGCAAGCTGCAGACTTGCCAGCCCTCAGCTCCCAGGCCTGGCAAAGCACATTCTGAAGAAAAAAAGCCAACTCTAACCCTTGCACTGTGAGGCTATCAGATTAAATCCAAGGGTTTCTACCAGCGGCAGGATGGGAAAAGCCCATTGTTTGTTGATTATCGTATCATCAGCCCCGGCTGATACGAGGATGCTCAAGGAAAACACACTTCGGTTACAGTTGATTTTCAGATTCCAAAATGGTGCTGCAAAGTCTGTGCATGCCTAATTATATTTTATGCTAGGCTGTGCAATACAAAATGTATGCTGCAGCAATCAGTGAGTTAACAGTATCAATCAATTTGTAAACAGATGAAGTCACTCATTCCCAAACTGGTTTTCCAAAAACAATTACTAAATTACAATAGAAAAAAATTGTACAGTTACTGTATTTGTGTGCTGTGTTACAATCAACATACCAGGGAAACAAAACAATTTAATGCAGAAAAATCATCATTCATCTATATTATAATTGCTTCTTTTTCACATCTACAGGGCGGTTAATTAAAATTGTGATTAAATGCGGTCGCGCTGCCTAAGATGTCTTGCCCAAAACAGGTGGTACAGAATTTAAAAGTAAAAAAAATGTAATTAGCATTGGAAATTGAGAAATTGCCTGTAAGAATCAGTGTTAATTTCAGTCAGTGATGAGGTAATTTATAAATGAATGCAGTGGAGGCTGTGCAAATGCACAATTGCCTTCCTGCCTATTCTTAGCATTCTCAGCATGCAGGTGAAAATGTTTTCAAAATATTGAGGTAATTTGAAAATCAATCCGTGCATTCCGTATCTTTCTTCCTCCCCAGTCGCAGCAAACACTGAACGATTGCTGCTAGAGATGGCACAATGCATCAGTTCTGCACTTTTTGGGGAGTGATATTCTGTGCGTTGTGGCATCAGTTGGAGTTTAACTACACCAAATGTTTGGCTAAGATCCTTTACAAAGTCCAAAAATGTTGATTGAAGTCCCTGGTAATCCTGAATGCCTTCAGCTCCGGTGTGTGTTTAAACGATGTGGTATCAAAAAAAAGTAACAGCAACCTGCAGTGAGTTGAAATAGTGCAGCAGAGATACCAGAAAATAAAAGAGATGCTAATACGGCACGGAAATCATAATGATTTCTTGTTTAAAATTAGTACAGCGCACTCCAAAAGCCTCGGTAGTACTGATGCTTTCTGTAGGAACTCTCTTTTTCAACATGCATTTCAAATTTCATCCTGCAACCATGAAAGAATTGTTAACTAGGTTATGCATACAGAGATTTTCCCCGAGATGAACTTTGTTTATCGGCATTTTGGTGCTTTCTCCTAAACTTTCAGCTAGCAAATGAGAAATGCTAATTCCTAACAACAACAAAAAATACGACCTGCAGATACAAAAAGCTGGAGGCAAACCTGACAACAAACAGATATTAAAGATTTAAAATCTTCTTGACAGTCCAAAAAAAATATAATCTAAGGCACACATTGCTGGAACTGACATTTCCATGATTTGAACAGTCCTCATCCCCCTGCTCAGCTCCACAGAGAGCCCAGGCTTAGTTGTCCCCCCATCCATTTAAAAATAACTCAGACTTTCGATAACGTGGATCGCTGGGCTGGAATATGGGAAAGCAGTTGGAGTTTTTGAGCAGGGACTTACAGGTGTTGGTATCAGGTTGCTGTAAAACACGAGCACAGTGGCTTTTGAACAGAACATGCTTTAATTAAAGCAAGCTGGTCTTCCTGCAGAAAGCCTGATCTACCCATGTAATTTAACTATTGAAGCCCTTTCTATTAATTTTTCCTTGACATATAATAATGAACTTTTCTTCTGGCTGACACTTGGTTGTGGTTTTTTTCTTTTTTTTCCTTTTGATAAGTAAGCCCTGTGCATTTCAGAGGCGATTTTGATGCTATTTAATTTACTCAAACAAAAACCCCTGAGAAGGGATTAGGCCCATGAAGGGACAAGGGGAAGGCCACACCGTGCCTGTCCATGCTGGACTGCTGGGATGCTGTGAGGATGCTGCAGCCCAGCCAGGCAGAGGATGCTGGTGGGATGTGGTGGGATGTTCTCCCGGCCCTGGCCCCGTGCTGGCTGAGCTGGGGAAGGTGAGTGCAGCATCAAGTGCTCTCCAGCAAGTCAATTAACCTTCCCATGCTCATTTTCCTCATCTATGAGACAGGGAAACACTGCTGAACTCATTGACAGGGCTTTTGCAGAGCTTGATATCTCCAAAGTACTCTGCCATTCTGTGGGACTGAGGAAGAGCAAGAATCATCTGTTGTTTCGTCAGAGGGCGAGCAGATGCCAAGGAATTTGTCTGAGAAAATTACAAATGCATGTTCCTAATAACCAGAATCTCAGTTTATTATATGACTGGTTATTCTAATTTAGAGGATGATATTGCTTTTAACTGCCCCCTCCTCCCCAGTTTTCTGCCACTGAATATAAAGAAGTGAAGGGTAATCACTGAAGCAATGATTATTATTGACTGAAAGGTATTTTACAATGTGAGCTCCGTTATGTGGAGCTTAGCAAGCAGCTGCACTGGTGCATTTGAGCTCCTTATTTTGGTATAGGGGCTCTAAAAATACATCAAAATCACAGTGGACTGGCATAGGTGCAAATCCTGACCCAACTGCATTTGATGGGAATACCTGGGTGACTCTAGGGGGACACGGAACAACAAAGTAGAGTTTGATGCCCATGGTTGGTTTTAGTGGAAAACTGCAGGATCAAGCTGGTTTGGAAATTCAGGCTCAAACCAAGCCTAAGTCTGGGCTTTTTCTCTTCTGTCTTATGTGAACTCAAAGGAAAGCAGGAGCTCAGGTACTGCTCTGCTGCCATACGCCAGACCTCAACCCCAGCCACGTCCTTGGAGTTTTCTGGGCCTGTTCCCATGAGGAAAGACCAAATGCCATGAGAAACATGAGCAGGATTTGGCCCCAAACAGGCAGTGCTTACTACTGGATAAACTGAGCCACGGCCATTGTAGTGGTGGGGAAGTGCAGTGAAGGAAAAGTAGCTTTGCAGATTCTTAAAATAGAAAGTAAACGTAAATATTTCTACTTTGCATGTCAGATTTCAATCACTTCTCAAAACAACTGAGCTTCTTGATTTAATTAATTACTGCTTCTTCATTTTTTTTTTCCCTTTTTTTTTGTGAGTGTGTGTGTGTGTGTGTGTGCGTGTGTCTTCGGAAAGAGCCAAATGAAAATATCCTCTTTGTTTCCCCTCTGGAACTACTGGAGCTTTCCTCGAGTTTTAACTCTTCCACCACCCCAACACCCCCAGTCTTCTCTTTTCTATGCTCGTCTTATCGCTGCTGTCCCATGGCAAGCCCCAAAGCCTGGAACATTTTGTAACGACTATGTGACAAATTGTTGGGCTTTTATTCACGTTGGACATCTTTTGCCAGGACTGCTTGTTGTTTTTTCTGTTTGGCTGCGTCATGGGACCAAAGGTGGCTGCTTTTGTGCAGCATGTCAAATCTGGTTAACATGCAGCCATTTATCTTTAAAACCCACTCCTGCACAATGGCAGGGGTGTATTGGGCCACTTGTATGGGCTCCAATTATTAAACATATATATATATATATATATTTATATATATATGCTAAATTTTTTCTGTGCCATCCTCTCTATATTTGTGGATGCACTCAGGCTGAGGCACTGTGGTGAGCAGGTCATGCAGCAGACAGGATGTTTCATAATTTTGGGAACCTTTGAGAGACAAATTGTACAGGGCAAGTGTAGTGTAACTGAACTGCTGGTTGCCCAGTGAAGTGTAGAAAATCAGATACAGCACAGTCTGAAAGAGTGAAACGAGAATTCATATCTATGTATGTACACGGTACTTTATAAACAATTCATATACAAACACATTTATTCTCTTTTTCTCTGCTTATATTTGAGGATTGTGCATGGGGTGTGTGTGTATAAATGTGTTTCTGTGCATGGTATATATTCATACAAATAATATGCCACGGGATATGGGAATAGTCGTATGTGTGATGCATTTATATGCATAAGTGGTAGGTTTGCAGGTTAATGCCTGCTTGACTCTCTGTGTGTGTGTGTGTAAATGATGGAAAGGTACTCAGTACGATGAAAAGATGAATTATCCTAGAAATAAAATAAAAAAGCCCCAAACTTCTGCAGCAAATTTTGCTGTGGGTGTTTTTCTAATATTTAAGTCACGCAGAAATACTTCTGATGAACGTGATTTCCTTATAGATATGGCAATAATTATCAAATAAAGAAGCTGAGAAAGATATGGGAAAGTTTGATTCACCAGGAAAATGAGGACTGGCTGCTGAGTCTTGGTGCCTTTTTGCAGTTGAAGCATTTGAGATAGAGGGACTCAATGTTTTTTTAATGATTTGCTGTGCTGTGTAATAATTATACATATAGTGTAGTGAGGTTACTTGGAGGAACACTGCACTATGTATGGGGTTTTTTTTGAGTAAAGGACCCAGGAGATTGCTTTTCACTTTGAAAACAATCCCTAATATCAGGAAAATGCTCTGTTTGTTTATGCGTACATAATGCAAGTTTGTCCGCCTGGGAACTGCAGCAAATGGGAGAAGTATGCATGGATTTCACAGGTAACAGGATTACGTGGGCACATAATTGATCCATTTGGAGAAAAAAATGACAGTGCTCTAAAGATGCCTAGGCTTTGGAGATGGAGTTTATGAAACAGGCATTTGTAAATTCAAAGGAATCAATATGTCAATTTTATTACATCTCAGGACCAGCTGGGTATTAAAGGAGCAGTAGCCTTTTTAAAATTGCAGCTGCATATTCTTGCATTGTGTACCTTTCTTAAAAGGCTTTGAGTTTGAGAAAATGTACTTTTAGAAGTGCTTTGCACCTTTTCAGTGACTGGTTTGCATGGACAAAAAAAAAAGACACAAAACATTACATTGTGTCAGTTTTCCTCTTAAGCCTCGATTGGTAGAAACTGCCAGGCTTCAATTATACCGTGCAAAATTCTTACTAATAAATATACACATGGAAGGAAGCAAACTCCTGTTCCTTCCCCGAGGTTGAAAAAAATATTTGAGGTTTTACATCAAGGGCTTAGCACATGTTGCAGGGACAGTGTTATAACATGAGGTACCTGAAAGCATCCATTAAATACTGCACGTGAAATACGGTCTGAATCACTGTAAAACGATATCTTCTCTTCCTTCTCAGTAGAGTTTAAACCCCCAGATGATTAAATTTAGTGAAAAGCTTAGGGTTCTTTTTCCAAAGGACAGCAGTCTTCAGCTGTCCAGATTTGGAAATGCAACTTTTCACATGAATTTTCAATGTGCAGCATGAAGGGAGATATTGAATGGAATTTGGGTTGCGGTGGTGGTTGGTGCCCATACAAAGATGCATTCTCAAAGAATTAATAGTTTTGCCTTTGGAGAGTAGGTTATCCAAGGAACAATTTGTGGCTTTCCAGAATATGTCGCACGTTCCTCTACCTGAAAGGCATTTGAGTGAGGGTGTGTTGGTGAAATCCATGCATGTCTCAAGCTTTCAGTAGTTTTCGTGTTGTCTTCTCTCCTCTGTTTGCTGGTGATGTTGTTGTGGACCTGATGGCTACAGCTAGTCTACAACTCCAAACTGATTATTAACAGTGCCAAAACTATCACTGATTTGGGGTGCCAGTCTCTGGACAAATCTGGTGCTTCCACGCATCTGAAAATACACTTAAAAATATTTGAGCCTTTGAGTCCAAAGAAAGAGGTACCTGGTATTAATAACCACTGCTCCTTAAGGCTTCTCTGCCTTCTCAGTTTCTCCTTTATTGTAACGCTCTCTGATCTTCTATAATGTTCCTCCATCTCCTTTTGCACAGTTTCTTTTGTTTTTTGAGCTCGCACTTTTCAGGCCAGCCTGGTTACAGACAAGGTCTCTCTATGGTGCTCCAACCTGCACAGTAATTCTACTTTTTCTTGCTTGAGGATCTCTGCTTTCCACAAGGTATGATTACAGTCTTTCTCCAGTGGTCTGCTAACATTTAACCATGTAGATGTAAATTAAATTATGGGGGATTGTTCCATAAATGGCTTTATTATCATCAGGGAATCATGGGATCATTGAATGGTTTGGGTTCGAAGGGACCACAAAGATCATCTAGTTCTAACCAATGTATAAAGTAGGTGGAGTATTCTATATACTTATATTCTACTATAGCTCCATCTCCCCTCAACAGAAGTATGAAGTGATTATGAAATAGTAAAAAGTCAAGTTTTCCCTGAAAGAGTATGGAAAAGTAGACACAAACAATACCAGGTGGTTAAGCAGTATCTTGTGGTTGTAGACTTAGCATGACTTAAAACTTCGTTGTGAATGATGTACCTTTAAAGCATTTTTTAAAAATAGTCATGTACCAAAGAAGACATGGAAAAGAGGTTCACAGCGCTTTTACAGAAAGTTTTGGCATCATAGAAAATACAGATGACCTTCTGCCAAGCAGTGATTCTCAGAACTGATGTGAACACACTGAAATTTAATGGATGGAAACTATGTAAACTCAATAGATAGGAGTTTATAAAACTTAACAAGTAGGACTTCCTTTTAGTGTAGCTTTGTCTGTATGCTTGGGTATGAAAGGGCTGATGCTGGACAGGGCTTGGAGCAATCTGGTCTTGTGGAAGGTGTCCCTGCCCACGGCAGGGGGTTGGAACTGGATGATCTTTAAGGTCCCTTCCAACGCAAACTATTGCATGATTCTATGTACCCACCTTGTTCATCTCAGCCCTTCACTAGTGATGAGATGTTCACACCAGCCTTAGTTGTAACTGCTCTAAATTCACATTTTCTAAGCCCTACTGCAATCCTCACTCAAAATATGTCATCCCTTTCCATGGTCCCTAAAGGAGAGCAATCAAAAGTAGGAAGAGTTGAAGGGACTTGGTCAAAGGCTTCTCATCTGGAAGCAGCTAGAACTAAAAACCAACACTGAATAAAACCAAAGGTCATATTACGATCCTGGTTAGCTCTGCACAGTCCCAGAACCCCTAATGGGTGGGCAGCCTTTATATTTTGTCCATTCAAACTCTAGAGGAGAACAAGGCCTCCCAACGATCGGGTGGAAAAATGGCAAAACGCAACCCTGCCACCAACCTGATTGATGGTCCTTCCACTGAGATCATAACAGCTTCTTCAGAGACTTTTACAGTCTCTGCAGAAGTGTGGGAGGCACTGCCAATATCCGCAGATCATTGGCATGATAGACCGTAACGGCTTCTTCGGAGCCGTTCCGGTCTATCGTGTCAATGCGTACTCAGGGAGTCCTCAATGCATGGATCATTGACACGGCACTACATAACGGCTCCTTAGAAGCCATTACTGGGTATCAAGTCAATGCATACTTAGGGAGCCCTTAATGCACGGACCCACGCAAGTTGACTCGCTCTGAATACTAACAATCCTGGGGAAGAGTAGTTACTGCCTAAGCCACGGAGGGGGATTATTAATACCTGCCTGCCACAGCTCGGCTCGGGCTCCGCGCTCCTGACGCCTCCCTGGGAGAGGTGTGGCTGGAGCACTGCAAGGAGCCCAAAATCACTGAACTTTTGCTCCTCCGCTGGCATCTTTTTATTTCATAAAATATGCACCAGACAGAAACGCTCTCAATTTGAGATGGGAGAGCCAAGAGGCAGCCCGGGATGAAACACTTTAAGTTAAAGCCTCGAGAATAAGAGGTTGTAGTGGGAATGCTGGCAGACCCTTACACACGGAGCAATAGTTCTCTGGATTTTACTCCTCTCAACAACTTCACTGTAGTTATCAAATATTCCATATACTTTCGATGACCCTTGCAAGATGCTTAGCATCAATCTGGCAAAAGTGACTGTCTAGAAGGAGAAATTGTTAAATATCCCATCATCCAGGGACCAGTTTGTCTTGGATTTGTTGACCCCATCCCTGGGGAACATTGGCTGAGACTTTCCAAATCATCACTGTACCTCTGCTTTGACCTGCAAAGGCTCATCCCCTTCCTTTGGCTTCCCCCAGACAAGAGATCTCCGCACCGAGTTAAAAATGCTTCTAGTTTGCTGTTGTTGATATTTTTCTTTTGTGTTCTGCTTGCTGACTGACATCTGCTATCATGCTAAGCAGGTGTTCCTGTGTAAACGAACGTGCCCTGTTTGTGTTTCGCCATCCTCGCTACTGCGCACCCAAATGAGCAGCATGATTAAGAATCCTGTAAATTTTTGAAAGGAAACGGATGGCTGCCCTACTAGAACATAATTACACCGTTCCAACATCCGCAGCTCACTGCTGCAGCCGAGTTGGAGAACAGCAGAAATTAATAATATATAATAGCATCATTCTCGTAATTTATAAATGAAATAAAGTAGAGAGGAGATTCTGCTGATATGCATTTTCTTCTTAATTCTGCAAGACAAAGTATAGATTAGAATTTTACTGGGGTGAAACCTGGCCAGCAATATCACACTAGTTGCAAGTGCCTGATTCATGAGAGGGATTTTGCTCAGGGAAAAGAGCTAATATCTTTTATTGGACTAGGGGAAAAAAATGAGTATACAAAGCCCTCTAAAGGCATCCCCTAAAGCAAGGAGTCCAGGAAACCTCCACAGATTCTCTACTCACTTTTTAGCTTAATTCATTTGTAGGTACCGCAGGAAGTTTTTGCTGCGTGGTGGAATTTTTTTCCCCGGCTAAAATAATACACTATCATAGGTCACCCCCTCAGAGAGCAGAGAGGATTAATCAGCTGAAGATGTTGTCTAATCTCCCATTTTTGTTGAAAAACAGCAATGTTTTCAAAAACAATATTTTGAGCTCCAGAGATGTGCCAAAAGGAGCTGTACTGTGGATCCCTGCTCAAGCCAAGCCTTGGAACTGGTGCTCCCATCTCGCCTTTCTACCCCTGCTTAAAAAAAAAAATACAACTTTCTGAAGACAAAGACAAATTATTTGTAAAGACTAGGCTGTATGACTTTTATTTTTTCCACTGCATGTTAAATGCCTTTTATTTTAGTTCTGCAGCTGCCCAGATATTCTTTCTGGGTGCCAGCCCAGATGGGTTCTACTCTTTCTGGGATAAACTCATTTGTTAGAGCTACCAAAAACCCAGAGCAGTGTTTACTTACAGGTTAATTAGGGACATTTTTATCAATTTTGACACTGTAAGATTCTAAAGAATGATAACTGCTTTGATGAGAAAGGTCAGCATGGTCTCCCCAAGTTTAACCCAGCAAACACAAATGTACACAGAAATATTTCTATTTTAAACTAAGGACTATGTTTGAGTCTTACTCTTCTAAAAGGCCTCCTTAATAATTTGTTTCTGAGGAAATATGTGCATATACAGATTTATTTCATTAACAGGTATTTATTTAAGTGGGCTGCACTGTATTTAAATCTCTGAATAGTTTCCATTACTTCCTCCGCTCACTTACTTCAAGTTGACTAATTTTAATAAGGCTAAGGTGCCTAGGGTCTTATTGAGTGTTCAGTTTGATCAATATGGCTAAATTAAAATAGTGCAAAATATAAGCAAATGTACTCTAACAACTCAGTGAAAAATGTGGAGTGCACCAAACATTGATTAGTGCTCCACAGACATTAATTTGTTGTTTTAAGTACACTAATGCTGCTCAGAAGCTGCATCTACCTCAGGCACACCATCTACTCCTGTGCAGCCCGGCTGGCTCTCATGGCACTGCTCTCAACCACAGACAGAATTTGGCTCTGCATGCTGCAGAAAACAGCTCTGCACAGCCTGGGCTCACCAAAGCTGGCCCATTCCAGGAGGAATAGCATTCCTGCACTGCTCTCAGAGAGAGCTTGGATCACACCTAAGGGAAGCAGAAGGAGGACAGGTCCGATTATTTGCACGAGTGGAGACTGTTTAATAATCATATTCATTATGAATTTGGGGCCATACATCAATTCTATACGTGTGTTTTTAAGACAGGCACAGACTCTTAGGGAAGTGGTTCTACGTGCAAGAAGGTATTTTTTTTTGCCCTCCTGTAACACCACAATATTATTGTCATGAAAGATTAATGTCAACCCCCACCTGGTATTAAATTGCTTTTGGTAGCCCTTGCATTCATGTCTTTCTGCACAAGACAAAACCACTTTTAAAGTAACTACATGCACCCTCAAGTGGAATTACTCTTATTACTGGGTTGCATTTTATTTTTCATATGCTTTAGTTGTTGTGGTAGGTGTTTTTTCCCATGGATATGATGTTCAGAGCAAGGATATGGGACCGGGAACTTAATTTTAGGGCAGGAAAAAGAGACATACTTTAGAAAATAGGATTTTATCATAGTCTTGTTGATAGATGTTGTACGTGCTAATTATATGTTTTTTTTCATACTCAAACAAAAATCTGTTTTCAACATACTAAAAATAATATGTTTTTCCTTCTCATTCCTCTCCTTTTTTTTTGGTTAGTAAAAACCTGAGATTATCATACTTTGGCATTCAATGCTTGCACAGAGAGTTTTTAATGATTTTTAAAACTACAACTGCAACAGCTCTTTAACAATCATACTTTGATCTCATTAAACAGTTTCTGATATCTTTTTTAGTTTTTCAGTGGTTTTTCCTTCTACCTGTAGTGTGATTTTTCTGTTTATCTTTAATCTCCTTGGTAAGTGATATTTTCTCTAACAGTTCTTCCTTTCCTTGATACCATCTTGTCCTACGTGGTCAAAAAATAATTTCACACAAGCAGAAGCTCATTTAATGGGAGGTAGATCAGCAGAGAAAGAAAGATAAAAAGAAATAAATAGGAGAAAGTTCATCTGTTGAAAAAGAAAAACTTGAAAGCAAATGCAGTCACATTTAGGAGAAGTAAATTCTGTGAAGATGGAGTCAAATATGAAAAGCATTTCTCTAGTTTAAACTCCCCATGTAGAGCTATAAACAGCAGAAACATTTGAAATCTCTCTCCCCCCCACTTTTTTTTTTTTTAAGTAAAGCTGGATCTTCAGCTTCTTAACCTTCCACATGAACAAGTAGAGCACACTGTGCAAAATTTGTCTCTGAACAAATATCTCAAGTAAGGAGAATAGCCCAAGTACAGAAGAATTGACTTTTCATTTGTAACTATGCCAAAAAAATTGCTTAGGGTTTGTTGTTGTTGTTGATGTCTAGCTTTGGTCCGTGACAATCTTGATTTTTTCCAGCATTTTACATGTTTGGAGTTTTTAATATCAAAGGTATTGCTCTCTGTAAACAAGTGTAAGTTTACCAAGGCAGCTTCACTTACACTCTTCCCTTGTAATCAGATGTGAAAATTACACCCTCCCTTTTGGCTACATGATAATTATACATTTCAACATACAAAGGATTGTCTCTGTTTCAGTTGCTGGGATAAAACAGTGAAGGCACTTGGGAAAATATATTATTATTTTAAAGAGCAGTGCCATAGCTGTTTTTAGTAAAAGTGAAGTTTTTAATCACAACTATCATCAAGATACTTTGATATTTACATATACAAACATATATCTGTGTATGAGACAGAGCAAGAGAGAGAGAGAGCAGTAAAAAATAAAATTAAGTGAAATTACATGAGCACAGAAGGTGAAACTTAGCCCATGTGCCCAGGGCCAACAGAAAACCTTCTCCCTGCTTAAATCTCACCAAAGCTCTATCTTGAGGGTGAATTGTATTTCAAAAATATAATTTATTTTGAAAGTTTAACAAAGTTTCTCCGGCTTTGTATTGCTTTTCTCCTCCTCCTTTCTCCTGGCTGTTCTATTTCACTCACTTAGAAACTCAGCTTGAATTGCTTGTGCATCTTTCAACTTCCTTGCAAATGCTGGGTGCAGAAAGAATTCAGAATTAAGCATTGCTCGGAAAGAGCTGTGGGAAAAAAATTACATATGCAGCAAAACATGTTAGAGTTGTGTTTTGACAGTTTCATGACCAAGCCAAAAAATATACATTTTTTTTTTGTACCTGGCGCAGTTTCACAAAAATGTCCCCTCAGGGAATAGTCATTTTTTGTCAGAATCAACTGTTTATTTACTTAAAAATCTAAAAGTTTTGCCTTGCATTAGAATCAGAGTTGCTGAAGGTTAAAGTGCAAAATCAGCTCGCTGTGTTGCCTTCAGTGTAAAAGCATGGTTTGTGTCACAAGAGAGGGATAAAAGCATTAGAGGGACATAGGATGCCATGGGAAGGGGACACACGTTAAAGATGGGGAAGGTGAGGTCAGGGGGGTCTCTTGCTCTGCATCCACAGCCAAGCCCTGGCCCCGTGGCAAGTGGTGGGCAACCACCTGGTCCTGCCAGCACTGTGACTGAGCGTGGTAGCAGGGCTTCAAGCTGGACACAATGGGTTTGTACAGCCCAGCCAAAGGCTGGCAGGGTTTGTGTGGTGACAGAAGTGTTGGGAGCTTTGTAGTTGTCCATGGAGATGTTCATGGCAGGCAGAGCTTTGAGTGTCCTTCCTCTTGGGCACCTTTCTGGACAGGAGGGATCAGGAGGGATGGATGGGGCTTCCCACCAGGGTAGTGCACCCACTGGAAAACGTAACCCAAGGCTGACCTTGTGTCCTGCTCCAAGAGTGCTGTCTGTCCTGTCTGTGTGTCCAAATGCAACCTGAATGTCCTGCAAATATACAGAGTGTGAGGCTGGGGCAGCCCAAGGTGGGACTGTGGCCACCCTGCCTGCAGTGAGGGGGTATCCCCCACCTCCCTCACATTATTCAGGCATGCTTGGGACAGAACCCCAGGTCATAAACAACTCCTGAGATCACAGAAATATCAGAAGATTTAATGACTTTTAAATCAATGTAATTGTACCAGTAAAGAAGAATAAGGTGTCCCACCCTGCAGCTTGTTTTTTTCCCCAGGGTAAAACTTGGTGCTCACAGCTGAGGGAAGATTTTTCTTTCATTCTTACTTTTATCAGTATATGCACATAAACAATTAGTACTTTTTGCCTGTATCAGTTGATAAGAGTGCAGATTAACAGAAATGCACTGTGTCAGATGCACTTTTGCCTATATAGTTACCTCAACTGCAGCTGCAAACTGTTGGGGCTGGCAGGCTGACCTCTCACACTGGCTGCCAGCCATGGTCAGTGAAGGATTTTGAAACAGTTTTTTTACTAGGATTTTTAACATAACTATTTATTTGGGGAAGCAATTTGCATCAGGGAAAAAAAAATCCCAACCCAAATGTAAATACAGATTTCCCCAGGAGATTAAAAGTACTCCAAAACTAATAGCCTAATCTAATTCACATAATGATCATCATGAAATGTATTTGAGGGGTCTAATCCTGCCCTTGTGGTCTCTCTCTGAAGTCAGGACTCAATATACCTGTCAGGATTTGAGTTTACCCCTCATATCCCAGTTACAGCAGGGGAGCAGCTTTTGTCTCTATGGTGAATAATATTTTGCAAATTAGTCTTTGCTTAAAAAAAAAAAAGCAATATATAAGGTGGGGAGGGAATCTCTCCTGACTCACACTCACGGGGCGGAGGTCACAGCCGGAGCTACTCTGGTAGGAAAGAATTGAGCATCACACCAAAAAATAACATGAAAACTGTGAGTCAAACTGAGGAAAAGGGAGTTATTCACAGATAAGGACAGTTCTTCATCCTGACCAAGCGTTATCGTCAGTGTGGCAGTTAAAGGTGTTCCTCCAGCCTCCTTAACTCTGCCTTTGTCCCCTTGGATTTATTACTCGTTCCTTTTCCCTGCCCATCTCAGAGGCTGCGTGTTTCCCCAGCCTGACATGTCAATAATCAATCCACAGGGTTATCACTGCTCCAAAACAGGCAGGACTGACCCCAAAGCAGTGCTGTGGTGGGATGAGGGACTACCAGCCACGGAGAAGTGGGGTGAGGTCTCCCTGCACCCCCTGCTCCTCCCTGGGCACTTTGGGAAAAGTTCTGTCCCAACTTCCCAAAAGTCAGATGGCCTTTTGCACTTATATTTTCCTTGAGTGGGCAGTCTGGGAGCCCAAGTAATGTGCATGTGGCTGTACCATGTACCTTCTGAGATGATGAAGGAACATATTGCTTATTTCCACAACAAGAAGCTAGGAAGTATTTGCAGTGACCTTGCTACATTACCTGGGGAATTTCTCCCCATGTGACAGAATGAAGCAACATCTGATGTTTTTTCCCAAAGCAAATTAAAAATAGCCCCCAAAAAATTCCCCAACAAACCAAAGTTGTTCATCAGGGCAGAGACACCTCTTCCACCAGCACACAGATATGATATAGCTTTAATTTGTATTCATCTTGTCTACTGGGGCTAGAAGATGGAGGAGCCATTATGAAACCTTTTTTTTCTTTTTTTTTTTGAATTTGCTTTATTCACTGTTTACTATGCCTGGCTGACATGATATGATTTGTGCATTGCAGGGTCAAAACAAGCTACTTGCAGGACAATTTGCTGAATCAAGAGGGTGATTGTGTCTGGTGCCAGTCAGTCGCAATTAGGGCCAGGATCAGGGAGGCCCAGAGCTTGTGTATCGTCTTGGGCAAACCTCATAGAAATCAGCTCACCTGAAACTAATTGTCACAACAGAGACCTTATGCAAATGAGCCCTAGGGTTAGCGTGGGAAAAGAAAAACTGTCGCAAAGATAGGTGACCTGCTGAGCAGGGGGTCTGTTGCTGGGGAAATCTTTGTTCAATGAGTTAAAAAAATGTTCGCATTGTTCCAAATCCAAGAAAAACGTAGCAGATCCTCTCCCTAAGAAAGCGTGGCGAGCACACTCATCTGAAAGTCCAATAAAGTGGCAGCCAGCTTTCGAGCCGGTAATAAATTGGAAGTCTTTTTTCTTTATAAGGGCTGCAGAAGGAAAATTATTTTCCTTTGCAAAGGGGCCTTTAAAGTTTAGCTGCTCACAGTGAGCCCGCGCTTAAAACTTTGCTGCCTGCCTAACCTGTTGGATCCCAGCGGATTTCCCGACCTGAGGTTTTAGCATCTGGAAAAAAACATCCCTCTTGCTCCCAGGGCTGCTTTTGGGAGGGTCTGGCTCTCGTACTGCAGCAA
Organism: Serinus canaria; assembly: GCF_022539315.1. Lineage (NCBI taxonomy): Eukaryota > Metazoa > Chordata > Aves > Passeriformes > Fringillidae > Serinus > Serinus canaria. Next base: position 3,412,990 of record NC_066321.1, read on the forward strand.
GACGTTGGGTGTGGAGGGCAGGAACAAACCGGGGAGCAGATCCATGCAGATTCCCCTGTAGAAATCTCCAGGGATCTGAGAACTCTCCAACTTTAAATGTCTCTTCTCTCAGTGCCTTCCCGCCAGTGAGATGGGCAGGGTCGAGCGTTGGAAACATAATCGTGAATTAAGCACATTTAACAAGAGGATCACTGACGTCTGCACATGAAAACGGCTGTTTCTGACATGCTTCCCCTCTCCCTTTTTCTCCTCTGCCTCCAGCCCAGGCAGAGAAAGGCATAATTTTCAACGAGCGCATTACACAACATTTGTCTTGTTCACTCCTTCCTCTTTAACAATTTTTATGGGGGTTGCTCAACACGTTCTAAAATAGGACTAGAGACGATATAATAAAGTGCTGAACCGATGATATACGCGGCAGTTTATGCTGTCAATGGCAAATTCAAAAGGAAGGGATGCAACACGCTCCAAGTGAAGAAATGCAAGCCCTTGCCCTATAAGCACAGAGTGAGAGGCAGCCAGGGTATTTTTGCACGTAAGGCTTTTCCAAAGAGGTTGACGGGGACAGAAGCGAGATTAATTGCACTAAGAGATACTGGACAAATTTCAGAGCCACGAGCGGCTTCGAGCTATCATCAGAGGCAAAAGAATAGTTATTTTGTTTGGTTAATAATTAGAACTGTGCTTTCGATGGGGCTGCTTTAAAGGGGTGAAATGTAGATGGTATCAGACCAGCAAGTTCAGAAATTAACTTCCTACTCACCAAACATAGTGGAATAAGGGTGCCTTAAAAGAAATGCAGATTAATCACCAACTTTTTTTTTTTTTTTGATCTCTTTTGTCCCTTTACCACTGTCTGAAATAATTTCCACAAATAGGAGACGTTTCACAGTGGGTATGAAGTGCTCAGCTTTCACTCATCAAACTTTAATCGGAACTGCATTTTAGTTTTTGAATAAAGAACACTTAAAAAATTTAGATGCAAATTATTTTGCATTATTCATGCTCTAAGTGTCCTTGTAGATTTAAACACTTCTGAGGCCACCTTGATTCAAGTAATTACCTAGGCCCTCACTGCTCCATCATGAATAAGGTATTTTGTACAAGTAAAGTATGCACCCGATGAGCTTTTAAAGTGGCTTTACACTGAACTTGTGTATTGCTTCTCCTGCATGAGTGATTCGAACATGCGTCGCAATCTGTCTCAGGTGGGAAATCCTGGCAGAGCATCCATGAGTGACGGAAGGAAGCCTACCAGCCTCGGCGCACACTATTTCTTTGTCTTCGCAGAAGAATCTCAAAGTGATTCTCTCACTCGAGTCTTGTGGCTCCTCTTGAAAGTCTGAGGGAGCAATAGCTGCTAGGAGGGAGAGAAATGACAGTCGTTTTTTTTGGTTAACTCTTCATTCCCCACCCTGGCACCCCTCCGCCTGCTACTTGCGCTCAGCCACTTAAGGCATTCACAGAAGATAATATAAGTCTTCCTACTTTTATGTAGCATTGTACATCTGCCTCCCCATCTGTCTGCTCAGTCTCCCTCTCCCTCCCCTACCAGCTCTAGGTACCACCTGAGCGGGATTTTTCACACCATACAGGCAGCCCAGCACTGAGCAGCCTGGCTGGGAGTTGCTCCCAACAAAATTGGCTGTGGGAGGGCAGGCTGAACCTACACCTACACATACATTGCCAGCAAAATGAGCTCGCAAGAGTTAAATTTAATTGGCTGAATCTCATAGTTGGCATTTGTTGCAAAGTGCCCATAGTTTTTGGTTTGGCTTTTTTTTTTTTCTTTTCCAGCTACATTGCTTTGAAGAATTATAGGAATTTTATGATGTGTTATTGGAGTTCCACTGGCAGAGATTACAGTAAAGGGGTTAAAGTTGGTTTACGTTAAAAAAAAATTATGCAGAAACCAATAAAAATAAACACACTCCAGTAGACTAAACTTGCTGGGCTTTTAGTTTTAGCCTAACAATAGAAGTTTAGACGACATCCAACATTGCAGCTTTTAGAAAATTAGTTGACACTCACAGTTGATCATCTTTACTACACAGCGGTATAATTAATATTTAAACATTCTAATAATGCAGCTTGCTTTGCATGCACTTTTCAGCCCCACCACAATATATTTTATCAGGAATGCTGCTAGCTTTTTCTTAGGTAATGTTGTTTTTGAAAGTTATATTTAAAATAGGTTATTGGCTTCTTGCTCAGTGCAAAAGAAATATCAATAGGCCAATAAGCAGGTTTCGTATGTCAGTTTGTGATTAAAGTGTGGCTTCATTGAAGACAATTGAAAATATATAAGGGGCTACTTCATTGCCATCATCATAAAACAAATATACTCAGAGACCATCGGTTTAGTTGGAGTCAGTCATCTTTCTTCATGCTTTCTATAATAAGAGGAACTTGTAATATCTTGATACAGAGCAAAATGAGGCAGTGCCCCACAGATCTGTGAAATACTGCACCTCTGACACCCACTCACAGCCAGAAAAACCTTTAATAAAGAAGTCAGGCAAGTAAAAAAAAACCAACCAGGGAGTTTTCACTTAAGTGTTGTCAGGGTTAAGGCTTCTGTCTCCCTGACAGTTGAGCAAAATGGTGAGAAATGGTCAAAATGAGAAAGGACTGTGCTGGTTTATTTACTTAGGAGAGCTCTTTCCTCTGCAGGCGAGGTGGGGAGGAAAAGTTGTTTCAGGTGCTTTGCTCATCAGCTTAATCTGCCTGATTAGAGCAAGGTGCCCTTTATTCTTCAAGTTATAACTTCTAGCAAGGGGGACTGTTCTTCTTTGAACTGGTCTGGACTCTTCCAGAGTTTTCTCCTTCAGTATTTCCCACCTTTGGGTCCAGCTGATACCATCCAGAAGGTTGGAGCTGCCTGGCTGTTATTAACCACTGTAGATGAGTGGGCACCACTGGCAAAAGCCATTCCCATGGTTGGGCTGATCCAAAAAAAAAAAAAAAAACCCAAAACTATGTAGGCAGGTCATACATACCTATTCTGGCTGCTGATGCAAGGAGGCTCTCCTGAATTTCCCAGCTGTAGGAAGCATCCTGAAAAATGAGGTCCTGGTAGAGCTCTTGGCCTTGCAGGTATTTAGTGGGATGCTCAGAGAGATAGGTTTTTTACACAAGAGATGGGTTTTGTAAGGTGGGCCTGCACTGGGTTGCAGAGGTGCCTGAAGCTCAGCTGAGAACCTGGCCCTGGGTTTTGTCACGTTTCATTGCAAGTTTGAAAGCAGGCCTATTTCTATTAATACTGTTAATAAGAGACATATGTTTTGTCAAGCAAAACCACCCTTCCATTAAAATGGAGCATAATTTCATGCCTTTTTTTTTTTTTTTTTTAACATTCATGCAAAAATAGCCATTTCCCCAAGATGTCCCAGAAAGCCAAGTTGGAGAGTGTGTGTGCAAAATTTTACCAAGCCACAAGTATTCCCAGGCCAGATACCACTAAACACAAACTCACAGTGCCTCACTGCTTTAAGCCAGTCCTAGGGCCTCAGCCTAATTGCCTGGGAAGCAATGGGAGTTTTTAATTTACTTAAAAAGTAGCAGAAATGGGCTTTAAATACTCAGTGTGTGCAGTGACCGTATGACTGACACCATGAGATCCATAGCATGTGTGAAAATGGATTGCATATTGCTGAGAGCTTTCCCTGGGCTCTGCCATGGATCGCCTCGTGTCACGTGTGTCCGTGAAGAATTTGGGGATAGGGCTTGGCTGGGAGGTGTCTCTGAGTGTAAAACAAAGTCACTTTGTCTTGGAAAAGGGCGCGTGGGAGCCGCGGTGCCGCGTGCGCTCCGTCCATAGGGCAGGGGTGGAAGTGGGAGTTTTAAGGAAACAGATAAACAGCGCATAGAAAATGCTTAAAAATAGGGCCATAACTTCCAGCCTCGCCACGTTGTGACCCGAGTTATGGGTGAGAACTGCCCTGACTCGTAGTTGTCAAATGAAACCAGAGCTGTGAGATGCTGCGATAGAGACTTTTGGGGTTGAGTTGGGAGCAAACCACCTCCCATGGGGTGGCTTGCTCCTCTTTTATCAGGTTTTGCTCAGGAAGGGAGTTACACACACCTTGGCTGCAAATAACGAGAAGAGCGTGATCTATTTTAAACCTGCTGCTGAGGTGGTAAAGAAGAGATAAGCTGAAACGTAACTGCTATCTCGCTTGTGTGTGTGGCAGATATGGCCAGAAATGGAAGAAATTAAAAGCATTTTTCATATGCTAATAGCAACCTGGATGAGGGGGAAACACAGAGAAGGGAGCAGCAAAGTCAAGAGGTTTCTATCCCAAGTATATTTCTCCCATTACCTAAATTATAGGACTCCGTTCCCCAAACTGATATACATATTTTTGCTGTGTCTAAAAGCAAATTCTATAGTAGAGTTTGATTTCAGCATCAACCTTATGGCAGCCATGTGGGAGTGAGATTATGGGACATGTGGAACAAAAGTCTTCCAGCCAGAGGAGGCCTTCTGAGCATAATGATTCTTATTTAAATCAGTCTATGTTTTATTACTCAGCTGGGGAGGGGGGAAGGAAACCAAGGAAAAGAATATTTCTTTAAAACCACCGTCACCTGAATTGCAGATGAAGAGAAATTAAGTAGTTTTCAGCCTGCAGAATGGACAAACATTTTCATATCATAATAATAATTTCAAGCAATCCTCAATTTCTATATTTTTGGGGTTTTTTTGAATTTTACATTTAAACTTGTTTTTCCTGTTGGCGTGCCTGCCGATTCATTTGTAAATGTGCTTTAAATTCCTTTGTATATTACAATGAATGCCACCTCTTTAAACGCTCTTAGTAATTTAGCGAACTTCTTTGCCAGTGGGTGAAAGTACAGTATTGTACATGCATAAGAAAAGGTACATTCATTATGCTTCACGTATGAAAAGGTATATTAGGAACGGTTTTGCTTAAAGTGGAGGGGTGAATGGAAGAGCCCCTGATCCATCATAGGGCTTTTGCATGTGTGAGAATGTGTCTCTGTGAGCCCCGACGTCCCGAAATGTGGGTTGGGAACCTACCGGCAAATGTGTGCCTGTGAAACCTGAGAAGATTTATAACAAGTAGGTAATCGGTTCAGGCCCGTGAGAGGGGAGTGAAAAGCTCATGCTGGGGCTGAGCTGGAGTTTTAGGGAGAGGGATAGAAAACCTGAGGGTCTGGTTTCTCCCATCTCCCTCCGTGGCTGCCGCGAGGCTCCACGCTGTGCCATGGAAAAGGGTCGTGCCAGGCAGAGGCTTGGGATACTCCTGTGACTTTAAACGTGTCTTGGTGTCGGGGCTGATGACTGGAGCTTGCCACACAACCCATTTGTGGCATGCCGTAGGTGGAGGGACAGAAGTGAGGTGGCCCTGGGGGCCTGGTGTTGGACTGCTTCCCACCTCTTTCCCACAGCTCCTGGCTCTCTCCACGTGAATGGGAAAGTTTAGTTAATGGCATTTTTCTTGGTGTGAGGAATACATCCTGTGCTGTGATGAAAGGTAAAGGGTGGGTATGGCCAGTCAGGGACAGCATCTCTGAGTGCATGGCCGCATTGGGATAAATCCTGCTTGCTGCCTCCCCCTTTTTCTTGAGACCCCTCACTACAGTGAGGTGAGTGGGATTCAGTCCCTTGGTTTGGCATTTCTGTGAAGAACAACCACAGCCTTGTGGAGAGGGTTGGTCAGTTTATGGCCAATAAACATAAAAGCTGAGAGGGTTTCAATGAAACATTCTTCTCCAAACCAGAGGTCATTCATTTTGCACTTACTCCTTTATGTGGTTTCTGAAAGTTTAATTTTAAGGAGAGGATGTGGGTATGCTCTGTTTGTTTTCTTTCTCTTTCCTTCTCTTTCTTTCTTTCTGAGCTCCTTACTTCGAATTACTTTCAGGGAAACATGTGTGAATGCTTTCCAGTGGCATGCCAGCTGTCATTTTTCGATCAGGGCTGGGGGGGGACCCAGGGTTTATTTACAAGACTCAATTTTAAGCTTGATTCATTGTAATAAGTGTCACTGTAAGGCAGGCAAGGCAGAGTTAGCTTTCATTAACATTCTTCAATTCTGGAGCCCATCAGGAGGTAGATAAGGTACCACCGGGTCCATCCACCTCCCAGACCACAGGAGGACAATGCCAGGAATGTTTGCAATGTGTTTCTATTTTTGTCACACCTATGTGTGGCCATCCATCTGGTCTTAATCAATCAGTCTCATCCCGGAGCTTTGCTGTTCTCCCAGCTGAAATAATACACTTCTTCAGCAAGAGCTGTGCCTGAAGGAGGGTCACTACTCACCATTCCCCAGACAAGGCATATTAACAAGGCTTACATATTTGTAAACATAGGTAAACCCAGGAGGGGTGCTTGGGAAGGAACATTTTGAAATATGAATATTTTATGAATAAACCACTGTGTTGTTTACTTAGCGATATTACACAGGAAAACTTGATGAAGTACTAGAGGTAAATTTGTTTTAGCAAAAAAAACCAACAACCTCAACCCCTCAGAAGCACTGAGACAAAGATAAATGATGAAAGAGAGAATGATCCACCATCCTCTTCAAGCAAAGGTAGCATATATAAAGTATGCTTTTGAAAGAGCAGAGAAGTGGGTGGTGAACACTGTAAAGTGTGCCATTTATTTATTTAGATTGCACATCAGGAGATAAAACAAATGAAAACTCTGACTTGTTAATAATTTACATTTAAGTGGAAAATTCTTACATGCTGTTAAGATACCTCCAAGACCTGACACTGCAAATGCAAATAATTTACATTCTTTGTGTGCACACAACTTCGCTTGTCTGGAAGAAGGAAAAAAAAAATTCAAATATGTGTTCAGGGGGCGATGAAAACCAGGAGACATTATAATTATGTTTATTAATTTCGGATGCCTCTTTTGAAGCATTTATGGAGCTGACCTTCCCCATTCATCAGGTGTTGCTGGCTTAGAATCTGCTGGGCCATACCTCCCAACCTAGGAGGTAGGAGATGCAAAGAGGGGGGATTTCTTTTCAATAAGCAGCACTATTACTTCTCCCCCGAACAGCTTATGCAAAAAGTTTTGTGGGGGAGAAAAAAAGCCCCATAAAAAAAAAAAAAAAGAAAGAAAAAAAAAAGAGAGGAGTGTGCATAACAATAACTACCTCTGTCCCTTCTGTTTTTGTTCTTTTCATGTCAGGGAACTTTTTAGCCGTGCTGCCCGGGTAACTGCTCTGGAAGGTTGGAATATCTCTTGTTGAAGGAGGTTTGTGATTGAGGGCCCTCTGACACAACCTTTTGTTGCTCTGAGGTGTTTGATCCTCTTTCCCTTTCTTCTAAAACCAATCCCATCCCTTTAAAAAATGGATAACCAGCACTTCTTTTACTTATTGTCAGCTTTTGGAAAGTTACTGTGGGGGGTTGTAGAAGTTTAACTAGTTAACCCCTTGCATCCTGATAGCGGGGCTCTATTAGTCCTTCTCTCTTGCCCCTTCCCGGACGGGGAATATTTCCATAGCTGTGTCAGGTATGCAAATCCTCTTTATAGGGAGCCATGTGACGGGTTGGCTTGCAGACAGTTTGCTCGCTGATCTTTCTTTGCCCTGGAGCTTGCTAAGGAAAACCAGGTTCAGCAGGGAGCTCTGAGCATGAGCAGGGGCTGAGCACTCACTCCCCAAATCAGGACGGTGGCTTCTCAATCGCGCTGAAATTTCAAAATGAGTCAGAATTTGTAGCTGCTGATTTTCTTCTCTTTCCTTGAACTGAAACTTGTGAGAGTCACCACAGGCGTAGGCTGATCTGATACACTTTTTTTCCCCCCTCCTCTCTCTCTCTCTTTGAGAGCAGCTCTGAATAACAAGAATTCACAGAGAGTCGCTCTTCAAAAGTGTGCGGCCAAATCTGAAAGTAACAAAGGAAGAACACCTTAAAATGAGATGTGTAATAAGGACGCTTGCTCAGAGCCTTGAGATTAAAAATGAGACTGTTTTTTGGTTTGTTTTTTTCAAAGGGAAGGGACACAACCCAAGCTATAGGAAAGAAAAGCAGCTTAAATGGATTATTTAACAAAAAGCAACTTCTAGCTCCTAGATAGTGACCTACATTCTGCACACAATGATGATGTTTTACGGTGGTGATAGGGTTAATAACCTAACATCATTCATGTAGTGTTTTTTGAAAATTGAATTTTACTGCTACAAAGTAAATGTAACAGCCCTCTGGAGACAATATTACAGGCACTTTATTGTTTGCTAAGCTGATGTCATCTTTCTACGGACTGACTTTAAAACAAAGGCAGAACATTTATTACAAATATCACTGTGTGAAAGGAAATCTACTGAAATATTGTTTAGAAGGTGGACCGATAAAAATGTATTAATACTTGGCTTTGATTATCTGCAAAGTTATGCCTGTGGAATGCTTTCTCGCGTGATGTCTGCTCATGAGAAATGTTCATCTTGGATATTGCACCTACTTTTATTTTAATGTTATCCATCTCTGAGCATGTGTTACTTTTAAAATGTGTTTTATAATATACTCTACAGCTCATTTATAACTCTTTTCAGTTTCTTTGTAAGAATGTAAATGAGGTTCTGATCAAAACCTAAAATATTTCCCTTCAAAGCATTTTCATGTAAACAGGGCCATGCCCTCCTTGCTGAAATCACCGTGATTCTCACGTGAATAAAACCAATGAGACTTGGCCCTGTCTTACAGTCATGCTTTGGCTCTGATCTGCCTTCTACTGTGACCTTTCCCAGTGTCTGCAGGCTATGGACACCATTAAGATAACAGTTTTCCAACCTGGAAACCCAGTCAGGTGCCTACAGCAGCATCACCCAGCATAGCAAGTGTGCTGGAGACTGAAGATTCAGTGCCTACAAGTGAAGTTATACTCTTTGGAGAGCCACACCATATATTTCTATACACAGTACTACACAGGTCTGAAAATTTTAGCCTGGTTGTAGATGACCCTGAGCTTTGAGTTTTATCATTCCCATGCAGTTTCTCTAAGTAGGTTTCAAGTGAACAAAATACATTTGTCCTTTTTGAGAAAAGCAAACTATTCATTTGCAAATAATTTAATATCCATTAAAGTTGAAATTTCCTTTGTTTACTCACTTGCAGAATGAATCAATGACCATTGCAAAGTAATAAGTACAAAGAGGGAAAATACATTTTCCTGTATCATGGTACCACAGTTGTGGCTTTTGCAGGTGAAGCATAAAAAGGCATGAACAGCTTTATGAGGACGGGTGTCTAAGCAACTGATTAGCTCATCTTTGTTGAAGGAAGACTTCAAGAGAAGTGTAGGAAAGAGGGACAAATTTAGAAAGTGAGTAGTGGAGTTAGCAGTAAAACGAGTAACTTAGTAGGAGTCTGTGATATTAGTATCACTTCTGCAGTCTGTGAACGTGTAATGCCCTTTGCAAAGGTGGACATCTACCTACGCTCCCCAGCAGGAATTTATATTCATAACCCCCTTGTTATATATTTAATGCTGACAGGTTGTGGCAGCTTCTATCAGTGGGATTAAAACTGGCAATCAGATGATAACAGTTTACTTTTAATATCCTCAGAGCAAAGTTTTCAGATTGCCAACAATTATCAAAGGGTGTCTTGCCTGGCTCATTAATGCTAATATTCTTAGATGTTTGAATGTGATTTTGCATGTCAAGCCAATCTCCCTGGCATACCTCTGGACATCCTTTGACTGGGGCTGTGTGGCATTTTTTGTTTGATCTTTGGGGTTGCTCAGATAAATTTAATCTAGACATAAGCAATACTCATTCTGACATCAGTAGGATCTGCTCATAGGTAGAGCAGGGACAGCAGGCTCTGTCAGAATGTTGGAAAGCAGTTCTACTATTTAAAAATATAATTAAGAGCAGACTATTAACCTTTGGCTTAACGCAGAAGTGGAGGTTTGTCTTAACATGACTGAATACAAACGTCCTTGTGTTTCTACATAAAATAACTTCCAGAGGCTTTATTCAGAAACACTGGGTAGGTCTGACCCAGGTTCTGCAGAAGTCACCTCAAAGGTTTGGTGTCCCAAGGTACCTCTTCAGTCAAGATGAGAGCTAAGGCTTGAGCTGAGCCTAAAGCTCTGAGGCCTTGTGAGAGGAGAAGGTCTCTGTGTGGAGGCTGAGACCACAGCTTTATCCAACAGTTTCCATTTCTGTGAGAGTCAGAGGGAAGGGATGGAGGGCTCCTGGCTCGTATCATTCGGTGCTTCCCGATGAAAATCAGTTGACTTGCGGCTGTTGATCTGGGTTTGACTCATACTGGCCACTATTCCCAAGGTCTACAAGAGGGCTATATATAACTACAATGTATAATGGTTGCTGTTAAATGCCTCAGCTTTGCAAATAGATGCACCAGACATCTCCTTTCTGTCTCATGTACTACAATTGTTTCAATTGTTTGAAGTCAAGTGCTTGACGCCTCTGAGAAAGAAGCCTCTGTAATGTCTCCCACAGTAGATAAGGCCAGTTGAAATGAAAATAAAGGTGATTCTTTATTGAACCCTGGACACAGTCGGGACTCTGTAGTTCTCTGGCTGCCTGACTGGAATAGTGCAGTTCTAATGCCACTGTGGAGGGCTCTGAGCGCTGACCTGGAGCTTGTAGTCTTGAAAAAGAGCCCCGAAACACAGAACAAATGCATGCAGTAAGGGAAAATAAGTACTTTCTTGCAGGGAAAATGTTGAAACAGCACGCCAGGTTATACAATCAGCATTTCTTCATTATTTGAGTTGTACTCTAGAATTCAGAAAAGGTTTGGCCTTAAAAAAACCCGTCCCAGCAGCAACAATGGCTATAATCACACATTTGAATGTAAGAATTAGTTTTATGCAGTGCACTAGAAAAAAAAAAAAACCAAAATCTTGAGAACACTTTCAAAATAACCAGAGAAAAATAAACCATTCCTTATGTCAGTCTTGTTAGAGAGGGATTAAGAAACTGGCAATTATTCTGGCGACCTTAATTGTTGCTCTGCAGGAAAATATGTAATTAGAGCACGTTCGCAGGCCTGCACACCTGCAGCACATCCTACAGTATAATGTCAGCTTTCAGTGCTTGCTGGTGCCAGGTTCTATCACAACCAGGCACAGTGATGCTCTGAGAACATTTCGGACTCGTGTAATGTAGCTTCTGTGTATGAAAGAAGCAGGCATTTACACTGCCATACAATGGAGTGCATTACTGCAACACTGGTTTCATTCTTTCCCGACGCCTACCTTCAGCGCTGCTCTGGTTTACTCAGTTTGAGGTTTTATTGTTACGGTATAATAGTCCTGTACATTTCTGAAATTCCCTTATTATTCAGCTTATTAATACAGTACTGGCTTGATTATCAGGCTGCAGTTGTGAAGGGGAAGATTCAGCGTGCTAGCAAAGTCAGAAGCTGGGTAAATTCCTGGGATAATGAGAACAATTGTTTGACGTGTTTGAGCCGGGCTCTGTGTGTGCACACAGCCGCCAATGCCAACGTACATGTGTGCGTGCATGGGGTGCCCCTGCCTAAAAACAGAGTGAGAAACGCTGGAAGTCAGCTTTAATTTCTTGACAGAATGGGGGGGAAATAATCCCTCCTTGTGCTGCTCCTCGCCTTTACCTCTTCCCCACGTTGCTCTTCTGGAAAACTGGAAAGCAAGTTAAAATAAAGGCGCAGTGGAGGGAATAGCTGTCTTCCAGCTAAATTCAGTAATCTGGCACGCTGATAGTTAACAGACTTCTCCCCCTAAGGGAGATACACTGTATTTTGCTATCTGACATGTTGTCATATATAAAGAAATCAATTGGTAATTAAATGATGCACCTTGTGAAGATGACAAAAGGCATTTGGTTGCGAAAAGAGAACTGGGTTGTGAGGGGTTTGTAATGAAGGCCTAATGACTATTCATAAGAGATTTTCAGTCCGTTGATCCACTTGACTGGAAAGTTCTGCCCTGGAGAGTTAGTGCTGTCAGATTCTCTCACCTCAGAAAGCCGCCGCGATCGACGGTGTGGAGTATGAGCGAGAAATTATCTAGTTGTTGCTTCAGGCCTGTCTTAGGTCACATGCAGAAGGCACACATCTGGCTTCCTGTAGGTGCAACCTCGGGACATAAACTTTGACTAATTTTTAAACTATAAATATGTAAGGCTGACACTGAATAAGTTACCTTTTATTCATGTTTTCATAAATTTTCTAGTGCGTTAAAGGCTTTAGTGGAGCTCCCATTTTGGACTTCGCAGCTTCTGTTGCTCTTGCAACAATTTTGTTTTCCTCTCCCCCGTCAAGTGACATTTTAAGAGATTTCTGTGGCGCAGACACTGCCCACGTTACCTCCCCTCTCCTCGCCCACCACCGACGGGCCAGCCAGGATTGTCATGGTGGGGTCACCTACGGAGAGGACCTGGTGGAGATGTCAGGAAGCATTACAGGGTCTCAACACAGATTTTGCCCCCAGTGGAGCTTTTTGTTGGTATGCATTTCTCTGGTCACTAGCACTCAGGGTAATCATACCAGACCAATGATAGTCTCCTCCTCTGAGATATTTCCTGATCTTTTCCATTTGCAGGATGTCCCTTGGATGGGATTGCTTGGAGGTGACACACCGGGAGGTAGATACCCACAGTGTCCTAGTTAAACTGAGAGTTGCACCCTAATTGCTGAGACTACTGAGATGAGCACCTTTTGCACATCCATCTCCAACGTTGCACCCTCTTGAGTGAATAAATCTCTCTCTAGCGAGTGGTATTTTATAATTAAAACTGAAAAGGAACAAATTGATTTCAGGAAGCTATTCCAGAGCGAGTAGACGTTTCCTTATGCTGATCAAATCCAGCACAGCTCCTGGGTGAAAGCTCTGAGCTCTGTGCATGTTTGCTTTTGAAAAGTGGCCATCCACCTTATCTTATCAGGCAGCTCACCTTATCAAAGGTAAACATATTTACCACCTCGTTAAAGATTCTTTGCAACAGCACTCCAAAGCTGTATTTGTGGACAAAAACCTGTCAAAGTCATTGTTTAAGACGGACAGAAGGACAGTTATGGTCAACTTTGGGGGTTTCTGTCTGTCAATAGTGGAGCAGAAAAGCAATTCAATACATTCTGCATATTTCAGATGGCCTCATTGGTGTTTCCTTCTTGTGTATTGTGGTTACTGAATTTTGCTGATGTGTTTGCCAGAGCTGACAAGGTAGACCAAATGAATGGACAAATGCCAAAAAAACAATTATGTTTATTAATGTACATTGATTGCTTGTTTAGGGTATAAAACAAATTAAAAAATACATTAGTATTTAAACCTTCTTTTTATAGCTGGTCTAATGACTACATGTAATAGAGTAAAGGACAATCTAGTAAAGGACAATCTGCAGTACCTATAACTCCTGGCTTTATTGTCATATTATTTGAGTTGAGTTTAAAAGGATGGTTCTTTTATCATTCCTTTAAATGACAGACAGTATTTTTTGTCTTTTTTTGGTTTTCCATATATAGGCCTTAAGTCAACTCATTAAGGCCATAATTAGCCAATCTTATTTACTTTAAACCCAATATTGACCTCAGCTATGACAGCATTCTGGTTTTGTGTCACCCAGCCACCCTTGCCTCCTACGGAAAGCATGGTGGGACCCCCACAGTGCAGGGACATAACCTCCCCCACACCCACCACCTTCCTGCCACAACACTTTCCCCAAGGAAGGAAAACTCTAAAAGGAGAGGAGAAAACCCCAAACCTTTGCCTGTATTCACTACTTTTTTCCCCCATCTTCCCCATGCCCTCAAGCATCCAGGAGGCACAAGGTTGCCAGGAGTGTGAGCCCTTTGAAGGATGAGAGGAACGTGCTCAGTCTTCCCCCTCTTTACCCCAATTCCCATGAACATCCCCAAGACCCACCACACACCCACCATCAAACCACAGCTTTTAAAGTGGGGCTGACTGACACTCAGGAGAGGACTCCAGGTTTACGGCCCAAGAAGTTGCTAAATAATTTTACAGTATCTCTTTTAAGTTTGGGCAAGAAAGTTATAGCGCTTTAAGTTAAGGGCAACATCACTCAGTAGGGCCTTAGAAGTTCTGCCAAATAGCAAAAGTGAAAGCCATAAAGTAAACATGACTTAGCGACACCTGGACCTTTCAGGTTTTATAGCAATTGTTTATAATGTTGGACTGGCCTCTAAAATACGTCTGCAGAAATGGTGCCGGAGCTTTATTTTACCTAACTTGCTCACTTTTTATGTTCTGCTCAGGTTCTACCCTTCATTATTTGCACTTATTTAAGGAGTCCTGCTTTCTTTCCTTGCTCTTTTACTTGCCTTTTTATTCACTGGCCAAGGCGGTGACGTAGATTTAACAGCACGGTTTCCATGTTTAATGGGTGTCTCTCAGAATTCCTCAGCATTATCAGCACATGTGGCTCAGAACAAGGCTAAACTGGCTCCAAAATATGTTTTTGCCATTTTCTGGGTTCTCTTCTGAAAAGAAAAGCAGAGATGCTGTTGTTTCAAACAGCAGTAATTGGTTAAACTGGCTCCAAAATATACTTTTACTGTTTTCTGGGTTCCCTTCTGAAAGAAAAGCAGATATGTCATTGACTCAAGCAGCAGCCAAAAAAAAAGGGAACTAATTCTGAATCCACAAAAGTTCCCTTAAAATGATTTTTTTTTTGCTTCTCCATTGGAAACTCTTCTCATACAAAGCCCCTATAAACCTACCTCAGTGCTACCGAGCCCTATTGGAGCTAATGGGGCCTGACAGTTCTTCAGTTAAAAATTATACATGAGGGTCACTTTCCCTTAAATTATCTATTGTGTGCCAGCTGTTCACAACTACAATGGTCTTACTTTCTTCCCATTGCCTAAAATTGTTAACTTCACCACAAGGCTGTCTGACTCTCGCTGCAGAGAGCTTTTAAAGGCACTTCTTCATCCTAAGCAGCACCTTGATGGCACTACTAATTTCAGATAGATTTTTATCAGTTTCAGGGAATGCTGGGAGTGTTTGTTTTGCTTGTTTCATGTCATAACACTTGAGATATATCATAATTTCTCATTTGCTGTACAACTTTATTCTATTTTTATGCTTCTGAGTGATGCTGCTTTAAGTGCCCATGAGTGGTACTTCCGGACCATAAGCACTATCAGAGGCAACCTCAGGCAGATAAACCTCCTTGTCTTTTTGTTGGGGAGGGGAGAAAGGGTCATCGTCAAGTGCTGGGTTTTTTTTTTTTCCTATTTTTTTCTTTCCTTCATGTCTTGTTAAAACTGCAGCTACCACATCTTCATAAAGGGAGACTACTCTTAGGTCAGACTTATTTCAGAATCAAAGCCTTCATCCTCAAGTGCTTCTCATTACTTGCTAAAGACTTCAGTGGTCATTTTGGGGCTGTAATTAAAAAGCCTGACACTAGTAAGGGATGCCTGTAGAATGAAATATTCCTCAAAGTTTGGTGGTTTTTTGGGGGTTTTTTTTGGTCCTGGTTTGAAAACAAGAAGCAACCAACTTTCCTGGCCTCCTTGATACTTAAATAAACCTGCCACCCTTATTTCCATAGATTAATGAATAGTGGAAAGTACGTGGCAAAGGTTTATTCTCATACTCCTCCCTGCCTTATCAGGGGCATTCTTTTTAATTATAAGATAAGCTTGATTTAGTGGTTATTTTTGCAACCTGGCAGAGCTACCACATCTGTAGGGCTGTTTGAATTTTTTAGCATCCAGTAGCTTTGACGACCCATGCTTCCCATACCTCTGGGCAACTGAGGAGCCTCCAGCAACACAACCAGTTGCAGGCGAAACCTGGCGCAGCTGCATATGGATGCTTATCATTAATTTATTTAAAAACCCGGTCACTGATCCACAGGCTGCCGCAGCTGGACAAGATCCCATATTGGTTGCAGTTACACATTTCTCCCGCTCCATTATGTGATCTTTCAGGGGCTGGGTGCATTAATATGCAACTGTTCTGTTTTCTTTCAGCTGGCTTGTAAACTCTTTAACCAGCCGAACAGAGTTTGCAATTGTTATGGGGTTGAGTGGGTGGATAGGAGCCGGGGCTGCAGCCTTGTCCAGTTGTAGATAGAATAAAATTGACAATGATGCAATGGAGCTGGCATCTGGACAACTCCGTGGGATGAATGGCACTGCTCTCGCAGTCCCTCCGGTGGTTGTACGCCTTGTAATAGCTAGCGTAGGAAGGGTGGTGAAAATTGATATGCACTATTACTACGTGTATAAAACTTAACACTGGGGCCATAGCACAGGTGGGGGGTTCCTGTTTATTGATTTTTATGACTCGGTTGGAACATACGGCTAATGCTTTTATACTCCAGGAGCTCTGGGAGTGCTCACCTCAGGTAATAAACCTCTCCGTACTTTGCAGCAGTTCGCGATTTACACGTGAGCTTACGTTCCACCGTGCAAAGCCATCCCTCTCCCTTCAGGAATACGTGGCTGAGAGGGAAAAGGAAGCGACTTAAAGTGGTTTTATTTCGGGTTTTGCAAGCTACCCATTCCTGCTATGGAAATGGTCTCTTATTCTAATTACTCATATTTCCAAGAAAATTAGTCACACAAACTTATGTTATGTGTTGTCTCAGAGGTTGAAAGCAAATTAGGTTTCCAATAAGACAGTACATCAAACAAAGTAGCATGTTCTTGATGCAGATGACTTTTTTTTTAGAATTATGGTTGGACACTTTTGGCAGACAGATTGTCTTTTACTCTATCAAAATGACAGTTTCTTTTGTAACTGCTACATTCATAATTAGAAGGAGAGAAGCAATCTGCCCAATTTAATATACTAAAAGAAGTTTAGTGTCTTGTGCTAGTAATTTCATTATTTTTAAATATGAATTAATTGTCTTAAAATAATATTGTTAGAAGTATAACTAGTAGGATTATGGAACTAATTCCTTTCTTTTTTAAACAGAAAAATCAAAGCTCCTATTAATGCACTTCAGGCTAGATTAGGATTTTAGGTTTATATCAGGTGTTCTGTTTGAAGATTCAGGGGAACAGGCTGGAGGCGGGGGAAACGAATCCTTAATGTGAAATTCCTCTGTACAAAACCTGAGCTCTCCCAGGTTTGCTGTAAGCTTGCAAAGCTTAACTCAGGGTAATGAATGAGGAGAGCTAGATGGTTTAGCAGCCTGGGAATAGAAGAAAAGGCCTTTCACCTCGGGTTCACGCAGTTTCCTCAGGGAGCTCGGTGCCAAATGGGCTGCCTCTTTATTTTTTGGGTTGTTGTGAGAGGAGTTTCACACAGTCCCTGAGCTTTCTTTGTTCCTGGTGTTGATATAATGGTTATTCTAGTGCCCAAAATTGCACAGGTTTGCAAACACAAGGTCTCCAGTTCCCATCGGAACTCACGGGTGCAAGACGTAAGTCAGCAGAAAGGCCTCCAAAAAATCTGATAGATACTTTGTTCAGAAACAATATTGACCTTGAAAGTTTAACTTTCTCCCACGAAATCCAATCCTGACATGGGTTGTGCCTCAGTATTGTATTGAAAGGGGGGATAACTTTTAGTTTTAAGTCAGATCTTTTTTGCTAAACATTCTTTTCTCTTTTGACCTCGAGGCAGGGACTTGCTGAAACCTGAACCCACTCAATGGCACCCAAAGGATGTTCCTATCCCAAAGCAATGAGCTGGGAGTTTGGGGCAGGTAGCTGGTGCAGGAGGCAGCACATCCTTTGGGATAACTGTTGCACATTTTGACACATTAATTAGAGGATGAGGTCCCACCCATGAGGGAATCAGGGAAAGGAAAATTTCTTTCCTCTGATAGCAGAACCCAGGAGAACCCAGGACACCCACCTCTCCTGCAGGGGAGGCAGTGCTGCTATTAATACCACTTTTAGAAAAGGGAAAATACAGGAGGTCGAAAGAAAGGGAAAATACTTGAAGGCTTGAGGTCTGAAGCCTCATTCCACATCCCTTCTTTTACCTCTTAACCACAAGCAATGCCTCTGAAGTTTGCACGCTTAAAACAACGCAAATAATGCATTTTTAACAGAGATGTTTTCTCTGTTGGGACATCCCCCTCTTGCTGCTGTTCCTTTTTGCTCAGTATCAGCCGAGTCCTTGCCCTTTGCCATCAGCTCCATAGGAAAACAGCTGCAGAAAGCCTTATCCCAACCAGAATAAAATCATTATGACACAGCAAACCCAAACATGACATGTGGTTTCAACAGCCTCTTATGCCCTACTCCGCATTTCCTTTTGGCTGCGAGGATAAGGTTGGGGACCTGCCTAATAAGAACATTTCAGCTGACCATGAGGCACATATAGATAGGAGAAACTTTGAGCCATTTTAAGCTCAAATTCTGGTGGGAAGCGAGCTCTGGAGGTGGTGTTACTTCACATACACACATGCTGGCAGCCAGTAGCTCCTCATGTGCACAGCAACAAAAATCTATCCTGAAGGAGCATCAGTTTTAACACCAATTGCAGCATTTCTAGTGCTGCAAGGCATGAATTTTGCCCTTTTTTGCATCGATCAGGATATATTGAGTGAGACACCTGGTAGGAAAAAATAAAAAAGGGAAATAGGCCATGGAAAATATGTAGTCAATGGAGGGGTAGCTGGAGGAGCACAGCTTATTTCTCGCTTCCCTTCTCAGGTGTCTGGCAGAGGAGTAGGGAATCACAGGTGAAGAGTGCTGGGGAAAATCCCTCATAAGGGCATGGCTGGGTTTGACCTCCCCTCTTTTTCTTCCACCTCCTTCTCCTCCCCAAGGCACCTCCTGTTTGCTCCTGATGCCATGTGAGCACTGGACTGGGACCAGCTTGGCTGTGGAGGGATGGGCAGTGTTATTAATTTGGTGTTCTACCTTGAGGACCATGAGCGACGAAGGGGTCTCAGACACTCAGGAGTTCTTGTCTCTTCAAAACCCACCACGGGCATGCAGGAGGCATCTCTCCAGCTGCAGGACATTGTTTCCTGCCATGTTTTCAAGGCTCACACAGGACTATAGAGGCTTTAAAGCCAGTTAGAGAGGACAATCAGATATTTTTTCCCTAACAGAAAATGCTGGTGGTTTAGATATATGGGTCACTGCTAACTCTCCCTCTAATACTTTCTGGTCGATACATACCAAAGGGGAGAGAAGTCCGAGGCATGTCTGTCCTTGGCATGGAGCCAAATGTTCATTTCAGTAATGCTATTTACTGGGAGACATCTTGATTAACAGAGCTTAATACTATGTGAAATCATTCCCAGCTATCTAGTTCTAACAATACCTGTGCTGTGGGCTCTTTCTCTCTGGATGGGGAGTTTTTTTAAGTGTTTCTCCCCTTAGCCATCAGCTCCCACTGGGCATCCTGTCCTTCCCCAGGACATCATGTCATTGCCTATATGCTCACACATAGCGAAACCCAACATGAGGGCGATGGACACTGACTCAGAGGGCTGTTCTTACCTGTCTTAAAGCTGATAAATTTCTGCATGTGTCTCAGGAGTTTCACATCTGCCATCTAATGTGGGAAAGAGTGAAGTAGCCCAGGTACTTTTTCATTTCTCACTGGCACAGAGCTGCTGGGCTGGGAGTTAAGCGTCGCACTCATTTCTGTAAATTCAGAAGCCGGCGCTGGTGGTGCAGTTTTTCACACAGCTTCTTCAGTGACCCCTAACATCTGCCTAACCCTTAAGCGTACACAAACCATTTCTGACTTGGGTTAGAGGGCAGAGGGATATTTTTTGCCGTGTTCTTTTGCAAAGCATGTTTGTTGTAGCTCTAGGCCAATGATTTTTTTTTTCTTAAGCATTTTTACCTAGTGGATTTATGTACTGTGAGCATCTCTCTGGTCATATTTTTCCAGCGAACAATGGCGGACTTCCCCTCAGTATTGAATGTATCCGAGGTTGGCTCTTTTATCACTCCTTTTCTTCTCAGTGTCTCAGAATTTCGGGGTCTTCCTCCTTTGTCTCAGAAAGGAGCAGCACTGAAAGCATTTCCACCTGGATGTTTAAATTATTTAAGTTGCAGGAACCAGACCTTTTCCCTCCTGAGTAGTTGTGGGTTTTAAAGGCTAAAATTGCTTCATCATGCCAAAGTGAAAGTATGCATAAATTATTTAGTTAAACCTGAGAAAATACAGACTTTTTCTCAGTGATCTTTCAAGGGCTGCCTACTTAAATTTCAGAAGAATGGGCAGGAGTTTCTCTTTCTCTCGCCTCTTTCTTTCTCTTGAAAAATATTTTAAGTACCTATTCAGTCTTTTCTGAGATAAAGCTGTGACCAAAAATTGGAGGGCTGGGTTTTGAGCAAGTTTCAGAATAGAAAGGAAAATGCTGTACAAATCCTGAGTGCCCCTACTTCATCACGGACCCATGCATACTCTCACCAGAGCAGGTAACAGGAGGTCGTGCCTGCTCCCAGTGACAGGCAGAGGTTTGTGTCAACATTTCCACCCTGGCCTCTGTATATCAGGAGTTTATAGCTTGGCTGTAAAAATACAGAAGAGAAATTTTTGGGTTTTTTTAAGCAAACTTAAAAGGAGTTTTTAATTAATCTTGGGCCAGGCTGTGGTATTCTTTTCACTCTGCAATACAGAAACATCTTGTTGCGGGCACTAAGAGTCAGGTCATGCTCTTCCTGTAGAGGATCCATCCCTATTTATTTTTAAGGTGTAATGGTGCTGGTACTAAAGTTAATGAGAAAGCTCCCTTGGCTACAGGGGAGCAGGAATGGTGTTTAAACCTTCTCCAGGCCAGCAGAAGGACCCACCAGCACGGGACCTGGTTCTGTCAACACAGCAGAGTTTACAGGACTCGTCCCCTGTGTAAAGAAACCTGATCTTTTCCCGGCTGATGTCAATATTTCTGTCACTGGCTGTGGGATCTAGATTAGGGTCAGATATAGGGATGTAAAAGAGAGGGAGAAAAACCCAACACATTTCCCTGTGAAGGCAGTTATTTGTTTTACAGTGGTTTTTTTCAAATAGTCTGTCTCCCTTGCAGTTTGTGGCGGTGGGAAAGGAAGGAGGAAAAAATACTCTTAGAAGAAGAAATACAGACCCTGCTCCGTGACTGAGGCTAGAGGGAACTCTGTTGCAAATTGTGAGGAGTTATCAGAGGGATAAGATTGCTGCAGGATCCGTTTCTTCATTTCGCAAACAATTAATTTGGCCTTGTTGAAATGGAAATGAAAAAAATAACGGATAAAAAAATAATCGGAATGAAAGGCTGTGGCTGGTGGGAAGGGCAGCCAGGTCCTTGCCCTTTTGCTGGAGTCAGGGACGTGGCTGGGAGCTGGAGGGTGACAGCAGCCACTGCAGGAGGGTGAAGTGTCGGGGTCCATCCACCGGTGATTCATTGCGGGAGAGACGCCGGCACCGGGCAGGGCAGTGACTTCACTTTTAGGGGATTGTGGCATGCCCTGCCATGAATATGTATTTTCAGAATGAGTGTATACACCAAAATCCCTTCAGTTTTTAGTCAATGGAGCCCTTACAATCAGTCAGGTAGATGATACCATATGTGCAAAACCAATAGAGATCACAAAAATACATATTTATCCAAGCTGGTCCTGCAAGCTGTTGTGGTAAGTCAGATAAATTTTGCAGGTTTTCAAAACTGGAGCAGCGGTGAGCAGAAAGCTGGAAAGGATGTTAGGAGCTGGTTCCTAATATAAATTCTGCTTAGCTGCTAGAAACTCTTCTTAGTTCCTCCTACCAACTCCCATCTAATTTAATCAACAGTTTGGGAGGTTTATCTCTTTTGCACTTTGAGGGGAAAAGGAGCACAGCAGAAATAAGAGGAGAAATAACTTTTGTAGCTGTGGTTCAGTGAGAAAGTGGAGACAGGAGTGGGGAAATAAATTGTTAAAAATCACAGTGTGAGATGGGGAATCAGCTGTAGCTGCAAATCTCATTGCTTTGGTTTAGTTTCTGCCACAACCTGCACATTAGCATTTTCTCTCTCTGAATTATTGTGAAGATTTGTATTATAGTAATTACAATACAAAGAGGCTCTGCCAGATAAAGCTGTTCGCTGAAGTACTGTTTTCAAAAAACACAGAGTCCTTTCACACTTTAACTTACACCTTTTCATTACCTGCTAATAAAAGTACAGCGGATAGATTTGCCTAAACATGTCTTGCTAAGAACATTAACCCCATGGGTAACTCTGGCCTTTTGAGATACAAGCTTTCACTTTTAATAATGTCTCCTTACAAAAAAAAAAAAAAAAAAAAAAAACAAAAAAAAGTCGAGCAAAGATACTGAACTATTTGTGCCTCTTTTTGCCAATGTTGCAAGTGTCCTCATCCTGTAGATAACAGAGTTAAGTATAGAAAATGCATTGTGGCCAGGCTCCCAGATTCAGTACTGCCATGTGAATTATAAATCTTACAAACAG